>NC_136259.1:23274166-23919583 GCF_053564925.1 Oryzias latipes
TCTCCCTGAAAGTGATTGTCAGACTGACACAGAAAGGAATGTTCACCACCAAAAAAGGGTCCTCTTTGCATCCCTGATCCTGCAGGCATATTCCAGGACGACATCGTTTAGAGTTCAGAAATGCAATCAGGGGGAGAAATGCTTGGAGTCGGGGAGGAAGAGGACTGCAGAAGCTTCTCCCAGCACTCCCACTCCTCCATGCTCCCATCCAGTTACAAAGACTTGGTAGGATGATTTGGATTGGAACCCAATTAAGATTTTTGTACTTAACTGTTTTTCCTTTTTGCACAACTGTATGCTCTTCAACATAAACTCAAAATGCAATCAGGAGTGCAGGAAGCGCACATTTGTCCGATCCACTGACTTTCCGTGAGAACTGGACAGGGCGAGGGTGACGTCACCCATGGAAAATGGTTCACTTCAGGCTCCAACCACATAAAGCCAAATTCAGTCGCCATGTTTTGGCGATATAGATCCCGCCGTGTTGGAGTCAGAAGTCATCAGTCAGCAGCGATGGGTCCCAGTTGGTCTGCGTCGACATTTCCATGACAACCACAATCAGCAGTGAGCCTGTTGGAAGTCCACACCCCTGTCATCTACTTTTACTGAGGCATCTGATTGCTCAGTTTATACCTTGAACAAGTTGCGATTAAGAAAAATATATCATGAGGGTGTAAAAAAAAAAGGTATCAGAGGAAGGATTATTCTGACCAATAGAAAGACAGAGTAACAGCTGTTGATTTATGTGTAGAACTCTGGGATTTTGGGTACTTCCTGTTTGGAACGCAAGGGGGGAGGAGTCACTAAGTCCAGTTCTCGTATATAGTCAATGGTCCAATCGGATGTTACTTTGCCCAAATATGGTCAATCGTGCTCCTGAATTCCAAACATATCTTTCATTTCTTTGACCCCACCAACAAGTTGTGTGCGTCTCGTTTAGGAGTACGAAACCTAAACAAGTCCATGTGGGGTTATTGTCTGCTGCTGTTTCCGGTCAGGCACCAGAAAGGATGTGTATCCTTCAGTTTGTTTGGACTCTGGACGAGAGGCGTGGCTTCATGCAGCTGGTCGCCATCACAGCGTGCTCACCCAGCTGTCCCAGGCTCTGCTCATCCTGTGGGAACACATGTTAGACAGCTGTGGAGGGGGAGACCCACCTTGAAGGTCATGATGAGGTGTGTGAAATGAAACTCAGCCTCCAGGTCCAGCTGGATGGTAACATTCTCCACGCCTGCAGGGAACAAGGGGTCAAACAGATAAAACAAAAACCCTCAAACCTCATTTTATTCCAGTTTGATCTGCGGATTCGCTTCAGTTTGCGACAGTTTGGAAAGAGAACTGAAGATTGAAGTGGGCTGTGAAGGAGTCAGGAAATCCCACGTGAGGCCATTGTGTGTCTGCAGCTTCCTGCAGTTTCTCGGCCATCTGCCCTGCTGGCTGCAGCTCCAGCCGTGACTCACTCGTCTCACAGGTTCCCACCGCTCTGCGGAACAGCGAGCGCACGTCCAAATGGGCTTATTCTGGACGGAAACCTGCTGGAATGTGGCGAAATTATACGCAGGATTCCTGATTTTTCTGCTTTTTAATCTGGAGAGAGATGCTCAAACAACACAGCATGTGTGTGAGTGTGTGTTAGTGTGCAGTTTGTGTGATGTTCACTTTTATCTAACATTCATCCATAGTTTGGACTTTTTGAAGGTCTGAGATTCGGTTTTATGACCTTAAACAGGCATTTATGTCAGTCCTTTTTCTTTTTTATAAAATGTCATTGTAATCAATTTACATAGAAATGTGAAACAAACACACTTGACAAACCTTCACAGAAAAAGGAGCACACTGGACTTTAGCTGATTAAATTGTTTTAGATTATATCAATCTCATTCATTTGTGATAGATTTGAAACAATCAACAACTGTAACAAGGAAAAATGTTTTTTTCTGCACTTTTGGTCATCCTGCATCATTTTTTCTTGACATTGTTTTTTGTATGAATACCCCATTAATTCTTTTAAAAAATGTCGAAATGAAAGAAAAAAGCAGACCGCATTTATAATTTGTGTATCCCATCAATATAATCACCTGAAAATACTTCAACATAAATACTTTGCATTAAAAGTCACTTCAGAGTGAATCAGTTTACATATATTTTGAATCGACCGTTAGAAATGAATCGTTTTAGTAAACATCCTAAAACTGACGTCATTCTGGCTCGATTGTGGATTTCCTTTGAGAAACCGGCTCTCAAACTCTCCTGGTGTATTTACTGTTCCTGCTTTGAGGCTCTCAGGTGTTCAGGTGATGACAAGCGAGTTTCCTGTCAGCACACCTGTTCTCCTCAGCACACCTGTGAGCCCGGGCCCCCTTCCTGCTTTGATTGGCTCCGCTGAGGGCCTCTGTGATCTCCTGTCTTGTCATTACTGAGCCGGGTTCCCACGAGAACTCTGGGGTTTTTCATCCTGACTCACCGTTCTCGGACTGCCACCAGGTCTTCAGGCGGTTGGGGGCGAAGGTGGTGACCACGTTCTCTATGGTGTGACTGATGTTGTTGGTCTCCTCGTCGTACATCTGCCTCGAGTCGCACAAAAAACATTTCTTCTCCTCCTGACAGACACACAGCGATTAAGAGTCAAGTCGGCCTGTTTTTAAACACGTATTGTTTGGATATTTAAACAGAACTTTGTTAAATTTGGAATCAGAAAACAAGCAACATCTCATAAAAGAAAATTCATTCTGTGGTGGCAAACATGTTTTAAAGCAAGTTCCCTAATCTTTCTGATACAGTTATTTAATCATAAAGTATTGATTGTAGAAAGGTTCCCACAATGCACTGGGAAAAATGTCCTCCTTAAAACAAGTTAAAAAAATAAACAATATGAGGTGTTTTTAAGTTAAAATATCTGCCAGTGGAAACAGTAGAATTCTTTTGACTTAAGACATTTTGCGATGCGCTGCTCTTTTTAGATGAATTAAATCATGAAATTAGCAATAAAAACTCAACTTTATATTTACTGATGTGATCATTGGAAATACTCTGTCTGCAATAAGCAAAAATATGCAGGGAAATAAGAGTTTAATATCTTTAAAGTGACCTTTTTATACACTATTCCCCCCAAATGTATCATATTTAGCATCAAAAAGTTGAATTACAGATGCATTGGTCTTAAATTATTTGCAAGTTATGATTCCAATTTTAAATTTCTAGTTCCGTAAATCTAACATGACGGCTCAACATCACATTTACAAATATTAGTTTAAAATAGAAAAGATTTTTGCTTCAAATAAGGTGTTTGTGACATCAAATAACTAAAAAAACATATTCATGATTTATTGACTTAAAACAAGTCACTAAATTTGACTGAAAAATACCTGATAAATTAGTTTTGTCTGATATTAATTGTAACAAGATATTTAAACTAAAAAGGTTTGGCAAGATTCTGTGTTTTTGGTGCGTATGGAGTCACTAAAGTGTCGACCCAAATAAGGAAATTTTATTTAAAAAATTCTAGTTGACATGAAACCATAGAAATGTTTATGTATGGGATTATTTAGTTATCTCCCCCAAATATTTCCAATTTTATTTATTATAATAATATCCAGCAAGCATTAAGTAGTTAGTGATTTTATGTTATAAAAAAATAAATAAACCCACAGTATCCAGAATTTACAAAAACTTTTAAAGCTTTTTTTTTTGTTAACATTTATTTTTTATTGTTTTGTTATTATTACTAATTTTTTTTTGGGTCATCTGTAAAATTTCTGGTAACTTATAGTCCACCCTTGGAGAAAAGTATGACTGGTCGCACAAAAACTGCTGTAACCAACACAACAAAACAAATTATGGGAAAGATAACGTAAAATTATGGAATCGGTGAACAAAAGCTGAGACTTGTTTGTTTCAGATTTCACAGGCAGGAAATCAAACTGAAAATAAAAACTAAATCCAACAGATTTTCCATGAAATCTTTTGCAAATAAAAGCATTATTACCATTTTACCCAGTTTTTTTTTTTATTTAAATCCACCCTAATTGGAAACACGATCATCTTCCGTGGATGGACAGTTCTTTATTAAATAATATTGCAACAATTATTATCTAATACGTAAAATAAAAAAATTTCAGAGTAAAATGTTTGTAGAAAACAAATCTCTTAATTTGAAAAAACGGGATGCAGCTTCATTGGAATGGAGCTGTCAGATCCAACGTTTAGACAAGCGACTGTTTACATTTTTATGTGTTATACCTGTCACATGCGGGCAGACTTTGACAGAATTGATGATGAAGGAGGACATTTGTGGACTCCATACGGAAGAATTTAGATGACTTTATGCCTCATTAAAGTTCATGTTTTTACTGCAAAGTTGGCCAAACCTAAAGTCCACCAGAGTCTGGTCAAATCCCGTTTTAAACAAACAAATTCACTTTTAATGAACTCTTCCAGACTGTAATTCTCTCCTGATTTACAGTAAGATGCTGGAGGTGATTATTCCAAATCCTGCAGGGTTAAGTGCAACTTTGTGGTTTCTACAGATTTCTCCATCTCACTGAGCTCCATGCCAACTGTGTCTGAGTTTATATGTGACGCAACTCTGGATAAGCGGTTCCAATCCTCGCCGAAAAAATGTCTGTCACATGAATTTCCTCCCTCCCTGATGTGCAGCTCATACTTGAGGGCCGTGCTCATCCTCAGACTTCAGACAAGCCCCACA
The DNA here is from genome assembly GCF_053564925.1 of Oryzias latipes. Taxonomy (NCBI): domain Eukaryota; kingdom Metazoa; phylum Chordata; class Actinopteri; order Beloniformes; family Adrianichthyidae; genus Oryzias; species Oryzias latipes. Next base: position 23,278,872 of record NC_136259.1, read on the forward strand.
GTGTGAGGGCGCTTCATAAAAACCGCCTTTCACTCACTCGGCTCACCAAAGGGGGGCTGATAAGAAAAGAATATCCTCCTGCCTCGCCCCCCGGCCCACATGCGAACAGGGCCGGGATTGTGAGGGGGGCACAGTGCTTTTATTGTGGAGGGGGAATGTCTGAGCTCCCACTTGACAAGACGGCGAGCAGGCCGTGGACATGTGGACGCTCCCACACACCAGAAAAGTCTTTTCTTAGCCTTTGCAGCTGAAGAAGCCAACTTGCTTCATATAACCCCAGAGAATCCAAGACTATCTTTTTTATTTTTGGGTGACTGTGGGTACATTTTTAGAAGAATTGGCAAAAGTACATGTATTGATTTTCTTTGGCAACAGAGGATTTTTTTTGTTTGCCACGCCCACATTCCTAATACCTTTACATTGTGTGTCATATTGTTTCGTTCAGCTTAAGCCAGCGATTCATATAATACAGTTACAGATTTTTCTGGGGGGAAGAATGTGCGAGCCACAAGGAGACGCCGCTTAAACGTGGTCGCCATGGTTCAAAATCTACAGCTTAATTCATACGTTTTTTGGTTTTGGAGCGATGCTCGAGGAGTTAGAAGGCGATAGATTATAATTCGTAGGAGGAGTTTACATTTGTAGAAGAAAATAAATGATTTTATTAGAAAATTCAAGATGGAGGCCTATTCCTGACGTCAAAGATCTGCAAAACTTTGCTTTTCATGTGTGTGAAATTGTGTGAAGATTGCTCGTACAGCATGTCTTTTAACCCCATTTTGTGCAGAAAAAATGTGAAAAATGCCAAATTTCCCACTTTGCCACAAAAAGGTTCTAATAAAATGCCTCAGATTTGCTTTTTTATTTTTCTATGGATGGGTTTGTGCTCTGCAAATGGAGCCTTTTCACCTTTTGTAGAAACAAATAGAAGCAAGTTGGTTCTTTTTCTTTAAAAACCTCCATGCCACGAAAACTTCCAGTGCAGCTACTGTGGGATTTTTTTCCCCCCACAGATTATTTTCAGAATCTGCTTCAGCTCCTCAGGGATTCATGCAATCTGCTGGCAAAAACAACAGCACACATCTGGAGGATTTTCTCACGCTTCCTAAATGTTTTTGCAGGAGTTTTCTCAGTTAAAAGCAGGTCACCTTCAGCAAAATGTTTTTTGCAAAATGACTTGTATGTAATGGAACTCTTCATGTTAGAAAGTTTTCTTCTTTTTTTTTTTCTTTGCTAAAACTCCTGCAGAAGCAGTGTTTCCAGCCACAGTGCATGGGATTCTCACCTCCAGGTGACCTACGATGCAGAAGCGAGTCGGTTGAGACACGCCGCAGGTGGAGGAGGCGCTGAGTTTGTGCGCCCGACCGATCAGAAGGTCACCGGTGGCCGGGTAGCAGCTGCCCTCCGTGCAAACGTCTGCAAACTCCGGCTCCTGAGTCCAGACGGGGCACCACAGAGCTGCAGAGGGGAGAAGCAACGAAGCCTTAGTGTGATCACAGCCCCAAAAGGGCCAGAAGCATAACTCACACAGGAATCCTTACAGCAAACAAAAGCTGCAAATGTAAAAAAACAAACGTACACGGGCCTTATTTAGTTTTACAGCCAAACAGTTCTCGTAAAAAAAAAGAAAAAACACTGAATAATAGTTTTCATATGGTTTTCATTACACTTGCTGGTGCCAGAGAACTTTGGCAACTGCAGTTCCTGCAGTAAACAATCAACAAAACTGCTGCACAACTGTACAAAAATCAACATTTCAACAACTCACCCCAAGCTGTGAAAGTGAAGATTAGAAGCAACATCTCAGAGCAGATCGGTTACAGCTGCGGCGAGATGTTGGAGGGTCAGCCAGCAACTGTTGATGAGCGCAAAGTCAGAAGCAGGAGGGAGTTGTCTTCCAGAAACTCTACATCCCACCAGAACTCAACTCCACCCCTCTGGCGGGGGGGGGGGGCAAGTTCCAGAAGACAGGCTCCCCATCTGCTGGAGGAGTCTGAGAAAATCCACCAACAGGAAGGTCTTTTTTCAACCGTGTTTGCCCGAGTTTACAGAAATACAACCAGAAAAACATCAAATGTTTTGTTTCTTCGTTAGTAAAGAATTTCAAAACAAAGAAATATTTTTATATCATCAAGGTTCATAATAATAAAAGCAGCAAACAAATGTTTCCAAAGCAATTAATATTGTGTGGATGTGTTTTCTCTTTTTCTAGACACGAGGGAGACTGCTGCCACAGTTGTTTTAATTTAAAATTAATTTAATTTAAAATTGAAATAATACGGAAAATAATAATGATAAATGTTATTTGTATAGCGCTTTAAATGGCACATAAAGACGCTTTACAACATGTGAGCAAAAAACAGGTAATAAGAACAGACCTAATAAAATTAAAATAATAAAAATTTATTATACGAAATCTGTGTTTTTTTAATCTTTCTGTAAATGTCATTTTGCACTATGCATTTAAAAGAAATTGTTTATTACTGAGCAATATAATAATAATAATAATAATAATAATAATAATAATAATAATAATAATAATAATAATAATAATAATAATAATAATAATAATAATAATAATAATAATAATAATAATAATAATACGTCTTTTTATAAGCATTATTTTGTTTCATTTGAAACCGGAACTGTATTTCTCCGCAGTTCGCTGATCGGACTCGTATCACAGACGGACCGGAAGCAGCAAGGTTACCCAAGTCTTCGGTGCATCTGCTAAGTTTTCAATCGACTCGTGGTCCTTGTAAGTTCCGACTTTTAAACGCTTTTTCTGGGAAATATGTTGTTGATCATTTTATAAATGAATTTTAGTATAAACTATTATTACAAGTGAGCATTTGATGGTAAAGAACCGGTTATCCTTTCTTTGGCGGGAGTCTCCCGGAGGTCTCCATCATCATCAGCAACGTGATGAAGAACGCTTTGACTGAGTCCATTTATGTTTATCTGCTTTATTTTTACTTTAATTGTTATAAATTATCTGTATTGCTAATTATAACTGAAAAAACAGACGCTGCTGGTTTGATGATCGGGCAAACATTTATTTAATATTGTGTTACAAAAACAATCAAACCACTAAAATCAATCAAATGAAAGTTTGTTTTGAGCTCGTGGCAAATAAACTGAAATGAATCCTAAAAGATGAAGGCGTCTGTAAGCTTATTTAATGAATTGACCCACGGTGATGCTTTCATAAATCATTTATCTGTTTTAGCAGAATAATTGTTGCACGTCTGCAGCTCTAAATGAAACATGAACACTTTATGACAGGTAAAAAAGCGAAATCCAAGAACATCAGCTGGTGTGCAGAAGAAGTGGCTTTATTATTTAAGGCATTCTGTCCTCACAGCTCATCAGGGTAATCTAGAAAAGTGTCAGTGAGAAGAAGCTGCAGGTGGAATATTATGTTTTCAAAAGAAGCCACGGTAGATGAGGGTTTTTCTGCGTTATCGACACGCTTCACGTTCCCTCGTCTTACCTGTAGGTCAGAAAACACCTGGAATGTGGAGTTTAATGCCAAACGCCTTCAGTCAGATATGTGGAAACACACAGAGGAGTTTCCTTTTTAGCTGATTTATCATTTTTATTTTGAATTTCTAGACTTTTATTTCTGCCTTCTGAATAATGCCGATTAGATCAATTATATCAGTGATTTATCCAAAAGTTAAAAAACTTTCTCTTCTGTCATTTTTGAAAAGTTATGCAGGTTATTTATGGATGATTCGCTGATAAACCAAAGAAGAGATTATTAGGAAAGAAGACGAAAATATATATAAAAAAATCATTATAGATGGGGAGATTAAACTGGAACAATGGACAGAATGTTTAATAAAATTAGGACTGTAGGAAGACGGGGCTGACATCTGACCCTTGATGAACTGATACTCTTTTAGTCCTTTAGTTTTATAGTTTGCTCCTGTTTTGTTTTGAAAAAACATTTCTATAATTTTCTGTTTTACTCACATTGTTGAGGTTTTTATGTTTAATGTTTGTTCGTGTTCCTTTTTTTTTTGCCCACGTTTTTTCTGTTTTTTTTAATCATTTTTGTCCTTTTTTTTTAATGTCTTAATCTGCCTCTGATTTACAAAGTGTTTCTTTTTTTTTTCTTTTTTACATTATTTTTTGTTGTTTTGTAAAAAAAAAAAATCTGAATTTTTTGCATCTTTATTTTCTGTTGTGAAGTTTCCTGAAAGCTTTAGATTGTTTTACTTCCTTCATCATCGATTCTTTTCCTGAATGTATTGAACTTATCTTCCAGATCTCCACGCAGACATTTGGACTCGGTTCTGTTTGCTGCAGAGAGGATGTTCAGAAGTGCGTCTGCGCAGGTGGGCTTCACTAAATGCTCAGGTTGTTAGTTTAGTTTTGTTCTGTTTGTTTCACATTTGCGTGTTTGCTCTCTTCCAGATCTTCAGACAGGCGGTGAGATGCAGAAGCACAGACACAAGCCTCATCCTGGAAAGGTGTAAGGGCAGTTTGTGTCTGAATCAAACAGGAAATGTTTCTTCTGACCGTTGCTGTGTTGCACGCTTTTATTTATCTGTAAACATTTAGAAAATTGTTCCCTTTGAGTCCTTTTAATCCAAAAATGTAAATGATTTTGATCAAAAATGTTTGTTTTGTTTTTTTGTCGTATTTTAAAACGGCAAACGACCTGAATTCTGTTTTCTGGCTAAGTGTCGTCTCCTGTTCCCTCCTAGCGATAAACCGCGTCCAGCTGCTGGGGCGGGTTGGTCAGGATCCGGTGATGAGACAGGTGGAGGGTCGAAATCCAGTCACCATCTTCTCTTTAGCAACCAATGAGATGTGGCGCTCCGGCGAGGGGGAGGTGAGCTCAACAGGTGAGATTTCCTGCTGCACATTTTTCTATCTTTGATTCAGCTTTTAAATGCACAGCTATTAAAAAATGGGATTAAATCCACCTGGATTTATGTCTGAGGTGATCTATCTCAGTTGGTTTAATTTTACATTTGTCCTTTCTTACTTTTTGATTAGAGTGCCAAAACCTAGTCTGGCTTGCAAAGCTAAAACATTTAAAATATGTTTTTTCTAAATAGATTAGTTTAAAAAAAAGTTAGATCCATCTTCGTTTATAGGTCAAACATAATTTTATACCTTTTGTTAGGCTTATAGAAGATGGGAGATTTTTGTTTTAAGTGATGCAATTTTTTTTTAAAGACAATTACAGATTAAAGTTAATTTTTTTGCTGATATAAGCCTTTTTAAAATCTAGTTTATCTGCTGCTACATTGTTTTTGCGTTATTTACACATTTTATTCTTTCCTGTGAAAATGCCACAAATAAAAACCAATTTAAAACCAAAAACTAATCACAAATCTATATAAAGAACAGTCATTGCAAGGGTTTTTTTTGTTTTTGCACGCAGCTGTTCATTTCTGCCACTAGAGGGAGCCAAAGTAAAAAGAAGTGTCAACATCTGAGGTGTTATTTCGTTCAGATTCATGCTTTATTCAGCTTTAAAGTGCCTAAATATAGCACATTAACTCCTGTGTACTTCTCATGATGTGGATCAAAACTTTATTTGATGTTCTGTCTCAATCTAGGAGACGTCAGTCAGAAGACGACGTGGCATCGAGTGTCCGTGTTCAAACCGGGTCTGCGAGACGTGGCCTACCAGTACGTCAAGAAAGGGTACGAAGTGCACAAGGAGATGAATTTCCTTTATTTCTTCTGTGGAAATGTTCATTTTTTCTCTATACCTTATCTTAAGAATTATAGACAGAAAGCGAATAGATATACTTTTTGAATACAGTTTAACTTTTTAACTTCATTTATTTTATCCTAACAAATATTTTTTTCACTGTGAAAAATAATTAGTTTATTTTTCACAGTTTATTTAAAAAGTTTATTCCTAAAAAAGATTCAGGTGCTGAGGCAATAAATAGGACACACAGTAAGTCCCCTTGATGATCCACACAGATTAAAATGAAACACTTTTTACCTGCAAAAATAAACATTTTTCAACATGTTGTTTTTATTATTTGTGGTTACTTTTATTGAGTTAGAGTTTTCTTCAGAAAATAAGAAGAAAAATTACATTTTTGTGTATTTTTTGGTTTGTAATTTTTTGGAGAAAGTCATGATTCAATATTTCTGAATTAATTTTTGAGTCTGTTCTCTAGATTTATGGCCCTTTTCTCTGTTTGTATGCCCTGAACTGCTGCCAAAAGTCATTATTTAGCCATTTTGGAGGCAAAAAAACTATTTTGGACACAATTAGATGATTAAATTTTTTTTAGATTGGATGGCATAAAAACGCCTCAAAAAGAGAAAACTGTTAATATTTCTTGAAAGTTTGGTCACTGGGCTCAGATTGGAAATCATACGTTTCTTCTTCCTGGTCTTAAATCGTCTGAATTTCATCGTTTTGTGTGGGGTTTTTTTTGTTCTTCGGTTGTGTAATCAATCGCTCTCCTTTCAGGTCGAGGATTCTTGTGGAGGGAAAACTGGATTACGGCGAGTATGTGGACAAAAACCAAGTGAGGCGTCAGGCCACCACCATCATCGCAGGTCAGATGAAACGCTGGCGTCCGCCTCCCGCGCCGCTGAAATCCACCTCACCGTACGCTTTTCTCCTCAGACAACATCGTCTTTCTGAGCGACAACGTGAGGGACAGAACCTGAAGGAGCTTCCGCTCCATCCAGCCGCAGGACGCTGTGTTTTTTGTATTTCCCCGACGACAAAACGAAGCTGGAGAAGTGATCGCGTTTGACTCCACGGCTACATTTGAAGACTGAGGCTTCAGGGGAAACCAAGAATCCTGGCATGTAGTAAAACTCACTGTTGGTGACCTGGATTGGGCTTTTCTTCTGGATTTAAGAGCAAAAAGCCCCTTTCAACTGCCTGGCAGGATTTGATGGACATTTTTGTTAAGCAAGTTTATCAGAGACCCTGTTTTTGTGTGAAAAGCTGCTGGTGCCGCCCAGCATGAGAGGTTTGTTTCTCTCTCTGTCAGTTACAACAAACTTGTGTTGGTAGCAAAAATAAAGCTGTAAAATCTGCACACAATTACGTCCTCGCCAAAGAAATGGTTAGTTCAGCAACTTCTTCATATAAAAATGTATAAAAAATGATTAGAAGATGTGAAAAATACGATATCTTTTGGTTGTTTTGTCGGTGCTGTGACCTTCAGGACCAGTGAAAGTTTATCATGACACCAAAATCTGTCCCAGAAAGCAAATTATATTTATGGCCCGCAGCAGTCATAGACTGCAAGGACCATATTGTAACTGGTACGAGGGTCGAACACTCAAAAAGTCCAAAACGTCAAAAAAACGCGTCAAAACGCCAAAAAATGGGGTCAAAAGTCACCCAAAGCACACAACGACACGACAATTGTGTAACGCAACAAAAATACACACACACACGCACAACACCAACGCAAAAACGTAAAAATTGTAGTCGCAAAAATGACGACAAAAACACAAAAATGCCCAAAAAAGCCCTCAAAAGACGGGTTTAAAGCCAAAAAGACATGCCCAGCCTATAGTAAAAGACAGGCCGCATTGAAATACATGGGAAATCCTAACCGCAAAAACTTCTATATTGTTTCTGCTTCGTTTCATTATTATTATTCTTCTCGTTTCTAACGGCGTCTTTGAGCTCAAATTTGACCCCCGCCACATACCCGAAAACTCACCAAAATTGGCACACATCTGGGATAAATTGAAAATGAATTTTCGGCAAAGAAAACGTCAATCCCCCCACGACGATGACATCACGGCGAGCGTTCTCGTAAAAAAAATGAATGGGCCGAAAATCGCTTATGGGGCCAAAAAAAAATATTTTGGAATACAGTGACGAACCCAAAACACGCGTGTTGGAGATATCCCAAAGAAGATTTGAAATCATTATGGGATGGCCACACGACCTACAGCTTGGCGGCCATTTTGTGGCGAACTCAGAGAAATGGCGATTTTCGTGTTTTTTGACAATATGGGAAAACGACACTTTTGTTTATGCGATTGTCACGAAATTGCACACACATGCCAAGACCCTGATTCTACAATAACCAAAGAAGTTTCGTTGACCTTTGACCTTTGGAAGGGGCGGCCATCTTGAATTTTCATAAAAAAGCACCTTTAGTAACGTATACAAACGAAAACTCGTCCTAGGGATTTTTATCGATCTTTTTGAAACTTCTCAGGCATCAATGGCAAGCTACTGTGGACAAAATGTTGGAATTAGAAGTTGTAGAATTTGAAACGCGTGCGCATGGCGAATTCGCAACCATCGCCATTTTAGCTAGCTCGCACATATTCTATCGGAATAGCCTGAAACTGAAATATGCGATACCCTGGCCCACACTGAACAAAACGATGTCACATACGACAAAATCGATAAAGGAATGTGGCCGTGGTAAACAAAAAACCGTCGCAAAAAAAAGTGCTGACTCGGCAAAAAAAAAAAAAATTCGGATTTTATTTTTAAGAATCGGCTAACGACATCCAGATAACTTTGTCGGGTATATCCGAAGAAAGTTTTGAAATCATTACGTGATGGCCACACGACCTACGGTTTGGCGGCCATTTTGTGCCAAAATCTGCCATTTTGAGTTTTTCGCGTTTTTACACGATATGGAAAATTTAACTTTTTTTCGAGCGATTTTCACGAAATTTGACTCGCATGTCCCTAGCGTAAGTCTACAATCACCTTTGGAGTTTCGTCGACCTTTGACCTCGGGAAAAGGCGGCCATCTTGAATTTTCTATAAAAAACACCTTAACCACCAGATTCAAACGTAAACTTGTCGTTGGAATTTTCTTCGATCGTCTCAAAACTTTTTGGGCATCAATGGCAAGCTACTGTGTAAGAAATGTTGGAATTAGAAGTTGTAGATTTTGAACGGCGTGCGCGTGGCAAGCTAGCAAAGTGGCGCACTGTTATAACTCCCATGCATTTCAATACAATACAGTGAAAATTGAATGCATGCATTAATGCCTGAAACTGAATACATTGAAAAACACTGGATATGGACATATAAGGAATGTGGGCGTGGTTAGCATAAAACCACTGTTGCTAAGGACGACAAAAAGTTTACTTTTACCGATTTGTCCGAAACTGACGTCAATCTGTTCGTCTTCCCGAGGGGACCAAAACATAAAATGGTTGCTATGGAGATAAAATCAACAGAAAAGCCGCCATTTTGGAAAAAGTGGTTTTTTTAGCAACTTATGACATATAACTCTCACCAATGGAGGAATGTGTTTTTCTGAGTCAGTTGATGATGCTGATCGCTATGCTAGCACTTTTAGCTATGTTAGCATAACTAGCATAGTTAGCATAATTAGCATTTTAGGTAATGTCTTTTTCTGAGTCAGTTGATGATGCTGATCGCTATGCTAGCACTTTTCGCCACATTAGCATAGCTAACATAGTTAGCATAATTAGCATTTTAGGTAATGTGTTCTTCTGAGTCAGTTGATGATGCTGATCGCTATGCTAGCACTTTTAGCCACATTAGCATAGCTAGCATAGTTAGCATGATTAGCATTGTAGGTAATGTGTTTTTCTGAGTCAGTTAATGATGCTGATCAATATGCTAGCAATTTTAGCCACATTAGCATAGCTTACATATTTAGCATAATTAGCATTTTAGGTAATTTGTTTTTCTGAGTCAGTTGATGGTGCTGATCGCTATGCTAGCACTTTTAGCCACATTAGCATTGCTAGCATAGTTAGCATAATTAGCATATGCAGTTTTGACTAGCCATTATCAAAAGTGGGCGGTGAGGGCGGTGGTGCGTAGAGTTGGGCGTGGAAGGCGGGTTGCGTCTGCGGGCCATACAACGCCGCTTGCGGCTTTAATTGGATTTGAAGCCTGTTTTTGTCAAAAACAAGTGATAATAAATGCAAATGCTAATAAATATCCTATTTTAGAAATGGATAAAACATTTATAGACTATATTCTTTAATACCTGTTCTTTGTTTTTTGGGGTTCTAAGCTTTAAAATAAAGGTTTCCACTTATAAAATCATTTTTAGCTTTCTAACTTTTAGTTGTTTTTCCTTTACTTATTTTTTCCACCAAAGCATAAAATTATACTTAAAGCTAAAAAATACTTAAAGTCAAAAGATTTAGTTAATCTGTATTTTTCTTTTGTTTTTCTTACACAAATTTTGGAGAGACTTCAGTTTTTTATTTATTTAATACATTTTTTTTTGTCATTTTTTTTCTTTCTGTTTTGTTCATTCTGATTGTTTATTTTTAGTTTAATATACTACCAGTTAATGACGTTTTTTAAAACATTTATATTCTAAAAATAATATTTTAATAGTTACATAATGATTTTCACATTAATTAACAACATTAATATTTGAAATTATTTTTAAAATGTCTTCGAAAAGCTGTTGGTGGATTCTCATGTAGCGTTGTCTTGTCCCAAAGTGATTGGTGAAACTGAGATTCCACGCGGCGATGCTGATTGGCTCCGGCACTGTCAATCAAAGACTTGTCAAAGCTTCCAGGGCAGGAGGTTTCTGATTGGAAGAGATGCCTGATGTGGGCGGAGCTTTTAGGCATTGCCAACCTGTAGCTTCAGTTTAAAGGGATCAACAACTAATTCTGCAGTCAGACCGGAAATACTTAAAAATGATAACAAAATAAAACCGACGGTGCGTTTAATGTATTTGACATTTGTGTTTGAACTGATTTAAATGAAAGTCAATAAATACAGATGATTACTATAATGTGTACTTTATGTATATATATTAAATGTATTCTATAATTTTCAAGAACTTCCATCACTTTCATTTGGATTTACTAGTAGTAAAAGAGCGGAATTATATGAAAAAAGCGAAAAGATTTATGAGATAATCTATGTAATTTCAGCTTGTACAAACATTTCTTGCAGGATTAATGTTGTTTTTATGCAGTTATTTAAACTAATATAGGTCCAAACCGACATTTTAAGAAAATTAATACTTAAATGTGGCAAAAGTATTTAGCTTTGCTGGCTTTGTTTCCTTTTTTAAGCAAAATTAGATATTGATTTCCAATCAATATGTATATATATATACATTGTTTTTTTTAAGCAATACAGTGAAAAATTAAGTGCCAGAAGTACAAAAAACAAAATCACACAAAGCATTATTTAAAGTCAGGGATAGCAGGAGACAGAAAAATACAATTAAAAATTAATTTATAAAAAGCACATATATATGTTAGCATATAAGCATATAAGTTAACTACAAAGTTTTAGTTTGTTGTTTTCAGCACAGCAATTTCAACCAAATGTAACCATAAATCTATAATTTTAAATGCAGGTAGCATCATATTTGTATGGAGCTTGGTTTGTCCTTTACTTTGAAATCTTTTACCGGAAATTGAAGGTCAGTTCTGGAGAGGCGCAAACAGCTGGAAAATATAATTCACCGCAGATTCTTTCTGCTGTGCTAATTTGTTTTGCTCCTATTTATTTTTTATTTCTAAGTTATAAAGTCCGTTCAAACGTCTTCATCTCGCTGGAACCAAATTCGGGAACTTTGAACGTTTTTCTTGTCGTACTTGTCCGTAGCCCCGCCCACACATTCCTCCGTCTGTCTCTGGGCTCCGAGGAGGAGGTGGAGGCAAGAAAAACCAAAAAACAAGAGACCCTAGAAAACTGTTTGAGGACTCAGAACCAGCGAGGAGATGATCCTAAACATCAATGAGAGGATTTCTCGGTCCGAACCCGACCTGTCGTAGTCTTTGGACGCCGGTATCCGCCTTTTTTCTAAGCAAGTTCGTGTGTCTTTTCTTTGCGCAAATCAACTGACTTTGGAACTTTTTTTTTATTGCGGAGTTGGATCTGGAATTTGCGAAAAACTGCATAGCAACAAGAAGTTTCCTCAGAGGACGTGGGGGGAAAAATATCCAATATCTAAACGACGGAAGAAGTCATGGAGATCCTGGACAGCAGTGAACCGTATCTAAACTGGGACAGGAACCTGAGCGAGCTGTCCGAGAGCGGGGAGATCGACTCGGTCCTCTACAACAATGTGAGTGATCCACTGTGTCGACAAGTGATCGATCAGGATCTGCTGATCAGGTCGGGGGCGATCACCAAATAAGATCTTTGATAAGCAGTTAATGAGCTCCGAGGGGGAGGGAACAGAGGTGCACCCTGCTCTCCAGGTGAGCCTTGGGGTCCAGGATGCAGCCTTTTTTGTTTGCTTCCATAGAGGGCAAAGAGTTTATGCATTTAGAATGAGGTATAAGTGCGAGGAATTAAAGCTTTTAGAACTTTTTAGCATTAAAAGTGACACGGAAAGAAACATAAAACTTATTTTTTGTCTTTTTCTTTGGAAAAAAAATATCACCATATTTCTTAAGTTTTTAACCCTTCAGAGATGTAGGAACCCACTCTTGAAATTGGTTTTGGATAAACGGTTGGCTAAATTCAGAAAGTACTACAACAGCACATGAAGAGTCAATAATCAGATAATCATTTGGTGTTTAAGTAAACAGCCGCCGTGAAAGTTTTTATTATGTCTGAAAAAGATCAAGGACAGTTACACACTGAATCCTTGAAGACGATAAAATAAAAATAAAAAAGGACAAATTGCTTATTATTTATGTTAAAAATATGATTCGTGTGCTAATATGTTTATATTTTTTCTTTACATTTGCCATAACAGATAGTTTAGTGTGAGGAATTGACTAAATGTGTCAATTTTTACAATTTTCCTGTTGTTTGCAGGATTTACATCCTTTATTTTTTATTTTTTTAGAAAAAAAATAACATGTAAGATTGTTAAATATTACACTTGAATGTTTAATAGTTCCATGAAGATGTGAAAAGTCAGCAGTGTTTTGAAATATGACTCTTACATGGTTGATTTATTGTGCAACTCTTCATGTTTTTGCAACTTTGAGCTTCTTTCTGGATTTCTGAAATGATCAGAGAAACGTGTCCTCATCTTGAAGATGAAGTTTTTCCATTTTTATCTCTGAACGTTGAGGACTTTTATGTCGTGGGACTCTCTTCCTGTACTCACACAGCATTGGAGCGCTGATAGAATCGATCAGGAACTTGAATTTAAAGCGATGCTGTGTTACATAACTGGGTCTCAGTCTTGCAGGCATTGCTGAGCCTTAGTTTCCCTGCGAGCCAGGAGGATTGTGGGATGGAGAATGTGGTGTGTGTGTGTGCATGTTTGTGTGGTTTCCAGACAGCTGGATTGCAGACACACACACACACACACACAGAGTGCAGGAGCCTGAACCCACACAGGTGGTTGTGTTTCCACGGCTCTTCCAGGCTCTTTAAACCTCCTGGAGGAGCCCGTCTGCGTCTCCACAGCAGGCGTGCAAAGACCTGTTGCTCTTAAGGAGCAAATGAAGCTGTTTGACTCAAAAGATCAAAGCCGGACGTCCTGTTTGAATCCTGCTCTCACATCAGAGGGGAATCGACATCCTCTGCAGGATTTCCTCCAGTTTTAACGACACATTTAGACCATTTGAAGACCGAGTCCGATGAAAACGAATAAGGCCTCATCTTCCTGTGGCCTGAGGACTTATATGAATTAAACAAGCTGAAAAGGGTTTTTTTGAGTATTTTTTAAATTCAAATCCTTGTGAATGAGGAGCAGACGAGAAAAGGCCGTTTGAAAAAGATCGTAGCTCTCTGCTCCAATATTGCTCGCCATTTTTGTTGCGTCGCTGATGTGAGGTTGGGGGTGTGAGGGGCTGTAAGCTAGCTGGAGAGAGTGTAAACATGGATGACGGGAAGTGGGGGGAAGGCTTTCTCCTCACCAGCAGGCCCGCCCACAATTCTGTGGTGAATTTCTGATGAACTGATGCCGCTTTGCAGAAACTTTGTCCTAGAAGTTTTTGGATTTTGGCTAAAAACGGCTGAATTATAGTTCAAAGGCCAGTGACCGGGTGGAGTAAGCAGACATGTTGGCCACATGTGTCCATCTTGAAGCCAGATGTTAGTCTGACCGGACTCCTGGCTTCAACTCTCAAAAGGCACTGCAGCCAGCGGTGGTGGTGGTTCCCTGAAGGTTAAACCAGGAAGAACGGCATTGTGGGGGATGTGTTGAGCCAACGGGAGCCTTGTGTTTGTGTGTGGGGCAGCTTCAGAGACAGACTGGAGTCTTTGTTCAGCTCCGGCCCCCTCCTGGGGGGCTTCTCCTGCCGGATTCCTCACATCGGCGTGAACCTGAACCGTCCGCTGGCAGGATGCCCCGCCCACCTCTGGAAGCCTTCAGGTTCCTCAGGTTGGATTTGAAGTGGCTTTTATGTCGCCTCTGAAAAGGAACAATAGTTGCTTTTGTGGGCGTGCCTGATTGTCGTGTTTCACATTTTTCTGTAGGTGAAAACAAAAGTGTCTTCACTGCTAAATCTGCATCAAGAGTTTTTTTTTGCTGCTCTAAAGCAGACTTCAAAGGATTTAGATTGGACTAAAAAGTTTATTCCTTTTCTGAGGAAAGCCTGTGAGAAGAATGCAGACATTTTTGTTCATTTGAAATCTGTCAAGTCAATATAAAGCAAGAATTTCCTGTTGGAGCACTTGATTTTTTTTTAGCAAGCTTGGATTTCCAGTTTAGCTTTATCAGGATACTTCCTTGTTGCTAAATATTGGTTCTGTGGTGCATTAGAGTAGTGTTTTTCAATAAGTGTGCCGTCAATTTACCCATTTTCACTGATCTAAAAACATTTCCCATCTCCAGGATATCAGCTCTGTGTTCATCCAAACAGGTCCTGATAAAACACTGAGAAGTTTGGAATATGAAAGATCATAAAATACTTTTTTTGTGTTTATTTGATTCTATTAAAGACATTTTGATAAGAATGACGGTACCGCGATTTAGCCGCAGCTTCAGCTCTGTTTTCTGAAAAGTCCCGCCCCTTTAACTGTCTCCACCAATCATTCTTGGAGGCTTAATCATAGATCATCAGTCTGACCAATCAGAAGTGGTTAAAGTCTTCACTTCCTTGTTCCGATTCTGCTCATAAAGTTTCTCAGTTCCAACAAAAATACCAGCTAAAGCTCGTCTAGCGGTTTAGCTTTCCGCGGATTTCGGTGTCAGACCGTGGAACAAGTGAAGAAAACAATGAAGCTCAGAGATGCTAGTCTGTCTGCAGTTTTTGCACTACATCTCCCATGATGCATTGGGTTAAAGTGACAGCATCTCAGCGTAAAATGAGTCTTCCCTGTTGAACGTCTTGAAACCACAATGAACACATCAAACAGTTTTTAAATCTTCTTGATGAAATCAGAGGTCAACAGTTTAGTTCTCCTTCAAGGTTTGTGTTTATTAACAGCCAAACATCCCAGAGTTTGGTCCAAGTCATCTTTCTAACTGAAACACTTTTCTAATAACGTCTGGATTATTTTATATGTTAAACTTAAGTAGAAGTAATAACAACATTTAAGAAACAGGATTAAGGTGAAAAAGCCAACAGACACAATTCAACTAAACTGAAGACGAGCAGCTGTTGTAACTGCAAGAACATTAAAAAGGACGCCATCTATATGTCACTACCAAATCCGAGTCCCTGATTGGTGGAAGTTTGACCTGGCCATGCATTTTGTACACAGAGCCCAAATATAATTGTAAACATTTGCATAGTGATGCTTGAACGAGCTTTTGAACACAGAAGCCTGAACGGCCTGTTTACATGGAGTTTTCATTGGAAGTGGCCACTTGAACGCAGGTTGTCGAGGGCGATGCGAATGCAAATGAACATTTTCCCCCCTTTAACCTGTGAACAAAACCTGCTTAACTATCCAAGTGCGTAAAAAAAAAGCCTGCACAGTGACAAAAGTCAACAGTGAAATGACCAAAATAAAACCTTTGGACGCAACGACACGATGGCCGGAGGTTTGTTTAACTTGCTGCACGTAGGGGGAAAATGGCTGCATTTGTTCCAGGACTTTTCTGGAGTGGACACAGCGTTCCTCTGATCCAGAACCTCTGCCTCGGCCTCCTCCGCATGGCTGCTTTGACAGCTCGGCGCACACTCAGGACAGACTTCTTTCATTCAGGCACACGCCCAGAGCGCAAACAGCCTGTTGACAGTGCAGAGCCTGTTCTCCGTTGGGGCAGGGCATCCCGCTCCCCCCGCTGACCTTGTGCGTCTGAAAGGCCCGTGTGTGCGACGGTCGGCCGTCCACGTGCGCGCACATTCCCTGTTCTTTTCAGGACTTCACGGCGGTTGCTGTTTTTGCAGACGTTGTTTTAGCCGTTTTGCGCGTGGGAAAACCAAACCGGCATCTCCAGACCGAGGTGTTGCCGGTGGAACACACCCCAGACCTTTGAGGAACATGCAGCATTTTTTTAAACACATTATCAATATTGTCATCCTAGAAGATATTCACCAGTTTAACAGTCTCGACTGGAAAGGCAACCCTGAGGCTGTTTGCAGCGCCGCACAAGAAGCACATCCTGTTTGCATCACTTTTATTTTAAGTAGTCATAAATTTGCCAAATTGTTGCAGCGTCTTTGTCATTCAAGGGTTAAAAATGAGAACAGACAGCAAACGAACTAAAAAAATGCTGTAAAAATAATATTGACATAAAAAAACTCTTTCAAATGGGTTGATGAGGTCACGTAGGTTTAAAAATGTGACACAAAGAGAGCAATTTAACCGTCATGTTTTAGGGAATCGTCTAATCGTCTGGACCTTTGCGCCACAGATGGTTCCTCTGAAGCCGGAGCTGAAAAAGACGACCTAGGAGCAGATCAGTGATCCGTAGTCAATCGAGTTAAGAGAAAAGGAGGAATGTCTTCCAAAAGTCACTAGAATGTAGAAAAAAATCAGGGAATGGAGACGGGTGGCTTTGGCTAGGCCTGCACAATTAATTGCAAATTTATCGTTATCGCGATTTCAAGCTGTGCAAAATCCACATCGCAAAAAGTTGGTGAAAATCGCAATAAATGGTAAACCTTAAATGTTAAAACAATCCTATGGCAACTTGAACTATTTAATACATTTAAAAAAAAATCCCTTTATGCATTTGACCAATCAGATGGAGCCCTTCACGTTGTTGACCAATCGGATGTTAGAGGTTGCCCTCCTGATTAGACGACAGTCATTTGGAGACTAATTCAAGGTATTTTGACTATTATCTAAATTAAACTTTTGCAGTGAAATGGAAATGTTTTTGTTGTTTTTACTATTTGTTCATTTATCGCAAGTTATATCGTCATCGCAATATTGATCACTGATATCGCATGTTTTCCTCATATCGTGCAGCCCTAACTTTGCCTGTTTCATCAGACGTTTTTATCTGCAGCTTGTTAATACTGATGTCAATGATGCCTTGTGGACAAAGGTTTTTAATTGCTCCTTAAATGTATTGGTGCTGTTCAGTGATGTGTAAGCAACCCAAACCATGATACAACCACCTCTGTGCCCAAGCACATACTTTAACATTCAAATTAATTTTTTTGTTATCAGTCACTCTATTTGTAGGGCGTCTATCATCAACATGCGTAGAACACAAGGTGCTTGACGTAAGACATAGGTTTTATGTCAATGAATTAGTCTTCGTCCCGACTGACTGCGATTGAAATATGAACCATAAAAGCTTTAAGATACCTAAAAATGAATAATTTAAAAGTTAAAAAGGAGGAGTCTGTCATTTATATTTGAAAATCTCCACTGATGCAGTTGTTTTAATTGACTAAAAGGTTACTTTTGGATTTGTGGTTTAGTGTCCTCCCCGAACACATAATAGTTGGGATTTGAACCCCTGACCGACCGAAACATGTAGTGCTGGATTTCTTTAACTGCTTCATGGTTTAGCGGCAGCAGATCTCGAGTTGAGTGACTCATCAGTGATTGGTCCGAGTCAGTGTTGCTAAGGCAACCACCCTCACCTATCAGATAGGGAGCTTGTTGGAAGGCCACACCCCCTACCACTTGAAAGCGGGCTGAATGTAATCTGTCAATCAAACGTTTCCAATGTTGAACGTGGGGGCCAGCAGGCTCCACCTACTTTTATTGAGGCATCTGATTGGTCAGTTTATAACTTGAATAACTTGAACTACAAAAAAATATAATATTAAGAAAATGGATTATCAAGAACATGTTTGTTCTGTCCAATAGAATGACTGAGTAATAGTTGTTTATTTCTCTATAGAAGTCTACTGGATTTTGCTTTCTTGGAGCCACTTCCTGTTTGGACCACCAGGGGGGAGGGGCCAGTCTGTCCAGTTCTCTTGTACAGTGGATTCGTTTGCAGGTTTTGATGCGTCCTGGTGAAAATCTTCTGCAGCTATTGGACTCCTGTAGCTGTGAAGAATGCATTTTTTTTTCCCTTTGGCTAACCGTCTGCTGACCCAATAAAAGTTTTTGGCGTTTAGGACTGACAGCTGGAGCCCACATGGACACGGGAACACGGGGCCGGCAAATCTGATGCAACTTTTCCCCTCAACTTTTGCGAGTGGGCTCCGTGTCGCTGCCGGCGGCCAGCTGAACGCTCTAAGCTGTATTTAAGCACAAAGCCAAGGCATCAATCAGGGCGCAGGGGGTGATTATGGGAAATCCAGAGGAGCCTTGGTTCTCTGCAGCAAAGATAAATTTAACCCCCCTGTGTGTGTTTTTTGCTGCATTTCTGCTCTTTTTTTAAGTGTTCATCCCCTGTCATTTGCTTCAGCCCCCATAAATGTGAAAAATCTGTGCGGTTTGCAGGGTGTGTGCTTTATGACACACCCACGACCTTTAAAGCTGCTTCTAGAAACCCAGAGACTTGTGGTTGTTTAGCCACTTTTCCTTCTCTTCATCCCTTCTTCTTCTTCTTTTGTCCAGATTTAAGGGAAAAGTTGAACTCTAAACAGAAATTTGAACAAATTTAATCTGGGTTGTGTTTGCACCACAGTGTTGGAAGAAATAAAGATCCCTCCGCTGCTTTTTATCCTTTAAACCCCCCCTCATCTGTAACCCCCCCCCCCCCCCCCACCCCCAGGTGAACCACAACGAGTCAGCTCCTGCTCAGAATGTCAGGAACCGCCGCGTGCCTCAAATCCTTTTCTTGACTTCTTGCTTTGGTCGTTTTCCACTCAACGCTCTGCAGACGTGAAAGAAACACATCAGGATATTTGGCATTAATGTAGTTTCTAAGGCATAAACTCCAAGCACAAAAATGCTTATCATCATTTGGTCCTCCATTTTTCTGTACATTTGTGCCCGATCCCCCCCTTCCTAAAAGACGGTATAGTGCAGGACTATCCAGTATCCCACATTTGAACATAAATCAGACCCATGCTAACAACTTTAAAACACATTTGAAGCCATTTTATGAAGACCATTTATGGATCTTGATGATGAAGTCTTGGATGGTTTCTAATAAATAAAGTTACACACATTGTTTTGTAAATGACAAATCATTCAAACACAATGCATTGTGGTGTTTACTCACCACACTAGTGAGCATTGATGTCCACTAGTTTTTCGCAGAGACTTATGGGAAATTTCCCAGGCACTGGACTTTGGAATTGCACAACCCGAAAAAATGGTGTTTGGCTCCGGGCTGGTACTGGTCCAAGGGACAGTTGGTACCGGAGCTTAGAGATAAAAAACACATTTTTTCCATTTGATTTATTTTCTGATTCTGAAGGACGTTTTTGTCTGAAAAACTGCTGGATTGGACTCATTCTTGACGCAGAGGAAGTTCTCCGTTATGTGTTGAAAACTCATTACGGCAGCTGCACGGACTGCTAAATTGAAGCTAGCAAAGCTAACAAACAAAGAAAAAACGATTTGGAAACTTTCTTTACGCTGAAAAGATCCAGAGAGGAAACGGCAGAAAAGACTTTGACTTCAAAATAAAAGAAAAACTGCATTTAACAGACTAAAACCAGGAGTCTTTACTCCAAATATGGATTTATTGTGACAGTTATAAGATTCAGCTGTCTAATGTCACAAGGATGCTTCTTAATTTTTTATTCACATCACATTTTAATAATTCCTACATGAAGTCTAGTGAACAAATAAAGTTTAAAGCGACTGCAGATGTTTTATGGAGGATGAACATAAACTTTGCTTAAACCAGACGCTCACTTATGCCCAGTCTGCCATTAAACTGGTCCGTGGGCTGAAGACAGTTGGAGACCCCCCCGTCCCCGCCCCCGTATGGGGCCCTAAGTTAGAGGAAGTGTGGACACGATGTCCTGTCACGTCAGGAGTTCACCGTCTGCTTTTTCATCAAACCTCTGATCCCGTCAACCTCCAGCAGCTGTTTCCTCAGGTGAGCGGCAGAAACGTTTGGCTGCCAGATGTGGTGTTGGCGTAAAAAGGGGGGGGGGGGGGGGGGGCAAACAACACGTTGCATTCTGAAGGGAGCAGGACAGGGTTGGTGGGTACGTTCCACGCCTTGCTCAAGGACCGGCGACCCATCTCTTGGGTGACCGTTGTAGCATTTCTCATGCGAACGCATGACAGATGCAGCACCGACCTCGAGGTTACCATGACGACGACATTGTCGGGTTCTTCTCGGGTGAAAATGTGCACATTTTGGGATTCAAATGAACGAGGAAGCAGATGAAGCTGGTCGCTTTCAGCACGCTCGTCCTTGCTTTTTGATGCGTGATTTACATCACATGAAAATGCATCAGGATGCTTTGGCGTGGCGTCACGCCGCACCAAAGCATCCATTCCAGCTCATGTTAGAGGGACACACCTGATCACAAACCTCTGCTTCGGCTCCTTTTCTGACATTCCTCTAGAAGAGATTTTTCCATCCGGCATTTCTTTTTCTTTTTTTTGAATTGGACACAAACAAGCTCATTCATCCGCACAAAGTTCAGCAAGTGTGCAAAGATGTGAGTCAGTCTGTGTGACTTCTCCTCATCCACCAGCAACGCAGGAATTCAGACCGGCGGCGCGCCTCGACAAGTTTCCCCCAAATGTCGGCCTCCTGTCAGGGCAAAGGGAGCTTTTATTCTGAAAAACCCAGAAGAGGGTGAACAGTGACGTGGATGGAAAAAGAGATGCAGGAGGGGTGAAGGAGTTCGTCCGGGCGGCGAGATGGAAGGGAAATAAATGCTGTGCATGGGTTAGGCTCCGCCCAGTTCTTCAGCCGAAACAGCTGTTTGTGTTTAAATGGGAGAAAGTGGACTTCAGGGTCTCCAGGTTTTTATGGAAACTTCAGACTTTAGTTAAACTGCTCCTGATGTCATGGTTTTGACATGTCAGTCGGGGTGACCCAGTTTGTGTTTTTTTTATTCAACTTTAAGGTTCTTTTGGTGGTCATCAAAAAGAGCTATTTTGGCTACTGAAGTACACAAAAGAGTCATGGTGGGGGGGCACTTTTCTCCTCCTGAACTTCCCGTCTCCATTCCCTGTTGTGGGGAATTTGACTTTTTTTATTGAGACGGCTAAAATAAGCCTCCTCACACCGTTTGGCGTGTTTCCGTCCTGTAACCGTTTGTGTGTGTGTGTGTGGGGGGGGGGGGGGGGGGGGGGGCTCAGCTGGACATCAACCCTGCAGTCCCCCCCCCCCACATCCTGTTGTTTTTTAGCCGTCACTCCACCCACACATCACCGCTGCACAAACAGACACAACTTGTGTAAATAAATGTGTCGTTGTATTTCTTATAAGAGTCAACATAACTTAAATTACTCTCCAAACGACTCTCGTCTACACAGGAGGCGAGGAGGCGGGTCCATCCGATTGGACAACAACATGAAGGGATCCATCCGATTGGTCAAATGCATAAAGGGATTAATTTGATTTGTGAAATGGTGCATGCCCTTATAGCGCCTTTTAGCTTCCTCAAAGGCCCAACGTTCTTTACAGTCACAGTCCCGTCCACACATTCACACTGATGGACATCAGCAAAAAAAAAAAAAAACTACCACCAGAGGTATGGTGGGGTTCGGTTTATTGTCCAAGGACACTTCGAGGTGGGACTCGAACCTGTAATGTTCAGATAAGAGGTCGACCGCTCTACTGCTGCACCAAAGTAGCCCCCTTGCAGCATAAATACTTCAATCTGCCAGATTGCTTTAGCACATTTACGGTAACCATTTATGTTTGCATTATGCGTATTGCATAGCTTGATGGTGGCAGACATTTGTAAAGAACATCTAAATTGAATTTCTGAGTAAATCAGTGTGAATCAGGAGCAGATTTAGAAATGTTGTTTAGATAAGATCGTATTTGTGACGTAGCAAATACGACGGGCGACAAGATCTCCGCTCTATTCTGATGGATCCACTGTCAGACAAACGGATCCATGAACGTCTTTGTTTTTCTCGTCTGAGCTGGAATCTGGATCAGAACTGGACGGCTGGATAGATCTGATATACAGCAGCTCGCCGATTTTATTGCTCCACTAATGTTAGTTTGGGCTGTAAGCTAGCAGGAGAGTGTAGCGTGGAGCTCTCTGTAACGGTGATGGGAAGTGGAGGCGGGGTTACTCTGCGCCAAAAATGCTGCCCACGATTTGGAGAAGAATTTTTAATAAACTATGTCCTAGAAAACGACACAGGTTTTTGAATTTTGCCTAAAAATTGAAAAATTGAAATTGAAAATAGATAGTAATAACAATATTAACAGTTTTATTTAACATAATGGTTAAAAGTCTCTCTCACTTTATTGTATTTTTTGTGCCAGTTGACACCAGACATCTTTCTGCAAAATAAAACAAGGATTTCTTTTCTATTAATTATATGAATAAAAGATGAAATAAAACAACAGTTTTGGTAATAAATAACTTGTATTTATTCATAATAAGGTCAATTAAAACACACACACACACACACACACATATATGTATATATCTTTATACTTCTTTCATGTATTTGTTCAATAGCTGGTTTTTGAGACAATTTCAAACTTTCTTATTTTTTTATCTTGATCTGCTGAGCAACCAGAAAGTAGCTGAAGGCCTTTTAGTGATGAAATACATCTGTTTTTTCAGCATTTGTGTGTTTTAAATGTTATTTTTATGTAGAAACCTGTCTGTTTATGAAAAATCCTCTCAGCATCAGTATTGAAGGTCTCTGTTTTTACCTCACAGTGTACGTTTATGTCTTTTAATAGAGAAGTAATCTGAAGATTGTGTTGGAACATTTCTGACAGTTTACACCATTGCAGTGCACACGATCCTAAATAAAGGTGCAGAAACTTTATACAAAGGAGGTGTGGTACTGTCGCTGCTTATCCTTTGTTTTCCTTTATCTAACGTTCCGTGGTATCCAGGCTGGGATGGACGTCAGGAATCCGGGTCACTGCGTTTTTTTTTCAATTCCCGTGTGGGAAGCGGCTCAGGTTTCTTTGGGAAGGTTTTCGCTCAGTCGGCTTATTTTGGCTGAGATCAGACGCAGATGTGGTTGCGCACCACGATAAGATGGGACGGCCAAATGTTATTACTGTCTTTGTGACTGCATAACACACGCAGAGTTTTTATCCTGTTGGCGCCCCCCGCCTCCTTTATCCAGGCAGGCTGCCGCCCCTGCAGATAAAACGCAGACGGCAGAAGCCCTGCAAGGTCAAAACGTCTGGATTTTGGCGTTTGGCCGCTGAAGCAGAGCCTGTAGCTCAGGGCCGTTACCGCGGGTGATAAGTCACTGGTTGCTCTGCTACCCATCAGGCTTATCTGAAGGCTGGCGAGCGTTCTGTTTTCTCAGCAGTTAGATGTCGGATCCAAAGGAAACTGGAACCTTTTCTTTACAGTAAGAGAGGAATATTACTCGTTTTTATTTTTTTAGTCCAGATTTTCTAAAGACATTGCGTTTGTCTGGTATTGTGAAGTTTTGCAAAACCTCATTCGTTGTGGTTAAGGTGCTTTACTCGGGTCCTGTGTCTTTAAGTCCCACCCCCAAAGAGCGTTGTCTTTCTGTTTGGTCAGCATCAATGGTCAAAAATGTCCAAATCAGCAGCTCATGCTTCAACTGCAGGGCTTTTATTTTGTAAACACAAACTGCATTTGGATGTATTTCCATGGAGGTTTTTACCAGAAAAGAATTTATCAGAATAACCAGAGTCACTGCACAGATCTTTGTTCTATTAAGTCATTGAATCAAACTGTGAGGCAGATTTTAACGAAACTGAACAAACATTTTTGTGCCGGCTGTTTGAAAATTGATCATGGAGGAAAAAAATTAATAATTGCGGCTTGTGTCCGGCTGGAATTCTACGACACCAAGACTTTCAATTATTAGAATAGAGCTGTGAGAGACAAAGCCTGATAGATTTCCTCACTTTGACATTTCACATCAAGGCTCTTCCAGCTGTAGGGGGTGAACATGCGCTAGTAAACAGTAGAAAAAGAAGAAGAAGCCCATCCCTGCTTGTCCAGTGTGAATACTATAGCTGAAAACAAGGAAGACAATGTAGCGCGTTCAAAAACACGTTAGGCGCACATCTCATCCCTAATGTGAACATAGCAAACATGTTTTTGTGGCATTTGTCTGATGATAGACAAGGAACATTTAGCTCAAAATTGCATTTCTGAGCGTTCTTGTGTTCAGATCATTGTGAATCAAGAGCAGACGAAAAACTGCTATTTGAAAAAGATCGTATCTGTGTCAAGCTCCCTGCACAGAGAGCTCTTGGCAACGGGGAGGGGGCGGGGTGCTCCACACTAAGGTCCCGCCCACAATTTATTGCAGAAACTATGCCCTAAATAAACCGACACTATTTTAAAAAAAAAACATGTTGGCTAAAAATTTCGTAATCATAATTAAAAGACTTTGTGTGAATTCCAGGGTTGGATTTGTTTTGTCTACAAAGTGGTTGCACTTCTTCTTCTTCTCACCTTAACCCAGAAGGTCCAGTTTTAGCGGACAAATCTTTTCCCTAACTCTTGCATGTTTAGGTCTTGTCCACAGAAGTCTGTAAGTTGGTGTCTGCAGGCTTCTCTCGCTGTCAGATAACGCCGCCGATGCTCATTAAAGCTTCCCTGCCTTCCGTCCAGCGATAAGTGGAACACGTGCCGCTGATCTGTGACACTCCTGTGGCAGTTTAAGGTGAAGGCCCAGATCCAAATCCAGGCCGTACCTCACGGCATTGGTCCAGATAGGAATTCACGTGTGTGTTTACTTTATTAGTGTGTACTGTGGTGTCATCAAAAAAAAAAGTACACATGGAGGATTTCAGGGCAAGGTACACACACACACTATGCAGGGAATTGACTTTGGAGCCTCCAGTATGGATTTTTTTTTTCTCCACAACATCTGGTTCAGCTCTTAGGGAAAGTATTACATCATCATGCTTTCCTCAGTCTGCTAAAGTTTGACTGCTGAGAGTTAAAACATCTGCGCTCCAGGAGAGTTGCAGGAAAACCCTCACTGCTCTGAGACTCAGAGTTCATTCACTTACTGCCCTTTTTCAACTGTTGCTGAGGCTTTTATTTTGAAGGTTAAGATTAGTTTAACATGGTCTTTTAATCTTCTTTTTCACCTTTACTATATTCCTTAAGCGAACTGGTTGGTTGGTGGAATCTGGTCAATTAAAATATATATCTGTTGATGATGGAAGAATCGGTGGATTAAACTGCTTTTTATGCATTTATGTGTCTAGTGTTGCTGCAAAGTCCTCCAAAGCCGTAGGTGGCGCTGTTGAGAAAGAAAGCTGCCTGTTGTTTTGTTGTTACCATAACAGAGGACATCCCCCTTAGGGTTTCTGACTCCACCCACCTCCGTGTTTCTCAACAAAAGGAGCAAGTGGGCGGACCACAGTAAAGTGAGAGTTTTCTGACTTCACCCGCCAATCAAAAAAAAACAGAGTTTGAGAGTTTGAGCTCTGATAAAACGAGAGTTTGAACTCTGATAAAATCTAAATGTCTGAAATATGAGGTCATGATTTAAATAGTCAAACAGTTAAAGGTCATTTGACCCCACGCCCATGGTACACATACTTTAATTTCTGTTTGTTGCCCCTAGTGGTAATTTTAAGAACTGCGTCCTTTAAGGTCGGATCCAAATTGCTTCCCTTTAAGCAGAGAGATATGGAAAAATTGTGTCTTCAAATTTCGACAAAAATGGATTAATTCAAATGTGACTGGAAGCTCAAATGCAACTTCCTGTCCCTCATTCTTATCGACCGTATTAGAGAACTGGAGCAAGCGAGTTTGACATGAATGTCACATTTTTTACAGTACAGACGCCAACAATTTGGAGCCAGACAACGTCAGTATGCAGTGATTGGTGGACATTTTTATGGCAACCACTCCCACCAATCAGGCTTGCTGAAAGGCCACACCCCTGGCAGTTGAATGTTTGGAACGTTGGACGTGGGGGCCAGCAGGCTCCACCTACTTTTACTGAGGCATTTGATTGGTCCGTTTATACCTTGAATAACTCGAACTACTGAAAGAATATCATGAAAGTCGACAGCTGCCACCTTTAAACGTAACCGGAAACGCCACAAAAACGGAGGTCAAAGCGCAAAACAACCAGAAAACCTCGACAGCAAAAAAAGGTGAACTATTCCAAACAAGTTAAATAACATTTTACTCTAAGGTTGTATCCGAATTCCTTCACTATATAGTGCGTTTGCCCTTTTGTTAACTGCTGACCAAACCTACAACTCCGAAACTGAGTGCTCTAGAATTTTCCCAGAAGTCTCAGCGACTTTTGCTCGCTAGATTGGGAAATAAAGACCACAACGTGGATGACGCTGTCATCTACTTGATGCACAGAACCCTGCTACACCTGGAGGAACCTGGAAGTACTGTTAGAATTAGAATCTTCTGCAGCGCTTTCAACACCATCCAACCATCACTGCTCAGGGGAAAGCTGGAAGGTGCTGGGGTTGACAACCAGCTGACCTCGTGGATTGTTGACTACCTCACCAACAGACCACAGTACGTGAGGCTCCAGGACCGAGTGTCTGCCCAGGTGGTCTGCAGCACGGGGGCTCTACAAGGCACAGTGCTCTCTCCTTTTCTTTTGACACTGTACACATCAGACTTCCACCATGACTCAAACAGCTGCCATATCCAGAAGTTCTCCGATGACACAGCCATCGTGTCAGAGGGAAATGATCTGGAATTTAAGAAGGTGATCAGGGACTTTGTGGACTGGTGTGAACTCAATCACCTTCTTACCGTCTGGCATCAATGCCACCAAAACGAAGGACATGGTGGTCGACTTCCGAAAAAAAGGCTTCTCAGTCTCCCCCAGTGGTCATTCAGGGACTGGACATCGAGAGGGTGGATGTGTACAAGTACCTGGGCGTTCACATCAACAACAAACTGGACTGGTCAGACAACACAAGGGTCCTGCACAAGAAGGGCCAGAGTCGCCTCCATCTCCTTAGGAGACTGAGGTCCTTTGGTGTGTGTAGGCCACTACTCAACACCTTCTATGAGACTGTCGTTGCATCAGCAACTTTCTATGCTGTGGTCTGTTGGTGTGGAAGAATCAATGAAAGGGACAAAAAGAAGCTGGACAAGCTGGTGAAGAGAGCTAGCTCTGTCCTGGACTCAGTGGATTCTGTAGGTGAGTGGAGGATGCTGACCAAGCTGTCCAGCATCCGGAACAACCCCTCTCACCCCCTGTATGCGACGCTGAGGACTATGAGTAGCTCGTTCAGCCAGAGACTGCTGCACCCCCAGTGCAAGAAGGAACGATACCGGAGGTCCTTCATCCCAACAGCAGTCAGACTATACAACAACACGGTCTAGGGCTGTTGAAACCGCTGCTGGTATTTATCGCCATATTTAACTCGTTATCTATGACCTGTACTTTTACTTCCACCTCGTATTGTTACTATTTTTTTCTTACTCATTGCTACTTTGTTTTTCGTACTTTTCCAACTGCTATTTTTCTTGTTTTTGGCTGCTGTGACAACCTAATTTCCCTCCGGGGATCAATAAACTCCTATCTTATCTTATCTTTTTGTGAATAAAAATGTGTTTTTTTTGTAATAAATGATCTTTAAAAAGCCGTGGATTCATAAATAGTTGTCATAAAAATGGTCATATTGATTCGATTTTGACTTGGTGAAATCGGTTGTCATATTCACCATGAAGGAAAAAAAAATAGTAGTGAGCATGGAGTCCGAATTGCTTTCAAAGTATGGGTTTTAGTAGTTAGGGGTCAGGGTAGAATTTGGACACAGCATAAATGTGCTCAGTCAGATCTTCAGTCAGATCTTCAGTCAGATCTTCAGTCAGATCTTCAGTCAGATCTTCAGTCAGATCTTCAGTCAGATCTTGTGCTGCGTCACAGTCACTGTTCCTCCTTCAGCAGAACCTAGTCTATGTGGTCAAACCTGCCGATTCATTTTCTGACACACTACATTTGATCACGTTGGACGTCTGCGTCGACGGCCTGCAGCCACATCAGTGTAAAAACCGGCTTCCTCTTTTGTTATTTTTAGGATTCTTTTATTTCGTTTGAAATCTTTGACCGCTCTGAGCTTCTCTGTCTTTCCCCCCAGCTCTGGAACTCACTTCCCTCAGGTCTGCGGAACATGAACTCACTCCCACAGTTTGCTAAAAATCTGAAAACCCACCTGTTCAGAAAAGCATACCCACCCTAATTAATTTTATGATTACAATGTCTTGTTTGTTTTTAACTAATGTGTCTTTCTTTTAACTGTATTTTATTGTTCTCTATCTGTAAGGCGACCTTGGGTGTCTAGAAAGGCGCCATATAAATAAAATTCATTATTATTATTATTATTATTATTTACACCCAAACCCGAGGCCTCAGGTCTGAAGAACCGACGTCCTGGTGGAAGCTCGGAGAGAACGAGCGTTTTCAGTCTGTGCTATGACGCTGTTGAACGCTTTGCCGCTGAGCATTCAGCAGCCATCCTCACCGTCCATTTCAAAAAAACTTCTTAAAAGCCTTTTTTATTTTCAGGCCTTTGAAACAGGATGAGACTCTGCTGGTGGTTTTTGTTTTTTTACTGTTTTCTTGTTTTGTTTTGCTTTTATTTACATTTTTCTGTCACTTATATACTTTTTATAATGAATTATTTTAACCTATTTCTTTAATTGTTTTGAGTTTTTATTGTACCCTTGACTGTGGTCATTTTATTAAAACTTATCTTCCTATAAGAGTTTCTGATGGTAAAGGAAAAGCAGAGCCTCCCCGCCGCATTAATGCATTTATATTACTGCAGAATTCAGGATAAAAGTTTATTATCCGTCTATCCTCAACAGTAAAATATACCAAGACAACATTTTAGATTTCCCACCGACCAACGTTCATGTGTAACAAATGTCCTGAGGAGGCGGGCGTTTGACATCAAAGGGCTCCATCTGATGGGTCAAATGCATAAAAGCTTCTATATCATGCTAGCTTAAGCTTTTCAGAGTAAACTACATCCATATAGAGGACAATAAATTACCTTTGACACACTAAAGAACACGTTTTTAAGAAATGTGACTTATTTTTGCAGCTCCTTTTTCCAAGAGATCGAGACGACTCGATCTCTGAGGCTCCGCCTTTCACTCTTCGCGGGCGCTGCCCACTTCATGACGTCAACCTAGAGTCGGCCTTGGCAGCGTGTCTGCGTCTCGCCCCACGAAAACAAAATAACATCCGAACTTTTGCAAAGATGGATGTGAATATTGTTCATGGAGAAAGTGTGTGTGTGTGTTAGTCTGTGGGGGCGGAGCTGGTAGTGCAGACTCTTCCTGGAAGGGGCTGTTCCTCGTTTTGTGAGGACCCACTTGTTTTGACCGCGAAGCCTCAGAAATGGATCAAAAAAAACACTTTGGGGTTGTCATTTTGAGGAATTAACATTATAATACACTTAAAAGCTCAAAAAAGTTGATTTTTTGCATGACATAGGCCCTTTAAATACCTTAAGCTGCCATAAGATTCTTTTGGCACGTGTGTAAACATTTAAAGCAGGGGTCGGGAACCTATGGCTCGCGAGCCATATATGGCTCTTTTGATGGTCACATGTGGCTCGCAGACAAATCTTTAATTATAATTTTTTTCTTTCATTAGACCAGTCCTTCTCGGGCGCGATGCGATGCCAGAGGCGCGCAGTAGTGGCCGTGCTTGGAGAACAAAATCTGCGCCAGCGCTATCAGTTACTATTATCTATTATTTCCCAGAGTTTGTACCAGCCTGAAACCTGTGAATTGCCGTGCTCAAAACTGCGCGCTCCCGTCTCTGAGAAAGAGCGCGCAGATGCGGGGACGGGATGTGTGAGGAAGAAAGGGGGGGGGGGGGGGGGGGCGGCAGCAGGTGAATCGCGCAGGTATTGTAAAAACGTAAAATCCGCTGCCCGTCACTCACTGTGGCGTGTGAGTGTGTGTTTGGCTCCCCGTCTGCATGTGATCAATCTGTCTCACATCTACAGAACATTGATACTAACCTAAAATCACGTTTAAAGTCTCAACGCCTGCATGAAGCAGAAACTCACCACGTATCAACCAGACTAGACCATCAGCAAAACTACCACGAGAAATACTCATCATTTATTAGCAACAGCATAACGATGTTATTAAAAAGAATCCACAGACTTATTGTACTTTAAAAATGTTGAAATTACATCAAATGCACACATTCACTTGTATATTTAGTTTTAAACATATTGTTGCGGACTGAGTTTAACTTGGCTGTTGGGCCGCGTTAAAAGTTCTGGAGTTCATTGAACGCATCGATCAAGTAGAAATCTGATTGGCCCTCAGTTCTGTCGGTCAGCCTGTTGTTAGGTAGTTTGGACCAATGGGGTTCAGCTATGGGCCGAATAAGGGTAATGGGAGAGCTGCAGCGGGAGCAGGGGAATATAAAGTTGGTAGAAGCGCTCTCGTTTCAGCGGGAGAGATTTAGGAGCTGCTGAATTGATTGTACGGCGTTTGTTGCGGTCTGCAGTAACCAGAATAAAGAACCTTAAAAGAGGTTAAGTCTCCGTGCCTCAGTGTGGGAAAGGGACGCTACATTATTGTATGGCTCTTTTGAAATTACATTTAAAAATATGTGGCGTTTATGGCTCTCTCGGCCAAAAAGGTTCCCGACCCCTGATTTAAAGTAACCATTTATCGCATTGTATGCCGTCTTTTGCGATATTGCACAGGTTGTCAATACATTTTGGGCTTTTTGTGGCGGCCTACTCAGAAGCGGAGCAGGATGAATCTTTGTCAAACTTGAGCTCTTTAGAATCCAGAGTTCTGCTTCCATCGTGGCTTCAGTAAACAACCCCCCCTCCTCTGAACATCTGGTTCCGGCTCCGTCTCCAGACTCAAACCCTCCAACATCCTTCTGCACCGTTTCTGTGCGACACCCACAGGAGCGTGACGGTAGTCTGTTGCTCCGCCGCCTCCCCGCCGTTTTTCACTCCCGCCCTTTGGGTTCTGTTTTCCAGCTGGAGGGTGTGGTTTGTCGCCGCCTTCTCATGGTCTGCGGGGACGAAGGGAACGCCTGTCAGAGGACTGCGTCCCTCCCATGCGGCCTCAGACCGACCGGGAGCTTGTCAGCTTACCGTGGTTCCTATTGATCGATTGATTGATTAGTTTACCCTCTTTTGAATTGAGTTTCATCACAGAATAAAGTTTCCCATGATGCTTTTGGTACTTCCTCGTCCTAACGGGATCCGTTTTCCTTTGTGGACATCTAAACGGGGGAGGAGGGGGGTTAGATGCCGTTGCTAGGAGACGCCCCTGGGAGGTAAAGAGTCATAAACTACAGTAAATGTTTGCTGGGAGCTGGATGTGCTGTGGTCCGTGTGCTTTCTGTCACACGTGTTCAACACCCTGAAATATTTACCAGGAGGAGCTTTGGATGACGACTTCTTCATCCTGGAAGCAAAAAAAAAAAAGAATAAACGATCTTCTGGTTCCTGCATGTGTAAATATTTGTCCTCTGCCTCCTTGTTTGATGGGTGGTGTGCGCACAAACACACACGCCGGGGCCCGTGAAGGGCCGCACACAGTGGAAGGAGGGCAGAGGTCAGCAGGAAAGTGTCGTCTTTGTGAGCGCGTAATCAGAGACGCGCGTCTGACATTCAGACGTCCTCGTTTCTTCGTCTCGGTTTCTCCTCACCGCCTCGTTCATGCACAGAATCATGGGAAAAAACCTTCATGAAAGCCAAGAGATGTTCTTTCAGTATTTCCCTTTTCCTGCTGATTTTTAAATCATCTAATCTGCTCTGAATACATCAAGAATTGAACTGAATGAACTGTTTTTTTTCCCCCTTTTTGTAACAATTTGTTTTTTCTACAGTAAAAAAATCCAGTTTTTTCGTAAGAAATTATTTGAAGTAAACAAATGAACATTGGTGAAATTAGGCGCAACTAAGATTCTAATATAATATTCTAAATGTTTGTTTAATCACTGACCTGATTTATTTTTTAAAATCAGTTAAATGACCCATTCTGATTTGAAAAAAAAACGTTGTTTTTGTGTAATTTTCTAATGTTGGAGGACATATTTTTTAATATTTTTGTACCAGTAATGTTAGGTTGGGGTGTGTGAGGCTGTAAGCTAGCAAGAGAGCATGTAAACAGAGAGCTCTCAGCAAAGAGAAAAGGTAGGGGGGGCGGGGTTGCTCCTTGCCAATTGTCCCGCCCACAACTCAGAGGTGAATTTCTAATGAACCCCTTCCGCTCTGCAGAAACTATGTCAGAGAAAACGACTCAGCTTTTGAATTTTTGGATAAAAACGGCTCCACTATAAGGAAAAGACCACTGGAAACGCTTTGAAAAGAGATCAACAGATGGTAGGAGGGGAACTTCACAGTAGTGTTGAGTTTTATCCAAAAGGTTTTCTCTTCTTTGCTGCTTTTACATTTGCAGAAATGACCAAACTCTGTGGTTTTGGTCATCCGGTGAACTCAAAACCGTCTCTTCTGTTCTTTTGGGATCTGATGCATCTACAGTAACGTGAGGAGAAAAAGAATGAAACCCAAAAACCAGAATGATCAGATTTATTTAAGCTGTTTTAGTGTCGACTTCACTCAGGACTTTTGATCTGTTTGTCCTGTTTTCCTCCTGGCTTCAAAACAAATATTTTGAGTGAAAAATACTGTAGATGTACGACAGTTTTCTGACAAATAATGATTAAATGTTCAGTAGAAGCAAAATACATTTATTTTACTTTATTTTTGGACTTTTCTTTTTTAGTCATGGACCCCTTTAGGTCCCTTCAGGATCCACAAGGATTTCTGTTCTGCTGTAAAAGAACATTAAAGTCTTGTTTTCTATTAGAAGATGACAACAATTTCTGATTTATCTGCAAATAAATTAGATTTACTGCAAAAGCTTTTAGGCTTTAAAAATTTTCATTTTTTTGTGATCCTGGAGATTCTATAGTTAGTTTTTGATGATTTCTGAAAACAAAAAACTTTTATTTCTTTAACAAAAACACAAGACGAAAGGCTTTTCTTTGCAGACTTTGTTTGACTCATAGAGTCTAACTGGATTTTCATTCATTCATTAAGGATTTGTTGTTCTTGTTAGAAACGTCCGCTCTCCTCTCTTCTGCAGCACTTCTCCGAGCTCCTGGACGACCTTTCCCAGGATGCCTTGCTGGGTCAGCTCCTCAGCGACCCCTTCCTGTCCGGGGTCAGGGGTGGAGTCGAAGCCATGGAGGGGGAAGACGGCGGCGAGCTGTCCCCCAGCTCCCCTCAGCCCCCCCACATCACCGCCGAGCACAGCTACTCGCTGTGCGGGGACAGCCGGCCTCAGTCGCCACTGTCGCACCTCACCGGGGAGCACGGCAGCGACGCCGGTGAGACTCCGCCTCCAGAGCTGGGATCAGGAACCTGCTGATGGCTACGCTTTATTTTGAAAGAAGCCCTTCTTTTTTTCTGGTTTACTGTCAAAACTGAAGCTTTTTCTGATCTTCCTTCTTAAAGTCACTTAAAAAACATAAAGAACGTTAATTATTTTTACATCAAAAATCGATCATCATCAGTGAAAACATTTTCTGATGTAAATTCTCAGCTAAATTAAAGGATAATATCAAAACCTTGAATCTTTACTTGGTAATTTATCGGAAAAATTCCCTAAAATTTGAAAATTATCTCACATATTTGACCACATTTATCAGAAGAGAGTTAAAAAAACCATTAGCGATACTTTCTCACATTTTTAAGAATGACGTCGACGTTTTTCTGCTGCAGAATCGGATGGAGATCCGGCTGACTGGGCCATGGAGCAGGAGGAGGCCATCGAGAGCCTCCTGTGCGAGGCTCCCTCCCTGCTTCCCACCCTCTCCCTCTCTCTGGCCCCCGGCGAGGGCCCCCCGCCCCCCGAGGGCCCCGCGGCTTTACCTGCCGCGGCACCGCAGACGCCGGTCGGCACCAGCACCCAGAGCAAAGGCGTCAAGGTGGGACTTCAGGGAGACGTGGAGACTCCCGGTGGAGAAGTTTCCTTCATAATTCCGTCTGTTTGCAGGTGAAGGAGGAGAACGTAATCCCTCAGATTAAACTGGAACCCCATGAAGTGGATCAGTTCCTCAATCTGTCACCCAAAGGTCTGTTTTCAGTCTCATTTTTCCGCATTTTGCTGCACAGTAGCATTTTTTGGAGCAACGAGGACCTCTGCTGGTCAAACCATGAACTAACCTTAAATTCTCTCTTTATTAATCTGAACCAAATTCAATAATTTTAATAAATTCTGTCACATTTCTGCACTTTTCAATCCTCCAATCGTTGCTTTTTTCAGGTCTGGAGTCCCTGCAAATGCCTCCCACCCCCCCCAGCTCCCACGGCAGCGACTCCGAGGGCAGCCAGAGTCCAATCCACGCCCCGCCCGGCCTCTCCTGCCCCACCTCCCCCACCAGCCCCTCTCCGTGTCAGTCTGGCGTGAAGGCGTCCCCTCGTGCTGTTTCCTCCCTGTCCAACTCCCCGCTCCTCACGGCTCCCCATGTAAGGGCTCACCATGATGACACCGCCTCCGTGCTTTCTCAGAGAGGCTGGTTCACGGCGGCAGAATAAAATGCAGGAATAGAGAGAAGCCGATCTGTGCTTGAATTATAAAAAATAAAAAAAAACTCATCATCTGCACTTTTTACTCACATGTTGCTCGGAAACAGCAAATTATTTATCCAGCATCAAACCGTTTCCTGCTTTCTCGCAGAAGCTGCAGGGATCAGGACCGCTTATCCTGACTGAGGAAGAGCGCCGCACGCTGGTGGCAGAAGGTTACCCAGTTCCAACCAAACTGCCGCTGACCAAAGCTGAGGAGAAGGCTCTGAAGAAGATCCGCAGAAAGATCAAGAACAAGGTAGAAGCCTCAATTTCCCTAAAAGATTTCATCTTTCTTACTGTGTCTGATTATTGTGCTGTTTATATGCAATTCAGTAGTGAGTCGTGCATCAATTATGTAATTTGAACGTGATACGTGCGCCGTATGCGCGATATGAAAGTTATACATCGGTGGTACATTCGTGAAAAAGTCTGTTAGGCATCATCGTCGTGAAATCCACAAATTTGTCCATGCATCTCACTAAAATCACCCACCATTGTGTAAGATTTACGTAATACTAAAAAATTATGTGAAATATTGACGAATGACGAACGCAAGAAACACTTTGGAATTACTTTGATCACGCATGGATCACGAAAGTCCGCAATTTTATACGTGGAAAAGGCGCAAAATGTACGTAGTGGCGGCGTGATACGACCTTCAGTCTACAACCAAAACCAGTTTTGTTGACCTTTGACCCCAGAAAGAGCCCACCATATTGTAACCCCCCCCCACCCCCATCACTTCTACTTACTACAAAGTACAGCTCCTCACACTTACTACACTAAATGCATTAAGCGTTGGGTCACGCTGAATGAAACGATGACATACGACATGAGCATATTAGGAATATGAGCGTGGTTAACAAATAAAACCTCTCTTGCCGAGGAAATCCCAAAGTTTACTCTTGCAGATTCTTCCAAAAAGTACATTAAACTGTTCGTCACCTCCAGACAACCAAAAAATAAAATGGTTGCTATGGAGATAAACCAACAGAAAAAGCTGTCATTTTGAAAAATGTGTTTTTGAATACATTTTTCATGTGCAGCTCTAATCAGAGGGGCAAGGGCAGAAGGGGAATGGTGAGGGGCGTGCAGCGGCCAGTGAGGGCAGGCGGCACCTGCGCGTCTTAGAACTCCACCCGCAGCTCTAATTGTACTTATAGATGCTGTTTGAATCCTGAATAATTCTGGATGAAAATCTGGTTCGGGTAAAAGTTTACCTCGGGTGCTTTCAGCGATAAAATGTATGTAAAGAAATGAAAGTTCTGATTTCAATCTAATTTTAAAAGCCAATGTTTTACATTGTTTTCCTCTTTAAAATTTTTTTTTAACTGTCCCATAGATTTCAGCTCAGGAAAGTCGCCGGAAGAAAAAGGAGTACATGGATTCTCTTGAAAAAAAGTAAATCCACTTCTGTCTGTTATGATTCAAGTGAAAACAAAATGTTTAAAAAATAATGAGGAAAAATACATTTCTACTCAAAACTGGTGTTTTTTGTTTTATGTCATTTGCTTGTTTATTGTATTAAAAACTTTGAAAATTAGTCCAGAGAAGGATTATAAAAACATGAAAGTAGCAGATTAAAATGTGGTAAAAAGAAACAAAAACTTGGACTCTAATGTTAATAAAATAGTATTTCCAAAGAGAAAAAAAGGAGGAAAGATGCAGGACTTGTTATGTTAGAATGAAGGACTTGTTACGGATGAAAGGAAGGCGCTCATTCTGCAGTACCACTGTCTGACCACAGGGTGGAGACCTGCTCCAATGAAAACAGCGATCTGCGCCGGAAAGTGGAGACTCTGGAGAACACGAACAAGTAAGGAGGCACGCGGCGCATGCACGCGGCACAATCCTCCCCTCACACCAGTTCAGAGGGAGAAGGCCTGCTTTTTCTTCTGATTCTGAACAGTTTTTACATCAAAACAACAAGACTTCTGAAATCAAATGTTGTTCTCTTCTAGTTTTTTCTGAAATTTTAGGCTTGAAAGTAAAATCATTCAAGGGTCTGAATTCTGAGGCTGCATCTATTTAACAGAACAACAGCCGACTGTTGAATTTCTGCTGTTTTCTATTGAAAACAATCCGTAAAGCCAAAACTTTGGGGGATTAAAGCCGTCTTTTCTCATTTTTGTCTCCTCACACGTGTTACACCAAACCTGCCAAGTCCTCACAAATTCTTAAGCTGTAAAATGACAAACCTCCAGCTCTGCTGCACTTCTTCTTTTGTGCCTAATTTTTTGTAAAAAAAAAAACAAATAATAAAAGGCTTCATCTTGTTCTCTGCATGGATGCATGCAGGAAAAGGATGAACATCCCAATGATAAAGTCCTAGAAAATGTTCTATTCCCTTCCCTCCGTTTTTCCACGGCGTCTCATTTCTGAGCCTCTGCTTCTCTGCAGGACTCTGCTGCAGCAGCTGCAGTCTCTGCAGGCCATGGTGACAGGAAAACTCCCAAAGTCCTGCCGGGTGGCCGGGACCCAGACCTCCTCCTGCCTCATGGTACGTTTGGAAACATCAGCGGTCGTGGGCTTGATCCCTAATCCTGACCGCGCCCTTCCTCCGCCCTGCAGGTGGTGGTGCTGTGTTTTGCTCTGTTTCTGGGGAGTTTTTGTCCGAGCGGTCTGTCTCCGTGTTCAAGCATCACCGCAACAGGAGCCACCTCCAAACAGATGGCGGCCAAAGACTCCTTTACCGCCACAGGTGAGTCTTTTTCTCCTTCTGTTCCGAATCCCCAATGTGACCTTTTTGTTTGAAAATGTTTGTTAACTTTCATGATATATTTATTTTTCAGTTTTTTGCACCATTTATATTTTTAAGGAAGAATTTTATATAAAACTTAGAAATTCAAAGTATACCCTTTAAGTAAATGCAAGTAGATGTAACTTATCACTGGGCCCGAGGGGGGCGTGGCTTGAGGGATTGTGACCTGATGGGTGCAATCGTAATTTTTTCAAATTAATTTTTTAACACTGGACCCCCCCTCCCTGCAAACGCTTGTGGGTAGAGGAGCTTCAGTCTGCTGAAGAACAGAACTGCTGGTCTGATCTCTAACACGGCTCTTTATCCGGAACGCAGAGAACATGCCGTCCACCTTGGTGAAAGTGGCCTTCAGCTGGAGGATATCTTAGGAGGGGGGGTTGTTCTGGGAGTATGATGGTGAACAGTGGAGGGCCCTGAAAACTGAGCAGGTTCACTTATCCAACATCAAGTTTTTACTGGTTACCAAGTCTGTTCAAAACGTCCTGGAATCTGTGTGAATACCAGTCTAACACATGGATGGATGGATGGATGGATGGATGGATGGATGGATGGATGCATGGATGGATGGATGGATGGATGGATGGATGGATGCATGGATGGATGGATGCATGGATGGATGCATGGATGCATGGATGGATGGATGGATGGATGGATGGATGGATGGATGCATGGATGGATGGATGGATGGATGCATGGATGGATGGATGGATGGATGGATGCATGGATGCATGGATGGATGGATGGATGCATGGATGGATGCATGGATGGATGGATGGATGGATGGATGGATGGATGCATGGATGGATGGATGGATGGATGGATGGATGGATGCATGGATGGATGGATGGATGGATGCATGGATGGATGCATGGATGGATGCATGGATGGATGGATGGATGCATGGATGGATGGATGCATGGATGGATGGATGGATGGATGGATGCATGGATGGATGGATGGATGGATGCATGGATGGATGCATGGATGGATGGATGGATGCATGGATGGATGCATGGATGGATGCATGGATGGATGGATGGATGCATGGATGGATGGATGGATGGATGGATGGATGGATGGATGGATGCATGGATGGACGGACGGATGGATGGATGGATGGATGGATGCATGGATGGATGCATGGATGGATGCATGGATGGATGGATGGATGGATGCATGGATGGATGCATGGATGGATGGATGGATGGATGGATGCATGGATGGATGCATGGATGGATGGATGGATGCATGGATGGATGGATGCATGGATGGATGCATGGATGGATGCATGGATGGATGCATGGATGGATGGATGCATGGATGGATGCATGGATGGATGGATGGATGGATGCATGGATGGATGCATGGATGGATGGATGGATGCATGGATGGATGGATGGATGGATGGATGGATGGATGCATGGATGGATGCATGGATGGATGCATGGATGGATGGATGGATGGATGCATGGATGGATGGATGGATGCATGGATGGATGGATGGATGCATGGATGGATGGATGGATGGATGGATGGATGGATGGATGGATGGTTGATTTTAATGGTTGGTTGGATGGTTGGTGGATTCAACGGTTGTTTGGATGCTCTTCATAAAGGCAGTCTAAAACTTGTGGATCTGTGTCGGGGGCCGAACGCCATCAGAATGACTCTGAGGTTTTTCGGCGCTCCGCCTCCAGCTGCGGCGTTTTGGATCCGATGACTCATGGTTTCCTGACGGAGAGCCGCGGAGGTCCATCAGAACACAATAGTAATCAGATTCCACCTCCAGCTCTGCAGCAGAGCCGACCTTTCTCCACGTTCTCATTACTGCCCACTCGCCGTGGCCTCCGAGGGCAGACAATCAAACTTTTTTCCGGCCCTTCCTGCCTCCCCCTCTCCCCCGAACAAAGGGGTTTAGCTCCTCCCCCTACGCCACGCTCTAACAGAAACCCTTTTTATGGTTTCAGTCAAGTCCAGGAGTCTCCTGTCCACTTTTGAGGAGGAGCAGCCTCAGCTGCTCGGCCTCGGCGGGGAATATCCAGAGCAGTGGGAGGACACGTCCGCTGTTGTCATGGCGGCCTGGCGGCGCTCAGAGCAACAAAAACTGGAGGTGGAGCCGGACGCGCACCTGCCTTTTAGGAACGTCAACGCCACGCAGACGCAGAAAAACCTGCTGCTGGACCTGCACAGGTGAGCTGTCTGAAACAAAGCGCTGCAGCCAATCAGCTCAGAGTTTAACTCCTCCCCCTCCCGTTTCCCGCCAGGTCGCTGGAGCAGAGGGCCAACGACAGCAGCCGCAAGGTGATCGAGCTGGAGCGCTCCGTCAACGAGACGTCCTGAGGGTCCCGGGCCCTGCCGAGCGCCGCCCGCTCCGCAGCACGCCCACGGGCCGAGGCCCGCTCCACCCGATACACTGGAACGGCAGAACCGGGAGGCGCCGGCTGCCTCTCGCTTCTGAGCTCAAGTTGCACTGATCGTTTCACGAGTCGGCCGCCAGCCTGAAAACGACAATGTGGCGGATTTTCCAGACGAAAAGGAAAGGCTGCGATGGCGTCTGTATTTATGGAAACCTTTGATTTGTCGTTTAATATTCTCATTTCATTCCAGTTCGTTTTTTTGATACGGGCCTTTGTTTATATCCTGTGTTTTTATGTCATCTTCTTTTTTACGCCTCGTTTATCTTTGAATCCTCGGCTCCTTCTCGGCGTTCAGACGGAGGAAAGGTCATTTCACGTCGAACAAACACCGATGGATGTTCCCCCTCAACTGTTCTGTTCACGTTCCTTTCAAACTTTTATATTTAGTTGATTCTTTTTGTTCATTTTAGTTGTATTTATGTCAAAGAAAAAGCTTGTTTTTTGTCCTGAAAACTATTTATACATCAGCTGATAAATGATTTTTTTAGGGGATTGAGCAGAGAAACTTCCAAAGTGATGCTTTCTTTTGTGGAAAGAATCTTCTAAACGGAAGTTAAAATTAAAATTTGTTTTTTTTCTTTTGTCAGCATTTACTTAAAATATTTATCCCTTAAGAATAAAAAACAAAAGCATGTATTATTTTGTATTTATGGGATGTGCAGACTGTCGGATTGAGTTGAAATGTAAATCGCAGCGTCGGGTCGTCTTCAGGTACAGTTGCCAGGAAAATGCCGACAAAGGATTCGTTTGCTTTTGGCGCGGCTGCAGAGAACGTTCCAGATCTGTGGATTCCTCCGGAAAAGTTCCCTTCCTGGATCTCTAGAAAGAAAGAGTCCCGTTTTTGCAGCTCCTGCAGCAGCTTAGTCGCTTGTTACGAATCACGTTTGCTTTTTTTTTGCTTGTTGCTCTTGTGTAAAGCTGGGCTCACCTGACTTTTGTCTCCCCGCTTTTTATTACTAATAAAGTATTTTCCGTAGTAAAAGTACACCGTTTCTGCTGGTCTTTTACATCCGTGCATTCAGTTTCTGTCTGCTTATCTGTGATGGTGATGTTCAGCATTTAAAGGCAGCTGTATTTTATTATTTGAAAATACTTTTTTTAAGAATGTCTAACTTATTTGTTTTAAAAGGATCATGTTTATTATTAGGATTAAAATTATGTCCTCTTAAAAAAATCTACGTCCAAAGAAATGAATGTTGAAAAAAACGATATTTTTAAGAAAAAAAGAGTTGGGTCAGCAGTTCCAAATTTTGTGAAAAGAATTAAATAGTTTTTATGTCTAGGATGCTTTTGTGTGAGATTGAATGATGTAACTCTTTTACTAGTTTTATTTAATCTTAAGGTTAAAGATAAAAATGACTAATTCATTTTATTCTAAAAGATGAAAAACTTTGACCTTAAATAATCCCCAATTATCTTAAAATTTGGCTAGTTTAGCAGGAAAAGGTGTAAAATCACAATCCAACAGGTTTCATGACTCCGCCCATTTCATGATGTTGCCATGGCAGCAGTGTTTGGCTCTTTACAGATGACAAAATATTACTTTTACACAGAGACACAAAAATTGGTGTAAATGTTTATAACATCCAGACTTAAGAAAATCCATATTGAGGACATGAGCTCTGACTTTGATGGAGGGCGCCACCTAGAGCCTAGTTGTGCAATGACAAAAAGGCTTTTTTCTTCCTTTGTTGGCAACCATTTTTTATAAAAACTTTTAAATTTTATTTGGTCAAATTAATGTTAATACCAATTCTAAATAAAATATAAAAATACAAACATTTCCAGCGCATACATGTGATCCACTCATTTTAGAAATTCATCTTTAAGGTTGTCATCTGTAACTGTGGGAGCATGAAAGGCCATTAACTCTGGTTGCTAAGGAAATTTTACTTAAAGATATATCCGCGAAAATCACAGCACACGTTAAGCACCATGAAACATTAAATAAACTCTATGGTTGCTATGGTGCTGTTGCTCATTTGAAGGCAGTAAGTCTGTCTCTGTAGCTACTATGGAAACTATAAACTAAGTGGAGTTTATTATTTGTTCTGGGACACTTTACAGTGATGTCCTTTTAAAAGTTTTGAAAATATCATCATACTTTTAGAAAAAAGAGCCTGTTTTTCTGAACCACCTGATTGAAATTGGGGCATTTAAGACACGCAACATCAGCTATTATTTGTTAACTTCAAAGTATTTTTTCCCACAAATTTCAATTGGATTAGAGCTTAACTCTATTAGGCAGAGAAGAGTTTTGTGGTAGACAGGCCGGCTAAAAGAGGAGCGTTTGTGTTCCTCCTCCTCCTCCTCCTCCTCACGAGGAAGAATGAACCTAAAATAGATGGAGAATGGCTCTGACAGTCTGAAGACCCAACAGTCCCAACAGCTTCAGAACAAAACCGCAGCGGCAAACGGCAAACCCGGAGCTGACGAGAAGGAAAGAGTCACCCGAACAGAGAATTCTGAAAAAAGACCTCCTCTTTCTGCAGGAGTGTATTCAAGTCCTCCAGATCTCATCCGAGATCAAAGAAAACATTGCTGACTATCCAGGTGGAAAAGGTTGATGTTTTTCTGCAGAACATCTGAAGGAACTCTGAGCACCGTTTGGGTGTTTTCTCCCAAAGAGGTTTTCCTTTGGCAAAAGGAGGACGAAACACATCAGAATAAACAGTTAAAACTCAAAAGCAGAACTGAAGACTTGGACCAGAGTCCTTGTTTTCTTAAAAAACGAAACAAATAGTTCATTTCATAGAAAACCTGAGACTGAACACAAGGCCTTGTGACGGTGGTAGAAGTATGATGGTTTGTTGTTATATTATAATATTGTTTATTTTTATGTAAAGGACTTCAAGGTTCTTTTTTGCAGGAAAAGGTTTTTATGAATCCATTTGAATTTAAACTTAAATTTTAAAAATAAAGTAAAAAATAAACTCTGTCAGTTTTACTGTTGATTTCTCATAGTTTTTAAACCTCTTTATGTGAAGATTTGTATTAAAATTATCTGATTTATTTGTTCAAAAGTCTCCAAAGTCTGAATTCTTTACAGGCTGATATGTTTACTCCCAACAGACCAGAAATCAGATAAAATATATCACTTTTTTGCTCATCATCAGTAACTTTGACTTTTTTGGTTTGGACCTTAACTGGTGAAACAAATTTCCCGCCTTATAGTCTCAAACGTGTTTTCCCAGAGTCAGAAGCTGCCCATCTGTCTGCCTACAAACTCAGGGGAGTCATTAAAACGGGGAAACACGGACATGGAGTTGATCTTTACTCATAAAATCCAAATCAGTTCATCAAATCCCTGAATTGATTTTCCTTGAAAGGAATTCCTGTACTGTTTTCAGACAGAAAACTGCTTTCAGTTTGTTTTTAAAGTGATAAATTTGGATTTTTAATGAGGAAAGTTTAGTCTTTTTTTCAGTTTCCATCACTAGTTATGTTGAAACAGTTTGTCCCTTCAAAATAAAGTTGGTTCTGACTGGACATGGGGAAATAAATCTTTACAGAATGGAGTTGAAATATGACTGTGTAAATGTAATAGGTTCAGTGTTTTAGCAATTATTGGGAACCCTAATTATTGATTTACTTTATTAGATGAAATGTTTTTATTTTTTTAGGCTACATCAGCTCCAGGTTCTCTCTTTTATCTTTTTCCATTTCACGTGTTTGTTTACTTTGACCGTTCTTCCTGTGGAAGCACTTATCATTCACAAATCTCCCTTTGAGCACCACGATTTTTCAGTTTCATCTTCTTCAAATCTAAGAAAATCAAGTGAAGCCATGTAGAACGAGTGACGGTCAAAGATCGGACGTTAGGGAGAAGATGCTGCTGCTAGAACAGCTGACATGTGAACCAGAAAGGATGAAGAAGGTCCACCGATGCTGCATCATGTGAGCACCTGAAGCTCCGCCTTCATTTTATAATACAAACAAATAAAAAAATGGAAACAGATATTCTAATTCAAAAGCTGAGAGAGAAGAGAACAATCCTGACAAGTGTGACGTTTGACATACAAACGCTGGTGACAGCGTGTGTGTTGGTGTGCACATGTGCACGTGCACGTGCAGTAGTGTGTGCTCACCCTCTGCCCTACTTTCTCACTGATGATAGTGCACAAAAAGATGAGAGGGAATATCCCACAATGCCACGCTGTTTGTCCCCTGAGACAGACAGTCTGACGGATGTATGGATGGATGGATGGATGGATGGATGAATGGATGGATGGATGGATGAATGGACACAGGTATAATTGACTTTTAAGATTGGATGCAATAATAAATAAAACTGGATTTGTTGTATCTGCATTTCACGTTGTGGCAGCTTTTAAACAAGTGTCAT
This sequence comes from Oryzias latipes, assembly GCF_053564925.1. Classification (NCBI taxonomy): domain Eukaryota; kingdom Metazoa; phylum Chordata; class Actinopteri; order Beloniformes; family Adrianichthyidae; genus Oryzias; species Oryzias latipes. The sequence goes on from NC_136259.1 coordinate 23,323,251, forward strand.
GTCACGCAAAAAAAGAACAAAAACTCAACTTCCGGACCAGATTTCAAAATAAAGGTTTTCAGATTTTCAAACAAAACAAGTGGGTAATTTTTTTTGTTGATTATTAACAACCTATTCGAAATAAGGTAACCAGATTGCTGTACTACGCCTGTGAGAATGTGTTAAATTGTTCAGCAGTTTTTTTCATAAATAAGGCATTTTAAAAAGTGCATTGCATGTATAAAACACAACATTTTTTTAAATTTTATTTGTTTTTGTTATATCAAACAATATTTACTTTTTTCAGCTGCTGACACTTAGTGCTGTAGTTATGATTGATATTTAATTAAATTATGTATTTATTTTTTATTTCTCCCATTTTCAATTTTTTAGTCGCGTTCTGTTACTCAGTTTTTAATGTCTTTGTCAATATTGTTTCCCGTACACATCAGAATGATGGTTCTATATAATATAATATAATATAATGTAATGTAATGTAATGTAATGTAATATAATATAATATAATATAATATAATATAATATAATATAATATAATATAATATAATATAATATAATATAATATAATATAATATAATATGTGTGCTTTCTTTTGTACTTTATGTTATTTATTTTTACTTTGAAAATATTAAAGTATAAATAAGAGAAAAAATATTCTGGACTGAAATATGTTTACTTACATTTTAATTTTATTTTTTGCGTCATCAGAGTTTTGTGATTTGCCAAGCTTGACTTTTGTTTTGAAAGGGGGAGCTTCCACTTCCTGCGTGACGTCGGTGGCTTGACGTCGCGCGCTGTCACTGGTCCACAGCTCGTGAGTGCGGTTGTGATGCGGCACGGAGAGACGCTCGGCGGTCAGAGTCCATCCAGGTCCCGCAGCCTTCAGCGTCGTGTCCTTCCCGCATCTGTCCTCGCCTCATTCACCCCCCCGCTGCGTCCCGCCACGAGCCGCAGGGGTACCTGGGGGTCCGGTGGGGGGCGTTTAAGCTAGCAGCGACCAATATGGACCCCCAAGCGGCGACGAGCCCGGCGGCGGGGGGTTTGAACGGCCGCTTGGCCTCTCTGGGAGCCGACGGGGGTGACTCGGAGTCCGGCGCCGGCTCGGACGACGCCGCCGTGGGCTGCTGCAGCGACACGTTCAGCAGCCTTCCCGACATGGAGCAGGAGAGCCTGGAGGAGAAGCTGCGGGGACTGGCGTTCAGAAAACAGACGTCGTATCGGTGAGTCGCTGCGGAGCCGGGTGGGAGTCGGGACAGGATGTCGCTGCCAGCAGGATGTGCTGTTTTTGTGCGTTTGTGACAGGAAAATGCTCGGGAAAACGTCTCCATCATCCTGGGGTTTGAAAGTTGAAAGCTGCTGGGAGAAGGACAAGAACCCCAGAGGATGTTTCTGAGCAGAAAACACTCAGAAATGCCCTCAAACAACAGACTCTTTCTCAGATTCTGGATCATATTTTTTAGGATAATTAAAATAAATCAGTGAGATGCATCCATGAGGCTACAGGGCTGGGATCAGGCTGGAGCTCATGGTTCGACCTTTACCTCTTTACTGTCCTTTCAAGGAGTACAAGGAAGGCAAAGAAATGCAGGGGTCAACTCTCACTTCAAGACCCAATCCTAATATTGGGGGGTCTATCCATAGAAAAAAAAAAAAAAAGTGGTATAAAATCTGATCCATAAGGTTAGGATTGGGTTTGCATTTCAAATTCTTCTTTCTCTTTCGGCTTTTCCCATCAGGGGTCGCCACAGCGAATCATCCTTTTCCACCTCACTCTATCATGGACATCTTCTACCCTAACATTAGCCAACTTCATGTCCTCTGTTAAGACATCCATGTATCTCCTCTTTGGCCGTCCTCTTGCCCTCCTGCCAGGCAGCTCCATCTCCAACATCCTTCTACCAATATATCCACTATCCCTCCTCTGAACATGTCCAAACCATCTCAGTCTGGCTTCTCTGACTTTGTCGCTGACACAGGCAACATGAGCCGTCCCTCTGATGTACTCGTTCCTTATCCTGTCTAACCTGGTCACTCCTAAGGAGAACCTCAACATCTTCATCTCCGCTACCTCCATCTCAGCCTCTTGTCTCTGTCTCACTGCTACCGTCTCTAACCCATAGAGCAGAGCTGGTCTCACCACTGTCTTGTACACCTTTCCTTTGAGTCTTGCTGGCACTCTTCTGTCACACAACACTCCTGACACTTTCCTCCAACCGCTCCAACCTGCCTGCACTCGCCTCTTCACCTCTTTTCCACAATCCCCATCACACTGAACTGTTGACCCCAAGTACTTAAACTCCTGCACCTTCTTCACCTCAGTCCCCTGTAACCTAACGCTTCTACCTTGATCCCTCTCGTTCAGACACATGTATTCTGTCTTACTACGACTGACCTTCATACCTCTTCTTTCCAGAGCAAACCTCCACCTCTCTAGCTGTTCCTCCACCTGCTCTCTACTCTCACTGCAAATTATAATGTCACCCGCAAACATCATTGTCCAGGGAGATTCCTGTCTTACCTCGTCTGTCAGCCTGTCCATCAGCATAGCAAACAAAAAAGGACTCAAAGCTGATCCTTGGTGTAGTCCCACCTCCACCTTGAACTCCTCTGTCTGACCTACAGCACATCTCACCACCGTCATACTTCTCTCATACATGTCCTGAACTACTCTGACATACTTTTCTGCCACTCCAGACGACCTCATACAGTACCACAGCTCCTCCCTCGGCACCCTGTCATACGCCTTCTCTAAATCTACGAACACACAATGCAGCTCCTTCTGACCTTCTCTGTACTTTTCCATCAACATTCTCAAAGCAAAAATGGCATCAGTGGTGCTCTTACGGGGCATGAAACCATACTGCTGCTCACAAATCTCCACCTTCTTCCTAAGCCTGGCTTCCACTACTCTTTCCCACAGCTTCATTGTGTGGCTCATCAACTTTATTCCTCTATAGTTGCTGCAGTTCTGCGTGTCACCCTTGTTCTTAAAGATTGGGACCAGAACGCTTCTCCTCCATTCCTCAGGCATCTTCTCACTCTCTAAAATCCTATTGAACAACCTTGTTAGAAATTCCACTGCTGTCTCTCCTAGGCACTTCCATACCTCCACAGGTACGTCATCAGGACCAACGGCCTTTCCGCTCTTCATCCTTTTCAGAGCCTTCCTAACCTCATCCTTTCCAATCTCTGCTACTTCCTGCTCCACAACAACCACATCTTCCTCCCTTCTTTCCCTGTCATTTTCCTCGTTCATCAGCTCCTCAAAATACTCCTTCCATCTTTTCTGTACACTCTCTTGGGTTGTTAGCACCTTTCCATCTCTGTCCTTAATCACCCTTATCTGTTGCACGTCCTTCCCATCTCTGTCTCTCTGTCTGGCTAGCCTGTACAAGTCCTTTTCTCCTTCCTTTGTGTCTAACCTGTCATATAGCTCATCGTAAGCTTTCTGTTTGGCCTTTGCCACCTCTCTCTTCACTTTACGCTGCGCTTCCTTGTACTCCTGTCTACCTTCCTCAGTCCTTTCTACATCCCACTTCCTTTTAGCCAACCTCTTCCTCTGGACGCATTCCTGTACTTCCTCATTCCACCACCAAGTCTCTTTACCGTCTTTCCTCTTTCCAGATGACACACCTAGCACCTTCCTACCTGTTTCCCTGATAATCTCTGCTGTAGTTTCCCAGTCCTCTGGAAGCTCATCCTGACCACCCAGGACCTGCCTCAACTTCTGCCTAAATTCCTCACAAGTTTCTTCATTCTGTAGCTTCCACCACTTGGTCTTCTTTTCTGTTTTCCCTATCTTCTTCTTCCTGACCTCCAGAGTCATCTTACACACCACCATGCGGTGCTGTCTGGCTACACTCTCTCCTACCACCACTTTGCAGTCATTAACCTCTCTCAAATGACCTCGTCTACATAGGATGTAGTCCACCTGAGTACTCCTACCTCCACTTCTGTATGTCACTCTATGTTCCTCTCTCTTCTGGAAGTAAGTGTTGACTACAGCCATTTCCATCCTCTTCGCAAAGTCCACCACCATCTGTCCCTCCAGATTCCTTTCCTTCACACCAAACCTGCCCATCACCTCCTCATCACCTCTGTTGCCCTCACCAACATGGCCATTAAAGTCTGCTCCAATAACAACTCTCTCTCCTCTGGGAAAACTCTCTATGACATCATCCAACTCACTCCAGAATCTCTCCTTCACTTCTAACTCACAGCCAACCTGTGGCGCATACCCACTGACTACATTCACCATCACCCCTTCAATTTCTAACTTTAGGCTCATCATCCTGTCTGAGACTCTTTTCACCTCTAGAACACTGTTTACCAACTCCCCCTTCAGAATCACTCCTACCCCGTTTCTCTTCCTATCAACACCATGATAGAACAGTTTGTATCCTCCTCCAATACTACGTGCCTTGCTGCCCTTCCACCTTGTCTCCTGCACACACAGTACATCTACCTTCCTTCTCTCCATCATGTCTGCCAGCTCTCTGCCTTTCCCTGTCATTGTACCAACGTTAAGAGTCCCTATTCTCAAACCTATGTTCCTGCCTTTTCCCTTCTCTCTCTGGCCACGGACCCTTCTGCCTCCCCTCTTTCTTCGACCAACAGTAGTCAAATTTCCACCGACACCCTGTAGGTTAACAGCATCGGTGGCGGTCGTTGTTAACCCGGGCCTCGACCGATCCGGTATGTCTAAAGTGTTGTGGATGATTCGCATGGTTATTTTGGCAATTTTTTACGCCGGATGCCCTTCCTGACGCAACCCTCTCTATTTATCCGGGCTTGGGACCGGCACAGAAGTTACTGGCTTGCAACCCCTGTGGCTAGATTGGGTTTGCATTTCAAATAAATATCAAATTTCTTCTTTGGCTTCATTTTCAAGCAGATTTAGTTTTGATGAAGTTTTGATATCAGTGTTTTAAACTAAGAAAAATTGGAACGTAAATCAATGAAATGATGACAAAAAGCTGTTTTTCACCCCAAAATACACTCACTTCTTTAAAAATAATTACTTGAATCAGTATAGATTTCAATAGAGGTTTGAATGCCTCGTTTACATCCAGATGGAAGTTCCAAATAAAAGCAAATTTTGATGTAATCCTCAAAAAACATTTTTATTTGGAAGAAAGTACTAAAATCAACAAAGGTGGTTGTAATGTCTGGATTTATCGTGTGTAGAAATGGACATTTCTCACTGCGTTGGTTATGTATTCTTTATGACACTTATTTTGAAGGGCAGTGTGGCTCCTCCCCTTTTGTCTTCACCTGTATTTAAAAACACTCTGATCATCTTTTGATCTGTTTTCAAAGCTTTCCTGGTGGTCTTTTAATTGTGATGATGCTGTTTTTAGCCAAAATCCAAAAACCGGTGTCGTTTTCTAGGACATAGTTTCTGCAGAGCGGCAGAAGTTCACCTTTTAGTTTTTCTCAGAGCAACCCCGCCCCCTTCCCTTCCCCATTTTTGAGAGCTCTCAGTTCGCATGCTCTCTCCTGCTAGCTTACAGCCCATAACCCAACATTAGCGGTGGCGACCAGCATTGGAGCTATCCAGCCGTACAGTTTGGAGCCAGACCCCAAGTTGGAAGGGTCATGTGACCCCGGTCCATATAGCCCACGGTTTACACTGGAAGATCTGGGAGGAGCTCCTTTTTCTTCTTCTTCTTCTTATCTTTTTGCTTTTTCTGATGTTTAGTAGCGCACGTACGCCACCTACAGTTGGAAGTGCAAAATGCCAAAGTGGTGCAGATCTAGAAAATCTAGCTCCAGGCTTTTTCTTCTACAGCTCTATCCCGTTATATAAATATAATTAATATTTCCTCCATGATCAATTTTTAAACGGTTGACATTTAAGTGAATTAAAAGGGACGCCGTCCAAACGTCACTACCCAATCAGAGTCTCCGATTGGTCGAAGTTCGAGATGCTTTTTTTTTGTAACGTGTGTTCAATGGCTGCTTTTTTTATGTGGACCCCAAAAGGGACGTTGAAACTTTTCGTAGTTATCCATGAATAAGAGAGTTTGCACGAGGAATCCCGAATCGCGCATTTCTCCGTGTCTGCACAACCTTGTCATTGGAAGGGGGTCACTGGAACGCGCTTTGCCGCGTGTTAAGGTAGCTAAAAAAACAAAGACGTACGTGGATGTAGTCGTCTGGCCCGCCCATCATATTTTCCACGTCACAAATACGGTCTGCATTTTTTCATCTGCTCCTGATTCACAGCAATTTGAAAAAAGAAATACTCAGAAATGCCATTTTAATCTGAATTTTCTTTAAGCACGTCCTCCATCATCAGAAAAAAGCCAGAAAAACATGCTGAAACACAAATTTCATTTCAAATGTAGGGGAGTGGGCTGAGGGGGGAGGTTGTGTGTTTTTTCTGTGGTGTTGTGACTCTGTTGTGTAGAGGAGGGGAACAAACACTATTGATGTGTGTGTGTGTGTGCATGCCAGCGGCAGCAGCCTGACACCCCAGCGTGACCCGGCAGCTGTTGTTGATGGTGAAAAGTGGCCAGAGAACACAGTCGCTCAGCAGTTTTTTGGCCGTCATATCTGAGAACCTATCTACCTATCGATCCGTCTTTCTGACCGCCTGCAGCCGGGGGTCGTGGAGAGAGAGGGGGGGGGGGGTCCTAATCAATCATTTTAACTTGTTCCTATTTGACTTGTTTATGTGCAATTTGGGACAAAACAAAGCAGTCACAGTTCCGAATCAGGGTCCATTAAAGGAATTAATTGAATGAAATATGTCAAACCCAGCAGCGGCTTTCATTCTGCTAATAATGACTCAGCCAGATTGAATAAGCTTCACGGAAACATGTCAAAAAAACCAGCTCGCTGGAGCGCTGAAATTAGTTTCAAAAATGGATGATACATTATAATCCTATTACAACCCATTCTGCAGTTATTAGTTTGCCCTCTTGAGTGTTTTCCTGCTTTCCTGGGCGGATCCCTTTTCACCCGCATGTCAGTTTTGGGGCCTTCTCGTCCTTTGGGAGTTATTTTACTCAAGGAATCGTTTGCATGAGGCTTTCTCTCAGGTAAACACGATGCGTAACTGCAGAAGCAGAAGATGGAACCGGCCAGGATTTATGCTAATGCACAATTAAAGCCAAATAATTGTACGGTTAAAGGAGATGTTGTGGCACTTTTGTGATGATGGAGAGCATGTATTAAGAAAATTAAACTTTTTTATTTTATTCAAAAAATGCTGTTTCAAAAAAAATTGTATTCGTGACGTAGAAGATATACTGTGCGGGTCTCGATCCTCCTGCTCTGCTCTATTCTGATGCATCTACGTGTAGACGACCATGTACGTCCACGTAAACAGAGAGATATATATACGGTGGGGAAGAGGGGCGGGGTTGTCGACAGTTCTGCCCTAAAATCAGAGCTGAATCTCTAAAGAACTGCTGCTGCTCTGCAGAAACTATGACCTAGAAAATGACACAGGTTTTTGGAACTTTGCAAAAAAACAAACAAAAAAAAGGCATTATCCAGGGGCGGAGCTATAGGGGGCAAGAGGGTGTCTCTGCATAAAGCTCTGCCCCACACTTGCCTCCCAATTTTTCAGTCAATATTAGGATCATTATTGACAAAGACTAGGAAATCATCAATTCAAGCTTTAAGAATTGCAAAAAAAATAACAGAAGTAATACTTTTAAATGAATTAAAAACAGTAATTATGATTAAACTGTTAGAAATACGTTTTTTTAAGACTTTCATTTGTGATGACCTTCTATTCTTGTGTGTTGCCACCTTTCCAAAGCCCCCCCCCCCCCCCCCCCCATTTATGAAGTTCTTGCTCCGCCCCCTCGATGATAATTAAAAGACCACTGGGATCGCATTGAAAATAGATCAAAAGATGATCGGAGTGGCTCTTTGAAGAAAAGAACTGCGTTAAGTTCATTTCCATTATGTGCAATCTCATTTTTCTTTTACCTTTTCGGACATCAAAACCCTCTGAGGGAACGTTACTCCATACCACAGCTCTTGCAACCATTGTTTCCCTCTGAGCAAGAAACAGGAAACCACAGCTACGCATCCCACAATGTTGCATTTCCTTAAAGAAGCCGCCGTTCGCCCCGTTTCCTCTTATTGGCCTCTGGCTAAGAAATACAGGAACAGACAAACGCCACTCTCTGGTCAGGTTGTGTTAAAAATGAAGGCAGGAATGAAAGGTTTTGGACGAATCAGACCGTTTCCTTACGCGTTTGCTCGGTGGTTTCAGTGGAAATCCTGTCGGGATTCATTTCATTTGGAAGGAAAACGGTTGGCTCAGGTCACTGCAGAGAGATTCTGTTAGTCGATGGAAACGGGAGACCAGTTTGTATGAAAATAAGCAGCTTTTTTTGTGTGTTTCGGGCCTCCGTCGTTCCTTGATTGTGTGCTCCATTAATAAATAGAAATAAATCAGTCCGACACTTATCAACTCTGAATAAAACGCAGACTTAAGGAGCCGTTTCTTGATTTGATTTAGCGTCAGGCTCTGTTATATGTTTCCCTCTTCTGATTCAGCCGAGGAAGGAAATGCTTTGCGTTTATTTGAAGTGGCCAATGCCAAGAATTAAATTACCATATGTGGCAATATGAAGGAACTCAGGAATGATGCCGCTGGGCATCAAAGGCGAAGTGTGTGTTTTTTGTGGTACTCTGCGCTTATGGAGCATGTGTAATTTATTTGCCCACAAATTTGTCACACTTTGTCAGTGTGTGTTTCCTTGTGTGGGTCCTTCCTTTTATATGCTCTTGGTCGTCTCACCCGTCTATGGTTATATTAGTCCTTCCCCTCCCTGGGTTTGGTAGTACGACCGTCAGTTAGCTGGTCAGTTAACCCTTGTGCTATCTTTGGTACTTTTAACGTTGGGTGTTGGGTCATCTAGACCCACTAGACAGTGCGCTGATCCTTTTTTCTTCAATGATTTGTGATCTTCACTGGTGTCCATGGATTACATGAAATCTTTCCACCTTTGTCATGGTAGGGAGAACACGTCAATGTAAGGGTGGGGTCATGTGGACCCTATAAGATAGCAAAAGGGTTAACCCTATAACACCAGAGCTATTGCCGTTGACAGTAAAATAACACGCTCATTGTGTGAACCCAACTGTCTGCATCTCCACAATACCATCATCTATCGTGACCTTAATTCCTAGGATCCTGTGCGTTCTTTCATCACTCCATATTCTGGCTTGTTTGGTCTCCACCAGAGTTTTTTGATTAGACAGTTTTCATGTTTTAAATCAACCCTGAGGTCTACCAAACAAGTCAACTTTGGTGTGTTTGAAATCAAGAGTTTCCGTTCATTTGCAAGTGAACTTCGATTTGGTTCACTACAGAATGACTGAACACCAGAGGTGTCGCAGGAAAACCCTAAATAACGCTCTTTGAACTACCATAACTCTTCAACCGTTTACGCAATTAACGTTTTTTTTCCCCCCCAACAGATTCTGACGCTTCAGATTTTCAATCGGATTGAGGTGTTGTTAGAGGTCAAGATTGTTTAGATCTTGATGTTCAGATGTTTAGAAACACATTACGATGAACTACCAGTGCTTTTCTCTGCTAACCAGGAAGTCACTGCGACTGCCGCTTTCATGTCCGAACATCATCACATAAAAGTTTCTTTGATGTCTTCCAAACTGGAACATTTCCAGAGTTTGTGTGCCCTCTGCCTTCACTGTCTTGTAACTGTGACGAGTTAACATTGCTTAATCAAACGTAAAAAAGTTAACTAATCAGTGATTGATAGTAATTTTTCTCAATAACTGACACATAAAACTTCCTGAAATGCTAATCCCTACTAGCATAGACTTGGACAGTCTTTTTTAGATATTATTTTTGGTGATGTAATCCATGTTAAATGAAAATCCTTGATTGTTTTCTTTAGTGTGGTGTTACTTAAGCGCTCTTTGGAACGGGTTATGTCTTCATTGTTGTGGTTCTTTAATTGGAGAAGTTTCCTCACCTCTGGTTTAACTCAGAGAAAAAGAAATGGAATTACGAAACGGTTAGCTCTGCTGTTTATATTCTTCACCGTGACCACACTGGTAATGTTTTTGTGGTTGCAGATTATAATTAAAGACACACATGTGTAACATTTAGATTAAATTTGAGGCAAAAAAAGCAGCTTCTTAGAAAAGTAAAAATCAAAGTTTCTTTAAGATTAAAGTACATGTTTACAAAAAAAATGTTTTTTCGCACAAGAATATTTGGCTTTAAAAAAAAAAGTCAAATTTGCCCATTATTGAATTGCATTGTGTCATATTGTAAATTAATTAAAAAAAAGCAAAGTTGTAAGTTAACTTTAGATTAATGAAGAAGTCAAAATTAATTTAACTGATTGGTTTGTCAAACATAAATGAACAATCAATTTTTCTGCGGATTTGAGTTAAAAGGGTCTATATCCTGCTTTTCTTAAGCTTTTTTAGAATTAACTATATATATATATATATATATTAGGGCTGCACGATATGAGGAAAACTTGAGATATGCGATATTAGTGATCAATATTGCGATAACGATAAATTTGCGGTAAATAAACAAATAGAAAAACAAAACAAAAACATCATTCCCATTTCATTGCAACAGTTTAAAAATTATACTCCAAATGACCCTCATCGACATGGGGGACAAACGTCAGGGTGGCTAACCCTGGTCCTCAAGAGCCTCAATCCTGTCTGTTTTCCAATTCTCCCTAGACTGCTCGATAATGATAACCAAAATCAGGTGTGTTCAGTCAATCAGGATGTGAAATCACTTGAGTCAGCCAATCAACAGCAAGCTGGTTAAGGAGAGCTGGAAAACAGGCAGGGTTGAGGCTCTTCAGGACCAGGGGTTAACATAATAGGCCTCCATCTGATTGGTCAACAATGGGAAGGTGTCCATCTGATTGGTCAAAGCATAAAGGGATTTATTTGATTCGTTAAATGCTTCAAGCTGCTAGAAGATTGTTTTAACACATTTTGGGTTTGCGATTTATTGCGATATTCGCCGTCTTTTGCGATATGCATATTGCAGAGCTGGATATTGCGATAACGATAAATTTGCGGTATATTGTGCAGGCCTAATATATATATATATATATATATATATATATATATATATGATAGTATTTTACCTTTGGCACACTAAAGAACACATTTTAATGAAATATGAGTTATTTTCGCAGCTAATATTCCTATCCTGAAGTAAGACAACTCGATCTCTGAGCAACCGCCTTTCACTCCGTATGGGTGCCGCCCATTTTATGACGTCACCCTCGACTCGCCCTCAGCAGGGCGTCTGCATTCAACCCTAAAACAAGCAACATCCGAACTTTGGCAAAGATAAATGTTCATGTTATGGTTATGTTCATATGTGGAATTACTGGAAGGGGCGGTTCCCCACTTTGTGATGTCACAATGTGAGAACACACCTGTTTTGGTGGATTGGGAGGGGCTGGTGCTCAGAGAGCACAGTTTTAGAGGAATAATCAGAAATGCATGAATGGATCATTGTTTTTGTAAAGAATGGACATTATAAAAGACTGAAAAGCTTAAAAAGTAGATTTTACATGTTATAAGCCCTTTGGAGCAAAGAAAGAAGGTAATTTAGTTCAACAGTGAAGTTCATTAGAAACTGAGAGTTGGGAGTTTAAGCTCTGGTTGAAGTCGTGACTGCGAGAAGAAGTTCACAATCTTCTCTCTACTTAAAGAACAAGCCGTTCGCACCATTCTGGCTAACAGCAAGATTAGTTTGTCCCAAAGGAAAAACCTAAACAATCCAAAGTTTGTTTCATCATCTAAATTATCATGTTCTGTGATTTTAACCTTTGCTTCCGTGAAAGTAGTACGGAAACGAGCTTCCACATGGGACCTTTTTACCGTTTACAGCCCACCTTACAGAAAAACACAGGAATCTACTCTGCTTTGACATCTTCTGGGATTGTGAGGCCGGATGATGTAGGGCCTGAAAGACGTGAAAAGATGGGTAGAGGAGTAACAAAAAGGGTTTGTATGCATGTGGAGTTGCTGCGTCTGCTCATCACCTGCAGGGGGAAAGCTCTGATCAAAGGCCTTTCATCATCTGATGCTGCAAATACAAAACTCCTTTCAGCCTTCAATTGGGTCGGAGCACTGATGAGAGGACGAGGGATAAAAAGGATGACCAGCGACGAAGGGAAGGACAAAAAGGCTGAGCACAGCCGAAAGCAGAGTCATTACACGAAGAATATCAAAGAGCAAAGCTTAGAAAGCATAAGTGAAGAGTGATAACAAGCCCGGTAATGACATATTGTAAGGCAATGGCTTTATTAGCCAGCAGATGCATTAAAAGCAGCATTAAAAGTTGACCTGCTCTAAAAATAAAAGAAGTCCGGTGACTAAAGGCTTTGCAGAAGCTGATGTTTTCCGCACAGCTGGAGCCTCTGTTGCTGCTCACGGGGAACATGGCTGCCGCAAACCCGCCTGTCTTTAGAGAAAACAATAAAGGACAACACCGTCTTAAGCTAAGTTCACACCGCCCTCGGCAACGTGCGTTCAAACGACCACTTTTAGGTTCAACGCACAAAATGCGTGGCCATTGAACGCACGTTACCGGCTAAACGAGGACGAAGTTTGACCAATCAAGGTCTCGTATTTGGGAATGACGCGGTGAAACTCGCCAAACTCAGAGCGTAGCTGGTTTATCGGGTGAATCCAGACATGGGTATTTAAATAAAGTTAAACCAACTTAAGCCACTCTCCTGACACGATGGCAATCCATATCCGTCATGGCATGGATGGTAGCATTGACCTGTTTTTGTTGCGTGCCCAGATTGCGAGATTTGCACCACTTTGACATTTCACACTAGGCATCTTCCAACTGTAGGTGGTGGACATGCGCTAGTAAACAGTAGAAGAAGAAAAAAGAAGAAGCCCTGACCTGTTTGTCCAGTGTGAACACCATGTGCTAGACTTAAATGCCCAATGTGTATGTAGCTATAAGTACTATTTTTTTCTACGGACATTCTGTGGACGGTCGGTTGTAGTGCACTCTTATACAACTTGCAACTGTCAGTAAGAATGAAGTCGTAGGCGCATCATACAGATGTTTCATTTTTTCCAACCCCCCCCAAATCCTGCGCACTACTGTTCACGTGAAAAGTGTACGCAACTTGTGTACAGCTTAACTGTTAGAAAAGAGGAAATGGGTCAATCGGAGGCACTTGCACCTGGATGGTCAGTAAGGGGCCGGTACTGACGACTAGAGTGTTGTGTGATTGGACCGCACAACAGCATCACCCGCACGTCATAAGCACCTGCGCTTCCAGTATCCTTACAAAAACTTCATGATACACTTACCTTACATGACCTCCCTTAAGATAGACAAACAATGAGCATGAGTCAACAGCATGGAACAGGAGAAGGGAAAGAGAGATTTCAGATTTAGAAACCTTTGTAAAGTCACGTTTTTTTTTATGCAATTGTGTAACGGCAGCACACATAGAGTGGTACAATAGCTTTGGGATTCCCTTGGGAAATTAAATCTTAAAGGCCACGGCAAAAAATACTCTTTATACAGTACAGGGCACAAAGTGCAAGCCAGCATGACGGCTCCAAACAGGGAAGATTAGGACAGAAAATGTGGTAAATACGCTAAAGAGAAACTTTTTTCCCTAATAAAAGTGAAGAATTGTTTGAAAAATTGCATTTACTGAAGGCGAAATGCGTAAGAATGCTGTTAAACCAGTGTTTGGATGACAAAAAAGTTGGCAAAATGATTTCATTTTAGCCTCACACACGTATAGCCTCTGCAAAGGCCGATTATTGCAGATAAGACATGAAGAACAGCACTGTTTACAAGAAAAACTACCCATCAACAACTCTGACCAACCACCTGGCTCCTGGCCCCTGTAGGCCTTCTGGGTATTGTAGTCATAACATTAATCGATTTGTTTCCTTTGCCTTTTATATGAAAATAAATAAATTGAACCCATGTTGATATAAATGCTCAGATTTACTATATTTGCTCATAAATGCACAAAATCTGACAAAAAAGACTGAGTTTCAGATTACGATACTATGAAATTTCACAGTTTAATTTTTTTAAATGGATCAAAAGGGTTAGCTAACTTTTTGTCATTTAAGTGAAACCAGTTTACGGAGTCTTACGTTATTGTGGTGCCTGAGCTTTGAAAATAAACCAAATTTTCAACATTAGCTGAAAACAAAAATGTAAAAAAACATATTTCGATTAAAATACAAATACCTTACCTTATGTGATAAGTTGCCTTACAGATTGAACACCCTCTGTAAGTATCTTAGCGACTGGACAGTCAGTTAGCAGTCAATCTAAAGCCCCTCCCCCTTTGTTCTCCATTTTGTGTTCTATACATAAGAGAAATAACTGTGTGTTTAAAATTTACCCGTGTCCTTTGAAAAGAAAGCACTTAGCATCAAAGTGAAGGTCTTAGCCCTCTAGTGGGCGTTGGGTGGAAATACTATTCTCCCGTGACTTTGCTTCTTTAAACTGCTTCAGTCTGGAAGTTTGTCGTCATTTTACAAATGACATTTTTAAAGTTTAAGGAAATTTTCTCTACATTCTGAGATAAATCTGGCTAATCTGCCTTTAAAAACACTTTTTTCTTAGGCAAAATTTAAAAATCTTTTATATGTACAGTATTTTCTTCAAGTGGAAACCAGCTAGAATGAATAGTAGATGAGGTCCTTCACCTGGAAACAGCTAGACTCTCCAGCACACATCAGAAAGCGCTGCTCTACTGTGTTTTCCTTTGGAAAGCTGGGTCTCTCTGTGCTACATTCACAGTCTGGGCAGCTTGAAGACACTCATGAATTTTTAAACAGACGATCAGAGCAACAATTGTTGATGAAATACAAAGCTCACTGACACAATTTCTCTTTTCTCCTCTCAGCCTTTAGCAGATGAGCAGAGAAAACATGCATATTCAGGGAGCTTTCTTTTTCAAAGAAGGACCACATTCACTCCATAAATCGGTTTGTAAACAAAGGCAGTCCATGAGTTTTATGTCGAGGTACTCCTCTGGATTATTACAGGTTAATAAAATCAGCAAGTTGTAAGTAAAAGTGATGGAGACAGACCTCCGATAACACGACAAACGTCAGTGGTTAGGAGGCTTTGGTTAACAGTTTCTCCCCCTGGTTTGACATGTTTGCCCTAATTGGATATAAATGAAGTGTTTTCTTTGCTTTTGGAACAGTGAGGCACAGATGGCTCCTAAACTCAATCGATTAGGTGATTGATTTCCATTTGACAATCTTAATGAGCTGTAAAAGAAGCATTTTTCTGTGCAGCTGTTGGGGGGAGAGAAGACGTCTCCCCAGCATCGTGGGGGCTTGTAATCTGTCATGTGATTGCTTTCGCAGCGTGAGGCCTCGAAGATGCGGCGTTCTTGTCTCAGAATGGTTAATTATAAACTCACGCAGATGCCGTTTGGATTCTGTTTCAAATGTTCTGGGATCTTTGGGCGTGGATTGATTAAAAAAAAAAAACTCAAATGCTGGTTAGGGCGTTAATTACCATGGCAACAGCTTCAAAAGCATTCGGGTCAGCCTGAGTTTCTGTCAGATGGCTTATCCACCAACTAAATAATTAAGCTGTAAAAATCCATAAGTGTTGTATCGAGATGGAAGGACTCTTGGTGTGAACATTTATCAAAATCTTGGGCTTTTACGGATAAATTCCCATTTTATTTGGAGGAAATACATGTGAACTAACTGTTGATGATCTTAACGGAACATTTTCAGGACAAAGACTTTTTTTTTTTACCAAGATAAGGAGCATGGATATGAGAATCTGCCTTAAAGTCCCACTCTGATCATCTTTTTGATCTCTTTTCAAAGCGTTCCCAGTGGTCTTTTAATTATGACTATGCCGTTTTTAGCCAAAATAAAGAAACCTGTGTTGTTTTTTAAGGTAGTGTTAGGCAGTAGTTCATTAGAAATTCACCTCTTAAGTTGTGGGCAGGACTGTTCGCCTCCCCGTCGCTGAGAGTTCTCTGTTTACACGCTCTCCAGCTAGCATACAGCCCTTCACACCCCCAATCCAACATTACTGGGGGCATCTACAAGTGGATGCATCTCAGCACTGCCAGGGATATGATTTAGCTCTTTTACTCACTTAGTCTTTCAAACCATCTAACTTTTTTTTTTCTTTGTGGAGAGATGCGGCCCTCCAGCTTTCCTCTTTGAATTATGTTTATCGCTTTGAATTATGTTTAATTGGTGTGCGTTCACACCAATTCTTAGAGATTTTGAAAATAAATCAACCTGATCTCTCAACATGCATGCATCCATGCCTTCCATGCTTTGTAAATGCATCTCCTAATGTACAAATATTTGAATAAAGAAATACTCAAAAATTAAATTATTAGCTTAATTATCCTAATACATATCCTCCATCATGAGAAAAACGCCACGAGAAGACGATAAAAACACCATTTTCATCAGAGTGGTCCTTAATTGTGTTGTTTTGTAGTCCTACTGACTCCTATTTTGTTCTTTTTTTTCCCACCCGCCCCAACCAGATGGTTCACCCCCTTTAGCCTCCGAACCGCTCTGCCGCTGTGCTTCTACACACCTAACAAAGTCTTATTTACCCCTGCAACAGTTGATTCTCTGACTTTCTCTCCTTTCCGAGGCATTTCAGGAGAGTTTGAGACGAGTGAGTGTGCGTCGGGGGGGTATTTTGTCCCATAATGCAGTGTGCTGAAGCATTAAAAGGGATTGGCTAACAGGAGCGGCTCCTTATTAGTCGTCTGGCTGGCTCTAAGAGGCTTTTCCCGCTTCGAAATGGGGCTGGATAAAAAAAAAAGAGGGCAAAAGGCGAAACAGAAAAGAAAAGCGAAGCGGGGTTGGCACAGCAGAAGAGAAACCTAAAACAAGTCTGGTAGCTTCATTTACCCGTCAGACAATTATCTGACGGAGGAGCTGATTTCACGCGCTTGGCCTGTTATTTCCAGCAAAGCTGACAATCCGAAATGTTTCCTCCGATCTGTTCGACAGCAATTGCCAGAAAACTAAGACCCCACATTATTCACGATTGAATTAATGAACTGGTTAAGTTGAATCAGAAACTGAAGTCTCACACGGGTCCCCCACTCTTTATTCATCGTCTGTTTACATTCCTGGGATGTAAAGCAAAGAGGCACAGGCTGGAGAACTGATCACGTTTCTTGAAAACAATCCGCAGCCCCCTTGAGCTTTCCAGGATGGAAAAGACATGAATTTTATTGATATTTCACAAGAATCTGAATGTGCAGCTTTATCACCTCCAACTCCATAAACTTTATTGTATTTGTTAAAACGACCTTCTAATGCAAAACAACTGAGCCAACCGGGACAGATATGTGTCTGGATGGGCAGCTGGCGTATTGATCGATGGATGGATGATTGCGTGGCAAATAGATTCAGTAACCGGACCGGATCGTGGGCTCTAAGTGATTCTCCAAAAGCTGCATGGGATGCAGTTTTGTTGTTTGATGGTTTGAACAGATGCTCCTTTCAGGAAGAGGAAAACAAAAAACCAAATGGACTTCAGTGCCTGAAATGTGCCGTTTTATTAATTCTGTATGACTTTGTTTACCTTTTAATATTCACAGTACTTGAGAAAAGCCACAGCAAAACTCGAGGGCAAGCGGGAAAAGAGCCCACAGGTGGTGTTAGATCAGAACAGTAAACAGAAGTGAGCTAAGTAAACAGATGATGATTCAACACTGGAAAAGAACAGAGTGTAAGAGAAAGCCGATCAGTGTTTTCTTGGTGTGCTTTCATTTTGAGGATAGCACCTCATCTCTCTCCCAGGGAGCCCATCTGTCTCGATAATGAACCTGTGGTGCTGACCGCTGAGGTGACACTGACTCCATCACTGCGACTACGACTCTTCTGCTCTCACATGGACTTTTAGAAAAACACAAGCTGCAATGTTTGTATAAATGTAAAGAATGACATCCAAAATATGATACAAATACAACCATCAAAGTAAAATAAAGCAGATCTTTAATCCTCTAGCACCAGAGATGTCGAGGCCTAAATAACATATCATATCGCCTTTGCTTTCCTTTGCTTTGCTTTGTCGCCTTTGCACATTTTAACGTAGAATGTTGCATAACGCCGCAAAGCCGGTTTTCTCCACGACAGAATCAGCTGATTCAGGGACGGCACCTGCGGCGGCTCTTTGTCTGCCGGGCATCCAACTGCCAGACCCTGGGCAGCAGCGCTCACTACACTGTCCACCAGGCGGCTGGCTTGCATAGCGGGCTCGATCGCTCCAGCGCCGTGGGCTCTGTGACAGGTTGGCGACCTGTCCATGGTGTATCCAGCCTTCGCCCAACAGTAACCGGGACAGTCTCTGGCAACCCAGCAGCCCCAGCGGGTTAAGAAAATTGATGAAAGTTCAGGACGAAAAGCCTTGCATTGAGCCACTTTATTGGATTTATACTTTCCATCTGCTGATCAAGTCCTTGAAATCGTCACATACCCAAAGCTGAGTCCCCGATTGGCCGCCCAAATCACGCTGTCCCCTGCCTTCGCCCACAAAAGGCCGTGATAGGCTCCAGCAGCTCCGGTACGCCGAAAGGGATAAAACAGCAGAAGAAGTATTGGTTGTTGTCTTTGTTTGTCAGATCTGTTTTTCCAGTGTATTTTCGTTTGTTTGTTGTTGTTTTTTTGTTGTTGTCCCACTTAACTTAAGGGAAAAAAAGAAAAAAAAATTGAACTTTTTGTGGCTCACAAGTAAAACGTTTGCCTATCCCTACTGTAAAGTGTAGAATCTGCTGGAATTACGTTAATAGTGTAAACAGTTGGAGAGTTACGGTAATTAAAATAATGTCAACACCGGAGCTAAAGATCTGGTGTTAAAGATTTTATTGAAAAGGAGTCAACTGGGTTTAAATCTTTTTCCAAAGACTGGTCTTAATCAGCTGGAAAATTGCAATACGTCTGGGGGGTATTCCAGAAAGCAGGTTATGCTAGTTACCACGGTAAGTTTGAGGCTAAAGAAGTTGATAACCTCAGCTTTTGGTACCAGAAATGGAGATATGTTTCAGGGTATGTCAAGTTGCCATAGCAACTAATGCTCTGAACATAACCTGGTCTGGAGCGGTGGATGAAGAAGCTCAGATAATACTTTTTCCACCATGAGAGGGTGATAAGACCACATATGGATGTTGGAAAGACACATTTTCTGAAGCATTGCAGGAGCGGGACTGTTGACTGATTTCCCATCAACCCTTTGTTTACCCTCCTAGCTTGTAACACGTCACAAGCAACTAACATTAGCTTTCAAAAAAAATGGAAAGGCAATAACCAATGTATCCAGCGTTACAGCTTTGAGAGATATGGGGGCTCAGACGAGAAAGTTAAGTTATGTTGACTTCAGTTTGGCTGTTTTTGGTTTTTGCCATTTGTATCACAATATCGTCATGATTGCAATATTGATCACTTATATCGCACATAATAGTTTTCCTCATATTGTGCAGCTCTTATCTCTCGAAATCTTTGTGGGATTTGAGTTTTTTTTTACATCTATGCTCCTTTTTATATTGAATTTAAAAAACTATATTTCTTAAGTTTTCATTTCAGCAGCAAAAATAATTGAACTTCCAACGACTAAGAGGAAACGCGATGTTTGAAAAGGTCGTCTATTTTCACGTTTCCGACCTCTGACACCAGTTTTATTTTTAAACTCTTCTGCCAGATGGATTCTGCAGACAAGAAAAGGACGTTTGGCTTCTGCCTTTTGTTCTCATGGCGTCCCAGTGTGGTCTAATCTTCTTTTAGAGGTTTTTCTGTGGATGAGTGGGATCTGTGACACTTGTCAAATGGTCGCATAGCCTAATTCGGACCAGCTGCTGCACTCAAACCCACCGACGATCAAGAGGGATCTCTGGTCCTACTGCCAGAAGGCAACTTGCTAGCGCTTCTTGTCATGTTTTGAGGTATCAGCTTCCCTCTGTCGCTGTATCTTTGTGCTATTTATAGGTCCGAACACGGATATTCACGCTGGTGACCACAATAGTTTGAGTATCACAGATTAGAAGACCTTTGCGATGGTCTCTTGCAGTTGTGTGCGCAGACGTGTTGTTGGTTTTTGCAGGTGGGATTACCCAGCTCTGATCATCTCTCAGCACTTAGAAAAATGAGTCTCCGCTCAAAGCTGGGCGTCGCGCTGGAACGCACACATACATGCGACGCATTAATGCGACTGCGCTTGAATAATAATGCATCTGTTTTAACCTTCGCTGCTTGGCTGCTCCGCTAAATACTACTGTCGCTTTCGCCGGATTTCACTTTGCCTCCGAGTTGAGCGGGTGCACACACGTGCACGCCCACGCCGCTCCAACACACACTTGTGACCCTGCAGACCTCAGCTGCAAAGACACGCTATAATTAGTGAGACAGCATCTTTATCTCGCTCTGCCTTTCTGTGTGCGCGCCCAAGTGTTGAGTGCACTAATTGCTCAGGTTTAATGGGAATCATTAGCACAAGATTAATTTTATTAGCCAGCTGTAGCCTTAGGTTACACGGACAATACACTCAACTGTTGGAAAACTCTTAAAAAACCCGATTTCCAACCTCATTAAAAAGTTTTTCCTTGTTTTTAATCCTTTTCCTGCGCTGACTTTTGTTCACTTTTTAAATCCATTTTTCACCACCTCCATCTTCCTCTTCTGCCGCTCGCAGCTTCCTATAATCTTTGCCGTCTTCTCTGTGCGTCTATTCTGAGCAGCAAAGGTCAGATCCAGATGCACGGCGTGAATCTGACGCCACCCCCACATTACATCGGCGCTCCCGCACACACATGCACGCCGGCAGGCTGTGTAATTATGTAGGAAGATGTGAGGGAGAGAGGGGTGCATGGGTTAGGAGAGGCTAGTATCATTCCTGTGTTCTGGCTCTGGTTCATGACATGTATTAAGTGATTGCAGAGTAAGCTGTACATGCACTGTCATCACTGCTGCAGCACGTGATTGCATAAATCTGTGTGTTTGGCTTTCCTCTGACTTGTACTGCTTTCCATTAATCTCATGGCGATTTAACGTGTTTGTGTCATATCTGAGAGAACATCCTGGTTTCTTTTCCATTAATGGTGGCAATCTGACTTGATCGCACTGGCTGATATGGACGTATCTGTCAAAATGGGACAGGCGTAAACTGCTGCTCTACAATGAACTGATATTCTTGGCCAGTAGCTGTAGGTAACTTCATCTGTTAGGTGTGATTCGTTTAAACCAGCGGTCCCCAACCCCCGGGCCGCAGACCGGGGGTTGGGTCATTTGGTACCGGGCCGCACAGAAAGAAAAAATAACTTGCATTACTGCCGTTTTATTTATTTCAGAATCTGAAAGATGTTTTTTTTTTTTGAAAAACTGCCAGATTCTCTGTTCCATCCGTCTATGTAACTCAAGTTACAAGTCAAGTGATAGGATACCGCTAAAATAAAACCCAGGAACTAGCAAAATGAATAAAAAACAAACGTCGTTGGAAAGTTTTTTTGCCAAGGGGAAAACGCCCCGCCAGGAGACAGAAGAGGAGCCGTCGACATCCAAAAAAAGGAAAGCCACATTTAATAGACAGTGTCAGGAGTCCTACTTAAAATACGGATTTATCCCAACAGGAGATTCCCTCCAACCATTCAGCATTGTGGTGAGTCGCATTTTCCATGCACTTATTTTGAAGGCATGTTTAAACGTTATCATAGCGACCAGAGAGTGTTGCGGGCAGAGAGGACGTTGCTCAGGTCATAATTCGTGTTTACTGTTATGTTTAGAAAATACCACAGTTTTCATGCAAGTCATATTATTTTGTTGTATTGTTGTGTCGGTCACATGCACGTTTGGTCTGCTGTCGGAGTTCCTCAGGGTGCAGCCAGGGGTTACTCTCTGAGCTGGGATCACATGGAATTATGGGAATAAATCCCCTTTGCCTGCTTTGGTCAAAATAGGGTTGACCACGGGTGTTTCTTTTTGTCGACGGGTCCTTTCATTTGGCAGTTATGTTGTTTCACCCTTAGTTATCTCTTCCTGTTGTGTTTACTTCTTTTTAGCACCATGAGTGTGGGAAGGGGAGAGGATGATGACACCTGTGCGATGTACAATGTTTAGCGTGTCAAAATAAAAGTGCAAAGTACGTCTCATCACGTGTCTCTGCCTTTATTGCAGCATTGCTGCAGCGTGTGTCCGCCACATATACCGGTCCGTGAGAATTTTGCCATCAAACCGGTCCGTTGCGCAATAAAGGTTGGGGACCGCTGGTTTAAACAACGATTCAATTCATACCATAAATAGCGGTTGATGACATAATTCATAGTCCATATTGGTTCATTCGATTCACTGATCTAAAATGGATCCAGGACATCTTTAGCCAAAACTTCAACCAGAGATAAACCCGGTCTTGAACAGGGCAGGTGAACTTTTCTAGATATCTTGGAATCAATCAATTTCAACCAACCGATCAATGGATCAATCAATCGATCAATCACTCAATCAATCGATTTATTGTTTGAATAGCACTTAGCACTTGCAGGATTCCTTGCAAGTGCAAATTAAATATGCGTCCAAACAAACAAATCAACGAGAATGAATGTCAAATCCATTCACATTTCAGTTTCCTAAAGTTCGGCCCACTGTTGTTTTTCCACATCAAAATTATACAAGTTATTAGAACATTTTAGCACACTGTATGGTCACAAGACTGAATTCAAAGTGTTTCCACACATTGGACTGGAATGATGGACTGAACAGTTTTTGCTTTGTTGGCTGTAATGCAATTAGTTGTTTTTACCTTATAGTGAAATAAATCCAAAGGTATTTTCCCGGATCAATTCATCTCATTTTGAAGCGATATTCTTTATTGGTATTGGTCGATTGGGTTCAATTAGATTCTGCCTCAGACAGATTAATCTGGTTGGATTGTAGGAATATAAATTGATTCATCGATTCATTGCTACAACCCTAGAAAGGACCAAACGATCAGACTTTTAACAGATAACATTTGTTTTTGCTCATAACCTGTTTTCATTTAGTGTTTTTAATAAACTAACTGAACTGAAATGTAACCCTTAATATGTCTAAATTTACTCCATTTTGAACAGAATTGGCTTCCCGTTGGCTCATTAAGTAGAATTTGAAGTTGTTCTGACTTTGTGTTGTCTTAAAGAAAAGAAAGCAAAAGTTTATCAGACCGCCTTGCTCGCCCATGTGTCGAAGGGTCCTGTGTTAGGATGGCGCCAGGGTTCGGCAGTGGAGCCGCCACCAGTGTGTGAATGTGTGTGTGAATGGGTGAATGGGTCTGTGACTTTAAAGCGCTTTGGGCCTTGGTCATCTGGGTTTAAATTGGAAGATGGTAAAAACTGTATGTGAAACTTGGTGACTTAGTTCAGTTTCTGTTTTGGCTTTGAGTCAAGTTTCTGTCTCCTTTAGTTATGCTCTGATTCAGGTCCCCCCCCCCCCCCCCCCCCCCCACCCCCCAGACGGCTACACCTATTTGAAGTCGTCAGTTCTTCTAAGCTGTTTTAGCTAAATGCCTCAGTGTATGACTGTATTAGAACGACAGGGCGACTCCTTTGAGTGTTTTAAAAGTCAGGTCAGGAGGACGTTTTTATTTAGAAAAGCTTTTAGTTACTCATATTTTTTCTTACTGTGTTTTACTTTGTTTTTACGGTCTTTTTGCCTTGTTTTTCTGTGATATGTGTATGATAAATGGTTGTGGTTTTATGTGTTTCTTACAATTGTTAAAAACTTTTTATCTGAGAAAGGGGCTATAGAAATAAACATTTACTGACTTACTCCATGTTGGTTTCCTCATGTTCAGGTTTTCTTTTGTCACGTTTAAGTTCTATAGTTCTCGTTTGTTTCATGAAGTCTTTAAGTTTAAGTTTTTGACACTCTTCATAAATTCTGATTCATGCCAACACAGACATCAGTTGTTGCTTAGTCGTCTTTTAAAGATCCTAAAAACAAAAAAACAAAACTTAGTTACTTCTCTCTTCCACACATCTATCCTTTAATGTTTCTTTAGCTAACTTTGGAAACCATAAAGCTGAGTTTCTGCAGAACATTAACATTTAATTCACTGACACTGACAGTTCATAAGCTTTTAAGGATTCAAAACTTCACACTTAATGTGAGTGCGTCCTCTTTTTCCAAAAATACCGTCAGTGACAGTATCGGAAATGCAGTCTACAGATCTGCTCTTTTGTTTTGTGTCTCTGTTCCTCATGTACCAACGTTTCACCCAAAACAAAACTAAAACTGATAAATAATCTGTATATCTTCTCTTTTGCTCAATCCATGGACAGTTTTAGCGGATGGCGGTGCCATCCCTCGTGGTTTTTAGGGCTTAAGCTTTGGATATTCTGGTCAGAACCCCTTGTTGGAACATGTCCATCTACTCTGATACAAGATGTTGACTTCCCGATCAAAAACACTCCCCTTTTTTAGTTTATTTAGCTTTTTTTGTTCCTAAGTATAATAAAAAGTCATTCTGTTAATTTTACCCCATTTTGCTTGTCACATATTTAAAACAAGAAGGAAGTTTGTTTCAAACTAAACATGACTGTTTCTGCCTTGTAGAGTTAAGATTCACAAAGATTTACTCAACAATGTATAAAATCTAATACTTTATTCAATAATGTAAGAAATTTGGTCTGATTGGATAAAAATGTTACGTATAAGACAAAGAGATTAGTAATATGTAAAATATGTAAATGTCATCATGGGGCTGGACAGTGGTGTAGTGGTTAGCGAACAGCCCCTGGTTTGAATCCCGTCTATGTAGAGTTTGCATGTTTTCTCCAGGCACTCCGGCTTCCTCCCACAGTCAAGACATATTCATCTTAGGGGAATTCTCCATAGGTGTGATTGTGGGTGTGTGATTGTGTAGCCCTGCAACAGACTGGCAACCTGTCCAGGGTGTACCCTGCCTTCCCCCAACAGCAGCTAGGATAGGCTCCAGCAGCCCCAGAACCCAAAGCTGCTGCTTGACGTTTGTGCAAAAGTGTTGGAGGAGCTACAGTCAAAGGTTTTTCTGGACCTCATCGTGGAGGACGTGGATAATGAGAGCTTAGGAGCTCTACAAAACCATTGATGAGCATGTCTCCATGTCTGGGTTCATGAGATCATTCAGAGACTCTCCCAGTTATGTGAGTGACGGCCGCTTTTAGGACGATAATCCGTGTTTCTGTGACCCAGTTTGATGACTTGCTGTTCCGACACTGTGGCAGGAGAAAGCTGCTGCTCTGTCTGTTCCATTGACTGTATAATATACCTGGACGGATCACGTTTGACGTCACCCACAGAAAATGCCTTGCTTCCAGTTTAAACCAAATGAGGTCAATTCAGTCGCCATTTTTCTGCAATATGTCCATCGCCGTGTTGGAACCACACGTCCTCAGTAAGCCTGGTCTGGTCTGTCTATATTTTCATGGCAACCACTCTCTCCAACCAGGAGTGGGTATGTTAGAAGGCCACACGCCTTCCACTGAAAGCGGGAGAATCTGTGAATCAAACGCTTTGAAGATTCAACACGAGCCCGCCTACTTTTATTGAGGCATCTGATTGGTCAGTTTGTGACAGTTTGTGACCTGAATAACTTTCACTAAACTAAAAATACCATGAAAAAATTAGTATTAGCAAGAACATGTTAATAAAATGGTAGTATACCAAGAATGGATATGTATGGGATTTAGGCTTTTTTGGACCAGAGAGTACTTCCTATTTCGAATGCGAGGGGGGAGGGGTCACTCAGTCCAGTTCTCATTTACTGTCAATAATAATAATAAAATAGTAATGGATTAGATTTATCTACGCTTTTCCAGACGCAGTCCATTATCCATTCTCTCCTCATTCATTCTTGATGATGGTAACTACTGATGTACCACAGCTGCCCTGGCATAGCTGCCAGTTCGCGCCTATGGCCCCTCTGACCATCACCGGGTCATACACATTCACACACCAAGGCAGGTGAAGTGAGGGTGAAGGTGAGGGAGGGTGAAGTGCCTTGCCGAAAGCCACAACGACAGTTGACTGGGGGGAGCTGGGATCGAACCGCCGACCCTTCGATCCTTGGACGACCTGCTCAACCGCCTGAGCCACTGCCGTCCCAATGGTCTGTCCCCAGTGAGAGGGGGTTTTATTGCATGGTAAAAGAATTTAAAATAGTAAATTCTAACATCCCCTGCTTTTCTTAATTATTCTCTTCCTTTATTAATATATGCTTTAGGCTTTTTTAAAGATGCAATGTACCAGAATTCTTCTCGCGTATTTTTTATAAATAAGAATATCTTGAGTTCAAAGTAGTCATTGTTTTTGTTTGTCTTAATGAGCGAAATGTTTCTATTATATAAATATTTGTGTGAGTATATGTGTTTTAATGTACTCTATATATATTTTCATATGTATATGTTTTGAAGCTTTTCAAAAAAGAAATGGTAATTTTTTATCTTGTTATTTTGTCCTGTTCTTCTTTCGTTTTTACTGATCCAAGGAAAATGACCCAAAGTGGGACCCTCAAACAGTGAACCATGGGTTTGGGGATCCGTTGCACCCCTACTTTTCAAATTGATCCCAGTGGTTTTTTTTATTATGATTATGCCGTCTTAAGCCAGAATAAAAAAAGAAACCTGCTGTTTTTTTGGGTGTCTCGAGTACATTAGATGTTCACCTCTGAGTTGTGGGCCGGACCATTGGCAGGTAGCAACCCTGCCCCCCCTTCCCCTCCCGACCAGCGTATTTTCTGTCAAAGATCGTTTTTCAAAAGCATTTTTTCATCTGCTCCTGGTTCACAACTATTTGAATAAAGAAACACTCAAAAAGGCCATTTTGATCTTAATTTTCTTTTTGTGTGTCCCTCCTCATCAGATAAAAGCCACAGGAACGTTTTAAAAACACCAAAAACATGACTTTCATTGGGGTAAAGAACCGGTGTGACCCTGTCTTTAAAGTAGAACTAGAGCCAGCTCTGTGGAAATGTGTTCAAAGTGTTGCCGTATAGCAAAGATGATCTGAAAAGACGTGTTTTTCACATTTGCATCCCCATTTGCATTCATTTGTGTTTCTATTTGCATATTTCTCAATTGTTCTCCGTGGTGATTGCTGTGCATTCATTTTCAAAGCTCTGAGGGTTGTTTTTTTTTTTTTGGCGGGTGGTTTCACCTGCGCAGACGCATGACGACCTCCTCTCACTGCAGTCAGCGCAGAGCCCCGTGTGATTACAAACCCAGCGGGAGCTTCCTGTCGTGGAGGATTTTAGAAGTAAACAATGCCGTCTGAACTCAGAATGTGGGTTTAGTTTTGTGCTGAACAGTCAGTGTTTCTGCCCCCTTTGCCGTGGTTATCATGGAGCACTGCTTCTCACCTGCGGGGTGCGAGGATCAGGTGTTATTGACAGTTAGTTCCTGCAGAGAGTGCAGTTTGCTTTTCAGGCACTGGCGTCTCCCACAGTGCTGACATTAACAGACCGGCCTCTGGAAGCATGACATGGCCGTTTCTCTGCAGCCTCTGAGCACCAAATACACTTAATGCGTCTTGTTTGATCCGTTTTAGCTCAGTTTGTGACAGCAGCCGCATGAAATTGGTGTGATTTGGACCGCCCGTCTTTACAAAGTAAGTGTCATCCTTGGGAATCCTATAGGAGGCCCGGGTGTTCACAGCAGGGTTTGTTGGGAAACTGACAAGAAATCTTGGTTTTCTCCCTTTTTTTTTTTTTTTACACCAATCAAAAAGAGAAACACGGCCTTGTTTTAGCTGTAAACGGAGTTGCCACTCAAAAATTCTGCCTGTTAGCTGATGGTTCACGGACAATGCGGCGCCTTCTTAGTCTTTTCTGCCTTTGAAGAGTGGGTTTTTCTGAGTGGGAGTGTTGGGAAAAAGAATAGTGTGACTCTGATGGTGAGGCTTCAGTTTACTAATACTGCAGGAGAAAATTGTCTTAGTGTTTTAGCATCCCAAAAAGTAAGAAAATAAACTATAGCAGGCATGTCCAAAGTCCAGCCTGTGGGTCAAATGCGGCTTGCCTTCAAATTTCTACCAGCCCTCAGGGTCCTCTCATAAAATCAGTGATATGCGGCCTCCAGCATTTTCTAAAAGGTGTGTGGACGATTTGTTGATTGTGGTCGGCTAAATTACTGTAAAGGTTATACATCGGTGGTATATGCGTGAAAAGACCGTTGGAAATATGTGGAACGGTCGTGAAAAGCCACAAATTTCCATATACATATCGCAAGAAATATCACGCACAATTGTGTACGATTTATGAAATTATTGCATATGAACTACAATTATTATGGTTAACCAACCAAAGATTTTGAACAGCTCAAAACCAAATTCACATAAAGACCTTTTGGCCGAAACCATAGACGGACATCTGTGGGCACCAGCGAATGACGAACGCAAGAAACACTTATGAGTTACGTATATCAGGCACGTATCACGAAAGACAGAAATTTCATACGTGGCAAATTCGCAAAATGTTCATAGTTGCTGTGTGACACGACCTTCAAGAGGGACTACCAGACAAGACTTGCTAACTACAACATTCGTTCATTCATTTGTCTTCTTCAGTGTTTTGTCTCTTTCGGGGTCTCGGGGGGCAGGGGCCATCCAGTCTGTTGCAGGGCCTAACTACCACAAGCTAATTCAATTTAATTCAGTTCAATTTTATTTAAATTGCCCAATATCACAATACAGTTGTCCCAATGGACTTCACACTGGAAATTGTACAAACACATAAAATCAGTCATAAGATACCATAGCTGATTGCTAAACTCTTGGTGAAGAAAAAAAAAACAAGTCCAGGAAAAGATAAAAAGA
Organism: Oryzias latipes; assembly: GCF_053564925.1. Classification (NCBI taxonomy): domain Eukaryota; kingdom Metazoa; phylum Chordata; class Actinopteri; order Beloniformes; family Adrianichthyidae; genus Oryzias; species Oryzias latipes. The sequence goes on from NC_136259.1 coordinate 23,352,060, forward strand.
AGAAACCTCAGGGATATCCACATGAAAGAGGGATCTTCTCCCTAACTGGGGAGTGGGATTAACGAGCTAACTGGGAATGAACTGTGGTAAAAATGGAATATTACCAGTAATTCTGGTAAAAACGTATTCAGATCTATTTGTTTTCTATGTGAATAAAGGTAAAGTACGCCTATGTTCATTGTTTCATTGTATGTTCACTAAATAGTTCATCTTCTTTTAGTTTTATTTAAATAGTTAAAAGAATGTCAAGCTGTGTGTTCTGGCCTTTAAGTATTTTCACTTTACCAAATCTGGCCTTCTTTGCAAAAAGTTTGGAGACCCCTGCTTTAGAGTCTAAATCTAAATATGTTTTTTCTTTTTACAGTATACGGTAATTACCAGCAGGTGGTCCTGATGTGATCTAGTGGATCATTTAATCCCAGATCCTCACATGGTTTTCTCAGTAAGGTCTTTTTTTTTCTGACAAGAGTCCAAAGATGTTTAAACAGACTTTCAGGAACCACGCAAAGATGAAGTTCAGGAGGGGAAGCGGAGAGAGCAGAGAAAGTGTGAAGGAGAGAAGTTAGCGAGGAGGAGGAGGAGGAGGAAGAGGAGGAGAGAAGCCAAGGCCTTTGGGCAAATCCAAGACCGCCCACAGATGCTCTCTCCTTCACTCCCTGTCTCTTTCTTTTGGTCTTCTCTTTTGTCTCCTTTCTTTCCTTTTTTCACACTCCCTCGCTCCCACCTTCGTCTTTCTCTCCTCCTCCTTATTCACCCACCAGGGAAAGGTAATGTAGGCCAGTAGAGGAGTGAACTGAAGGGCAGGTTTCACCTTCTGAAAGGATCCACGTTCTCTGCCTTTACTCCTTTAGAATTTGTGGTTCGTCCCCTGATGTGCCGAGGAACTTTAGAGCAGATTTCTGAACAAAAAGAGTTCTTGCTGCAAAAAAAAAGCCAATTTCTCAGTGGGAGGAGCCTCAAGCTAACATAGAAATCATTGGCTGTATGCGACAACAGGACCAAGTGAGTGTAAAGCCAAATGAAGTCAATTCAGTCGCCATCTTTTCATAGAATGGGCGCCACCATGTTGGAGCCAGACGTCGTCAGTAAGCAATGATTGGTCTGAGTTGGTCGGAGTTTTTAAGGCAACCCCTTTTGCCAATCAGTCGAGAGCTTGTTGGAAGGCCACACCCCACCTACTTGAAAAAAGACTAAAAGAAATTTGTCAAGCGTTTTAAATGTTGGATGTAGGGGCCAGCAGGCTCCAAATATTTTATTGAGTCACATGATTGGTCCGTTTATAACGTGAATAACTTGAACTACAGAAAAAATATGAAAAGAATAAAAATACAAAAATAGGAATATGTTGAACACGCAAAAAAAGTATCAGAGCAAGAATGGTTATTCTGACAAATAGTGACCGAGTAATAGCTGTTTTATTTCTCCACAGAAGTCTATGGGCCAGTGGGTACTTCCTGTTTTGAATACCAGAGGGGAGAGATCACTCAGTCCAGTACTCGCATACAGGCAGTGGTAGAAATGAACTTTTTGTTAAAGAGTAAATATTAATATAAGGAGTAAATAAAAATGACTAGTTTTTGCCAAACTCCAGTAAAGTCCATCATGCAATAAGGATGTCCATTTACCACCATCAGTCAAATTTGATAGTATTTTACATTGATAATTGTCGTGGATATGTTAGCCTGGCTCTAAGTCACAACTGCCCTTTAAGGAGTCAGTACCTTAAGGTACCTTAAGACAAAACTTGTGACTTTTTGTTGCCGTCTGAAACTGTGCAGGCAAACAACACGACTGACAGAAGCAATTTCCTGTTTCCTGCAGTTTATTAGGAGTTATCATAGGTTTTCCATGTGAACATATAGGAGGTTTTGTACCTATACTTACTGGTCGCAGAGACTGTATTGATGCTGTTACATAAAGGGGGGGGGGTGACTGCTTCTGTGAAGCTCTGTTTAGCCTGTAGGGCTTTTTCTCAAACCTCAGTTTCAGTTTTATTTTCACCTGTCAGACATGCTGGTGCATATTCAGGTATGTTTGCGCTTCATCTGCGTGTTGTTTGTGTTCTTTTCATTGTCAAGTGAAAAGAAGGGAAGGGTCACAACTGAAACGGCAAACTGCCAGTGAAGAAGAGGAGGATCGTGTTTAAACATGGCATTGAAAACGAGATTGATAAATCTTTGCTACGGAGCAACTGTGTTATGTCAATTACGACATGCCCAACTTTGGTCTCAAATGGAAAAAGACAATGCATCCTCTTAACCGTCTTTTAAATTAAAACAGAAGACCAAGACATTAAAGGTTTTCTCTTGTTTTTACTTGTCTTGGTTTAAAAATGTCCTGCGGGTTTGAAGAAATAGAATCGAGCACCTATTTTTATAAAATATAGGTTGGTAAAATAACGCCCCAGAAGGTGAAGCTGACATCTGTGTCACAGAGCGCAGGAAAATGATTGGTAGAAGGTCCAGAAGGTCGAAGGGAAAAAGGCAGAATTCCTGAAGCCATCCTTACAAACACATACAATCACCCACCCAATCATTTATAGACAGAAGACAGACAGAAGAACAACACAAGGTGTCTTTGTTTTAGAGGACTTAATGGTATTATTTTTGTTTTTTATGTTCTTATCTCTGCTATTAAGAAGCGGTCTCCACCATCTTCTCGAAACGCAATTAATGTTGAGTCAGTGCAGCTGAAAACTATTCCTTCTTTGTGATCTTTACCCTCATCTTTATGCTATGGTCACAACTACAAATTCCATCGTGTGATTGGGAAGCATCGGCAGGATCTTCAAGATTAGCTGTTCAGTTTCGTTGGCGTGGTCACGAATGTAGACGGCAGTTGTCATTTTCAGTCTGTGAGGCGGGAATGACACCACCATACAAAATTTGGCGGCCACAGGGCGGTGAAAGCCGGATCGCCGGCCGGCAGCAGCTCTGATGGTCTCTGAATGGCGGCCGTCCATATCAAGTTCCACCGGACGTCCGGAAGCTGGGGGAAATATAAAAAGCGGCACACCTTATAATTTTTGGACAACATTCCTCCCAAGAAACCCAGCAAGGGCCAAGCCCTAGCGCCCAAAACAAAGGTCCAAGTGGTCCAAACACAGTGCGGGATCCATGGTGGCTGGGATCGGCAGATTGACGTCTGGTCATCACCGGGCCCCCGGCCCATGTCAACAGCCCTCGGCGAGTGCCTTGTGCACTCTAACAATCGGACGGTGGTGGTGAGATGGCAGCAAGGGGACAGGGAGTCGCAGTCTGAAATTGGCCAATCATCAGATTATTTTGGGGACCTTGGAGACCCTCCTATTAGTCATTAATCGCGCTTCTGCGTGACCTCCAAATGTGCCTGGGCGACCACTGACCCGTGTCAAAAAATTGTCAGGTGATTGGTCCTTGGGGTTGATGGGAAGTTCACTTCAATTGTTGCATATAACTTTATGTCGTCAGGGACATCTCTGGTGTTGAAGAGTTAAGGGGGCTCAAGGAGAAAAACTATAAAAACTCAAAAGCTAAAATGTCAACGTTTAGATCATATTTATTGTAAATATTGGACAGTATAACAAATGATTTAGTTAACATGGAAATCTTTTCCTTCTCAGCATTTCTACAGTTAGAGACCAGTTCAATGTTATTTCACTGTCTTTATCCTCAGAAATGTGGGGTTGTCTTTCATTCCTTGAATATTTTTGGGAAGTGGGGATTGAGCTGCCGCTGTAGTCCCTGCAGAAGTGCCAGCACACTAACTGCGTGTGAATCCAGTGATCTAATCAGAGCTGATGGTGTACCCAACTGCAGCTGATCTCACACTCCCACTCCTCTGTCAGAAACACAAAAAGAAAAGAAAAGCACACTGTAATTAAATGTATTACACTTATTAAAGTGAAGGCAAAGCTTGGTAGAAACAAACTCACATTTAGCTTCAGGACAAAGTGGCGGTGTTGATAAATGGATTTAATATTGGCCTGATTTGTTACCTGTCTTGCTGTAGAAATGTTACCATGCACGCCACAGGGCTCCTGTTTGTTTTCTCTGTTCAGGTGGATTATTTTCTTGGAATCTGTTGCAGAGGCCAGCATGGGGAGTTCATGTTCCTGTGAAAGGTCAACGAATGAGGGATCTCCTCCATGGAGAGGCTGGAATGCTGCAACCCCGTCTGGATGTCAGTGATTATGTGCTATTTGTCTAGAAAGCCTGAATGGATGAGCAGAGCCAGAGGACATGGCTGTAATTGTCTGTGGTGCTTAGAGGGCGATGTGTTGATGCGTGGCCGTCTGACACCAACATTTTGTGGGGTTTCTGTTGAGAAAGATCAATTCCGTGTTGTATTTTATGTGGAACACTTTGGAAACTGCTGCATCAGAACACGCTGCAAAAAGAGGCTGCCTAAAAATAGGAATAGAACACTTACCTTAAGAAGAAAATCACTAGAAAGTAGTAAAATTATCTGAACATGCAGCAAGTCGTTTTTACTTAAAGTCAGGCCGTCCTTTGATCTATTTTCAAAGCGTTCCCAGTGGTGTTTTAACTATGACTATCCCGTTTTAGCCAAAATCAAAAAAACAAAGTGTTGTCTTTAGAACGTAGTTTATAGTAAGCCTGCCCCAACTTCCCGTCATCCATCTGTTTACACTCTCTCGCTAGCTTACAGCCCCTCACACCCTCAACTTGACATTAGCGGTGCAACAAAAATGGCAAGCATTATCCAGCCATACAGTTTTGAGCCGGATGCTAGGCCAGACGAGGAAAACAAAGATGCAGGTGGAATGAGTCGTCTACAAATAGATGGAGCGGAGCGGGGAGCTTGTGGCTAACCTGCAAACTTTTTCCAGCTGTATTTTTTTGTTTGCTCCTGATTCAGAAAGATTTGAATAAAGAAATACACTTTTAAGGTTAATTTTCGTCACATGTCCTCCATTGTCAGAAAAAAGCAACAAGAACATGTTGAAAACACATTTTCATTGGAGTCGGTCTTTCACAGGAAATCTTATAAGATATCAAAATCTGGAGACAACAAATTCAATGAAAACATTAAAAAATGGAAAAATAAGCTAAAAAAGTTAACTGTTAGATAAAATTAGTAAAATTGAATGTTTTCAGCCCAATAATTACATATATTTTTGCTAGTTTATTAGCAAATAGTTTGTATTTTTTGAGTTTTTATGAATCTAAATTTATTCTTATTCAATTATGTATTCAAAATACCACTTTGGGGTTGTTGATTTTTGTGAGGAATGGACAATTTAATACACTTAAAAGCTCAACAAGTTGATTTTGCATTATCTAGGCTCTTTAAATCTTCATAAAATCTATAACTAGCACCTTTTCTTAGAGCATAAATCTACATTTTTATTTCCAAAATAATGGCAATGAAAGCCAGTCAACATTTATTGATGACATCCTTAAAAGTGAACCAAAAATACAGAGCAATTTGAGCTTTTGGAGCTTACAATAGTATGTACAAAATTATTTTGACTCATTTTATTAACAATTTCCGTATTGAAACAAAAATTGTTCCGATTCAGAGAAAAGCTTGGAAAGGTTTAGAGCAAAGAGAACTTAAAACAGCTTCAAATCTGTTAAAATATCCCAAAACAAAGGTTTTAAAGGTTTGCACGGATCAAATAGTTTGTAGTGCAGAGGTTGTATGATTTGTTGAAGTTGTGCACACAAATGCCACAAAAAATGCAAATACTTTTCAAATCAGGATTAAATCGTCAGAGCTCCAATTACACAAATGGAATGTGTTTTTGTCCACAAGTGAGTTTCTGACACAGCACTTCTAGCGCCTTTGGGATTTTCTTACGAAAGTCTGATAGAAAGGCGAACAAGTTTGGCAAGTTTGGTGCATGTTCAGTCCTGATGGCCGTTGAGAAATCTCACGCTGGAATCTCTGCAAAGATCTGTTAGATTTAGTTCAATGAAGGACCATTTATGGGGATTTTTTTATGCTTAGTGCTGTTGACGGTTCACAGGTTTCCACCAGTTCCCATTGCAGTAGTGCTGTTCTCATAACCCATAATAATCCTGAAAGCCTGTGGCTGCCGGTTTATCAAAAAAGTGAAAAATTCCTCCAGATCTAAATAGTCTGAATTCCTTTTCTTTTGAACGCTCATCATTTGCAGACAGACGGCAGACACGGAGGGGAATGGTGCGAGCTCAGATAAAATTAGGAAGAAAGTCTGAGTGCGTTTCCATGACAACGGCAGACTTCACGCCCTGCTCCCTTTATGCACGTGTGCATACAGAGCTGTGCAAAGCGGGGCAAGGGTTGAAATGTGTGGCGATCAGCACTCGCTTAGGATCACCGACTGTAGTTGAAAAGGATTTAAAACTGGGAACAAAACAAGAAAATAAAGAAATGAATACATTTCTAGTTTGCCTTGTCAAAAGTGTGACTGAATGTTTGCAAAAACACCCTCAGGACTAGCGGTCTGTTGTTCTTTTGATGTACGAAAGAAATCTTTTAAGTCTTGGTTAATATTTAACATTGCTGATATCACAATGAAAGCAATGTTAGCTCAGAAATTCTTTAAAAAATTCAGGCTGTAGGAGATGAAAACAATCCTGAGGAAGAATTTCAACATACCTGTGAATCACTTGTGTTTTTAAAAAATGGACATGCAGTTACTCCTTCTGCCAGAAGGTGGGGACAGATGTTTCAGGGCAAATGTTGGTGTAAATCCTATTATTGGGCATTTATTTATGCTGGAATGTAGTAAACGGTGCATTCATGGGCCTAAAAAGGTAGTTTTTTTTGCAATGAGGTTGCAAATCTTTGTCAAACGTCTTTACCTGCCACACAGTCATGGCCTCTGTCTCTGGTTTGCCTGTCAGACACATGTATACACACCAACTCTGGGCTTAAACGAGGGTTTGACCCATATAGAGACTGTGAGGCAGGAGACATTAAAATGAAATACAGGGATGTTTGTATTGGGGTTTACCGAGTACAATGATGTAAGGTCCTAAACCACCATTTTTCTTTTGGACAAGGAAAAACCCAGCTCCTGTGGGATTCTAACCATGATTCTGACCACCCCAATGTACAGGATTGAGTAAACAGGAAGTCTTTGTGGCACAGAGGAGAACAGTAAGGGGGAGAATCTGCTTCATTTTTAGGATAAAACGAACTTCAAACTCTTAGAAATACGCCCAAGGAACAGTAGGTTATTTCTTCAACCCAATTCTTGGGTTGTTCATGTCAGGGATGCTTTTTGGTTACTTTTTGGAGCAATGGGGGTTTCGTTTTAACCCAATGAATGTTTTTTTTTTTCATTTCCTGAGTTAAAATACCTCAGAATAAATGTATCCCCTTTGAATCTCTGAGTTGGGTTAGAGCTGCAGGTCTTTGGGTTGTCCGTTAATCGTAGAGAAGAGCAACTGCATTTTGAGGGAAGCGCAGGTGAGTCTTGCCCTTCAGGTTTGTACAACCACCTCAAGGGACGCCATGTAAAAGCACGATTGTCCTGGGTGTGACAGGTGTATCGTGAAGTATTCGTAAGGCCAAAATAAGTTGCACGAACTTATGACGTACAGATAATGCCGTCAAATTTTGCCCTAGTCGTTAGTAAGGTGCGAGTACTAGCTCCTTATTGACCTTGCATGAATGCTGCACACATACACTTAAAAAAATGATTCAAGCCCGTCTTTCATGTAACACAATAAATTCTGTTTATTTTATTTAAATATATTTATTTTAAAATTATGTATGTACATTTAATTGACCTAGCACAAAATGTATTAATAGTTTCACCTATAAACTCCAGTAATCCAAAATAAATGAGTTCAAGTAAGGGGCATGCTGTGCGCATGTTGAATGCTGTTTTCCTGTTTCTCTTTATTTATTCTTTTTATAAGATCTTCTGCCGTTTTTCAGCTTTAATTTTTCACCTATTTTACCCATTCAACTGTTAAAATGTTCAGCTGTTTCGTCTAATGCCTGCTATGACTTTTGATCCTTCAAATCCTTCGACTTTTCGAAGAGAGAAAACTTTCGTTCGTGTTTTTCCACGTAAAAAACGTACTGTGGCTTGGAATCGTTTCAACTCGGCTTCTCCCAATAAGATAATACATGACGAACCTCATTTATGGAGAAAATGATTCTATGTGATTATACTGGTGAGTGTAAGATGCTACGAAGGTGTTGGCTCAGTAGATTACTCATTCTGATTTGCGTACTGAGGTTCCAGGTTCAAGACCGGCTGAAGACTGGTATTAGATGACATTTTGTCAGGAGGCCCATACTAACCACGCTGTGATGTCTAATTTTGCCTGTGTTTCACCTACCGTACTTTACGTGAAAAATGTATGTGAACATGTTGGCGCTACCGGCTCACCAAACGGTCTACGACCTTGATATATCGTGGGGTCACCTGCGTGCCCCATACAGGTTTGGCCACTTTTCACCCACAGACTGCTCGTATCCACCCCTACAGGCAGTTGAGACTGAGGCCTACGTTTCTGCTGTGCCACTTTACCAACTTACATTTCATCGGCAGGTTTCCCGCTCAAATCCAAAGCTGTCACTGTTCAAGTCTTATTATTCATAAAAGAAAGTAGAGTCTATATTAACACAACAACACTCACTACTTCAGTGGACAGACTCTTTCTGTTGGTTGATTTGGAGACACTCCACATGTGAGTTACTAGGATTCATGTCATCCGTGTTACTTTTTCTCTATTTTTAGCCTCTCTCTAAAACATTTAAATCCCTTGGAATGCAGCATTTGATCTTTTACAGTTCACCCTCGAAGGCTTCACATCATAAAAGGATTTCTCTTTTTCATTTTCAAAATGTCTATTTTTGGTCTTTATGGTCTGTAAACCCCATGTCAGTCTGACCTTGTGCTCCTCGACAGCTGAAGTGTGTGCTTAACTTGTGTGTGTGTGTGTGTGTGTGTGTGTGTGTGTTTTACTGGCTGACTTTGCCTGATTCCTGTTTATGTAATAATCCTAATATAAAGCAGACTCACCTGCTATGGATTCAAGGAGGAAGGAGACGGAGGAGGTGAAGGAAAGTTTAGTCAAAGGACACAGAAGAGAAAAGTTTGAAGTAAAATGTTACGTTAGACCAGGGGTCTGCAACCTGAGGCTCTGGAGCCACATGTGGCTCTTTTATTCCTCCACTGTGGCTCTTTGGCTTCTAAGCTAAATATGAAAGACATTATTTTTTGGAGTTTTAGTTCTTTTTGTTAAGTTTATTAGGTTTTTCGGTGGAATATTATTAGAATATGTTTAAAACACAGTATGTTCTGCAGCACAATAGTTTCTGTCCAGAAGTATAGAATTGGATTTATATTTATTTAGATCTGTTTCCAAAAGTGAAATTTTAACTTAAGTTTGTCATGCTTATATTTAATATTAAAAGGAGAATAAGGATGAAGGTTCACCAAAGTTTTAATGTTAGAAAATACTGTCTTTGACTTTCCTGCATATTTAAGTAAAGTAAATCTACTGTAGCAGATTTTTTTGACACAGGTTGCATTTTATTTTGAAAGGAACTTGTATATGCTGCTGTTAAGAGTAGAATAAAATATTTATATATATAGGAAAAGTATAACATTGATATATTATTGTAAGTATCTCAAAGCTACGTTTTCTAAATGAATAGCTTAATGGCCACAAAAACTCGAATTAAGTACCGTAAATTCCGGACTACAAAGCGCACCCGATCACAAGCCGCACCCACCCATTTCACGTGTTTAATTAGTTTTATACATACACAAGCCGCCGCGCACGTGTTAGGCGATATTGTCATCCTGACAGATCACGGCCAGTATCCCAAAGTGAGTGCAATTCATTAGCACACTGTGGGTGGTGCCAGCTTTGCCTCTGGCTCATGTATTTGAATGTATCGACATTTGTCAAACAGCATGGACCTATATTCTGTTCACAAGTTCCTCAGTTATGGTGTTTTTATTTCATTTTTTTTTACTTATTGACAATCTAGGTATCATACATAAAATTACAAACAGTAACCATATAATCAACATTACATCCCTCAGTTATGATGAGGAAATTTACATCCGCGATTCCACATTTCCCATGAGTCTTAGGGGCTAAAGGCGGGACCAATGCCCGGCTCGCCATTCTGTTGTACGTGTTTAAGAATGAGTATCAGCAGTGCATGGAGGGGTGAACGGGTACAGCTCTCCTTCCGCTTGTGTCGCGGCAGCGTTATGGGAGTAACAGGGCTGGTTAAAAAACACACCGGTAAAATACAGCAGCGGCGACTGAGAAGCACGCGCCTCAGCGTGATACGCGCGCCTCAGTGCGGCGCGTGCGTCAGAATTCAGAAGCCTCTGCGCTCCGCTCCCGCCCCGCGCACTCCTTGTCTCCCCTTCCTATCTACTCCGACACCTCTGGCCAGGGCGGCTTCAGGGAGGACCACTTCGTCCCCGTTGCGCCGGTGGACGGAGCAAATCGTTTCTGTGCAAAGCAATCGGACTTAATACTGTACGTTTTGTGTATGAGGGGCGGGTGCGTTGTTACGTGTGGGAGCCTTCAGACTGCCATCGGCCCGCAGCTCAATCAGCAGGAGAAGATGTCTCCAGCTCACACGGAGGCTGTGAGTTTTTCAAAGCAAAATTCCGCTTTTACGGTTTCCTTAGAAACCGTAAATGGAGTGTAAATTCACTCCATGCGCTGTTCTCTCCGTCACGCAGCAAACCGGCTTTTCCAAACCCGTTGGTGACGGTGGACTTTTTTACGTTGCTTTTAACGATTGCTTTTAACTTGAAAGCTTCATCATATTGTAACGGCGATCTGGTGCACGTTGGGTCTAATGGCACCAAAGGATTCTGGGATGCGGCCGGGCATGCGTGTTTCATTTTGTTGAACCATGACTGAAGTGTCTAAGACCTAAAGCCAAGTTCATGCTGATTGGCTGCTTAGAGGTGTGTTGAATATAAATGCCTTGTGCTTGGTGTTAGATAAAGAATACAAATTATTCACTGAGTTCGAAAGTACGTACATGGCGGCCGCTAATTAAATCCATAAATTAGACGCGTCACTGAATAAGCCGCAGGGCTGGAAGCGCAGGAAAAAAGTAGCGGCTTGTAGTCCGGAAATTACGGTATATTTTAAATTCTAGCTAGACGTCAATTGCATAAATGGTTGAAAAGTTATGGTCATTGAAAAATGTAAACACCGGAGCTGAAGCTCTGGTGTTTTACGGGTTAATAGTTTTTGTGACAATACAACATTTATAAAGGAGATAATACACCAAAACCTGGTGTAAACCTTTTGGTTTAGGTTTCTAGTGTTGATTTTGATTTGATTTCAATTAATTTGATTTAATTTAAGCATTGTATATCTGTCTAAAAAGAAAAATCCAGTGACCTACCCCCACATTTTGCCTCCCAAACGGAGAGTTATGGAAAAATAGTGTCTTCTAATCTGGACGTTACTCCCAATGGATGACATCATCCATAGTCGTCAATGGACTACGTTAGCGTGTTGTTGCCAATGCTTGGAAAATGCAGAACATTAGTTTTATAACTTTAAAAAGTCATTACTTACATTTAAATGTAAACGTCTGTGCTTCAGAGCACACTCGCGAAAAGAAATGCATTTTGTTTGCAACAATTTAGCGGATCTAATAGATTAACATGACAAAATATTCTTCAAATTGTTCAATTTAATCACATTTTTGTCCAAATCTTTGTCCTTTATACCTTTAGGCTGTTATGGAGGATCTTCAAAAAGTCTGCAACAATTACCGTATCATAGATCCCATAGACTGCCTCAGTCATTAAAGGTTAAATAGGTTTTGTCACCTCATCATTACCAATCTACTTGTTTAATTTTGCATCCAGAAATGCTCTGAAGTCTAATCATAGCTGGACGGGAAGAGACCCTAATCAAACAGTGCGCTCAGCTTCCAGCAGGGAGCTCAGGTGTCTGGTGTCAGGTAGCCTTCGCTTTTCACCCTGATTATTGAAGCTGAGCTGTGAGCACGAAGGCCAGGAGCTGCTGGCCGCCGGACGTCCACCCTGGAATGTGTCCGTTTTCCTTACGTCGGAAAGTATCACCAGCGGGTTGAATGAGAAAACCTTAAAGCAAGAATCATGATCAAAGTTCAGGCGGGTCAACAAGTCAGGAGGAGAAGGAAGGGGAAGAAAGTCCGGTGGTTTCACCGCCTGTTTGGTTACAGGTGAGTGAAAGAGCTGAGATCTTTTTAGCTGCCTTAATTCTATTGGGTCAACAGGAAAAAAAGAGAGTTATTCATATTATTGTAGAAAGGTTAAAACCAGTAAAACATGTTTTTCATGTAGAGTTTTTTGTAGTTGAACTTCTGTTTGTATTCATAAAAGTGAGTCACTTTTGTGATCCAAACACATTTTAATTGAGGGTCTTTTGCTGTTGCGATATTTAATGCTTTTATAAAGTGTTGAAAGGAGTAAAAAAGATCCTTTAAGGCTTTAACTGGTATGAATTTCTACTCTCTGGAGTCTTTCTTTTATGAGTCATAAAAGAAAGACTAGGATTTTAAATAAGTAGGATTTTAAATGTATTAAGACTGTAAAACTCCTCACTGCACACTTTATCCCCTTTTCTCGGACAGACATAAACATTTTCACTCTTTTCTCTCTTGTTTGAACTTTCAAAGTCCAAACCTTCAAAGAAAAATGAGTCCAGTATTAAGGATTTATGTCAATTTAGTAACCTGAAGGCTTTCTGAACAGGAGACGCAGCACAGAGGAGATTGATTGACAATTAACAAAGAAAAGAAATATAAAACAAAAAAAAACAGCATTACATTTGGACAACATTTTAGAAACCAAACGTTAAAAAACAAAAGTAATTCTCAGAAAACAAAAGGAAATGTTAGAAAAACGAAATACAACGAGGAACCAGAAAAGGTAGATATTATGGAAGATCACTGATTGGATGATGATATTCAGTACCGCTCCATGCCCAATAACCTTTGGTTGCAATGTTGGACAAACGTCATCATCCAATTAGCGATCTCCCATAATACCTACCTTTTCTGGTTTCTCATTGGCTGTGTCTGAATTTCTTCACAACTCACTATATAGTGCGTTCGGCATTTTGTAGTGTTGTCTGAGTCTACAATTCCAAAATCGAGTGCCTTGGAATTTCCCAGAAGTGCATCGATGCTGATTTGTAAATATAGATCAAAGCTCTTAGTCTGAACAATTTTTGCAACAAGTCTTTAAATGTTTGTTTTTTATAATGAAACACCGTTCTCGTCGTCAAAACACGTCGTAAAATGTTCGTATTGATTAGGTTTCTACTTTGTGAACTGGGTGACGTCATATTCGCCATTTCAAAACAAAAAACATTCTCAGAAGATTTGCTAACAGCTCTCAGTGCTGTCAGAGACGAGACAGGCGTCTTCAACTCGTCTCAAACTGTTCTCAATTTAGTTTTAATGTATGGAAAACGTGTAAGGTCGATGAAGATTTCTGCTGGAAGATTCAAACAATGTGACATCAATAGCTGATAGTTGAACTTTGTTTTTCCACTAAATTGGGTCAAAAGAAGCAAAAACATCTCAACCCTTTCTTGTCGGACAAGCAAATCAAAAGGCCACTGTAAATGACATAACTCCGTTAGAGGTCAAAGTTCATCTCAGTTTGTAAATGAACAGCGTTTAGGTTGTTGCATCTTCTCCCATCATCCTTTTAGTCAGAACGCGTTAAATCACATCCCTCCCACTTGCAGCTGTCTTCTGGTTCTGCTGCTGTTGAACTTGTTCAGCAAACACACTTCTGGAGAATTTTTGCTTAAATCCCCGGTTTCGGCTCAAAGGGAATCCGGGTTGGCGCCTCGTTTCTTTCCGTCTAAACCAGCTAAATTAACTTAAAACAACCCCCACAAACTGTTGTTGTAGCTTTTATACAGAAGATTTGTATTTGGCTGTGTGGGCTGCCCGGTAAAGGCGGTGTGTTAACTGCATATGTGCGTGACTTTGTGTCGACGTACACAATCATCCCACATAGCGCCATAGGTATAACTGCTGTGAGTGTAAAATTGCTCAGACGTACCATCCACAGAGCAGATTCTCTGACAATATAATTACTGGACGAGTTGCTGATGCTCCCACGGCGCAGTTGTCACGGCAACGCAGACAACCCACCTCTGCAGGGAGAGTGGGAGGAGGAGGAGGAGGCTGGAAAAAAAATAAGGAGAGGAGACGAGGGGGAGAATGAGTAAGACGATGGGTGGATGACAGGAGCGGGAGCGAGGAAGAGGAGGAGCGAAGCAGTAGGAGGAGGAATGAGGAAGATCTGAGAGGAGCGAAACAGATGCACAACGTGGACAAGAAGATCTGCGGTGGAGTGTTTATTTCTGGGCTGAAAAAAGGGGTGAAGATGATCCTCCAGAGGATGAGAACAGAGGCAGAGTTTGGCTGTGGAGATGAAGAGTAGGTGGTGTTAGAACTGGGAGCAGCTGGATCAACTCTACTTCACATACTGTCTGCTTCTCACCTCTCCTCTTCCAACAGCCTGCATCCTGCTTATTTATCAGTTCTTAGTTTTACCCCAGATTAACTCTGAACTGAGCTTTTCTGAGCTGTAAAGTTGAAAACAGCACTTTTCGCACCAAAAAGACATTTATTTTGTACCATAAACTCACTTATTGCATTAAAACCCCACATTTTACAGTAAAAACATATTTATTTTGCATTAAAAACACACTTTTTGCAGTAAAGACATGTTGCAATAAACATCACTAATTGCAGTATAAACAAATTTCTCTAGTATAGACATTCTTTCACTAAAAATACATTTATTCTGCGCTTAAAAACAATGATTGCTTTAGACATTTTGCTGTTAAAACACATGTATTTTGCATTACAATTCACTTACTGCAGCAGAACAATGTTTTTTGCATGAAACACATTTATTTTTCATAGAAAAACACTTTTTGCAATGACATTTTTTTGCCCTAAACTCACTCTAGTTAGTAAAAACACATTATTTTCCGTGAAAAACAAAACTTTTTGCATCAAAAACACCTTTATACAATAAAAATATTAAACAATTAAACAAAATAAATTTTTGTAAAAACATTTATTTCGGATAAAAACAGATTTTGCCGGTGAAAACACATTTTTTGTGTTAAAAAACAAATTTTTTGGTTGTAAAAACAGCAGTCAAAACACACTTATTTTACTTTAGAAACTGTTTGGGGGCAAACCCCAGGGTTCTGCATCGGCGCGTTCGCATCATTCTAGCTTCTGTCTCCTAAACGGTTCGCCATGCTCTGATTGGTCACCTGATTGACCAAAGATGGGGAAACCAAAGCTGCTCTTGAACCGTGAGCTGTCAAAACAAATGAAGACTTAAGATCGTTTTTCTGAAGCTAATGATGTTGAGCTTTAGACTCAAAAACCCGGTTTGAAAACTCTCCTTTTAGTTAATGGTTCTGAAGCTTTTAACAGAGATGAAATGAGGTTTTACAGCACTTGCTTCCTACTGGAGGACATTAAGTGATTTCTCTATAGATCCTGACGCTTCATTAAACTGGTAAAATGTTGCTGTGAGCATTTTGCAAAGTGACATTTTTGCTTTTTCACAGATGCTTTCAGGCGAGATTATTTGTGGACTGATGCACTCTCACTACCCCTTTCTGCAAAAACACTTGTTCACAGTAACTTAAAGTGAAGCGGAGTTCTTGCATGTTAAGTATAGCTATTTTGGGATTTGCTGAATGCACAACACAAAAATGCACAGTGCAGCTTCATACGTTTATGTTCAGGTTTTGGAAAAGAAAAACGAATTTATTTCCTTTTTTTCCTTAAGGGCCTCTGACTGGAGGTGAACCTGAATCTGTTTTCATATTTAAACCCATATTAGACCCAATTTATGATAATTCTTTATAAATCTTTAAATATTCCGTAAAAATTACTACTGCAGCAAAACTCCAAGATGTTTGTTTTACAAATTAAAAACACGTTATCGATCTCATGGTTTAAAGAAACGGACTGAATAGGAAAACTCTTAACTACTTCCTGTTTATCAACAAGATATCTTGTTTTTTTTTAGTCTTCTTGTGCTTTGCGCTTCCTATTTGTGCTGTTCTATTTTTATTTTTATTTTTATACATTTCTTGGTTTACTCTCTACTGTATTTGTCTGTCTGCGTTCAGACACCAGAGTTCACCTGCAAACGGAGCAACTCCTTTGTTTTCATACAGACCAAAGTTTACCTGTTTGGTAAACAGGTAAAGCAAACTTTGCTGTGGTGCAAAGAAACCAATTACATTTGCATTTAAAGTTTTTCTGCAAGGTTTCAATCATCTTCATTTATCATGATAGAACTTTTTCAAATTCTGCTGGGGGAAAAGACGATTTTGTCCGGTCATTTGTAGCTGTTGGCTGTGCTAACCGGGGCTTTAGAGTCTGAGATGAAGAATTTCGATGTAACAGATTTTATAAATTTCTCTTGAACGTGCTTTCAGCCCATAATATTCAGTATGGACGAGCAGTGCCCCCACCAGTTGGGTGGAAAATGTCAAAGTGGTGCAAATCATGTCAGTCTTGCTCCAGACTTTTTCTGTATTTTGATCATAGAATTCCAACAAACAAGCAATAATTAATTTCTCCTTCATGATAAATATTCAAACAGTTGGTTCTTCTGCAAATTAAAAAGGGACGCCATCCGGACGTCACTACCAAATCTGAGTCCCTGATTGGTCAAAGTTTGAGCTGGTTTAACTTCATTGGCTTAGGTTTCAAATAAACTAGAGAAAAATAAAGGAGTAAATGGGTGGAGCTTCCTCATACAAAGCCAAATTCCCGCCGGAGCCGGTTGGATGTGTGCATTTCAGGCGCGCCCGGGTCAGTGTGGCATGTGTCCAGTCTCCATACGTCCTTGGGTTGGTGCTGCTGTCACCCACACACAACTATTTTTAGCGCAGGAGTCGTGAGTGCATGCATATGCATGAAGCCGTGTGTGCGGCGCCGAGTTCTCGGGTTACACGCTCCGTAAAGGGACACCTCTTTGTCTTGGTGGATAAATATAGACGGGTGACCACTGAAACTTTTAACAGCGACAATCGGATCATCGGCGTCTTCTCGCTGTGGTTTTCAGTGTCAGAGTTACCCCTTTATTAGCTCTTAAACATGTTTCTGAACTCTGGGTTTTAAAGATGGTCATCGGGTTGCTGGAGCCTATCCTCCAACAACATCCTGAGTCCATCACACGACCCCACACAATCCCACAAACACTCACCATTAGGGATGACTTAGAGATACCAATCAATCTATGAAGCATGTTTTTGGACTGTGTGCTCGGGGAAAAACCCACACATAAATGAGGAGAACTCGCAACCTCCACACAGAAAGGACCTAGCGGGGATTTAAACTGGACCCTCTCACTGTAAGAACACTGCCGTAGAGGGACGGAAGAATAAACCTGAGACCACCATTCTTATTCAGAGAAGGTTTATCCTTCTTGACAAAGATGGCTTCTTTCACTCCTCGCTCAAACCCTCCTTTCTCTCTGGCTAGTATTCTGACTTCACTGTCCTCGAACGAGTGGTTTGTGGCCTTCAGGTGTAGATGCACTGCAGACTCAGGTCCACTTGGGTTGGCTCTGCGATGTTGGTAAAGCCGCATGTGTAGAGGTTGTTTGGTTTCTCCTATATACTGTTCCTTGCAGTTCTCTTTGCAGTGGATAGAGTACACAACATTACTCTGTTTGTAGCTGGGATGTTGTCCTTTGGATGAACCAGTTTTTGTCTGAGAGTCTTAACAGGTTTTTGATGAACTGGGATGTTATGTTGTCTGAAAATCCGTTTTAGTTTTTCAGACAGGCCTGAGATACCCCCCCCCATGAGCGCATATATACCAGATTTTTTACCAGCTAATTCAGAATTTACAAAACCTCCTGGAAAAGAGGCGAAACGTCTTCTAACACAAAAATCTAAGTCCAGATGACGGCCCCTAAACCTACTACTATGATGGAATCAACCTGGATGAATGAGAGTCTTCATAGACATGTTTTTTTATCTTCTAAAATCACACTTTTAATGCAGATGCAACACAAAACAAACCACCTGACTATGAAAAATGTCAGAGTCAGAAGGTTTTTCTGTCTGATACATTTATTTGTTTTTTTGATGAAGGCGATGTTGACAGGAGACGTTTTTTCAGTCCTGCACGTCGTTTGTGTGCTTCACTTACTGGAACACATTAAAAACCGGAGAAACAAACGTGTTATTGAAGAAAATGAGCACAGGAAGTCGGCGACAGACCGACTGAAGGGAGAGATGTCTGCTGACTCATCCTCCAGCACAACAGATCCCCTCCAACTTTTTCTCTTCTGCAGCTGCTGTCAGTCTCTGCTCCAAGCTGTTCCCCGTCCTTCTCAAACAAATAACTCCAGCTGAGCCGGCTGAAATGTGGCCCCGTCCTATGAATAATGAATCACCCAAATAAATCGGTCTGTGGCGTTGGAGATGAAAGCGCGCTCTGCGGATTTCTGCGTCAGCTCAGCTTGTGATTGCTGGGTTTTAAATGTTTCTTCCCTCTGGTTTTTTGTTTTTTTAGGAAGGCGATCTCCCGTTCTGGCCTCCATTACCTCGGCCCCCCCCAGCCGTCACTCCCCCCAGCTTCCAACGGACCCACAAAGGACCTGCGGACCTGCGTGGACTGGACGGTCAGACGCTTTCCTTAGCATGCTTCTTTCTGTGAGAGATTTGTAAGCCGAATTCTTTCGACAGAATGAGGAGTTCTCTGTCTGATCGCAGAAAAGAGATCCCTCCTTTGATGGGAGAATGGAAAGTTTTCAGTCACGACACACAACTCCCCCCCCCCCCCCCCCCCCCCCCCCCGCTCTGTAAAGCTTAATGGATTTTATTTACCAAACCTGAATCATTGAAATCCCCAAAGCCGATTTCAAATGTCTTCTGCTCGTCTGAGAAATGTCGCAGAGCTGAAGAAAATGTCAGGAGGAAATGGAAACACGGCAGCTGTGCATTAGACAGACAAATGGACAGCTAAACTTTTCATATGGTATTTTATTTTTAACCTCGAATACCATGGGCTGCCCCTGAAAATCTTTTTTTTTTAATTTTTCAGGCAAATTTTCGCCTTTCTTCCTAAACACCTGTTCTAGTTCAATCCAAAGAAATCACTGAAACATCGAATCCAATCTTAATCTAGAGATGGAACTGCTGAACATGACTGTAGAGAAGTGATCTGTAACTCAGAGAGAAGATTCCAAGCGTTCCCAGTGGTCTTTTAATAATAATTATGCCGTTTTTAGACAAAATTATAAAAAAAAACCTCATTTGTCACCTGACAGTTTCTGCAGCGTGGCAAGTTCATTCATTCATTCATTCATTCATTCATTCACTCATTTTCTATTCCGTTTTTCCCTTTCGGGGTCACGGGGCTGCCGGAGCCTATCCCGGCCACTTGAGTGGCAAGTATTCATTAGAAATTCCCCTCTGAGTTGTGGGCGGGACCGTTGGCGCTTAGCCATGTAGAGGGTCTCGAGATCCTGGTGTCAGTGTAATGTATATCTGTGTGTTGTCTGCATATTTATAACTAATGTTTAGTCTGTATAACCTGGGCCAGTGGCAGCATGCAGATGTTAATTAGAAGTGGCCCCAGGATGGAGCCTTGGGGAACTCCACAAGTAATTTCTGTTAGCCCAGATGAGAAGTTAGCAGTTGGAACAAAATATTTCACATTTTCCAGGTACATTTTGAACTAGTTTAATACTTTCCACATGTTTGAATAACATAGTACGGTCAAAACTCAGAGAAGCTAAACTCAATGTAACTATTGTGACATAAGTCTATCTTGAAATGAACACGTTATCCATATTTGATAGGAAATCAGGACCCTCTCCCCCTTAAATTTGTTTCTGATTGAAAAAAAAAAAAGGGAAATGAGAAGAACGCTTTAACGACACCAGAGTCATGCAATAATAATGAACAGTAAATACAATCTGCTCTATTATTAATTGGAGGCTGGAGAAGAGTTTTCCCTTGAGCTTCTGTCTGCAGGAACACTTCCAGCACGTCATCGCTAACCTTTACATCTCTGTGAGACGCAGCTCTAATAAATCCATACAAAACCAAAAGTATTTGTCCGTTTGTGCAGCTCTGAGGATGCAGATGCCGGTCGAGATGTTCTGCCTTATTAACGTGCTTGAAGAATTCATCATTAGCATACTTTTGCGGCATCTGTGGTTACTTTTGATTACGATTTAAACAGAAAGTTCCTTCCACATGGATCATGCGTGCAGCGGGGTTTTGCACACTGCCTCTCGGTCTTGTAGTGCTTCGATTGCCACGCGTGTGAACTTTCCCTCCCATCCAGCGGGAGCAATTACCTGCTCGACGCGCTCGAGGATTTCCAGAGGCCTCGCCAAAGAGGAGGAGCGCTGAGGCGGCTGTTTTTGTGTGTGATCTGCAGGAGAACGCGGTGAACGGCGATCACCTGTGGATGGAGACGAGCTGCTCGGGAGAGCTGTGCTACCTGGGGGAGGACGCCTGTCTGCTGAAGACAGCTGTGAGTGCTGCAGACTCATGACGGCTCCTGTGCAACACAAAAAAAACCCGGGAACTCACATCTTAGAAGCAAAAAAAAAAATGATGCATATGCTTTATAAAATTTCATTTCTGCAAAACAACTAAAAAAAACACAAAATAATAATTTTCTTTAATTTAAAAAAACATTTGTGCACTTTTTTCCTTGGATCTGAATTATGGTTTATTGAAAGTTTCATTTCTTTTTAAAATTATAATTACTGCTTTTTTAAATTGTATTTTGAATATAAAAAGGTAAACAAGTCTTTACTTTATGCACTTTAATTTTAAATAAAATATTTTAGAAAATCTGTAAATTTTTGTATCTTTAATTTAAAGATATTACTTCCTGTGATTACTTTAATGTTTTTTTGGAAAACGAAAACTCAATTTATACATATTTATATATTTATGTTTCCCCAAATTTCTATTCAGGTATGAAAGAATCAATATGTTATATAATAAAACAATGCTTTGGTATCTAAAGCCCATTTGACTTTATAAAGCAACTATTTTGCAACTTTTTTGAGTTAATATAGTTAATCTGCTCTGTGTTCAGAGCTTCTACTTTATTCATTGATTAGACTGAGATTCTGGGAAACTTGACTTGATTTTAGGTGATTGTTCATATTTGCTTTTTATCTTTTTATCTATTTATTTTGTTTTTATGTTTTTAAGTGTGGGCAGCTGGCCACTTGAAATTTCCTTCGGGATCAATAAACTTTATCTATCCATCCATCCATCCATCCATCCATCCATCCATCCATCCATCCATCCATCCATCCATCCAACCATCCATCCATCCATCCATCCATCCATCCATCCATCCATCCATCCATCCATCCATCCATCCATCCAACCATCCATCCAACCATCCATCCATCCATCCATCCATCCATCCATCCATCCATCTCTCCATCCATCCATCCATCCATCCATCCATCCATCCATCCATCCATCCATCCATCCATCCATCCATCCATCCATCCATCCATCTCTCCATCCATCCATCCATCCATCCATCCATCCAACCATCCAACCATCCATCCATCTATCCATCCATCCATCCATCCATCCACCCATCCATCCATCCATCCATCCATCCAACCATCCATCCATCCATCCATCCATCCACCCATCCACCCATCCATCCATCCATCCATCCATCCATCCATCCATCCATCTCTCCATCCATCCATCCAACCATCCAACCATCCATCCATCCATCCATCCATCCATCCAACCATCCATCCATCCATCCATCCATCCATCCATCCATCCATCCATCCATCCATCCAACCATCCATCCATCCATCCATCCATCCATCCATCCATCCATCCAACCATCCATCCATCCATCCATCCAATATGATATTTCCCAGAATCATCATATACCACAAAACTTAATTTCTGTTAATTTAAGTATATTCACGTTTCAGTATTTGCGGTTTCACGTACTTGCAGAATTCTTTTTCGGTCATGTGACTCCGCCGGTTCGTCACAAAAACTCAGCTCAAGGCGGCTGGATGAGACTTTTGCATACGAAGGAGGGGCTGCTGGGGAGGAAGGGATCGAAGATGAAGATCACGCCGTCCCGTCGGCCGCCACGGAATATCTAACGGCTATTTCCACCACTTCCTGAATCGCCATAACCGAAGCTTGTCCCGCTGCGTGGAGAAAAAGCATCAGCGGACTCAGAAGCACCAGGAAAATATCCTCATATACTGAGGAAGATAATCGCGGAGAATAATTATCCTCCGGATGAATGAATGATGGATGAACAGGCTGCTGCCGGACGGACGCGCCGTCCCCGATGCTCTAATCGCGCTGCTGGACCTCTCACACTCAACTGATGAAGGAGGAAATGATTGATCGTCATTTATTTACAGGTGGAAGAGAAAGCGATAAAAATGTCCAAATTTTTGACATCCGGAGCCTTTTGTCCACCCACACCCCTCCCATCGGGGAAAACGTGTCCTGAAAGCGAGCTGAGAAGTAACCTTTAGTTTGGACAAAAGTATATTGATATGTCTAGACTTTCCCGCCAAGAGCAGGGAGCAGAAGTGACTGCGAAGCAACACGCTGAGCTCAGAACCGGTCAGAACATTCACTCCGGAACCCTCTGTGGATAAAACGGCTGGAGCCCCCGTGACCTCGGCTGGACCGGTTTGGCTTCGTCGGGTCTTTGGGATTAAATGCAGATAGAGAAAGCAAACAAATCTTACTTCAGACGGTCGTTAGAACCATCGTTTTGCATCAGTCTGTGTTCATCTGAATGTTTTTGTGACTGAATTCTTCTTTTTTTTTTCTTTTCCTTTCATGTCGGCGTCTCGCTCCTCCGCCCTGTGGGATCTGTGTCTCCTTCAAGAAGTCGGCTCCCAGGAGGAAATGCGCAGCCTGCAAGATCGTGGTTCACTCCGGCTGCATGGAGCAGCTGGAAAAGGTGAGTCAGGAGCACATCTGGGTAAAGGTCCTTTTGCCATGCGTCACACTCAGGCTGACACATGAGGACCGTGTCTCCCCGCAGATCAACTTCAGGTGTAAGCCGACCTTCAGGGAGGGGGGATCCCGATGCCTCCGAGACGTGAGTTTCCTCCTCTGTTTCTGCCAGCAAACAGGACAGACCAGCAGCCTTAAAAGCTGCTTCTTCTTGTTTTTTTGCCCCTCCTGTGTGACTGCAGAACGTGCTGAGGCATCACTGGGTTCACAGGCGCAGACAGGAGGGCAAATGCAAACAGTGTGGGAAGGTGAGTCCGCAAACGCAGGAACGCCGCTCCTCCGTCTGCAGACGCTCATCCCAAGTCTCCGTTTCCTCAGAGTTTCCAACAGAAGTTCTTCCACAGTAAAGAAATCATCGCCATAAGCTGTTCGTGGTGTAAACTGGCGGTGAGTAAACTCATCGCCGCTTTTATCCGAGAACCTCAAAGACGTGTTTGACCTCGGAGACCAGACCTTTAGATTTTCCTGCTTTCTGTCCTCAGTAGGTTTTTTTAAATAATGGATTTAGGCAAATAAACAAACAGAAAATGAAGAAAAAATATAAACTAATATTTGCATTAAGATAAATTTTAGAGGAGCATCTGCTCTGGGAATCATTTCTTTTATCAAAATAAGTTAAAGAATAAAGAGTACAAGATATTTTTCTGTTCTTTTAAGTAAAAGAAAATCTGCCAATGGCAAATTTTCTTGTTTTACCGGTAAATGCTTTAAAAGGGCTGGACATTACACAGCCCTTTTAAAGCAAAATTATATCTAGAAATTAGATGTAAACACTCACATGTTGGTATATTGCTCTGGTAATTAGAAATATGAAGTCCTAAAATAAGTGTTTATTGCTCAAAAAATGGTTTTCTGTCTCTAAATGAGTTATATTTATATATTATTATTATATATTAACAGTCCAACTATCCGCATTTTTAAACCATGATCATCTTAAAGACTAGAGTTACACACTTGAACATAAATTTATCATTAAATCAAAGTTTGTCTTTTTCATTTTAAAAAATGAAAGCCTGTAATTTTAGACAAAGGAGTCAGAGAGTTTGTTTCCAACATTAATCTGTGTGTTAAAAGACAGGAGGCGGACTTCGTGTTGGAAGGAGAATAAAAGTGAGAAAAAAGAAAAGACTAAAACTTTTAAACTAAAGGAACTTTTTGAATTTTTATGACTCAAATAAAGCAACAACAAAAAAAATCCTCCTCCTGAGTCCAGAACAGATGAGTCATAATTTTCTCAAATATAATTTTAATTCTATTATTGAACATTCAAAAGGCTCACAATCAAAGAAAGTTCAGTTTTTTGGTTCTGGAAACGGATTAAGTTTAGATTTATTGGAAACAAAGAGATGAGAAGAAAAACGATCCAGAAGTGAAGAAACACAAACTGTAAAAGCCTCCAGATTCAGTTTAAGTGCATTACATTTTTTTTAAAAATTATACTCCAAATGACCCTCGTCCACATAGCAGGCGAACATCTAACGTAATAGGGCTCCATCCGATTGGTCAAATACATAAAGGGATTTATTTGATTTGTTAAATGCTTTAAGCTGCCAGAAGGTTGTTTTAACACATTTAAGGTTTACAATTTATTGTGATTTTCACTGTCTTTTGCGATATGCATATTGCAGAGCTGGATATTGCGATAACGATAGATTTTCGGTATATTGTCATTCATTCATTCATTCATTCATTCATTCATTCATATATTCATATATTGTGCAGACCTAATTTAAAATAATCGTTATTCACAACATATTTTCTATTATTCTCTATTTATGCCATTTATTTTTTGTATTTCTGCCTGGAAAAGACTTAAATAAATGCAATAATGATTCTGCAATATCAGTTTGAAACAGCAACAAGGTTAATAAACACATTCATTTTAATAAAATAAACTGTATTTGACTCCAATCTTGTTCAGTATTGCGTATTTCTATCAAATAAACCCACAAATATATTTCATAAGTTTCTTAAATAAGCAGTTTGCACATTCAAGCTGCCTCCAATTTCAAACATGTCTTTGCAGCTGTTTAATGTCACCATGGCAACAACCCAACCTTTAAAAATAAACATCCAAACCTTCCAGATTTTAAATTTAACTTTACATTTCTGACAAACAGAGATGGAAAAACTTGACTGACACTGATTTGAGTGGAAAGGGATTCGGGTCGGGTCGAACCTGCAGACGATAAAAGCGGAAGGAAGTTGGACTTTTGTCATTTACCGACACTTTCACAGAAGAAATAAGAAGAAGAAGAAAGGCGCTTAAAGCTGAATGCATCCGCCAGTGAGGCTCTAATGCACAGAGGTTTGACAGCTGGATCAGATTAGTTAGGTCCTGTTTCTGCTGACCAAAGTGAAGGACTCTCCGTCACGACGGCCATCCTTTGTTTCTGCGAGGCGGGATCGCTGCGGTTCACTGGAGTGAGTCAGTCCTCCATCGCTGTCAGCTGGTACCCACACGAGGACATCACTCCTGTTCACTCCTCCCTTCACTCACCGAGTTACCCAAATCCAACACATTTATCTGTGGACACACTAAAAAATCCCACTCTAAAGCACACCTTTGACTCTGAATTTATATCTAAATTTGAATGATTTTATGTTACTGCTTTAAAGTTTTTTTCTGGAATCTTCATCAACTGTGAGACGGAATGTAAAAAATAAATCTAGGAGATCACTTGTGATGAATTTTAAAGAATTAATCTGTAAAATGGAGCAGAAAATAGCTATTTATTGGTCAAATGTTTCCTGTAGGTCTTCACAATGTTTCCATTCTATTAGCTATTTTATCGTTTTTCCGTTATAGAACGTTGTGTTTAAATTTGCTTTTTAAATAATTTTTTGACGGCAGATTCACAAATATGGCGTATTTTAATAATATAAACAATTAAATCTCACAAAAAATGAGGTCACTTTTTTCAGCTCCAAAACTTTTTTACATCTAAAAAAGGAGTTTTAAACCGTTCAGGTCTTTGAGTTGAATCCAGAGACCAGAGGTGTGGATTAGCGGATTGAGTGGCTATCTGCCCATCTTTTAGTGGAGGGTTCAAATCCCAAGACTTATGGTTTTTGTGCGCCTGGTGTCTAACCTCTCTTTAGCCTCAACTGAAAGAAAATCCTTCAGTTGGATAAGACTCTGCGAAATTCGGAATATTTAAACCTGTATCTCATTTTTCAAAGGTGTCTGCTCCCTCATAAAGATGGCCACTCTAACAAAAATAGCCGCTTTGTCACAAAGATGGCCACTTTAATGCAAAGATGGACGCTATCACACAAAGGTGAACGCTCCCTCACAAAGATGGCTGCCTCCCAGTCATAAAAACAAAAAAATCTTTATATGATTTCATACGGACAACATGCAATCCTGTTTCTATGTGAACGATGAGAGCGTGGGTGGTTGCTATGGAGATTTGTAAAATGTACTTGTAGGTGGAGTCATGAAAATCTCTGCACATATTCCTCAGCTTGAGACGAGAAAGAAAGACTATGGTTTCTATGAAGCCATCACCTGTAAGGTGGCTGCACCTCCAATCCAACCGTGTGTTCTTTTTGCAGTTCCACAACAAGGTCACATGTTTCATGCTGCACCAGATAGAGGAGCCATGTTCACTGGGGGCCCATGCTGGAGTCATCGTTCCACCCTCGTGGATAATCAAAGTCAGGAAACCACAGGTACGCGCACACAGTCCAGCCTCGCACCATAAAGTTCACCAGCTGTCACTCTCTGACCGTAATGAGAAATGACTTTGCAGGGTCTAAATTTGAAAGAAGGCCTGTCACGGACGGGTCTTGTGTGTTAACATGTGTGCTTTGGGATATGATGTGATCTGAACTGACACGTGTCTTATCTGTCTGAGGGAACTTGGAGCCGGTGTCTCTGTAAACACACACACACACACAGAAATGAGTCCCACAGTCACATCACATGCTTCCCTGCACTTTTAATCAGCATCATAACCAACATGGAGACACTAAACTAACCACTGAACTTGTGTGTGTGTGTGTGTGTGCATGTGTTTGTGCGTGTCCATGTATGTGTGTCTACCCCAGAGCTCGCTGAAGAATTCTGCCAGGAGAAAAAAACGGACATCTTTCAAACGAAGGACGAGCAAAAAGGGAGTGGATGTATGTAATACAATGTTGCATTACAAAGCCCCGCCCCCTTTTGGGGTGATTTTCCATCACTTCAAAAATGAGTATGTAAAAGTGTTTCATGTTCTACAGTGAAGGGATGGAAGCAGAGGACTGCACACATTTGTGGGCGCAAAGATTCAAAGACTTCCTGATTTTCCTTTAACTCTTATTTTAAGTCAGGTGTTCTGCCTAAACTACACCTTCCTTGCAGACATTACACCTTATGACTACATTTCCCAGATGCCACCAGTCCAGGGAAGGACTGTGTTGAAACCATTCTGCTGCAAAACTCAACATTCAAAGGCAGAAAGCCCAAAGCTAGCATGTGACATGCTAAACGCGGGTTTAGCCCGTGGAGTTCACACTGGACAAGCAGGGAGGGGCTACTTCGATTTGAGAAAACATATTTTATTTCTAAGAGTTTATTTAAAAGAACACATTTTGAGGAACTCATAGACATTCTGTAATAAAAAAACAAGTAAAAAACAAAACAAAAAGGAGCCACATTTATAGCAAACCAAACAGAAATTATGTGTTTTAGAGTTTTATGATTGAACACCCTGAATTTATTTTTAATTACATTCAAAATCTATAAATTCCCTACAGTCCTAGATTTAGTGGTACATAGCAAATGTAAAAAATGATACTAAATATGTTAAAAAAATCTCCCTGAATGTTTAAGTAATCTAGATCCAAACCCTCTACCTTATTTTATTTACATAATTTAATCAGTTTTTTGGGCTTTCAGGAATCGAAATGGCGCCCGTTCATGCTGAAGCCCCTCCCATCGCCACTAATGAAACCCATCTTGGTTTTTGTCAATCCCAAAAGTGGCGGCAACCAAGTAAGGCAACCCTTGAAACGGCCGTCTCAGAACATTTCCCAGCATGCCCGTCACCCACAGTGAGGCCGTGTTCGTCTTTGCACAGGGTGCCAAGCTCCTACAGATGTTCATGTGGATCCTGAACCCTCGACAAGTCTTCGACCTGTCCCAAGGAGGCCTGAGAGAGGCGTGAGTAAATCTGCTGTTTGGGGGGGCGTGGTCATCCCCTCTGCAGGGGGTTGGTGAGCCACGCCCCTTTTGTTTGAACAGTGATGAATCCAGCTGTTTTCATGGTGCTTTGTGCTCTCAGGTTGGAGCTTTATCGCAAAGTGCCAAATCTGAGGATCCTTGCCTGCGGCGGCGACGGCACCGTAAGTCTGTTTGCTGGAATTCTTTTTTTTTTTTTAAAGATTTGTCTCTGTTGAGTTTTCGGCAGCTCGCGTCTCTCTGTAGGTGGGGTGGATCCTGTCGGCTCTCGATGAGCTGCAGATGAATCCTCAGCCTCCGGTCGCTGTGCTTCCTCTGGGAACAGGAAATGACCTCGCCAGGACGCTCAACTGGGGTGGGGTGAGTTTCCAGCCTTGACATGTGCTGCAGAGTTCACAAACAGCAACAGGACGTGACAGCCTTCCACTCATTCACTGACAAGTGTCTAATGATAGCCGGCTCAGGTATTTTCTGCCCAAAAGAGGTGAAAATAAATCAGGTCTTTAGCTGGAATCTGTGGTGGGATCTGCAGGACAAACTCAGCCACATTCCAGGATGTCTGAGCTCTTTTCCTGAACGTTTTATCCTCTGAGCTCAACTTTGACCCTTTGAAGCTCAAGTCTCACTGAGCAAACATGACTCTGTCAATTATACCGCTCATCCAGCTGCCATAACCTGAAATAACTAAACTGGATTAAAGATGCAGGATTTCGTTCATATTGATACTTTTTTTTTTAGTGTGTGTGGCTTTTATTTTGAGATGTTGCCATCATAAAAGGGCCCAGAATGGAGCCTTGGGGAACTCCACAAACCTTTTTTTTTTATCTGTGAAAATATTAACTGGTGTTTACTTAATTTGGAAATTCTCCTGGTGCAGGGCTACACAGATGAACCCGTGTCCAAGGTTCTGTGTCATGTGGAAGACGGCTCGGTGGTGCAGCTGGACAGGTGGAACCTGTCGGTGGAGAAGAGCTCTCCTCAGCCCGAGGAGGGCACGCAGAAGGTCAGCGGGGATTCAGACCTTTGCAATATTTACAGCCGCTTGTGTTTGGAAACTAAAGATATTAAAAATTCAGCCATGGCTGCTTAGAATAACGTTCAGAGAGATTGGGGCTCCGAAGCACTTCCTGTTACCTCAAACTCTTTATAGGGTTTCCTGCAACTTTTTTAATAATCAACTGAAGCAAAATGATTTCCAAATCAGCTGCGGGACATTTTCACAGCAGCAGTCGGCTGCAAATTACAGATCAGACTGAGTCATCAGTGCGGTCGGCACTGTGAGTAAACGGAACACTTCTCCTGTAATGAAGCTCATTTTCTCTTTTTTGTTTTCTCTGAGTGCAGCTTCCCCTCGACGTGTTCAACAACTACTTCAGCCTGGGCTTTGATGCTCACGTCACCCTGGAGTTCCATGAGTCCAGAGGTCTGTCCCCCCCGCCATCATTTTCCTATTTCAGCCGGATTTTGCTCTTTTACTCTGTCCATTGTGGCTCTTTTACCCTCCTTTGTGGCTCTTTTACCCTCCTTTGTGGCTCTTTTACCCTCCTTTGTGGCTTTTTTACCCTTCATTGTGGCTCTTTTACCCTCCTTTGTGGCTCTTTTACCCTCCTTTGTGGCTCTTTTACCCTCCTTTGTGGCTTTTTTACCCTTCATTGTGGCTCTTTTACCCTCCTTTGTGGCTCTTTTACCCTCCTTTGTGGCTTTTTACCCTTCATTGTGGCTCTTTTACCCTCCTTTGTGGCTCTTTTACCCTCCTTTGTGGCTCTTTTACCCTCCTTTGTGGCTTTTTTACCCTTCATTGTGGCTCTTTTACCCTCCTTTGTGGCTCTTTTACCCTCCTTTGTGGCTCTTTTACCCTCCTTTGTGGCTTTTTACCCTTCATTGTGGCTCTTTTACCCTCCTTTGTGGCTCTTTTACCCTCCTTTGTGGCTTTTTTACCCTTCATTGTGGCTCTTTTACCCTCCTTTGTGGCTCTTTTACCCTCCTTTGTGGCTCTTTTACCCGCCATTGTGACTCTTTTACCCTCCTTTGTGGCTTTTTTACCCTTCATTGTGGCTCTTTTACCCTCCTTTGTGGCTCTTTTACCCTCCTTTGTGGCTCTTTTACCCTCCTTTGTGGCTCTTTTACCCTCTGTGGCTCTTTTACCCTCCTTTGTGGCTCTTTTACCCTCTGTGGCTCTTTTACCCTCCTTTGTGGCTCTTTTACCCTCCTTTGTGGCTCTTTTACCCGCCATTGTGGCTCTTTTACCCTCCTTTGTGGCTCTTTTACCCTCCTTTGTGGCTCTTTTACCCTCCTTTGTGGCTTTTTTACCCTTCATTGTGGCTCTTTTACCCTCCATTGTGGCTCTTTTACCCTCCTTTGTGGCTCTTTTACCCTCCTTTGTGGCTCTTTTACCCTCCATTGTGGCTCTTCTACCCTCCTTTGTGGCTCTTTTACCCTCCATTGTGGCTCTTCTACCCTCTTTTGTGGCTCTTTTACCCTCCTTTGTGGCTCTTTTACCCTCCTTTGTGGCTCTTTTACCCTCCATTGTGGCTCTTCTACCCTCCTTTGTGGCTCTTTTACCCTCCATTGTGGCTCTTCTACCCTCCTTTGTGGCTCTTTTACCCTCCTTTGTGGCTTTTTTACCCTCCTTTGTGGCTCTTTTACCCTCCATTGTGGCTCTTCTACCCTCTTTTGTGGCTCTTTTACCCTCCTTTGTGGCTCTTTTACCCTCCTTTGTGGCTCTTTTACCCTCCTTTGTGGCTCTTTTACCCTCCATTGTGGCTCTTTTACCCTCCTTTGTGGCTCTTTTACCCTCCATTGTGGCTCTTCTACCCTCCTTTGTGGCTCTTTTACCCTCCATTGTGGCTCTTCTACCCTCCTTTGTGGCTTTTTTACCCTCCTTTGTGGCTCTTTTACCCTCCATTGTGGCTCTTCTACCCTCTTTTGTGGCTCTTTTACCCTCCTTTGTGGCTCTTTTACCCTCCATTGTGGCTCTTTTACCCTCCTTTGTGGCTTTTTTACCCTTCATTGTGGCTCTTTTACCCTCCTTTGTGGCTCTTTTACCCTCCATTGTGGCTCTTTTACCTTCCTTTGTGGCTCTTTTACCCTCCATTGTGGCTCTTTTACCCTCCTTTGTGGCTCTTTTACCCTCCATTGTGGCTCTTTTACCCTCCTTTGTGGCTCTTTTACCCTCCATTGGATGGTGTAGGCTCTGTAGATCCATGACTATGACACACCGCGTATCACATAGTCTAATTCATGTGAAAAACAATCTCAGCATAAAAAATATCAACATTAAAGCGCTAATATTTGATTTAATATTTGTTTTTTTCATATGTGACCATGGTATAAGCTGGATAATGTCCTTATAGATGTGCATTATCAGATATTAATGGACCTGGCGGTCGGTTCACGCCTCCACAGCGCCTGTTAATTTCTGATAATGGCCATCTCATCGGGCATTATCCCTTACTTCTTTTACTTCATCTGCTTCTCCACTTAACTCCCCCCAAAAACAGAGCATTAACCATTCGTTTGTGCATGTGTAAGCGTTTCTCTGCCTGTTTGTGTTTGGTCATATTATACATTAATGCCATCAATGTCTGTTTTGTTTTCTGCTTTTGCTCCTGCAGAGGCGAACCCGGAGAAGTTCAACAGTCGCTTCCGCAACAAGATGTTTTATGCAGGAGTGAGTGGTCTTCTCCTCCTCTCCTTTGTCCTTTGGTCGCGTTGGACGCTTGATGAGTAAAACGATGGGAATCTGAGGGAACAAAAAGGCAGGAATGGGTCTGTTTTCAGGACGGAGGAGGTTGTGGTAAAACAAAGGATCTGTGTGGTCCTCATGAAGGAGAAGTTTTCAAACTTGTGGGTTTTTTTTTAACCTCCTTTATCCGTAAGTAGTGTCATTATGGGCCACTCGGCTCCAAATCAGCTTTTTAATCATTTATCGGGCCCTTACTTCTAATGGAAGTCATTTATTTTTTCAACGGGGGTGAAAGGAAAAACGATGGGAAGGACCGGAGGTCATCCCTCCGTGACGAGGCTTCGGCGCTCAACTGGAACTCCTCGATTAAGAGCCTCTTTGTCCGTCTGCGCTTGTGTTTGTGTGCAGGCCGCCTTCTCAGATTTCCTCCAGAGAAGCTCCAGGGATTTGTCCAAGCACGTCAGAGTGGTGGTGAGTGTCAACACACACTCTGCCTCCGGGCTCGTATCGTCTTCCATGTCGACATGTCTGAGCTGCCAGTCGGCCGGGTGGTTAAACACGCCGTCATTCAGCGGTCGAGGTGTCTCTTGCTCGGGGTTCAGTCTCACGAGGCCCGAAGGCTCGATTTAAAACCTCCTAAAAGGTCAGAAACCATTCAGATAAAAATGGCAAATTTCTGGAATTAACAGATCCTGACATCAACCAGGGGATCAACGTGTCTCTAGTTAATGTGAACTGACACATTACGGCTTACTATACAGAATATTCTGTATCATTGGTCCCCTGTGGGCTTCACTCTTCATCACATTCAGTTTCATGTCATGGTTCCGTCTCTCTGCATGCCGCCTCCTGATATAGACAGAAATCTGTAACAAAGTGATGCTACATCCAAAACTGTTATTGTTTTCATGAAAAGAAAAGCTCAGAAGAATCAAAAACAGCAAAAACTCAACAGGAATGCCATGTAATTAGCCCCTTTTGTGTTTGATTTCACAACCAAAGCAGCAAATAATCTTCAATTATCATCTCAAACATGTGAAGGATCGTACAGATCTGAAAGTTCAGACTCGAATTTTATCGAAAACATCATATTGTAATAATTAAAACTTAGTATTTAGTATTCCTAAAAAGAAAAAACTAATTCAGCTAAAAAAAGGAGGCATCGGGTTAGAAATATATTTATAGTAGAAAACTGATTTTATGTTACGTTCTCACCGATTTAAGACACATTCAAGAACGCGGCTTCGCACAGGACTGACTGTCTCTACCCGATTCCAGTGCATGAAGAGGCTAAACGCGAGATGTCGAAGCCGTGCAAATCTCATGAATCTTGCTGCAATCTTTTTCTTTCACAGCTCTAATCCAATTTATGAAAGACTTGGTGTCGTATATTTCCAGCAGGTTAGAAAAAAATGCAATTATTAACTTCTTCCTCATGATCAGTTTTCCAAAGATCGGGACTTCTGTGTTTTAAAAAAGGACGCTGTCCTCAGTTTTAGACTTAGGTCACACCTCCCAAAATGCCACCGTGGAGCAACCTAAATGCAGGTTTTTCAGCGGATTCGGCTGGTGGCATTTGCAATCGGAAGGCCGTAGGTTGCATTTTTACTCGCCTCGCAGAGGTTTTATGAGAAAGTTCAAAGTGAACAGTGACCAGATAATTTTTCTTACACCGGTCATCGGTCGCCCGGAAACATTTGGAGGTCATGCGGTGGTAGTCCAGCAGCAGCAGGAAGATCTCCAAGATCCTGAAATCATCTGATGGTCGACCGATTTTAGACTGCCAACCTCCAGCTCCCATGCTGTCCTACTTTTTAGAAATCGTACGGCAGCAGCGCGGGCACTCGACGAGGGCTGTTGAGCATTCAGCACAGAACTCATCATGGCGTTGATAGCACCACAGCGACTCAAACATCTGCGTATTGACGAATTGGGGGTTGATGCTGAGAAGAATGCAAAGAAGGCGGAACATTATGCTTTCCGCTATAACCATAGAAGAAGAGCAACGGGCACAGGACGGGCAGAGAAGAAGAAGAATCTGAGTTGCAAATGCCCAGTGGTGCAGATGACCATATATTTACATGCCGGGCGGTACTTGATATGGACGGCCGTTGTCTAGAGACATTTACACATCGTCCAATCAGAGCTGCAGCTGGTTGGCGATCCAGCTGCCACCATCCTGTGGCCTTCTGATTTCTCAACGGCATCCTGACTGACTGGCGCCTCGCGGCCGCTGTCTACTTTTATGAACACACTAACGATTTTCAAAAATATTGAGATGCGAGTTGAAGTCTTGAAGATTCTGACGATGCCTCCCCGTCATCGCGGGGGTGGAAGTTGTATATGTGACTGTAGCATTAGTGTGCACTTAAGGTCTGTGCATTTTGTATGTATCGTCCAAACACTGACTTGAAAAATTGCGTAGCGATGCATTAACACGACAGTTTTGGACGCGTAACCCAGAAATGTGCATATATGCGCTTTCATAGTGAGTTCATTGGAAGTGGATGCTTGAACATGTGTTGCCGAGGCTGGTGTGAACGTAACAAGTGGAGCTTGCTAGACACCTGAAACTGCGGTAACTCTGCGATTGTTTCTCTCCAGTGTGATGGCACAGACCTGACGCCCAAAATCCAGGAGCTGAAATTTCAGTGCATCGTCTTTTTAAACATTCCCAGGTGAGGAGATGCTTCGCTTTGATTTTAAAAAGGTAGAATTTTAAGACAAATGCTTCAAAAGTTGAACCCGTGTAGGTACTGCGCCGGCACCATGCCGTGGGGAAACACCGGCGACCATCGTGACTTTGAGCCACAGCGCCATGACGACGGCTGCATCGAGGTCATTGGCTTCACCATGGCCTCACTGGTGAGGAAAACCGCCTTTCTGAAGACGGAAAACAACCCCAAAAAAAGTTTAAGTTCACAGAAGGAGTTTCACTTTTGTCCACCAGGCGGCGCTGCAGGTTGGAGGCCACGGAGAGAGACTTCACCAATGCAGAGAAGTCATCCTGACCACCTATAAGACTGTACCTGTTCAGGTGACCACATCCAGTCAGATGTAGAAAATTGACAGCGTTGGTTTCATGATAAACATAACTCTTTGGTTTTTACCGAAATAAAAGGTTTTAGAGAAGTAGAAAACGTTAGAAATTACAAAACGGTCCTCCATGAAATGCTACAAGCCAACAAAAACTCCAAAAGTATATTTTTGTCCAGACAAAATAAACTGCATCCACTGCTGCCTGATAAAACACACTTTCCAACACTTTACGGTTATCCCCAGTGTTGACGTTCTTTGAATTACCAAAACTCCTTAATAGGGTTGTGCCGATGGACGATACCATCGTCCATCGTGATGGGTGACTGACATCCCGATAGAGAGACACCATCGTGATGCCACGCCCCCGCCACGTTGCGAGTCGACACCATAAGCCGCGGTTACATGTGCAAAATATCTTGATGGGATCAATGGTCGGATTAGAATCCAACCGTCTACATGGGCACAGAAAAATGTTTTCAGAATATAACAAACGTTCACTTAGGTCACACTTTCGGTCGGAATAAATCATTCGTACATGCGCAGTAGGGTTTGAAAAACCTGAAGGGGATATAAGTTCCGCCGAGCAGCTATTTTTTTTTCAAACTTTATTGAATGTAACAATTCAATACAAAACAATGTTAAACAGCGCCGAGCGGCTTTATACATTGACATGTCAGCTCGGTAAAATACGAGATGATCTTCTAAACGTGCTTTTAATAATGTTACGGTTATTATGAAACACCTGTCCGACCACTTCTTGTCTATTTTGTTTGTTACTTTTTTTTGTTAAAGTCACTCCCCTCAGTTTATACTGGATCATCGCGGATGAGTCATTAGTTGGGAAATAAAATTAAAAAAGTAATAAAGTAAAATAACGAATAGCAATTATATAAGAACGAAAAATGTAAAAATAGCCCCCCCCCCCCGACGATATCATCGTCCATCCCGATGGTTGTCAGCAAACATCGTCAACGGCCAATTTAAGGGACATCGCCCAAGCCTACTCCTTAACCGTTCACACAAATAACCTAATTCTAACGGAGTCTGGCTCAGAGAAAAAACAGCTGTAAAATGTGCCATGCAACACTTTACAGCAGTAAATCAGCAGATTCTGAGGTGGAGAAAGCTTCGAGGATCAGCATTAAGCTGCTTTTTCACTCCAGAATCTGTTGGAATTGTGTTATTGGCATAAATGCTTGAAGAGTTATTATTTGAAAAAAAATTGTGTTATTGTGCTTTTAAAGGGTTAATCCCTCAGCAGACGCATCTATGAATGTCACCATGGGATTAGTAAAACAACCAGTCCTGTTGCTTTACTGCCCCCTTGTGGCCTGTTTGGTATATTACGCTTTAAAAGCATTAAAATCAGAGGTTTTGCTGTCTTCCTTGCTTGCTGTACTGTGAAGGTTTCAGGCCTAAGGCAGGTATCATCTGACAGAGCGGCGCCCGCTGATGCTTCGCTCCGTCATCGCTTCACTTTGTTCACACGCAGGTGGACGGCGAGCCGTGCCGACTGGCTCCATCCACGCTGCGCATCTCGCTCCGAAATCAGGCCAACATGGTCCAGAAGAGCAAGCGGCGCACCTCCGTGCCCCTGCTCAACGAGTGAGTCACAAACACACACACACACAAACACACACGGGCGCACAGATGGAGGACGAGGCCAGGAGGGTTGTAAAAACCCGAGTGACTCATCCAGTCTGTTGAGCAAGCGGACATTCACTCCTATCAGTGTCCCACATCTCCATCCAGCTCCAGTCAGATGACGAAGGTCCAATTATGGACTTTCTCTATGGAGTTAGATTGTTGTCAAAATGATACGTATGCGCACAGACACTTGCATACTTAAAAACAAACAAAAACAAAGAAAAAAGCGTTTAGTTTTACGTTTGATATGCTTAGTTTAGATACCACTTTTCTCTGTTATGAATACGACTTTTCTATTTTGAATACGAGTTTTTTTTTATTTTGAATACGAATTTTCTTTATTTTAAAAACGTCTTTTCTCTATTTTAAAAAATAAATTTTCTATTATTTGAATACAATTTTTCAGTTTTAAATACGACTTTTTTGTATTTTGAATACAACTTTTCTATATTTTTATTACAACCTTTTTAGGTTTTACTCATGACTTTTTGCAGCCTTGGTTATGATTTTACTCTGTGTTTTGCTACAAGGACCTGGTTAAAACACCTTTTTTCATTGGAGTGAGTCATTAAATAAATGAGCCTCATGCGCATTTAGTTGAATTGATGTTTCATAACTCAATATATATATGCCTGTAATGTATTTGTGACAGTAATTTGACAGAAAACTTTCTATTCAAGACAAAAAAAAGTCTTCTATCAAAAAAAAGAAATGTCGTATTCACAACAAACATTTAAATGTAAAACTAAATGTTGTTTTCAGATACTGTTTTTTGTCTACGAGCATACATTTCATCTTGACAGTTATCTTACCCCGTACTTCTGCTCAGGAACAAACCCTGAATCTGTGCAGACCCTAACCCCCCAGCACTGACAGCCCTATATGTATATCTTGTCTTTATACCTGTGAGTCCTCCAGGTGTTTCAGTGTTCAACAGGTAATGCATGAAGAGGAGAGCTCTAGTGATTTTCTTGCTGTAACTGCAGTCTCTAGTGTTAGCGCTGCTGCTGTGCTATCCATGTTTGTCCACTTACTTTCTCCGTCTGTCCCTCCTCTTCCTCACCCCCCCCCTCCCCTTGATTTTTTTTCCTGGATTATCTCCTCCGTTTACCTTTTTATTCTCTTGCCTCCTCTTCGCCCTCCTCCTCCTCCTCTCTTCTTGTGTGTGTCCGTGCACGTGTGTGCGGCCGTAGTATTCAGAAGGTGTGTGCAGCTGATCTGCGCCGCCTCTCTGCTCCCCCCGACTCCTTCTCTGTGTAAGTACCTCAGCCCTCTGTCACTTGGTGCGTGAAGGTCGTCTGCTCAGATCCGTCTGGTTCCACCAATATTTGACTTTTCACTCAGACGCCTCATCATCGCACTCTTTCAGTTACTTTTTTTTTACGAATCACTGATATGACTTTTAGTTTGCTCAAAATTGTGTTGTGCTACGTTCACACCGGCCTCGACAACACGTGTTCACGGGGCCCCTTTTAACAAAAAGTCGACAGCAGACGCATGTATGAATGTCACCATGGGAATAGTAAAACAACCAGTCCTGTTGCTTTACTGCCCCCCTGTGGCCTGTTTGGTGTGTTACGCTTTAAAAGCATTGAAATCAGAGGTTTTGCTGTCCTCCTTGCTCCCTGCTTGCTGTAAAAGTCCATTTCTGGCTTCCGTGTTCAAACCTGTCAAGGTAGCTTTTACACCGGCCGCCACGTCTCGCGTTCAAGCGGCCACTTTCAATTCAAGTCTTTGCGAACGCACGTCAAAAGCGTTTCCTTCCGCGTTTAGATCCCTCGCGTTCACGTGTCGCTATGCATGTTATGAAGTCCGGTCTCTATGTACAGAACGGGCGTTTCATTCAACCAATGAACTGTAACTAATGAGGGATTTGGTAGTGACATGTGCGTCGCGTCCTTTCCAAAACACGGAAGGGCCAACTGTTGCAAAGATGATCACGGAGGATAAATTAGGAATTGTGGTTTTGTCCCGGCAGGAAGTCAATGACATCAAGTCTGTCGTGTATCAGAATAGAGCCTGGAGCGAAATTTGCACAATTTTGACATTTTACATCGAGCCCCATTCGGTAACATGTCGCCACGTACATTTACGTCAGTTTTCAGGTTCTACATGAAAACGTGTGGCCATTAGACGCTGGCTCCTGTGACGCTGGAGTGAACGCAGCATTGAAGTTTATGCTTTTTTTCATCACGGATCTCTTGAAACACCTCACACATTGATCTGAGTTGGCACTTTAAAGCAAAAGGTCATCAAATATTGGTCAGACGGAGCTGTTCTCTGTCGTCATGGTGAATGGAGGCGATGGACAGAGTTGGGTGAATGGCAGCATGTTGATGTCGACACGCTTCTGCCTCTCGTCTCCGTGTTTTTTCCCGCCGTGGTCCGTTTGAATTGAACGTTCCTGTCTGGCGTCCTGCACCAAAGCTTTGCACTCACCAGTCCTGCCCAGAAAATCTGTGTTGCCATTAAGCCTTGGTGGAACAAAAACCTCTTTTTTTTCAGTCGTCTTTGATGTGAACTCCTTCAGGACTGAAGGCTTCCCGTCACTCACGTTTGTAAATCTGTAAATCTTCAGCAATTTAAAGGAAATCTTTCCAATTCGATCAGAAAACACTGGAGGAAAAAGAAATAATGTAAAAATATGTAGAATACAAGATGTTCTCTTGTTTTAGGTGAAAAAATCTGTCGACAGATCCCGTCAAATTTGTTTGGCAAGATCTCTTAAATAAGCAGAAGAACCCATGAGACCTTTTTTTCCCCATTTTTATTTATGTATTTTTATTTTTTATTTTGCTGCTACTTAAAATTTTAAAGATGGTCAAATTAACTTTAAAATCCCAGAAGAAAAGTTGCTCCTGGGTTCTCCGGGGTTAAAACGAAATGAAATCGTAAAATTAGCAATAAACTCTCACAGTTAGATGTATTGCTCTGTAATGTTTTACAGTATTTTATACATTTTCCCCAAACATAACCAAACCTAAAGGCCGTGTCACACAGCCACATTTTGCACATTTTCCACGAATTATATTTCGGTCTTACGAGATTCATTATTTGAGAAACTTTTCTTGCGTTGGTCACCCCTTCGATGTTCGGCGAGGGTTTCGGCCGACGGGTCTTTACGTGAATTCAGTTTTGAGGTGTTGAAAACGTTGGCTTGTTTGAGAATTACGCAGTTTACACATATTTTACGTAGTTGATTGCAATTATTACGTAAATCTTTTTGCGAGATGCATTGGCAAACGTTAAAATTACATAATTGACGAATGAATCACATCCCACACGGTTCATGTTCTACATTGATTTTTGTTCTTTGCAAGGTGTATTTGTACTGGTTTTGACATGGTTCATTCGTGATACATCTGTGAAAATTTCTCGTGAAGAGGCACATCTTTCCTCACTTTTTCCACGTATTTTCATGTATGACCAATTTTCATCCGTGCAATATGCGCAAAATGTACGTAGCATCTGTGTGACATGGCCATTAGCGCTTTAACAGTCCAACTATCCTTGTTTCTTAAACAGAATTACACACTTTAAGGTAAATTTGTCTTTAACATTATGTGTAAATATTTGTTTACTTTCCATCTTCTGTTCTGCTGTTGTTAAAGTCCCACTGCGACCAAATTCTTTGGTGGTCCTAATATTCTTCTGATGATGAAAAAATTCAAACTGTCTTTCTGAGTATTTCTTTATTCAAATCGTTGTGAATCAGGAGCAGATAGACGCTGTTTGAAAAAGATTGTATTTGTGACGTAGAAAATATGCAGGGCGGGCTCAAAATTGTTACGGCTGGATAGCTCCAATGCTGGTCGCCATTTTTGTTGTACCACTAATGTAAGGTTGGGGGTGTGACGGGCTGTGAGCTGGCGGAAGAGCGTGTGAACAAAGAGCTCTTGGGAACAGGGAAGAGGAGAGCGGGGTTTCTCCGCCGCTCTGCAGAAACTATGTCCTTTTTTCTCTAAAAATGGCAAAATCGCCATAAAAAGCCAAATGAAACTTTCCAGTTTCTCTAAATCAAGCAGATCTGTTCTTAAAATGAGACCCTTCACATTTAAAAAATAAAACTTCTGCCAAAAGTAAAAAAAAAGTCAAAAAAGTGAATAAATATAAGATATTGAATGACTAATTAATATATTTAAGATTAATTATCTTCAAACAAGTCGTCACATTTTAATTAAAAGTTACTAGTTTAGTCTCCTATAAAGTGTAATAATATATTTAAAATGGAAACTCGTCCAAAAAAACATCTCGATATTTTATGTTTTTGCAGTGAAACTTAAAATTTGCAGCTGAAGTTTTCATCAAACTCCTACAATCTGTGTGAAGAAACCTGTTGAACCCGATGTGTCCTGTGATCCATGTGTGTGTGTGTGTGACTGGGTGTGCATGTGCCGTTGTGACTGTGTGTGTGTGTGTGTGCATGTGCGGGTGGTGGCTCCTTCACGCGCCTGTTTTTCATTTCCAGTCCTCATGCCGTCCCTGACCGCCTGCGTCTGCGCGTCAACCGCATCAGCCTGCAGGAGTACGACAGGCTGCAGTTCGACAAGGAGCGCCTGCGGGACGTCTGTAAGCCGGCTCGTCTCCGTGCGACCCTGCCGCCCCCTGCTGGCCGTGGTTGTCACGGTGTTTGTGTTTTTGCAGCCATCCCCGTGGGCATCGTGGTGGTGAGGGGAGACTGCGACCTGGAAACCTGCAGACTTTACATCGACAGGCTGCAAGAGGTGAGTCTACGTCCAAGTCACCCGTCTGCTCTCCGTCCTT
Organism: Oryzias latipes; assembly: GCF_053564925.1. Lineage (NCBI taxonomy): Eukaryota > Metazoa > Chordata > Actinopteri > Beloniformes > Adrianichthyidae > Oryzias > Oryzias latipes. The sequence continues at coordinate 23,393,377 of NC_136259.1, forward strand.
CATCACTGCTTCCTCTTCATCATTATTTCATGGTCTTCTGTGGCTGCGAGACCTCCTACTGACCCTCGGGAGGCGCCGCTCACTAATCGCTTTAACCATATGTGGAAGTTTTCTGGTGGAAGTGCTTTGGCTGCTTGTTAACCTTGAAAACTGTCTGCTGTGCTTGCTAGGATTTACACCAGGCGCCACCTACTGGCCACAGAGTGCACTACCAGGTACACAGAGAAGCTCTGGAGGCAAATAAACTGATTATAAATATTACATGTAAAGTTTAAGCTTCTCAGAACACTACTCACAAAATAGTATTCCTGAGGAACAAGATTTGATCCTAAAATGAATCTAGCATGAATCCGTGAACCCACCTGGTTCTGGTTCTGGTTCTGGTGGCGCTCCTTAGCAGAAAGGCTAATATGAATTAAATTCCCCTTCATGAACAAATGTTATGATATACTATTGCTACTGCATAAACTTTATGGCTTTAAATAAAAGAATATTTAACCTAAAATAGTCAATAAATGTGTACAAGTAGTGAGTTAAAACCTAAACGAAGCAGAAATGTAAAAAAACAACAACAAAATCTAATCTAAAACACTGAACAGTGCACATTAAAAATTGGTAATTTCTTTACATTTAAATTCTGATTTATTGATGACGTGAAGATTCAAATCTGTTTGTGAGTAGTGTTTGTTTGAATTTCATTTTTGTTTTCAAAAATACTCTAATATTTTATCTTTTTACGTCTTCACTGTGATGTTTGTGGGGGTGTTGTGCTGTTGTGCTCACAGATATGAGTGGATCAAAATGTGTAGAATATAAAAAAAAATTTCAAATTGTTGAATTTGCACCGTTTTTTTTTTTACAAATTTCTTACCAAAATGCTGATTTTTTTTAAAGCAGTAAAATGGTTTTACGGCTCAGCAGCACTGCCCCCCCCCCCTTTGGTGTCACTTCACCGTTTGGGGGTAGGGGGGTCAGACGTCTGCACAGATGATCAGTGTCTGGGTTTTGTCTGCAGGATGAGAGCAGAGGCGTCCCCAGGACCAGTTCCAGCAGCAGACTGTCGCCCAACTGGAGCTTCCTGGACTGTGAGTCCAAGAAAACATGGAAGAAAAAAAAAACGAATCTTCTCAGACGACAATCAAAGCTTTTTTATTGAACTTATTTGGATTCAGGTTTACAACTTCTAGCTGCAAATGTTATGTGATGGATGGATGGATGGATGGATGGATGGATGGATGGATGAATTTAAAGCCAGCTAGATAGCTAGTTTTGTCCCTGGTCCACAACTCTTACTTTAATTTAAACAAGAGAGACATTAAAAAAAGATAGAACTAAATAATCCATAAAAATACTTAAAAGTGCCTCACCTGTTGACTAAAGACATGAAATCAAGGATGAATTCAGACCGGACACATGTGGTCCACTTAAAGTGAACCGCAGTCCGCAACAAATTCTCAGTCTGAATACATCTAAGCAGACCCAGTGCCAGGAACCGCTCTCTGACCCATCTTTGGCAGTGGTCTCAGGTTGTTTCCAATCAGACGTTGGAGCAGAACAACTGGACCCAAACGACCATTGTAGCCGGTGGTCACATGATCTAAACAAAGTAGGAGAGAAGCAACAGATGAGCCGCAGACCAAATTAGATCAACGATTGTCGTATTACCAAACAGGAAAAAGGGTCCAACTGTGTGAGTGTATGTGTGTATGTGTGTGTATATATACATACATGACACTTAAAAATATACATAACATTTTGTTTTTATTGCATGACTTCGGGAAACTGTTTCATCAGAAAATGACGGCCTGTGGTTTTTTTTTTAATTTTCAGCCACGTCAGCTGATCGCTTCTATCGCATCGACAAGGCTCAGGTACGGCCGCCTCCCACAGCCACGCTCCTGACGGTGGGGTCACGCCCTCACCCTCCTCTGCCCACCTCTGTCTTTGCAGGAGCACCTCCACTTTGTGACAGAAATTTGCCAGGAGGAGGTGTTCATCCTGGACCACGAGGGACCCGTGGTGAGCCAGGGGTCGTCCACTGGGATGCCAGATCTGGTGGTGGAACCCGCCTCCGAGTAAGACTTTCCTATTACTATGAAGGCCTAGAAGGAACAAAAAGAGACTATTTTAGATTCCTAAACTAGAACTCCTAAAACGTTTTGATTAAATTTAAAAGATTTGTTTATTTCTTCATAGAAATTAGTTTTCATTTCTGTAAGAGGTGTAGTTCTCAGCAGGAACCACTAGATTCAACTTAATTCTTCCTGGTTTCTGAGCTCCATCAGCTGTTCTCACATCTTAATGCCGTGTCACACAATCACTACGTACATTTTGCACATATTGCACGGATGAAAATTGGTCATTCGTGAATATGCGTGGAAAACGTGAGAAAGTTTGTGGTCTTTACATGAAATTTACACAGATGTATCATGAATGAACCGCATTAAAACCACGGCAGAGCTACTAATTAACCATGCAAAGAAAAAAAATCAATGTAGAACATGAACCGTTTATATACAATTCATAAGTGATTCGTGATTCAATTACGTGATTTGAATGTATTAGCACCGTAGATGTGATGTAAAGATATACATTGCTGGTATAAGCGATGTACAGCAAATTTTCTTCTAAGCTTCATTTAAACCACAAATGACTCAGAAAATCGATTTTTAGAGAATTCTTTAGAGAATATCATCAATATAAATAAATGTAAAAATATCTGATCAATTAATACTCATGGATTTGTGTTTACAGGACCAATCTGACAACTGATGAACAAGGTAAGACACACACAAACTAAAACATGCACATACACACTAATACTCATGCACTTACACACACCAACATTAATGCGTACACACTAAAAACTACACACAAAACACACATTTATGTCCACACTACACACACAAACAAGAAAACATGAAAACAAACACATTACACACACATACACAAAGTAAAAAGCCATACACACACACACACTTATACACCAACACAGAGACACTCAAACCTCCCCGGTGGTTTTGGGTTCAGCAGCTTCATTAGTCTGAAACGGATCAGATTCCAAATCAAACGTTGGTTCTGTTGACGGTTCTGCTCCTGCTGACGGGATGAAGAACTTCTCAGACGCTCCTCAAACAGTTTGAACCTTTGCGGACGTTTTTCTGTTGGTATTTAAACACAAACACTCGTCTGGACGGGTTTCTCTGGAAAGAGGAAGCTGGCGCTGCTCCCCTTTTCCCTACTGAAGAAAATTCCCGGGACTCGGGATCACAGACTCGCTGGACCGGTTCACGTCTTTAACACAATTGTCGTCGCACACAAACGACGGATTTACTCAAATATATGTCCGACATTTCAATGCTTTCTACACTCGGAGGAAGCAGGTAAAGAAGTCAAACGGGATTTTCCCGTCACTGAACTCATGACAGTCACTGTGACCTCACTCACGCGTGTTTTTGTGTGTTTGCAGCCCTCCTGACTGCTGCCGTGTCTGGAGATCTTCCTACGGTACCGTTTACGTTTATTCACTGCAGCACGGAGATTTCTGAAACCGGTTTAACCACACGAGCCGCAAACCGAGCCTTTAAACAAAACAATAAATACTTCTGTAAGGGGGATTTCTAAAAGCAATCAGCAGGAAATCCCTGAACAAACAACAGAAAAGTAAATCAAATAAATAAATGTTAGAAAGTGGAGCTGGTTTTGTCCTTGAGAAGGTTTATTGTAAAAAAACGTATGTCTTTACGTTTTTGCTAAATATTAAAGCCGTTTGTCAATAAAATTCTCTGCAGTTTCTGCTTTTTTAAGAATTTTTTTAAATTTAAATTTAAACAAAATGTTGGTGATTTAGTTCAATAAATCAAACTTTATTTATCAAGAAAAGCACTTTTTATGCATCGCAGCTTAAGTCACTTTAAAATTAAAAACAAGCAGACAACAAAATGCACAATGTATACAGGCTCCAAAAAATGAAGAATTATTTTAAAAAGTGCGTAAATTGGGAATATTTTTTAAGGTTTGTTGTTTTATTTTATTTTACACAAAAATTCTAAATTTACGCTTTTGTTTTCAAGTACGTCGAGATTTTTGATCCACTTCCTCTACACCAGAAGCTTTTTTAGGAAAAAAAAAGACTAATTCCTTCTAAATGTGTTTATTCATTTATTCAAACAATTTTATTAAAAGTAAATTCTGTATTTTCAGCTTTTAAATAGGAACAAAATTTATTTCTTTCCTTTCAAAGAGTCACATTTAAAATAAATCCACATTCAATTCTTAACTAAATTAATTTTTTCAAGAATCTATTAGCATGTTTTATTTTGATGGGGCATTTTCTGTTTAAAATTGGGGTGCAAACATTTAAATAATCAGGATTTTTATTTCTTTAAAGGGGCTCATTAATTGGAATCTGGTTTAAAAAATGTTTCCTCTTTTTTGACAAACCAGCGAATAAAAAGAGATTTAAGAAAAAGTTGATCTTAAAAGAATGTCTTACTGTGTGGAAAAAGAATATTTTATGCCTGAAAGAAGCAAAAATCCTTCAGAAAAAGAATATCTTGATTGTCTTTGGTGGTGGGTGTTGTTGTCTTCACCTAATAGGCTTTTTTTTTGCAATCACAGGCGCAAACATTAAAGAGAAATTGAATAAAATACTCTTCAACAAGGACGTATAGAAAGAAAACTAAGCTCAAAAACGGCATTTCTAAGCATTTCTTTATTTCAAATTGTCGTGAATCAGATGGAAAGGGGAAGGGGGGCGGGGTTGCTCCACGCCAACAGTCCCGCCCCCAATTCAGAGGTGAATTTCTAATGAACTCCTGCCGCTCTGCAGAAACTAGGTTCAAGAAAACAACAGTTATTTTCATATATTTTTATAATGTGGTTCATTCAAGACCACTGGAAAGCGCGTTGAAAATCGATCAAAAGATGATCGGAGTGGAACTTTTAGGCTAACCTAGAAATACCAAATGTCGCAGTTCCTCAGAAAACCACTACAGCCAGAAAAGAGACATTTTCTTTGTAGTTTTGTGTCAAACATATTTTCAAACTTAAAGTATCTTAAATGTTAATTGTTTTATTTTCAATTCATGACAATTGTTGTTTTTATTGTATTTGAGTTGAAATTCCTGCATTATTAGTTGTTTTGATTGGGTTAATACCTCAAGTTATCAGCTGTTTTTTGTGGGAGCAGCACTCAGAATCTGTTTCCTGTCTGCAGCTGTCCGAGTGCGTGCAGCGAGGCGTCAGTCTGCTGGTGAGAGACGCCGAAGGCTGCTCGGCGTTGCACATCGCCGCTCAGAACGGACACACCGACCTGGTCAGATACATCCTGCAACAAGGTGGGAAGAGGCTGAAGCAGACGCTTAGAAACGGAGCAGATAGAAAGCAGTCAAGTGCAGAAGACGAATGTCTTTTCTATCTGCTCCTTTTCTGGAATCGACTGACAATCTGCTCACTAATCCAAACCGATGCAAAAAGGTCAAAGGTGAAGCCGCAAAGGTTCTCACACTTCCTGTTTTGTTTCTCCTTAGGCTCTAAAGTCCTCCTGGATCTGACAGACAGAGAGAAGTACGTCCGATTTCTTTGGTTACTCCTGTTTTTGAACTGAATTGGGTGCTGAAATAAAGAAAAGCCACACTCCTTCACGGCTTTGAAGACACAAAAATGACCTTCAGAAACCGGAACAAACCAGACAAACATGTTTGTTACTTTTGATTCCCGCTACACTTTTTTTAAAAACTGTGGTATGTAAACAGAAAAAAACACGTCTAAGCCACCAGAAAACAAAATCTGAAGAATAGAAAATGAAACAAAATACACATCTTTAAAAAATCTATACATGTTTTTATACATTTGTTGGGTAATACGCATCTAAATTATATTCAGAAAATCATGCTTGATTTGAAAATTTAAAACTGTTAGCTGTGCTTAAAACCTGATTATTTTTACACTTCTTGTGTATATCTTAAAGAAAAATGAAGAATTGGCAGGTTTTTCAGGTTGGAATTATCACTCTTCTTTTAAAAACTGAACTTTTCACATTATTTATCCGACTTAGGTTTAATTTAGGCTTCCAGGGTGAATAATTGTGCTCATGGGAGCTTGACGCAACCTGAAGTTGCTGAAAATGTTGCTTAAAACATTATAAAAATTCTCTAAAAGTCTGAATTTCCTGTTTCCGACTGTTTAATGTTGACTTTTTCCCTAAATTTCCAAGTTTACTTGTTTGCATTTGTTTATTTGTGGGGACACTCTGAACCCCTGATCTCTGGAAATCTCACACTATAATAACCCAAGCCGACCACCAGGGGCGGTGCAGCTCACAGCTGGGTAGGCTTTGTTTTTTTAGCCATCGTTGGGGTGAAATTCCTAGAAGTGTCTGCTGTGCTGCTCAGAGGACCGACCCTTCGACAGTGGTCAGAAAGTGTGTTTATGCCTGTGAGGCAGCAGTGGATGCAGTTTGTTTTTTTGGACAAACGTGCAGCTGTAGAAGTTTGTGCCATTTCACAAAGAGCAGTTTCTGGTACAAGATTTTGCCACTGAACCGTGAGACAAAGAGTTTGGTTAGAGTTGTTTATGTCGCATTGACCAGTCGGAGATGACCTGGCCTCCATGTGGGCGGGGCTGTAATGCTACGAACACACCGGACATTGTGATGCGCGTTTAAAAATGCACTGAATGCTGAGTTTTTTAACGCGATTTTAGCATTTGATGTTTACACTGGATTGTCGCTAACCGATACTAGTGCCAGTTGGAACAGGCTGAGTGCGAAATGTCGTGCCGGTGGGAATCTTTCAAATTTTGCTCCAGGGTTTTTCTTTCACAGCTCTATTCAGATAAATGAAAGACTTGGTGTCCAGCTGGAGATAAATCACAATTACTAATTTCTTCTCCATGATTATTTTTCTAATAGTTAGCAATTCCCTGTTTGGAAAAGGACGCCATCCGTACGTCACTACCAAATCCAAGTCCAATTGGTCAAAGTTCAACACATGTTCAGTGGCTGTGCAGTTTAGACGGAGAGCCCAAAAACGGACTTAAAAAGACTTAAAAGTGATAGTTTTGAATGCGGAAGCCCGAAACGTGCATTTACATGGACTTTTGTTTGGAAGTGGTCGCTTGAACGCGTGTTTCCGAGCCCGGTAGCATCAGACAGAAGAAAGATAAGATCTTCATGAACATACATGAAGGTTTGCCCTTTTAAGGCCTAAAAACCTGGAATAAGCAATAAAAAGACGTCTTGCCTTTAATCAGAAACTAAACAAAGTCCAGATTGACGTAATCTCCTGTAAATGTTTTCTGCTGGATCATGTGAGGTCAAAGCAGTGACTAGTCAGTGACTGGCATGTCAGGTGTTTGGAATTCCTCTGGGTGTTTCCACCTGTTTTATTGGTTTGGAGCTGAATTCTGATTGTTTTGTATTGAGCTAAACTTGAGAAATCAGGGTGTTTGGCTGTGTTGGCGGCGGTGCTTGACATTTCCTGTGGTTTTTCTGATTTCCTGTCAGTGTGACGCTTCTTCAAACCCTGCTGGTAACCGACTGCATCACGTTTGTGTGTCTGCAGAGGGGACACTGCCTTGCACAAAGCAGCCTCAGAAAAGCAGCATGCCGTTTGCAGATTACTGGTGGAAGCTGGAGCTTCGCTAGAAAAGACCAACTTCCAGGTAACGGAGACAGACGAAGGATTTCCAGAGAAGCAGGGGGGGCAGTGGGGCTTTGGTGACGGATCTGTCGTCGTTTAGGACCAAAGGAAAGTCCAGAATCCTCTGAGAAAAAGTGCTTTTCTGAAAGAAATCTAACAGAAAAGTGTTTTTTTTTTTGCAGATTTAAATAGAAACAAAACAAACTACTTTTTTTTCTTTTCAGGTGTTTTAACAATTAACAAAAATCCCAAAGGTTTTCCTCAACTTCCACGGCTTCATCCTAACATGTTGTCACCATGGCAACGTCTTATCAGCACTTTAAAGCACTGAAAGCCATACGGCCATAAACCGTATCCAAGAACTGGACTGAGTAGGAAATGGTTTATTCCCGGCTCAGACCAAATGAAGTCGATTGAGTCGCCATTGTTGGAGCCCGGCGTTGTCAGTCTGAGTCACAGTTTCCATGGAAACCACTCTTGCCAATCAGGAGTGAGCTTGTTGGAAGGCCACACCCCTGCCACTTGAAAGCGGGGCTACACTAAATCTGTCAACGTTTTGAATGTTGGACATAAGGCCCAGCAGGCTCCACCTACTTTTATTGAGCCATCTGGTTCGTCGGTTAATAACTTGAATAACTTGAACTACAGAAAATTATCATTTAAAAAAAAAAAACAAAGAGGATTATCAAGAAGTTTTTAAAAAAGTATCAGAGCAAGAAAGTTTATTCTTACCAGCAGGCATGACTGAGTCACAGATGTTTATGGCTCTATAGAAGGGAACTACCTTTGGAGCGCCAGGGGGAGGAGTCACTCAGTCCAGTTCTCATAAACAGTTATTTGTTATACAACAGGATTACTTCATCTTTGGGAGGATCATAAACTGTTGAACTCTCACATCAACAGAAACCTGGTTTCACTTTCAGAACTGAGCCTGGAATGAAAACACAGAACCTCTGCAGTCTCTGGGAAAGTAAAACAATAATTAGTGAATGTGGTCTCAGCATTCAAGGCATGAAAATAAAAGAATATCATTCAATCAGGTTGTTCAAACTGACTTTCAGGACTTTCTCGAGCACGTTCACATCTTTTAAAGGGCCTATATCATGCAAAATCGACTTTTTGAGCTTTTAAGTGTATTAGAACAATAAACTACCCCAAAGTGGTATTTTGATTAGTTCTCACATTTCTGAGTATTCCTCTTAAACCCTCTGAGCACTGGCCCGTCCCAATCCACAATCTCACATTATGATGTCACAAAGTGAGGACCAGCCCCTTCCAGGAAGAGTCTGCACTGTCAGCCCCGCCCCCAGGCAATCAGACACACCCACTTTCTCTGTGGAGCTAGCGCCGATCGGCTAACAATTTCATTATATGTGTACAATACTCAGATTCATCTTTGCAAAAGCTTGGATGTAGTTTGTTTTCGTGGGCAAAACGCAGACACACTGCAGAGGCCGACTCTAGGATGACGTCATGAAATGGGCGGCACCCACATGGAGCAAAAGGCGGGGCCTCAGAGATCAACTCGTCTTTCTTCCGAGTTGGAAAATGAGCTGCGGAAATCACTCATATTTTAATTTTAAATTTTACTCTTTAGTGTGCCAAAGGTAATAAATTATCATACATACAGATATAGTTTACCCTGAAAGGCTTAAGAAAAGCATCAAATAGGCCCTTTAGGCGGGTTTTATGGCGCGAGCTCACAAAGGTGAAAGTTCAACTGTTGGAAAAAAAAACTGTTGGCTCAGTGTCACAGCCAAAAGGCAGTTTTTCCTGAAGAGATTTACTAAATATCTTTAAAAAAAAAACATAAATATTTGATGAATTCCTATTGGTTCTTTTGAAACCCTGAATCACAAAGTGTTAAAGTTGATCCAAATCCGTGTCTCTTGGTTCTTAAAACCTCGGATTTCCAAATCCTCGGGCTTCAGGAGAAGTTCTGATGGATCTTCTTGTGTCGTTTGTGTTCAGGGGAAGACGCCTGCAGACCAAGCACAGGAAGACGCCGAACTCTCCAACTACCTGAGCTCCCGAAGGCCGCCGCCCCCTTCCAGCAAGGAGGACCTGGAGACGGCCGTTTGAGGCGCACACACACACCCACACACACACACATGGACTCTGCACACTCGTAGCTGAACATAAGTGGGAGTGAAACTGAGACGAACTCTTGGCTGCAGAGAAGCGCTGGACTGCCTCGCTGCTGTGGCGGCGGATATTTGACCGCTTCAATATTTATTTGTATTTATTTATTTGTGTTTCTATTTATTGATTGTGCTGATGGACGGACTGTCTTACCTTGAATAGTTCAGGATGCAAGTGCAATTTCACCGGCCACAACGAGCTCCCCGGCTCCGCTTACGTTTCACGATTCTTCAGTGCTTCAGCGTCAAAACAAAAAATCTTTCAAAATAAAAGCTTATGAAGCTGTATTTATCCCATGAAACCCTTTGTGCCAAAGAGATGACTCTGATGGTTCCAGCTTTTTTTCTACCTTGTTTCTCCGTCTTTTTACCTTTTTCGTGGTTAGAAATCACATTTATGAAAAAAGTCCACAAACATTTGAAAGTTTTTCCTGTCAAATAACCAGCTCAGTGGCCTTGTGGTAGAGTGTCCGCCCTGTGACTGGAAGGTAGTGGGTTCAAACCCATGCCGAGTCATACCAAAGACTTTAAAAATGGGACCCAATGCCTCCCTCAGCATTAAATCCACCAAGTAGCTGTGTCTGCAGCTCGCCGCTCCCCCAGGGGAGGGGTCAAATGCAGAGAACAAATTTCACACACCTAGGTGTGTGACAGATTGTGTGATTTAATTTAATGTTGCAGTTATCTCGCTGAGAATCATGGGAAAAAAATCTTTAAATCCAATAAGCTTCTATTTTCTTATTTAACTAAAGCAAACAAAAAAAATATTTTGATCTTCACTATGCTTGTGTGTGTGTACAGAACAGTGATGTTCAGAATCTTATAGTTAAAAAACCTGCAAATATAAAAAGAAGTGACACTTTTTTTTATTTTTCACTTTTTTCCATCTAAATAATCATCAAACTTTATCGCTATGTTTGGATTTAAAGCAGCTTCTGTTACAAACATCCCAAAAAGTCCCCATTTAAACTTGTTTGTCTACAAAATGAACAAATCGTGACAGAACCGTCATGTTGCTTCTGGACCAGAACCTGTTGCTGACTTATAAAGGAGAATTGGACCGAGTGAGTGTGACCTCACCTGCGGAAAATGACTCCAACCAAATGAGGTCAATACAGTTGGCATTTTTCTTGTGATACGGACATCGCCAGTAACCAGTGATTGGTCCAAGTCGGCCTGAGTTTCTATATCAACCGCTCTGACCAATCAGGAGTGAGCTCAGTGGAAAGCCACACCTCTACCACTTGAAAGCAGGCTACATGACCTCTGTCAATCAAACGTTTTGGACGTAGGACCACCTACATTTAACGAGTCGCCCGATGGCCCAGTTCAGAACAAAACAAAACCGGGAAAAAATGAGGATTATCAAGAACAGGGACGGGCGACTCCCGGCCCTGGGGGCCGCATTCCTGCGTGTTTTCCGCCATGGCCCCGCCCTGGCTTGTTCTAATTGGCTGGACACACCTGAACCAGGTAACCAGTCATGAGCAGAGCTCGGATATCTGGAAATCATGAAGACACTGGAGTTGCCCATAGAAGTCGACAGGATTTTGGCTTCTTGGAGCCAACGGGCACTTCCTGTTTGGAACGCCAGGGGGGATTTAGATATACTTTCCTTTATTGATCCCATATTGGGGAAATTCAATTGTCACAGCAGTTCCAAAGAGCAGAGAAAAGAAAATTGACGAGAGGGGAGGGGCTACTCAGTCCAGTTCGCATATCCAGTCAATGGTGGGGAGACAGGCCAGAATTGACGCAGATGTGGGGGTAACAAACAAACAAAGTGACCATTTGCATGACATTTTCTTAAAATGTGCGGCCAGTGCTGAACTTTTTTTGACCGCACCGACCTGGGGGAAGGGTTAAGGTTAGGATCGCGGTTAGGGTTGATACAATAAATGCTCTCTGAGGGCGGCGGTGTCTTCAGCAAACCCCATCCGAGGGGATGGGGCAACTGCGGAGAACAATCTTCACACACCGAGGTGCGTGACGCCTAACGGGACTTTAACTTTAAATATGTGCGGCCGACATGAATCTCAATCAATGTATGCGCTGGGTCTCGCGTAAATGCAAATAACATCAGCCAGTAAAATTAAAAGGTCACGACCCCTGAACCCCACAGCAACTTCCTTCATTCGTGATGTTTCTGATCCAACATGGTTTTACCTGTGCGGGCTAACGGCGCCAAGTCCATATCAGATAAAAAGGGCCCTAAGAGCAGGCGTGTTTCTTCTGTGCGTGAGGCGGAGCCAGTTATCAAAAATAAGACGGCGCTACACACATATCTGACGTACGTTTTCTCCAGCTACCTAACAAAACAAAAAAAACATCATCATCTGAGCCATATTCAATGCAATATAGATGAATAACTTTTGGGTTTTTGCATTTCTGTATGAAACGTTTACATTACATTAATGTTTTAACATAGTCGAGCATTTAGCACAGAGGAGTTTTGAATGTGCAATGTTACTTCAGTGCCGGTTGAGGTTCTTCTTGTTATTTTCTTGGTTTTCATTTTGTGTGCATGAATGTCAAAGGACAGATGCCGCGGCATCTCCGACGGTGTGAACTGTTGCTAACAAAAGTGATTTTTTTTAATGTTCAAATAAAAAATTGTTGGCGTTTTTGTTGGGATGGCGTTTAGCCGTTGTGGAAACTCTGCTTGTAGGTGCAGCGGCGACCCACAGTGTTACTTATCGACAAATAAAGGCTTTTAAAACTATTTTTTTCTCTTTGGAAATGTAAAAAAAGTCAAATATGTGCTGGCTTTAATGGAGGGATTGTTTTTTTATTTTTGGAATTTCCTTTTATTTTCAAGGCGGGACTTCCACAGCGGCTGCTGAAATACCTGATTGAGAGCGCTTCCTTTGGAGTTTTTGTGTTTAAAAGTGTTGCTCTGAACTGAAAGTGAGCGACAGCCACACTCATTCCTACACACTTTCTATGGGGTAGATGCATACGTTTGAATTCAAGTGTCTTTCATCACAGTGCATGGCATTTTTTTACTTCGGATATGTTTTCTGGTCATTACAAAACGAATGGCATTCTTGTTGTTCAAATTATTAAATTATTATAATTTCAAAAGTTTTATAGCTGCTTTTCTTCTATTGTTGGGCATGTGTTGTGTGTTTTTGTTTGTGTTTTGCTTTTGTATTTTTCTTTTCTGCTGCTGATTACAATGGGATTACTTGAAGTTTGTTGTTTTATCGATTTGTGATGCTGTTGTTTGTCTGATTTTACTTCCTGTTTGGGTGAATGTTGGTAAACTCCCTCTTTTAATACACAGCAGTTTCCTCATTTTTTTCCTTTTTTTTAAAGTTTATTTTCAAGAATAATTCACACAGAAATAAATATGTTACTGGTAAAAAGTGACCTTGAGAAAGTCACACTATACTGTTTGTGTTTAAAGTGACTATAAAACACACACAATTTGTGTTAGCATCGTTTAGGAACTGATGTATATAAAAGAAAGTATTATTTTACAATGTCCACATTTTGTGAAATAGATCATATAAAATACATTTTGAACAGACTAAAATTATTTTTTATTAAGATATGTTAATAAAATGTATTGGTAGTGCTGATATGCTTATTTGTTTGCTTTCCACTTTTTACTGTGATGTTTGCGTTGGTGATAAAATTTGAATTAAAATTTGATTCATATGCTGCTTTAATTATTTCAAAAAGATAAACAGGCACAGCTGGATGTGTTGATATTCAGCAAATAAAAAGAATGGATTCAGAAAATGCTCAAAACACTTGGGCCTGTTGATGTTTTTAATATTTGTTTATTGGTTAACATTATAACATCCAATGTTAATAAAACCTTTTTGATATTTTTTTGCTTAAAACGCCTAAATATTTTAGGTTTAAACATTTCCCGCTCACTGTTGTCCTGGTTTAGCCTGCTAGCTAGTTTGGTTTAGCATTGATGCTTATAGCTGTTTTAACGATTGTGCTAATTTTTTGTGCGTATCTCTGGTTTATCATCTTTTTCTTTAGCATGATGCCATTTTATTACTGCAAACATTTTTATGTGTAGGTTATATGCTAACTGTTACAGTTCTTTTGTGCTTCGACAGTATTTTTGTTTTTTTCCATCTAAACATGCTAATTTAAGGAAATATAACATTAGCATGTCACAAACTCACTTTTTAGCGTGCTAAAATTCTCAGCTTGTCCGAAATCCCTCACTACTTAGTACACTATATCATGGGGTTCATCATTTTGTCGAGGTGTCCGAATCCACAATCCCAAAATTTCCCAGAAGTCCCTGAAGAAACAGTGTGCATCGATGCCCACTAGATTGGTGATTATAGACCACAATGCATTGCGTTTCATTGTTTTGTCTTTAGAAAAATTTAGGTACCGTAATCTTTTTTTTTATAAATCATCTATGTTTTCATCAGAATAAAGTGGATTCATAGTTTTGGTAAAATGTTATTACTTTGGCAAATTGGTCACATTATGTTTAGCATTAAAAACAATTGTTAGCATGTGTTCAAATTTACGACATTTGACAAACAAAACCTTTTTTTTTTAAGTAGGACTTTAATGTCCTAAACTTATGAGAAAATATTCATAATTTTTAAATTGTGAGAATAATGGCGTTAATTTACAAATTTAAAACACGTAAATTTATGAGAAAAAGTCATATATAAACAAGAAAAAAACTGTAATTTTCCGGTAAATCGGAAACTCAGTGAGCGTATACGTTAGTATCTTAATGGACTTGAAATTTTCTTTATATTTTTTTCAGGTTTATCTACACGAGAGCTGTGCTGTGGTGTAGCGCTCCCACCTCACAGAAAAAATTATGATTCGAATCCCGGCCGGGTTTTTCTGTGTGGCGTTTGCATGTTCTGTGTTTCCTCCCACACTCCACAGACATGCTTCATATGTTGATCAATGTCTGTAAATTGCCCCCTTTGGTGTGAATATGAGTGTGTTTTGGATGAATGTCATCCAGGCTGAACCCCGCCTTCACCCAACAGTGGTGAGGATAGGCTCCAGCAACCTCATTACCCCAAAACTGATTGAGAAGGTTCGGACTATTGATGGATGGATGAACACGACAAACCTACTTAAAATAGCCGTAGACATTGGTAACATGTCAAACCTACTTATATTTACTTTGGGGTTTGTTTTCTGTTTGTATAAACTCAAAAAAATGATTTAAAAGATCGTTATCTGAATGTGGGAACATGTGTGCCAGCACTTTTAAATTTGGTATAACGGTTCGTCTATCATCTACTCCACCGTTTTATGTATTTTTTCTATTTATAGATGAACATTTTGTGAAATTTAGAACCAACATTTGATAGTTTCATTAAAAATGTTGTGCGTCTGATGTAAGTTTTCCTTCCTGTTAGTTGGAATTTCCTTTCAAAAGTTCCCTTCTCCTCACAAACACTGATGACTCCAGCAGTGATGGTGAGGCCACAACTATGCTCAACAGACTTGGGACCCTGCATCTGTCACATATCCTGGAACCTTCTCCCAGTGTTCTTCAGAAGGGTTCTTTCTCTCAGGTTTCCTAAACCTTTCACTGAAGAACTTCTGAAGCTGCAGTTTCAGTATTTATTTTTCTTCTCCCATCAGTCTGGACGCTTCCAGGACTTATGGAAAAAACCAGCAGAGGAAACCATCACATGAGAACACGTCATGTCAAGTTTTACATGACTCATGGAGACCCCGAGGAACGACGTCTCAGCGGTGAAAAATCTTTCGTTGGGCAGAAAAACTCCCGCCATATAAATAAGATCTGAACCAACCGAGGGCCGTGTCCGACACACTTATTCTGGGGACACAATTTTGTGTAAATTATAAAGATTTATACTCTGTTTTTTTCTCTTTATGGCTAATTAAAAAAATAATTTAATCGTATTGTTTCTTGAGAAACCTGAAGTGACACTCACAGCGTCACTCCAGACTGACCTGGTTTCGTTTGTGACAAAACAGTTTATCGTCTTCAACCAGGACAAGTCCAGACTAGTAAACAATATTTCACCTATTTCCTCCTTTTGCTTCCTCTGCCTACTTTTTTAGAAATAAATGTTATCATTTCAAAGTAAAAGCTTCCACCATTAAAAAAAAGAAGATTTTTTATAAAGTAAAACTGTCAGAAAACAGTAAATTCATATGATGACATGTATGGAGTTATTTGTTTTATTATAGTTGAATAGATTCCTGTAAATGTTTTGTACAAATAAACTGTAATACTTTTTGAACGAAAAAAATCACCGACCGTTAATTTAAATATACGCTGATATCTTTTATTAATAATTTGATTTTTAGTATTCATGCATGTTAGTAATCTATTTAGGGTTGTTATAAAACCGAACACCAAGACTATGGATGTTAAAATAAAATAAAGAAATGGATAAAATCAAATGTATTCTGTGTTAACTGACAAACTTTTGTTTTAAATGAGATGCGTATAAAAAAAGAGATTTCTTTTGAATTTTCTTGTTTTTGTTTTTTTTTACAATGAAGACTGTTTTTACTGATTGTGTGGTTACAACAGAATAACACAACAACAATTAAATTCAACCCTCACTTATAAAATTAAAACCTGAGACATCAAATCTATGGAACAACTCAAAGCAATTAGGATCACATTTTACACAAATTCAACATTTTGAAAGTTCTACATTCGTGTAGCTTAAAAACACTTTGGTAGAAAATCATACTCTTTGAAATTAAATACATAAAACCTGAGAACATCAAAAACATGCTTCATAGGTTGATTGGCAACTCTAAATTGTCCCTAGGTGTGAGTGTGAGAGTGAATGGGTGTGTGTTCGTGAACATTCTACCCTGCGACAGACTGGCGACCTGTCCATGTTGTCCCCTGCCTTCGCCCACAAGTGGCCGGGATAGGCTCCGGCAACACCGTGACCCCGAAAGGGAAAAACGGTAGAAAATGAATGAATGAATGAAAACCTGACGGGTATTCCAGGAAGCATGTTTAAACTAGCCTGACTTTAACCCTGAACTCTGGCTGAAATCCGCCTGAACTTGCTTACTCTGGGTATGTCGATTCCAATAGACCGGATATGAGTTGGTGTAATTACACTCGACTTGGTAACCCTGGGTTAATGCACGTGCACGGCATGTACATAAAGACATTCTCAATGGATCGCCGATTCACAGAGTCACCATGGAAACGTGTGGAGAAAAAAAGGGAGCGCGACACTTCAGTGAGACGGAGTCTGAGCTTTTAATGAGGGCGTATAAAGATTATAGGTCCATCAAAAAAATAATATGGCTGCATCATCAAAAGAAAGAGTTTCTGCTTGTAGTAGAAGAACAGACAAAGTAAACGCACGAGTTTCTGATCTTCCATTTTCCTTGTGACGCATATATATATATAACTTATCCAATTTTGCCCACTTACCATAAATGAATTACTTATTGGTAACAAGTAATTGAGTTAAGTTTATTCAACCTAATTTCTTACGTCTATAAAACTCAATAATTGTTTATACAACTCAAATTTACATATTTATCTAACTAAATGTCATATTACTCCAATTCAATTAATCTTTTTTCCATCTTAATTAATTATAATTCTTGAACTCTCATATGTCTAAATGAACGCAGCGCTAGACACAGTGTGTATGCAATTATTTTAGGAAATTCCATCAAAGTAAAATAACTGTCTGAACTGAACTACGTGTTATTTTTAAACTGACTTAACAAAAAAATGATTTTTTTAATTATCTTAACTGAAGCAAATGATTAAGTTAGATCAACAAAGTTTATCTTTCCAACATCCATACATTGTCTTATCAGCCTCTCACGGTGGAAAAAGTATTATCTGAGCTTCTTCATCCACTAAATCATCTTCAAATGGACACGCCATGCTGCTTCACCTCTCTGAAAACAAAATAAACTTCAACTAAACCTGCTCCGGACCAGGTTATGTTGCTATAGCAACTTGACCTACTCTGGAACATACCTCCATTTCTGGTACCGAAAGCTGAGGTTATCAACTTCCTTAGCCTCACACTTACCGTGGGAGCTAGCATAACATGCTTCCTGGAATACCCCCCTGCTTTCTTTTAAAATTGTTTCGATTCTGAGAATAAACCTCTGTGACGTGATACTACGTCACTACGCCACGCCCCCTTGCTTAAAGCTCAATAATCGCAGGTCGAAAAGTTAGTCGATGATCAGAAGTGGTTGCAGTCGGACTTCAAATCGTCTTCAAAGGTTTCTACAAGCATTAAACGTAAGTTTTAGTTTACGTTATTAACGAAAATATGAGCTAAGAGCGCATTTAATGTGTCCCTTTTAAAATATAACCGAAACTTGTTTGTTTTAACTTTAAAGCTTTTCCGGCGTTTTCATCTTAAATACTTTTCTTCTTTATTTTTATTCGAATAATTTGTCCCAACTTTATCTTTAGTTTTTGTCGTGGCGGCTGTCGGTTCTTGTCAGTTTTTTTGTTTTTATTTTGTTTTTCGTCGAAACCTTTTCTGTCAGTTGTCGTAAATCGGCCTGAACTGTCGTGACTCGATTTCCGCTGAACTTTAAGTTTCCTCTTGTGTCTTCATAAAAACGGAAAAGATGTTTTTTCTTTTCTTTTTTTGTCATTATATTTAAATAGGACTGTTAATCGTTATGATGGCACAGAAAACACAAATGTGTACAGTTTCCACCCTCTTAAATGCAGAGATTTACTACAAGTGTCAATTAATGGGTTCCCAGGGAATCTGAGGTTTTATTTTGATAATAAAAAGGAATCAAAGGGGATTTTTGATTCTTTTAGTTTGAAAATCCCCTCAGCAGACTTTGCTCATATTTTTGTGTTTGTCAGAAGTATTTCGTAACATTTCCATTCACTTCAGAGTCAGAACCTGCTGACTAACACCCGCTGGCTTCCCACCCCTACAGTAAACCAGCATGACCAACGGGCACATGGAAGGCATCAACGGCTCTGCTGGAGCCACGGTTCTGGACCCCATATCCGCCTCAGACCTGGAGGACATAGAGAATACGATGGAGCATAAACTAATGAGGGCCTTTGCCCAGCGGCGGCA
The DNA here is from genome assembly GCF_053564925.1 of Oryzias latipes. Classification (NCBI taxonomy): domain Eukaryota; kingdom Metazoa; phylum Chordata; class Actinopteri; order Beloniformes; family Adrianichthyidae; genus Oryzias; species Oryzias latipes. The sequence continues at coordinate 23,412,208 of NC_136259.1, forward strand.
GCTGAAGAGGAGCCCAGAGGCCCTGGAGGAGCCTAACCCGGCAGAGACTAACCCGGCTGCAAACGCTCCGGCGCCAGACAACGAAGGAACCACCAAAGAGCCAAACAGGAAGGGGAAGAACAAGAGGAAAAAGGGCTGGAGGCGCATACCCATCATCGGAAAATGTATTAGTCCCAAAACAGAAGAACCAGAACCAGAACCCAAAGCTGCTCCTGAACCCAAAGTTCTGCTCAGAAGTTTCTTACCGGAAAAAAGTGAGTGGAAATCAAAGTCTCATTTCTGTCACTATGAAGTAAAACTCTGAAGATTTTCAAAGTAAAACAAAATCAAAAAGCTAAATAGAAAAAGATCCATTTTCAGAAAAGAAATGTGAATAAAAATGTCAGTTTTTCCAAATAATTATTTCACTTTAATTCAGATGAAACCCTTTTTTTGTATGAACTGAAGCTAAAACCGTTTTGGAAAAGTCAGAAACCCCTGATGACTCCAGATTTTGTCCTCCAGCTGCAGAGAATGAGTTTGAAAAAGTGGCCAAGCGTCTGACGGGCATCGCCGATGAAGTCGAGTTCATAGCGACCGATGAGTATGAGTCAGACGGCGGAGAGGGAGACCTGGAGAAGCTCATCGGCCTGCTGCTGCGGGAAAGCGGCGACATGCTCAACCAGAAGGTAGGAAATGCTCCAGGCGGGGTTTCTGAGGGGAAAAAAGCCACCAAAGTGATTCATGCTTTTGTGTGTCTGCAGATGGAAGAGGAAAAGGTCAACCCCACAGTTCTGTTCAGCTACAGCTTCTTTGAGAACCTCCTGACCACCTTCCTGGAGAGGATAGGCTACAGAAACTCCAGATCGGACGATCTGAGGCCCCAAGCGTCCACAGAAACTCAGGTCGCTGTGGCGTGCGAGGTGAGACGAGATTTATCTTTTCCTTTTGTGGAAAACCGATATCTTGATGAGCCTATGCCGTTTTTTTTCCCGCCAGATCACTAGTCGTCTGTCAGCGGTGGACACCCTCCCCTCGAGCCGCATGCTGAACTTTGGAGCCGCGTATCTTCGGCAGCATTACTCACACTGGGTGCAGCAGCAGAGTCAACACGTACGTGTTTCATGCTCTTATTTTGACGAGCCGCCTGACTCACTGACTCACGGTTTTCCTTCACCATCTGGTTTTACAGGAAGCAGAACTCCACAGCGGGGAGGAAGAGGAGGAAGTGGAGTGACGGGGGTTCTTCCAGAGGTGGCGGCGCCTCCTGGAGGCCACGCCTCAAAGATGCAGGCCAAATTCAGACTTGGTGTTGTGTGTGCCGAAGCAGCTCCTCTATCTTCAATATATACTTAAAAAACATTGAGGAGTTATTTTTGTAGCATTAATGAAGTTAATGACCATTAAGTTTATCTTTAAATGAAATCTGTGGTACTTCAAACAGAGCCATTAGCAACTGCACTTTCTCCAAAACCAAAATAAAATCCATCAAATGATTGGTGCTGAATTTGTCTGTCTGTGAATCTTAGTTTTGAATTATTAAAACTTGTTTCATTACCATTTAGTCTCATCTGGTTGTGTTTTTTCTGATTTTTACTGCTGCATTTGAGGCATAATTCAGATTTAGCCTATAAATCTGTGGAACTTTACAAAAGCTGTAAAACCTTTTATTTTGAAAGGGATTTTGGTTTCTGCCTCTATTGTGAATCGATAAACATCCCAAAATGTTTCTTTTTAAAGTAAAATAATAGCAAATGTAAAAATAATTACAATTTATTTTAATGTTAAGCATTTTTTTTAGTTTATTTGAATAATTTAGTCCAGGAATTAAATAAATTCAGTTAACCCAATAAACATGAATATCACTGTGTATTCAATGTAAAAATGTCTATTTATGGTTAGGATTCATCTTATTTTATTGGTTTTCCAATCAATTTATGAGTCAGTATCTTAAATATATTTGTTTTCTAATGTTTTTTTTTGTGTATTTGTTCTGTGTTTATGCTTAAAATAAACAATTTAGGAAATGTTCAGGATGAGTGTTCAGGTAATTATGGTGGGATGTAAAAGGAGGAGGTAAAAAGATTTCAGTTGCAAATAAAACAAAACAAAAACCTCCCATTAAAGCCTTTTTGTGGATGCATAGAGTTCATGCCTCCAATGCAAACAGCCATAATACATTTATTGAGGGACGCTGCAGGACGGATTAACCCTGGAGAACCCAAGAGCGACTTTCTTCTGGGCTTCAAAATCATTTTGACCTTTGCTGATTCCCAAGTTGAAGAAACAAACCAAAAATTATCAGAAAATAAGAAAACATAAATACATAAATCTATAAAATGTATATAACATTTTTGCCAAATTTGACCCTGTGGGTTCTTCAGGGTTAGGATTGACAGTCAGCGAAGCCGGTGACTAATCGGTCATTTTGTGGTACGAGCACCAAATTTGACATGGAGTTAGTTTCTCTTTCCGAAAAACACGCTAGTTACCAGATTATTAATAAATGGCAGCCATACACTTATTCTTACAAAAAATAGTTGCCCCAATCTCAACAACGTGGGCTGTTCATGAAAAAAAGGAAGTCTTTAAACTTGAGGTGTCCCTACAAAATAGTATTACATGTACATTACATGTATTTGAAAAATCTTGGATTATCTCCTGGCTAACGCCCTTCTGTGCAAAATTTGGTCCTTGTACCACAAAATGCGCGATTATTGAAATAACCGACTTCACTAAAGCTGGCTGGGTTGCTTTTGGCCCATAAACCAAATTTTGGACATGTATGCCTTATGGCCACTAGGGGGCCCTAAAGTAGCATCTTTAGCCACATTTTGAAGACAGAGAAAAACACTTGTCTTCATGTAGCTGCTAATGAAAAAAGTCCTTTACTGATGTATTTATGCTATTATTTTTTTCTAGAACGTTTTTTTGTACAAAAAAATAATCTAAGTTATTTTATCCCAGGCCGGACTTTGGACATGCTTGTTTTAGACATTCATTTTCTCAGTGAACAAGTCCCACTTGATCACTTAGAAAAATATTCATCCACATGTTTCTATTTGAAGCAGTTTCAATTTATTATACTTTTGACAACAGCACATACAAGTTCCTTTCAAAATAAAATCAAATCCTGTGCCAAATAAAATGTTCCTGCTGCAGAAGTTTTTATTCTTATTCTCTACAATGTGAGGCACAAAAAGGACAACACTAAAACAGTTTCATTCGTTTTAAAGACTTATTTAAAACTTTGACCTCTTTAGTGTCATTTACCTAAATAAAATTAAAGACTTTTACTTGATGAAGTTTACAATAAAAACACACATTTAAACAGTAAATGACAGTAAATCAAACCTTTTACAATCACAATAAAAATCTAAACAGAAATGACAAAAGTTAAATAAATAATATATTATTTATTCCAGTTATTAGCATTTTTCATTAGAGCCAGAGTTACAATAAAGGGTGATTTAAACAGAATAAAACAATAGGGAAAAAAGTAGTTTAAAAACAAAGAATTACACTAATAAAAATAAAATAAGTAATTAGCCTATAAAAGAAAAAAAAGAAATAACCAGCATTTTTAGAGAAACATAAAATATTTGGGAAAAAAATGTTGTTGCAATTTTCATTAAAGTTTGTGGGTTATCTTTTTTTTTAATTTAATGTTTTTAGTCCCAAAGTTCATAAAATTTGGAACCAACTATAAGTTGACAGTGCAGTTCCTGGTCTGGCCACAGGGGGCTGGCTTCACTTCAGGCTTTCAGGCTGCCTGCAGTTTTCTGCCTTAGCGGCTCCTGGAAATGAGATCCGACCCGTTCACGCGCCTCTCCTGCCTCCGCCTGAACCTGCTCTCTGACGACAGGCGGCGGGAGCGCCACGCGCGGACGCTCATTTCCCCGCGGCGCCGCAGAGGATGAGGACTCTGTGATGTTCAACGGAAAGTACTCCCCCACGCGGCCCGCGGCCCCAGACGACTCCCCGCTGGGCGTCCAGGCGCTGTTCGTCCAGAAGTCGCGGCTGACTCCTCCGCACGAGGCCCCGGAGGCGACGTGGCCGCCGCCGGGGGCCAAGATGCGGTTCCCCAAAGCCAACAAGGGCGCCATGGTGGTGCGGCCGGTGCGCCGGCACCCCTCCTTGCCGTCCACCGACGGTGACACCGAGAGCCGGGACGCCGCATGGGGGGAGGGACGGAAGCCGAAACCGAGGAGCTACAACGGCAGGAACGGGGCAGAAGCGTACGAGGGCGGACCGCACCGGGGCAGGAAGAAGAGCTTCCGGCCCCCGGACGTCAGGACCATCTTCAACCCAGGAGAGAGGGACCCCCGCGTGAAGGAAGAGTCTGGGGAGGGACACACGTTCGAGCCCGGGGAGTTCACCTGGTGTGACGTCTGCTGCGCCTTCATCCTGCAGGGTGGGCTCACCTGTACAGGTGAGTTCTGAGCTGGAAGCTTCATCAAACGTCAAATCAACTTGGACTAATGGGACTTTTTTAGATCAGAACAAACAAACTTTATTTTTTACCTAATTTGTTGACTTTTAGTTCAGTTTTCAGACCAAACTTAAACAAAATCACATGTTTAAAACCAAAAATAACATAAAGTCTTAAAATAAAACTGAGTTTATTCAAGTTCTGACCAAAATAACCCAAGAAAAACTATTGAGATCCAACCGTGTGGTTCTGGTACCAAGAACCATCAGAGAATCCTTCTGGAGGAGCGACAGGCTTCCCCTGAGTGACAGCTTCAGGAATGCTTCACACCTGGAATGCAGGTGGCATGCGGCGGGACAGGTTCTAGAAGGAGCCCGCGTGGATGGATGGCCTAGTGCGAGCACGGCTGTTCTTCAGCGGCCGGCCATTGTTTCAGGAACAATGGAGGCGAGGAGCAGATAAAGAGGCAGGTTTGTTTCCTCGTGTTTGAGTTCTTTAGCTGAAGATGTCTGGAGTTCAGGAACTTTCTGGTTTGGCAGCGTGTCTATGGGACAAATGACGGTTGTCATCCAAAGTGGGTCAGAACGATGATCCAGAACCACGTGGAGAAAAGAAACAGTTTTACGTTCAACAGAACCAATCTGTGAAGCGGGTTGGAAATAAACATCTGTAGGATCAAACAGGAAATGACATCACCTAAAGGTTACGGTATAAGTTGACAATTCATGGCTTCATTTTTATGATCATAATCCTATGATCATAAAACCTGAAATTAATCACAAGAAAAAAAGTTGCATGATGGTAGAGTGGTTAGCACTCTCGCCTCAAAGCGAGAAGGTTCGAATCCCGGCTGCTTCATAGGTTGATTGGTTATTCTAAATTGCGTGACAGACTGTTTAGGGGGAACCCCGCCTTCACGCAGCACTAGATGGGATAGGCTCCAGCAACCCGTAGAGGGTTGAGAAGATGGATGGATGGATCCATGACTGCGTCAGACCTTCATGATGTCTGCAGATGGTCGGTCTGCGCAATGCAGTCGTTGTTGTCCTCTCTGCAGACGTGTAACTCTTCCTCCATCGTACCAAAAATGATCCATTTACTACCTCACAAACAGTCACTCATGAACAGATTACAGACAAACCGAATGTTGGTTATATCGGTTCAAAGGGATAAATCCTTCGAGCAGGTGCACTGATTCAATTTAAGTCTTTTCGATTCTGTTGGATCAACAGTTTTCAGTGAGAAAAAAACAAAAAAACACAAAAAATACCCTAAAAATCATATATTTGTTTTTCGGTTATGAAATGTAGGAAATGTAGTCATTGTACATGTGTAAAAAGCTAAATACGGCTTAAAAATATGAGTGTCATGTGAGATTCTCACCTGGTAAAGGTTAAACTATAATCGTGCTTAATGGCTTTAACACCTTGAATCTCGAGTTGTTTGATTTGTTAACTATCAGAGGTCGTAGTATCAAACCCTGAGGTACTCCACACCTGATTATTTCAGACCAATAAAGAAAAAGTAAGGCAATGTTCACACTGCAGACTGAAAGGACCCAATTCCGATTTTCTTTTGCCCCTATGTGACCTGTATCTTACGGAGCCCGTGTCCTGACATAAAGATATTAAAATATATCTTGTTCCCACAGATTAATATCTTGTTCCCACAGATTATTATGTCGTTCCCTCAAAATACTATTCCCTTCACTCGAAATACTATCCCGTTCCCTCGAAATGATTAACCTGTACGAACGCAATAATTAATCCGTTCGAACGCAATCTGGGTCATTTCACGGCCACAGAGGGGATCACAAAAATTCACATTTAATAGGAAATGTGAACGGCCTTGCAAAAAAAATTTTTTGAGCATTAAACCCTGCAGCGTGAACGTAGCCTATGATCGGCCTTCAGCCTTATTGTTTTGCGCTCCTTAACAGCCTTTCAGGAGGAATTTATGGATCTTTGCGTCAAAGGCCGTGTTCTCGTGCGTGGATTTTCTCCGGGGACTTCGGCTTCCTCCCACCGTCCAGGAGTGGCCGGAATAGGCTCGGGTGACCCCAAAAGGGACAAAACGGGTTTAGAAGATCAATAAAATAATCTGTGGTTCATGCGTGAAAAGTCTGTTGGACATATGTGGAACGGTCGTGGAAAGCCACAAATTTGTTTACGCATCTTGCAAAAATCATGCACGATTGCGTAAGATTTGGATACAAACTACGTAAAAACTGCGTAAAAAAGTCAAACTGCTGAAAACCGAATTCATGCATCGACGGACATCTGAACACATGGACGACATCACGCGTGCATCATGGAAGGCCGACAACATGTCCGTAGTGACTGTTCTGGATCAGGTTCTGCTTTTGTTACAAACACAAATAGTTTGTGGGTCTTTGGATAAAAAGATCCACCAAGAGATGTCTTTAGTTTCCGTCTCGGGTGCAGGACGTTCCTCCCGCACGGAAGCGTCTTTACAGTTTGATCCCTCAGAGGAACAAAAAATCCTCTGCCAGCAGGAAGGAAGAACCCGTCCAGCCGGTCCTGACCGGAGGAAAAACCTGCAAACTTTTAACAGGATTAAACTGTTGCTGATCCACGAGGAAACAGAAACCTTCCATCAGAGCCGAGGGTCTTCATCCGTTTGGGTTCGCTGTTCGATTCCGGTCTCTTCATTAATGATGGGCTGAAAGAGAAAGCTTCTGTGTAACCAGATCTCCAGCCTCGTCTGAGCTTTCCTGATTTGCAAACCTGGACGGACACTGAAACAAATAAAAGTTATTATAAAAACTAAGAGATATATATAAACCATATATAACTAAAATAATTAGAAAATTTAAAAAAATGGTTTTAGTAGATTTTCTATGAAAAAAAGGAACTAAAGATACAGAAGACAAGAGAAAAACATCAGAAAAGGGAGAAAACTGACAGAGATTTTGACAAAATAAATCTGGATACTGATAAACAACATCTATCCGTTTTACTGATCAATAGATTCAAATGTAAAACCTTTATTTAAAAGCAGTAAAACGTACAGAAGGAGATGAGGACCTTAAAGGAACAGTCAGAACATCATTGTGGACCAGGCGCTTTCACGCCAGCGCGGCCGATTTCAAACCTCAGTGAGAAATTCTGGAGCCCGCCCGCCTTCCTTCTGCGTGTCTGTCAGCTGCTGGGGGCCCCACCCACAGTGGACGGTGATACACCCCCCCTCGGGGACCTCACACACACCGGGGAGGGAGGACGCTCCTCTTCAGTGTGCTTTCAAACAGAAGTCCTGAACTGCAGGCGGATTAGCTTCAGGATGGGGTTTGTCCAGATCGCTGGCAGGACGGCCCGCAGACTTTCACGCTACTTCGACCGTTTCTCCAAAGTACTGCGGCGCTCCGGACGCCTGGAGGTCCGGTGGCTGTGCAGGAGCGGCGGTGAGTCCCTGGCTCAGCGGCCCATGTTCTGGTTCTGACTTTTATTTTTTCTCGTTGTCATGACTACAAACCTCTGTATAAAGTTAAGGTTAGATGGGCACGCTTGGCAGGGAACGTCTTTGGTTACAGTTTGAATCCGGCGGTTCAGATGAATTTCACAGCGTCTCAGTGAGGACAGCTGTGCAAACATGCGCTCTGCTGCCTTCATACTTTTTGTGGCTACATTTATTGTAGAGGGCTTATGTCCCAATTCTGTGATAAAATACCTGAGTTCATGTCATAGCAACTGTGAAGCAGCATGGCGAGGGTTCAACGCCGCCTTTGCACACTTTAAACCTCTATCAACACGTTTTCTTTTGGGATTTGTGTGAAAAGAAGTCCAGACTTGGAAAAAAAAAGCTGCACCTGCATAGAGCGTCTCCCCATCTGCTGTGGAAGAGTGACTCACCCCTCTGCTGTGGTAGACGGTCTCACCCCTCTGCTGTGGTAGAGCGTCTCACTACCTGCTGTGGTAGAGCGTCTCCCCCCACTGCTGTGGAAGAACATCTCACCCTTCTGCTATAGTGGAGCGTCTCACCTATCTGCTGTGGTGGAGCGTCTCACCCATCTTCTGTGGAACAACATCTCCCCCCTCTGCTGTGGTAGAACGTCTCACCCCTCTGCTGGGGTAGAACATCTGACTACCTGCTGTGGTAGAGCGTCTCACCCCTCTGCTGGGGTAGAACGTCTCACTACCTGCTGTGGTAGAGTGTCTCCCCCTCTGCTGTGGTAGACGGTCTCACCCCTCTGCTGTGGTAGAGCGTCTCACTACCTGCTGTGGTAGAGCGTCTCCCCCCACTGCTGTGGAAGGACATCTCACCCTTCTGCTATAGTGGAGCGTCTCACCTATCTGCTGTGGTGGAGCGTCTCACCCATCTGCTGTGGAACAACATCTCCCCCCACTGTTGTGGTAGAGTGTCTCCCCCTCTGCTGTGGTAGAACGTCTCACCGCTCTGCTGTGGTAGAACGTCTCACTACCTGCTGTGGTAGAACGTCTCACCCCTCTGCTGGGGTGGAGCCTCTCACCCCTCTGCTGGGGTAGAACGTCTCACTACCTGCTGTGGTAGAACGTCTCACCCCTCTGCTGTGATGGAACGTCTCACTACCTGCTGTGGTGGAGCGTCTCACCCCTCTGCGATGGTGGAGCCTCTCACCCCTCTGCTGGGGTAGAACGTCTCACTACCTGCTGTGGTGGAGCGTCTCCCCATCTGCTGTGGTAGAACGTCTCACCCCTCTGCTGTGATGGAACGTCTCACTACCTGCTGGGGTAGAACGTCTCACTACCTGCTGTGGTGGAGCGTGAAATAATTCTGAATCCTTTTAGCATTTAATTAGAGAACAAATCCATTCATTGCAGTAAAATACAGAAAGTAACTCAATTTGAAACTATATGTTTAGAATAGTATAGATTAAAAAAATAAGCCAAAGTCCTTAATAATTTTTATCGAGTTCTGTGGTGTATTCTGCGGTAAATCAAACCATTGAAGGCAAGGAAGAAGAGATCAAACCCTCGTATTTTCCTGCTATTAGTGGTTAGTATTTTGAATTTTCTCACTCACAGCCAGCTCAGCTTCATTTTGTGAATTCCAGCCTTCTGTTTGTGCTCTGAAGGCTGTTTTTCTGCAGCGGAGCTCTAAGAATCGCTGGGCAGCGTTTGAATCCGTCTCTGTAAACACAGACTTCATTATAGACTCGGTGCGAGAAGAGACAGAAAAAAGTCCAAAGCGTTTGGAATACTCCGTGTCGTAGTCCTCTCTGGATTCGTTGATGCTAAAGGAATTATTTAGTAGATCAATAACTGTAGGATTTTCATGAAATAATCATATTTTCTGTCGAACATCATGTAGATCCTGAGAAGTTATTTCCATTTCTATAAAACTTTGTTTTTCTTAAAGCAAATGAAATTCAGCTTAATATAAATGTCATTTATTTCATATTTGTTAAATATTCATGGGAATACAAAGTTAAAACATATTTGGAATGGCATTAGGTATCAAATGGGTTCATAAAACTTTTCCAGTGCGATCCAGCCTTTTATTAAAAGCGTAGCCTTCTCACCAGGCTTAGATTTTGGGATATTTAACAAATGGGATGATATGGGTTTAAAACTTGCCTGTAACTTTTTCAAAAAAGGTGTTTTTCTGTCTTTTGGACAAATTCAAGATAGATTCAGAATATCACAACAAGAGTTTTTAGGTTTCCTACAGGTGAGACACTTTATTCAGACCTCTGCTTCCCAGGTGACCAATCAATCCCACACCCAGTAGAAAAACTTTCTTCTGAAATTTAATGAAAATACCACCTCCAAGAAGAAATTCCTTTCTCTCTGTTATCCACAATTAATGGCATCGAACCCTCTTACAAGTGAGAAATCTAAGTATCATTGGAAGACAGATTTGGGGATCGAACTTGATGTTGAAACTTGGTCAAACGCTTTTGTTTCTGCACAAAAAACATTTACATGCAGCAAACTCAGGGAGAACCAATATTGAATTTACACAGGACTCAATGCTGTAGGATCTTACTGCCACTGTGTTTGGCAGTCAGATTTTGGCAAAATGTTGCTACGGAGCTCAGCTCAATTTTCCATAGATCTTTTGCCCTGGACCCCGTTTTGTTTCTTTTAGGGCTGTCAGGGAGGTTGCCTGTGTTACCTGGACAGATAAGGCTGCTCCAAAAACCTTTACTCCTGGCTAGGAGATGCATACTACTACAATGGATACAAATGAAACCTCCATCCGTCACACAGTGGTACAGAGAGACTTAAGGTTTTTCCAATGGACCGCCTCAGTGATCTGCTAAAGGGTCTCCGACATTTTCAACTAGACGTGGCGTTGGCCAGCCTTGTTGAATTGGCTTTCACGTGGCGTAGAACTTTTGCTTCATTTTTGTGGTAAAAGGTCATGATTGTTTTTTTTGTTTTGTTTTTCCCAAATGGTAAACGTAAGAAAATACATTTGATTTAAACGTCCTGCCTTTTTGTTTGTCTGATTCTTTTTTTTTCTCCCCAGAATGATTGCAGATGTCTTGTTTTTTTATTCTCAGATGCTACTTTACGAGTCAATTTGATTCCTCGAGAATTATTTGATATACTTGTAACCCTTGTGCTATCCTAGGCACTTTAACATTGGGAGTTGGGTCATCTAGACCCACTAGACAGTGCTCTGAACCTTTTTTCTTCAATGATTTGTGATCTTCACTGGTGTCCATGGATTACATGAAATCTTTCCACCTTTATCCATCTTTGTCATGGTAGGAATAACACGTCAATGTAAGGGGGGGGGGGTCATCTAAGATAGCACAAGGGTTAAAGGAGGCTCACATTTTGTATTTCTAAGTATTTAGTAACTGTTTTAAGAAAACGTCCCAACATGTTATTGCAACCTAAATAATGTGCACCTTTTACTATTAGATATCTGCTGTGCTGGTTGTGTTCTTTTCTTGAAAAGTTTATAAACTATAATTTAAAAAAAAAAAAAAAGTTAAAACGTTTTCAGATCAGATCAGAAAAGTGTTTTTACGCCTGAAATGACCTCGTGAGTCACAGACGGAGTCCGATGGCGAGGACTGAGCATTGAGACTGTGAGAATGCTGCCCTGCAGGTAAAGTTACTGTTTGCTCCACATTCGTTTGATTCATGGATAAAAACAGCTCAGAAGGGAGGAAGGTTGGATTTCACTGTCATTTCCGGCCTGTAGCTGATAAATCGACACCGAATTCCTCAATTGTGAGTTTGATCGTTTGAGTTTTTCTGAGTTTTCCTTTATTGACATTCCTTCACTTTTTTTCAGTTAAATCTGTTTGTGTAGTTAAAAAAAAACAAAAAAAAACTACATTTTGCATTAATGCATACGTACTAGAGATGTAAAAGATACAATGGGTTTGGAAAAACCAATCTAGTAATGAGAGTAACTGCAGCATCAGAACCAGATTATGTTGATAAAAAGGTATCAACATAATCTTGGTCGGACTTCGTTCGATTCTCCTCCTGTTGTGTCTTTACTGTCTGTCTTTTTATGTCCATGTGATGCAAACACAGACGTCCAATCACAAGCTCACTTCTACCAAGTCAGGTCAATTAAGGGTTAGGGGTTAACCTAAACATGAAAACCCTTTTTTTTCAAAGCGCTTAGATAAATTAAAGAGCCAAATTGTGCTTTTCTTAAGGCTTTTAGAGTTAACTAAGAGGCTTATATGATGATATATTACCTTTGGCACATCAAATGAATTAAATGCAATAGTTGTTTTCACAGCTCATTTTCCAACTCGGAAGAAAGATAACTAGATCTCTGAGGCTCCGCCTTTCGCTCCCATTCCGCCCATTTCATGACATCATCCTAGACCTGGCCTCTGCAGTGTTTCTACGTTTCCCCCACGAAACGACATCCAAACTTAAACAAAGATGGACGAGAATGTAAAAAGAAAGCGATTAGCCGATCATCACTAGCTCCACTGAGAAAGTGGGTGTGTCTTAGCCTGAGGGTGGGGCTGGCAGCGCAGACTTTTCCTGGAAGGGGCTGTTCCTCACTTTGTGATGTCACAATGTGAGAACCCGCTCGTTTTCATGGGTTGGGAGGGGCTGGTGCTCAGATTTTAGGTTTTTAGAGGAATACTCAGAAATGTGTGATCAAAACCTCGCTTTGGAGGATTTCTTTGTGATGAAGTAACATTAAATGAATTTTAAATGAATTAAAATGGAATAACTTAAGGTCACACTTTCTTTAACCACAAAGAACAAAACTGTCTAAAAGACCCAAACGACTGGTTTGAATCTTTGAAGCTGTTATGTCCTAATAGACATTTGTAGTTGGTTGCTTGAATAATAAGTTCCACGGGATTTTTATTTATAGTTTTAAATGTCAAATAAAAATAATACATATTAAATTAAAATAAAGAAATAAATTAAAATAAAGAAATAGTATTCATTAAAATAAATAAAAAATGTTTCAATTGTATCTATTTAGGTAGAACAGTTTGACTATCACTTTATCGTATCAACACAAAGTTCTTTTAGTTGTGGATAATGTATGGAGGTCAAAACATGTGAGAGGAAAGGATACACGACCCAAATATGATCCAGCTGCACAGAATCAGCTGAGTAACAGCCTCCTGGTTACACAAACTGTCCTGATCTATTGCTTCAGCTCATTAAATGGCACTGGAGAAGAAATAAAATCTGAAATTCTTCAAAAGTGCAATAGGAAAAGTGGTCTGAGTCGGATGAGGATCAGCTTGATAAACCGGTTTGTAAATTTGAGTTATAATGTTTTAAACTTGAAGAAATACTGCAAACGTACAAATAAGCGGCCTTACAAATACTTCACAATACATTTACCAGACGCACGACAATGGTACAGTCCATTGGTGGCTGTTCAAACCCCAAAGGAACTGCAAGACACCCCTGCACTCCTCTCTGTGACCCTCAGCAGACCCGGACAACCCACAAACCTGCAGAACCCATACGGGTCATGTGACTAAGGCTTAATCATGACTAATTCCTCACGAGTAAAAGCTAAAATGTTGTGAGCGTTAAAAGAGTTTCTACAGCTTTCATTCGCTGAAGGGCTGAATGAACGGACAGGAAGTCGGTCAGCGTGACCCCCCTCCAGTAATAACAAGCTGCATAAGTGATCACAAAGGAGACGGTTGGTGTGGACGGCTGAGTCAGCAGTCTGTCCGTCCTCCCTCCTCCTGCCTGTGCGTCCATCACCGAGGCCTCCATTTGACTGGTAAATCAGCCACTCAGCACTCGAGCGGCTCAGGCAGACGTTAGACGAGGCGACGGGCGGCATCCTACGAGCGAGGGTCCCGCGCGAGGAGGCACCCAACGCCAACAAAGATGGGAAATGGGAGCAGCCATGTGCAAACTGTCGAAGAAAGTCGGTCAGCACGTGAGGAAGAAGTCCACAGGGACGGGTGAGAGCCGGTCGCCAGAGAAAGCTTTTTGTCTGCAATGTTATAAAAATGGAAGTTCTGGTGTGGTGGCGGTCGAGATCGTCTTGTGTCTGTGCAGTTTGAATGACAGGGATCAAGTTCACGTCAATTAAACCCGAATAGAGATGGTTTTTTGAAACGTAAACAATTTGTACAGAAAATGGCCATAAATTCAAGCTCAAAGTGAATTTTTCCTATAAAAGTCAAACAAAATTAATCTAAAACAGCATATAATGAAAACTATGTGTTCATCTGTTTTGGCCAAACTCCTCCCAAGAGTATTTTTCCTATAAAAATCTAAATGTAGTTGTTTAAATCGCATGAAGCAGCTCAACTGAAGCCTTTTCAGTTTTGTTTTTCCTGCCTAAACATTTCCAGATCATGCTTGTGCTTTTATGTCTCTTTCAATTTTCACATCTACCGTAGGTTCACCTTTTTAAAGCAGTTGTTATAAATTCAGCTTTAAATATCCACTAAAATGGCTTTTAACACTCAGTAGTTGGTGGCATTTTATTTGCTTTAAGTCATTTTATTGCATTTATTTCATGTATTTTTTGCTCTAATTTTCTTTTGTCTATTTTACTGTAAATATGTGGAATTGTTTTTAATCCATCCTAAATAAAACGCATCATAATCGTTGGTTTAATCGTGTTTATTATTTACTTTTCTTGCCCAGTTTTGGCTTTTTGAATCCTCTTTGTTGATTTTGACGTTAAATAAAAAAGATTTCATTGCAGTTTTAAGTCAAATTTTGCATTTGCATGATGGTGGTTTTCTTTTGCAGCGTGGGAGCTCCGGTTTTGCATAAACGTTACAGAAAGATTCATTGCATTGTTTGCATTTCTGTAAGACTACAATCGCAGGATGAAACTTTTCTTTCTGCTTTGCCACACTCGGTCTTTTTTCATGAACTCATTCCAGTCATTTCTCTGCAGGCTGCAGGTATGCATGTCACGCTGCCTGTCGGAACAAAGTGTCGCTCGACTGTCATCCCGTCAGCCAGGACCGGCTCAACAACAACAACAACACCCCCGCGCCGCTCCATGTGAGTGCACCTCCTGCTTGTTTTGTCTTTCCACTCTAAACAAAAAAATAAAAATCATTTTATTTGTTTAGTGTAGAAAACATCCGTTCAAAGATTAAATGTGTTAAATTTATGTTTAAAGTCACACTTCAATCATCTATTGATCTATTTTCAAAGCATTCCCAGTGAATCTTTCATTATGATGATGCCATTTTTAATTAAAATAAAAAATACTTGTCGGTTTCTAGCACATACGCTGAAAGCACTCCCACTAGCTTACAGCCCCTCACACCCCAACTTAACTTTACCGGTGAAACCAAAATGGTGAGCAACATCAGAGCTGTCCAGTAGTACAGTTTAAATCCAGATTCCAGCTCAGACGCAGAAAACAAAGACGTACATGAATCTATTTGTCTACAAGTGGATGCATCAGAATAGAGCAGAGCAGAGAGCTTTTGCCCCCCCCCAGCATATTTTCTATGTCACAAAAACGATTTATTTCAAAAGGCATTAAAGAAATACTTTGAATTTTCTTTATATGTATCCTCCATCATGAGAAAAATGAACATGTTAGAAACACAAATTTTATTCGGAATGGGCCTTTAAAGATTAAGTATGTTAATTTTATATAAAATAGGTTGTTACTTGAGTCAAAAGATCATTTGAAGTATTTTTCCTGCAGTACCGAAACAGACCACATGGTTGTGCTGCAGGCAAACATTTCAGCAGCTTTGGTTTCTCTTTTATCAGCTGTTTTTCAAAGCAGTTCAGTCCTTAAAAACATGAGCAGGAGTCAGGATTTCCTTCATAGCTGTCAAAATTATGACCAAAATAAACTTTTTCAAAGGCAGATAAACATAAATATAAACAAACTGAAGTAAATATGAGCTGAAACAACATCTCTGTACAAACTACCTCCTATTTTACTGCTCCTATAGATTTTTAAAATTATTTTCCTGATGTGGATTTGCTTGGAAACGAGCTGCAAAGCAGGTTTTGGTGTTAACATGTTGTGGTATTTTATGTGTCGTGAGCATACACACCCATTGTGCGTCCCTCACTAAGAATGTTTGATTCCTGGAGGACAGCCGTCTGCTTCAGGTTAGTGTTTTTGCTTAGATACACATAAAACAGTGGAGTTCCTGTGGGAATTCGCTGCTTCAACGGCGTGTTTGCATGTTCAGTCGTTTCCCTGGTAGGAAGCTCTTACAGGATGTGTCACAGTAGAAAAAAAAAACATTATTCTGCAAAAACTGACCTTGATGAGGAAAAACATCTCCCTTCTTCTGGCCTGAATCTGCTGATCGTGCTGTTTGGTTCTCTACACAGAGATGTTTGTGTTGTTTCCTGTGTCATCATCACCTGCAGCCATTCTATAAAAACTCAAAGGCGCTGCTGAAGCCTAATGAGAACAAAACCTCAGTTGTTCCCGGTAGAAATTTAGCAGGAAAGTCACATTTTGGTTCCATATCCGTCATTCGTGTGTGTTTAAAAAAGCAAAAGAAGGGTTAATTTCTGTAAAACTTCTAAAGCGTTTTGCCTGATAGCTAAAGAAACATTAGAAGCCTAAAATATTTTTTGCTTAAAGGTCCACAGAGCAAAAAAGTTGTAGAAAGTAGAACTCTAATTTGAGTAAATTAAGTAAGTTTTGCTGGGGGTTTGTTTTTAACGCATTTATTTAAATGCGTTAAAAAAAATATCAAACATAAAATATAAATACAAACATAAAATAGCAACCATTTTATTTTTTGGTCACCTGGGGGGTATTGAACAAATCAATGTCATTTTTAGAAGAATCGGCAAAAGTAAACTTTTAAATTTCCATATATGTTCATATTGTGTTGTTCAGCTTAAGCCAACAATTCATGTATTGAATTTTCAAAATATTCCAGTAAAACTTGTCTTGCGATCTTGCACTGGATAATTTTGAACTTTCATGGATTTAATCTGAGTGCTCCTGTGCAGCAGTGGACACTCTGAAGCAGCAAAGTGAAGAGGCGGAGCTAATGTGCTCATCTCTGTGGCTCTTGGCTGCACTTGCCTCGCAGATGCTGAAGTAGTTTTCGTAGCTTCATTACTGCTTGTCCATTCTAAGCTTGTTTTTTTTTTGTTAGCCAAGTTTTAAAGTCAAATTTGAGCAATTATAGGATAACCCACAACAATACAGAGTATTACCTGTCCTGGCCGTCCTCCTGGTTGAATGATAGAAGCAAAATCCACTAAAAAAAAAGAAGATTCGTATGTAAATGCTCTTCATCAGATTTAAGTCTTCATTGTTGCAGCAACCAACCTGTGAGGGGATTTGTCGGTTTATTTATATTTTTGGGGGTATGAATGTGTCTCTATCTTTTTAGCGTTTTTATAAAAATGTGATGAGCTTGTCAGTTTTAATCGAATCTAAAAATAGGTTGCAGCCGTCTTTTCATATCCAGCTGGCGGCTGAAAAGCTCCAGTCGGCACGTTGTGGTTTCGGTTCCCCCGTCTCTGATGTGGCTGTTTTTATGCAGCAGCAGCAGCAGGATGAGGTCGGCACATTTTAAACCACCCCAGAAGATGTTCACTCTCTAAGAGTGCTGACTAATGCTGAGCACGTCATTTTATAGTGCGTGGAGGGTCGGTGTGTGGCTAACAGGAGTCCACACATACCAAAACATACCTGTAGGGGTTTTTACCGCAGCCGTGGACACTTACAGCTGATCTGACAGGCGGCCATGTTTTTAAATGAATCAAACCTTCAATTTCTACAGCTTCATGTGTTTCCCCCGAACTATTGTTTTTTAACTTCTAAGCAGTTCTAAAGATTGTTTGTGTTTAAAGGAGATGGGAGGAAGACTGACGGACACATCAGTCTTGATATGTTTGTGTTACACATGTTCATTTCAAAAACTTTGTTGCAATCCTCTTGCCATCCAACTTGTTAGATAAATCTCAAACTTAAATAACCAGAGATTAGATTACGGACAAAAACACTGTAAACATCACAGAGAGTCCAAACAAATGCAATTCAAAGTCTGACGTCGGTAATCAAACCTGGTTAGAAACAGACCTCTGACTATTAATACACTAACATAATCAGAGTAATTTGATTAGTCGCCTGAATCTGTTCCACATGGAAGTGGGATGTGAGAGAGGCTCCAGAAAGTTTGGGTTCAAACTGGTGATCAAAAGCTTCAGAAGGGGGCTGCTCATTGTCCTGACACCACTCCTCATATGCTGCTCTGACAACAGAGGCCGTCAATGACAGACACAAGAAAGGACGGCCTGAGCTCTGCTTCCTGTCTGCTGGGAAAGACAAACACAGCCCCACCAGAGGAAGCAAACACAGCACAGGGACGGGGCAAAACGGGGAGTCCTGACGGGCAGGAATCTGCACGTGTTCTCTCTTTGGCGCTAATGGAAGCCCGTTAACACCAACGGGTTGATCGTCCTTGATCTAAGCCGGGAGCGATTAAAGTCTTTACAGGAGAAGCAGCAGAACTTACTGTAAAGACCGGTGATGGCACAACATTAAGCCTATTGTTTACTGATAAGCTATTAAAAATGTGACATGCGTGGCTTTAGATTGGTTTACTCGTCGTGTCACACAGTCACTACGTACATTTTCCACATTTGAAATTTCGGTCTTTAGGTGATATAGATTAGTCTCTCTTACGTTCGTCGTTGCACGCAGATGTCTGTCGAGAGCTGTTCAAAATTTTTGGTCGGTTGAGAATTACGCAGTTTACGCGTATTTTGCGTAGTTTATACGCAATTGCTACATAGGGAGCCGGTTTAGCTCGTGCTGGTTTGCGGCACCTTCCGTCCGTGAAACCAGGGTTCGACTCCGGGCTGCTCCCTGTTCCCTTCTCTACTTCTGTGCCGGTCCCAAGCCCGGTTGCTTTGAGAAGGTTGCGTCAGGAACGGCATCCGGCGTAAAACATTGCCAAGTTTACCATGCGACTTGTTCGCTGTGGCGACCCCTGATGGGAAAAGCCAAAAGAGAAAGAAGTAGAACATACTTACTACATAAATGTTATGCAATTGGGTGCGAGTTTTGCACAAATTTGTGACTTTCTACGACCGTTCCACATATGTGTAACGCGCGTACATGGCACACCTATCACGTAACTTACGCACAAATTTTGGACCAGATTTGGCTTTTTGTTGTTTTACGTGTTCTTTGTGTGGTTTATTTGTACTTCTTCTGTGGTTTTTACGTGGTACATTCGTGATACATTGTGAACATTTCACGTAAAGACCACAACTTTTCTCACTTTTCCCATGAATACTCAAGTTACGACCAATTTTCATCCCAGCAATGTGTGCAAAATGCACATAGTAGCTGGGTGACACGGCCTTAAGCTCGTACATTACATGATTTGGTGCGGTACCTCCAACAGAGTGACAGTAGAATCTTACGCCACTTTATGGCCCTTTTCTCTGTGTTCCCGTCATCTGCGAAGGCCAGATAATGACAGTGAAGCCTGTTTAGGACTCCAGTGTTCAGCTACGATGGCTCAGCAATGGATTGTTTTTTGGCTCCTTAATGGCATAAATGGAACAAAATTAGAAAGTATGAGTCCTCAAACAACTAGTGATTTTAATCACCACAGAAACCTTTGATTTTAGTGATAGAAAAAAAAACCAGAAAATAAATGTGAAGTGGATTCATTTAAACTAGGACTTTTATTTTGAAAAAAAAAGTTCCTTTTTGTTAGTTCTGACATCTGGAACTATTTATATTTTACTCAGGAAACATCTAAAATGAAATAAGTAACATGATTCCTTAGTGTAAATATTATTTTTGGTGCTTTGGTAACAAGGAAACTTTGTTTTGGAGAACCTGAAGAGTCTACGTGAGATAAGGAGTTGATACATCCAAAGGGAGTCAGAGCGGGGGATGCGGGTGCGATTGCGATGGAGGAGACTATCTTAAAGATTAGTTGAGACATCTACAAGAAATCTGTGACTGTAGTGAGAGAAAACTTGCTGTGCTTTTATTTTAAAGAATTTAACATGATTAAACTTTCCTTTGGAAAGGCCGGTGTCAGTTTGTTACAAATAGTCTTCATTAGAAAACACGATTTTCTATTTGAGTTCTTGCTCAATGATTCACACATCTGGTTTGATGCTGTTTGTTTGCTTTATGCCAAGTTAACATTGCTGTTAGTTAGTTTTCATAGCCTAGCAGAGACTAAGCTAACTAAGGGTGTATTCAGACTGGACACATTTGGTCCGCTAAAAGTGAACCACAGTTTGTTTCCCCCAATAATCCGGAACAAATTTTCAGTCTGAATACACCCAAGCGGACCCTAAATGTTTCCTTTTTTATGATAATATATTACTTTTGGCACACTAAAGAACAAATTTTAAAATAAAATATGAGTTACTTTCACAGCTAATTCTCCTACCTGGAAGTACTCCATCTCTGAGGCTCCGCCTTTCTCTCCTGGTGGGTGCTGCCCATTTCATTGACGCAAATCTAGAGCCGGCTTCTGCAGGGTTTCTGTGTTTCGCCCAAGAAAACCAACAACATCCAAACTTTTGCAAATATGTATATGCGTGTTGTGCATATAAAAGGAAAATGTTTAGCCGATCATCGCTAGCTCCATGGAGAAAGGGCGGTCGCAATGTGAGAACCCACTCATTTTCATGGATTGGGAGGGGCTGGTTCTTAGAGTGCAAGTTTTTAGAGGAATACTCGTAAATGTGTGAACGCATCAAAATACCGCTTTGGGGTTATTTTTTGAGGAATACACTTAGAAGCTCAAACAGTTCATTTTGCATGTTACTGGCCCTTTAAATGTTACTTTGGTTTGTGACAAGGGCTAACCTTAATTTTTTTGATAGCTGTCGATGTTGACATTAACATTGACTTAGATCAGCACAAACTAATTTTACCGTAAAGCTAGCCCACCCGAAGCTAAGCTAACTAAATGTTTAATTTGATTTTTAATTTATTGTGTTTTTTGCTCCAGGCTAACATTTTTTGAATTGGCAATCCAAAGTTGTCTTAGCATAAACTTACCACAGTATAGACTAAGATATTAGCATTAATTGATGAACCAAACTGATACTTAAACACAGGTGAGGCTCCGTCAAAGTCTTCATATCTTTGCTCTTTTCAGTCTAATCTCTATCAAACATCTGTATTCATGCTGCCATTCCTGTGAACAAACATCAGCACAGTCTTCTTATTCTTTTCCTCTTTCTTCTCCTGATCTTCTTTTTCCTCTGGAGCTCTTATCAACCACCTATTGTTTTCAGAAAAAGATAAGACCTGCCTAACGCTGATGAACAAACGCTGGAGGAACTATCCTCCTTTATAAAAAAAAAAACGTTGGATAAAACATGTTTAGAAAGAAAATAAATTTAGAAAGGAATTATATGCAGTTCAGACCAATTATACATTTATAAGTAAGTTGTGCAGTTGTATTTAATCAAGAATAAACTCCAACCTTTCTTCGTCAAACCAGCATGTTGTCTCAGGAGGAGAAAGATATCCCTTTATAGATTAAAGATTATAAATCTTTAACTATAATAGAAAATAATGAGGCCATAAAAGTACCAACAATGTATGACATCATGAACCCTTTCTTTTACAGTATAGTACTTACAGCGTAGTTAAGTGGTATTGACATGGTACTTTTTATGGGACTTACTGGGTACTTACATGTTACTTTTTGTGTCTTTTCTGTACTTACATGGTACTTGCTGTGTATTTATGTGGAACTATTTGGTTCATACTTATGTGGTACCTACTAGGTATTTATAAAATACCTACTGGGTATTTATGTCGTACATGCTGGGTTTTTAAAAAGTACCTACTTGTTATTTGATCAATGGAAATACAGATAAACTATACATAGATAAATATGTAAAACTGAATATATTTACCTGTTCAGTAGAGGTTAGAAAGTTATGCCTATGCTAGGTGTTCAATGTGTTTGAAGAATCATGTAGATGTCATAGAAACGTTTTTTTGTCATAGAAAGAAAGCATCATATGAGTTATGAAGACAGGGAACAGAGGGATGAATTATAGCAGCCACTGTTGAACTGTAATCTTTATGGATTTTGAGGGATTAACTGCTCAGTCAGATGCAGGTCCGACAGACAAAGCTCCCCCATCAGCTGCCCGTCGCTGAAACACGACACCAATATGAAGCTTAGAGACTCATCAACAGACGGGTCCCGCTTGATCTCCCTGATACTCCCGACGTCCCATCCAGGCCCACCCATGCAGCCCAGATCAAATGGGAAACATTCGAATCACAGTTCTGACTCTTTGCTTTCTTAGTTACCTTTTTGATGTTTCTCTGGAATACAACGAACTCAAGAAAAATGTCTAAATAGATCCTGCAATTTTTTTAGACGGTCATTAATAAAAGGGGGCCGTAATTATACAAACCAAACATAAATTAATTTGATCTCTAGTGGAGTTTATTTACTCTGCCGTGCTTTATATACTCACCACATATCTGATTGTTCTCTGATTTCTTAAATCATCAGATTATTTGGAAGACCATGTAATCTGGTCTCTTTTTTTTATCCAAGACTGGCAGTTATGCAATACAGTTTTCCCTCATTTTCTGCAATAGTTATGTTAAAGAAAGATCCTACACTAGGCGAAATGTGTAAATTAAGTTGTCAAACTACAGACAATTTAAGTCTGTAAAACCCCTCGGTACACACTTCATACACTTCTCTCATACAGACGTGAACATTTTTACACTTTTCTCTTCTTTTTTTCTCATGTAAAATCAACATTTTGAGCTTTCAAGTGTATTATAATGTTCATTCCTCATAAAAAAATTCCTCAAAGCGGTATTTTGATCTGTTCACGGAACTTTCTGTGTTTCTCTAAAAACCCTGCTCTCTGAGCACCAGCCCCTCCCAATCCATGAAAATGAGGTGGTTCTCACACTGTGACATCACAAAATGAACAACCGCCCCTTCCAGGAAGAGTCTGCACTGACAGCTCCGCCCCCAGGCTAACAGACACACCCACTTTCTCAGTGGAGCTAGCACTGATCAACTGACAATTTTGTTAAGATCGGTTGACAAAGGTCAACAGCCAATCAGGATGCAGAACACAATGTACACTAAAAACACTGAGACAGTGAAAGGTGAACTGTGTCATAGCGAGGGACCACTGTACTACTAAATCGGTGGAATACGTTGATCCCCCCCCCCCCCGATTACAAAGCAGTATTCTTTATTAACAATTAACAGTAACACTAACTACTACCTATCTAACTAATGAACTAACTAAATAGGTGTTGTAGAATGACTGTGTGTGTGTGTGTGTGTCAGCGCGCTCCGTGTGTAGGAGGAAGGAGTGCACACGTGTGTTGGGGGTGCGTGTTGATTCTTCTGCAGCGGACCGCTCTCTAGCTGCATGCGAGGTTTTACCTGTGCTCTCTGGTACAGACATCTTCTCAGAATATTATATATTGCGCAGTAATAAACAGACTGCAGACACCTCGTCACCTTTCTGGTAGCTATGAAGCCTGACACCCATGAAGAACGCGGGGCAGGAGGCTCCGCCTTTGTCTATACAGACACGTAACTTTGCGCTGCACAAAATAGTTCCCAACCAAAACATGTAGTGATAATCATGGAAATCTAACAGTGCACGTTCATGTTTGGTGTTACAGAGTGAAGGAGAACAGTAATAACCCCCCCAACACAAAATCCTCCAGTGGGCGGCTGTGTCGCGCACTTAAGAACGCACGCAGCTTATAATGGGAATGAATGAGTAGAACGCAGTAAATTTGTCGTATTTCCTCGCGAGACGGAAGCTCCTGTTGTGGAACGTGTGTGTGTTTCTGAAGGCGCGCGTGTGTGTGTGTGTGTGTGTGTGTGTAAGTAGAGGGAGTGACGGAGAACAAAAATAAAAGGTTTCCCCCAGAAACCCTTGAAGTCAAAAGTAAATTATCAGCAAAGATGAATGTGTTTAATGTGTTTATTATAGTTCCAATCACGCACCATATGCAGAACTTAAAAAAAAAAAAAGCCCGGTCATCACCGCGGTGATGTTAGTGATGCGGTGATGCCGTTGTCGTCACATCCCTTGTTTTTATTAAAGCTAAATGGCGTATACTTATACAGTACTTTGCTACCTTTTTAGAAGGCCCAAAGTGCTTTACAGTGACAGTCCCATTCACCCACAAACACACACATTCACACAGTGATGGAGCTCCGTATGGAGTGTTTTTTTCTGCCATTATTCCAAGCTCACTGTTTTGGGCGTAAAACTTAAAAAAATGTTGTATTGGTTAGGGTCTGATCTGTTTGGGGCTGATTGATCAGTGCTAGCTGGGACTGTTTGGACCTGAAGCTGTAGTTCAGTGTGTTATTGTGATTGCATGGTGTTGTCCATTCAGAAAAACAAACTTCGTCCTCGCCGTTCAAGCCTCTGACCTCTCGGAAACTGTTGTTTATGTGCAGAAGGAGGTCAAAGGGTTTCTAGTTCACCAAACTCTGTGAAAAAAGCTCCTTTCTGTCCTCGGTTAGAGGGAGGTTCAGGAGAAAGCCCAGATCTGTATCAGGGTGGGACTCCCTAACGCTTGTGAGCACACGTCCGCTTGCACAACGTTTCTCGTGTTTATCTCGTATATTCGGCGATCTACAAACAGGCCGGCTGGAATAAGAGCCGTGAATGACCCACATTCAGGTTAAGGGGAGATCTGGAAGGGGGATTTACTCCTGACTGAATTCAAGCTGTTGGGAATCAAGACACAAAGGTTGCTATTTATGGTTGTGGTTAAGTGTACCTGCATTAATCAGATCTATTTTTATAGTTGAATTGACTTTGACTGCACTTACTGCTTTTTTTGTTTGTTTTTACGTCTGATTTTACTTCAGAGTTGTCCTCATCTAACTAACTGTTGAATCTGGAGTCGGGATGGATGTGATGGGTTGTGCTGGCGGAGCAGAAAAGGCTCATCGTTCCCACAAATCACATGTCATTTGATTAAACTCTGAGGTTCAGTTCACAATTCTGTTTCTGTGCTGCAGCTGCTTTTCTTTATCCTGTTTTTATTTTTTTTAGGAGTTCAGCTGAGAATAAACAATCTGATAAATAATAAACAGATCTTTTTAGAAAAAGATCTGTGTTGATCTTTGAAGCATAAATGGCATCAAAACAGCTTCTAGTTTTTGATTTTGACACATTTTTTGCATTTAATTGATGGGGTCTGTATAGCTTTACCCAATTATTAGCCCTATTTGTTAATATTGAATATTTCTTTAATATTAATCATGCGTTTTCTAGCTTTTCTATTTATAAACTTCATTGTAGCATCTTCCTTTCAGTCTTAATTTCAAAATAAAATTCAAACATGTTCAAAGGCCCAGTAGAGGTGCCAACTCTAACGTCTTTAGCAACTGTAAATCCACCGCATGGCTCTATCGTCCTTTCATTGATTCAAAATTGCACAAAAAACACTTCCTGTGACTTCAAAATAAAAGCAAAAATGCTGAAAATGTCACATAAAATATTTGCACAGTGAAGCAAATCTGAGGCTTCAGGCATTAAAGCAAATGTTCATCCCTAAAAATCTTTAACCATTTGACAACTTTAACACAATATTACTACAAAGTTGTGGATAAACATCTGAGGTTCAAGCAAAGTCCTTGTTTATGTGCGTTTATCTGTAATCGGACTCATTTACAGCTTCAGTCAGCGGAGGTGAGGTTCTTCTGAGATACCGGAATGTTCTCTGCTGCGTTTCATCATTTCATGACCACAAAGTCAGAGATGAGGCGGATGAAGAAAAGCCCTAATTCCTCGTTTTATCTAAAACATTGTTATAATTTCCCAATCCAAGCTAATTCTGTTTGAGTTCTCTGTTCATTTGAACTCTTTAGATGAGAGACGACTGACAACAACGCCGTTGTAAATCGTTTGGACCGATTCTTAAGTGGAAAATTAGTAACAGGTCAGTAAACACAAGCAAAATGTATATAAAAAACTGAATTATACCAGGATTATAAGATGCACTGTTGATTTTTGTTAGAAAAGTAAAGGACCTTATGCTCCTACAAATATGGTAATATGAAAACAACCGAAAAGGAATGAAAAAGTTTACTAAAAATGCATTAACGTGATGATTTTGTCTGATCAACACAAAACTGAATGTTAAATATTAAAGTTCAGCTTGAGTGGTTTGATGCAAATTTCAAACAGTTCAAACATTTCTGCACATATTTGTGGAAAAAGGTAAAAAGCAGAGGAATCTGCGTGACGCTGAGGTTTGCTCTCTGCTGTTTCTATTATTTTTCCATGAGAATTGTCCAGCGGTGCATTCTTTGAGTTCAAAGACCTGCATCTCAGAGTCCTCCCTCCTGACACCCCCCACATCAACCACCAACTTGCCCCAACAGCTTCAGTGTAACTCGCACCGCTGTGGTTTCACACCCCAACCTCCACCCTTTGATGTTTGGGTCTTTGTTCTGTCAGGGTGAAACTCCGGACCCCTCCCGGAGAAAGGCAGGGAGACCTCCAAACTCTTTGAGTGAGGCCGTCCGAGTTAGACGTGAAAAATCACAGGAACCCGCTCGTTACCCGGGTAATGGGCTCGTCCGGGACGGTCCTGAACAGAAACACGGAGCCCGAGGGAACCTAGAGGTCCGGTCGGAAAACACTGCCTACCTTAACACAAGAACGTCCACAGGCACACCTAAACAGTCTCATCATGGAGGGTTCAAAGACCCCCCCCCCCCCCCCCCATTGAACTGCATCACTCTGTTTCCTCTGGTGGCTGTTTTCAAAGTAGTTTCCTCATCAACCTTCAGGCATTTTTGCAGTATTTGTGTCTTAATGCACCAAAAAAAAACCCTCAGTCTCAGCTTTTGATTTAAGATGCAAAGATGGATGTGCATAGAAGATGAAAGCGTTTAGCCGATCACCGCTAGCTCAACAGAGAGAGTGGGTGTGTGCGTTAGCCTGGGGGCGGGGCTGGCAGCACAGACTCCTCCTGGAAGGGGCTGTTCCCCAATTTGTGATGTCACAATGTCAGAACCCGCTCGTGTTCGTGGAGGTCAGAGTGCAGGTTTCTGCAGAAGTGCTCAGAAATGAAGGAATGGATCAAAATATCCCTTTAGGGTATTTCTTTGTGAGTAATGCACATTATAAAACACTTGACAGCTCCAAAAGTTGATTTTTCATGGTATCTGCCCTTTAAAACGTAATTTTTGTTTTAGATTTTGATTGTTACTGATCATGCGGTTTGTTTAATCTGATGAAACCAAATTTTGACATTTCATTTGGAGCCTGAGGAAACGGGGGGGATGAAAGTCTGTAGGCAAACAGAGCCGATAAGAAAAGAGTCTCTAATGTTTTCTCACAAAACCCTCTGTTAAGGTGGGGCCTTCCTCCATAAAGTACCAGTTTTCTGCAGGTTCCCACCTTTTAAGTGGAACCCTCACATGTACCGAGCTCCTGCCTTTTCATTTGACACACAAGCACACACCTGTGGATGACCCGCACACACACACACGCACACACACACACATCAGGGAGGATCGTTCCGGGGTGAGGTCATCGGAGCTCGAGGGGAATTCTCGACGACGTCCTCTGCGTTCTTTTCTCTGGGTTTGCGTATTTTACCGTCTGTTGTAAATGAGACACATTCCTCGAAGTTTGACCTCTCACCCCCCCCCCCCCCCACACACACACACACACACACAAAATGATTCACTAACACATATAACCTTCATAACGTCTCAATCTTATTTCGTACGAGATTGTCGGGTCAGATTTGACCCGTACCACCACAAACGTCTCTTTCCTTAAAACAGACCTTTAGAATTTACTAAAAAAAATGTTGTTGCAATAAAATATTTATGTCTGAGGATTAGATGAAGCTACGTAAAGCTACTTAAACTTAAAATCGGGTCAATTTAGTAGCGGCTGGTTTGGTTTTACAGATGTAAAGAGAGTTTTTTTTGACAATTGTTTACATTTGTAGCACAATTAAATGTTTAACGTCCTTCCTGTTCCTTTTGAAATAAACTTTCATGTTTATCAATGACGAACAGGTTTTCTCCCGTGTTAGTTTGAACTTTAAACATTGACATCATCGCTGTCTTTCATTCCTCTGTGTGTCACAGGCCGCTTCTGTTTGCATTAATGTTTAACTCCTCACATTAGAGCAGGCAGGTTTTCCCACAGAACCCGGGTCGATTTAACCCCATAAAACCCGTCTAAACTGAGAAAAAAGATCATGGAAAAAATGAAACGGAATTCCAGCTTGACCTGAATTCAGATCACGGGTTTAGCAGCAGGACGTGTGCAGACAAAGATTTCTGTGAATGTTTCACATTTAGATTTAAAACATTTGATCAAAAACCTTTTAGAGGACGAAGGCTCCACAAGGTGGAAAAAAAACAGTTTTAAAGAGAAAAAAAACAGTAAAAACAACAGATTTTTAAATAAATCGAATATTTAATGTGTTTTTTATATATAGCAAAACAGTAAGAAAAGTTCCAAAAAGAAGACTTTTTAAAATTAATTATCAAATAAATGTGCTGCTTATATTTATTTAGACTCTTATAGTCAATTTAAGTCTTTTGGTGCTTGATTAAAGCTGTGCTTGTATTTTGTTTTGTTAATAGATTTTTTATTTTATTTAATGCTCCCAACTCAAACACACAGAAATTGAATTTCATTTAGAAAACTTAAAAAAAAACTTCTTTTTCAGATCTTCTTGGTTCTGTTTTTGTTTTTGGTGGTTGGGAAGAAACCATTTCCTACAAGACGTTCACACTTTTCTTCTTCTGTCTTTCCTCCTCCTCATCACTTTGTGAGCAGCTTTCCTCTCCGTCTGTCGCTGACATTAAACCGAATCTCCGTCAAATGTTTGTGGGAAAGGTTGAGACCAGGATTTGAGAGCCTGAGAACATTTTTCAAACCACAAAGTAGGATTTAATAAGTAGAGCCGGTTTGACTCGATGGATGAGAGACCCCAGGATGGATCCACAGGAGCTCTGCTTCTGCAAAGCGCCACTCTCATAAAAACGCTGTTTTGAACGTGTTCTGGTGGCATTTTTCTCATGTTGTGGAGGACATATAGAATTACAACTTCTATTCAAACTGAGAATTTCTTTATTCAAATTGTTGTGGATCAGGAACAGACAAGAAAATGCAGATTAAAAAAAAACAAAAGAGCACTTGGAGTTTTTATTCTGCAGGATTAATGACAGAGGTGGGAAGTTGGGAGTAAAAATAGTTTTTTTGCTTCATACTAAAGTCGATTTTTGATGATTAACTAGCACTTTTACTCAGTTACACTTGGTGGTAGGTGTTTTTTCTACGTAAAATACTTTTCACATTGTTGGGGTGTGAAGGTTGTTTGAACCTCAGGAAAATAACAGTCTTGTTTGTAAAGTTTGCAGTCATGCATGTGGGCGGAGCTTCAATAAAATAAACCCATTCATATCGTATATGTGCCCCAAAAGTCTTTATAATCTCAAATATTTCTGAAAATACTATTAAACGAATTAATTCTCCTTTTTATTTTATCCTCTGCTAACAAGTTTTAGAATTTAAACCACATAAGTTCAGTACTTGTACTGTTTTACTCTTTTAGAGTATTATTTTTGTCCCTCTCCTTTTACTGGAGTTACTATTTTGGGATGCTCGCCTTAGCCTGATGCACATTAGCAGGAGTTTGCTGCACTGGAATGTCAGTAATGTTTAATTGGACCGGATCCAGGGCCGTGACCGCACAGCTCACTGAGCGCGTGCAGATGCGTTTATCTTAACAGGTTTTTTTCTAAATATAGAACAATAAATAAACAATCCTAAAGTCCTGCTTGTGTTGATGCATTTCCTACTGATTTATTCCCAGATAATCAAAGTAAAGGTCTAAACTTAAAGAAGAACTCTGGTTCACATCTCCGGACTGACATGAAGGTTTTTTAATGAAGTCCACGAGGTTTCCCTCTAATGCCACATCGCCAAGGCAACCACACTGTTGGGGTCAAGGAGGACAGTCTGCCTCGTTACAAAACTTTACCTCAGATCAAGTCAAGACACAGAAGTATATTGTAGTTTTTGAGTCAATGATCGGGTCCAACAGATGTGGTGGAGGTGAGGGTCATTTTTATGACCTTCAGGATGGATTCTGAGGTTCTTTTCGTGGCTCTTAGCGCTCTTTTCTTAACGTCACACGTGCTTTGACCACACGGGCCGTTGTGGAGCCCTGAGGTTACTTCAGCCGTAGACTTTTAATCGTTAGCAGAGGTAAAACAAGAACCTGTGGAACAGTCTCTCTGAGGGCCACAGAAAAGGTCCAAATGTGCTTTTTTACTAATGTTGTCCTGTTTATTTATTAATATGTTCCCCTTTTTCCTTTGGTTTTCATTCTGTGTTTTAAATATTTGCCGTTTTATTTAGTATATAAAGTATTATCAGTTATTTGTTCTGCATTTGCTTTTGTTTAGTAAACTTAATTTTACAGTGATGGTCGTTGACAAGTTTCACGCATGCCTAACAACTTTAGGGGTAAAAAAATTACATATAATTAACAAAAAATGCTTTAACTGTGGAATTGTGCACAACTTAAAAATACGTCTTCAGCAGAACACGTTATGTCGTAATAAATCATGTGGGTAAAACAAGTGTAAATAATGGTTGCTATGGAAAATTCAGAATTTACTCCAGCATGGAGTCATCAAATTTGGTACACATCTTTATCAATCCTTGATTATTATAAAACTGTATGGTTGCTATTGAGAATTCTAAATTTTACTTTGACGTAGAGACACAAAAATATATACACATGTTTATCAAGCCTTGATGATTAATAAACCATGTGGTTGCTATGAGAAAATCACCTATACAGTGGGATACTTTTGATTTTTCTTACATTATATCCTCATCATATTATTACAGTCTGTGAGAAAGACGGTCTAACTTGAGGTTTGGTTTAATTAGAAAGGGGCGTTTGGAATTAAAAGGCTGTCTGGGTGAAAGGGCTATGATGCACTATAATTAACCAAAGCACAAAAAGTAATGAAACTCTGAGAGATGGAGCCTTCCTCTTCTTCATCTTCCACAACCGGCATATGAAGCTCTGCTGCTCCTTCTCCCACAGATGCTGTTCTCAACTGGGTCTTCTATAAAAAAGAAATTCTGCAGCCTCTCATATAATGAAAATCATCTGACAGACGTTTTCTACCGTTTGGTACAAAAGTTTAGACTGGAAAAGGGCAAAAGTTCATGAGAAGGCTAGACGGCATTTTGGGGTGAATGTGTTTTGAACTAAACCAAAGGAGAACTGTGGACGGTCAAGTGACGAGGTGCCTGCTTATCAACGCATTTGCTGTTTTTCAAAGGCACATATTTGGGTTTGGCAGCTCCAGAGCTTTCAGATTTATCGGTGGTCTCTTTCTGACCTCCTTGGTTTTAAATTAGAGCCCTTTTGCCCAGAAAACTGTGGTCTTTAGCAGAGTTGTAGGAGTGGGTTCAGCTTGATTTGTTGCAGCTGGACCAAACGTTTGACTGCAGCTGAACGTGCTTTGCTGATGTTTATGTTTTTTTTTTGTTTTTTTTCATGGCTGATATCAGAGTGAAACCGTTAAAATCCTGTTCAGTGGGGAACGCTAAAGAAAGTGGCTGAAATTGGGAGTAAATTAAATTACCCCACTTCTAAGTAACAGTTTCCATTTGTTGGCCCATGAAAAAGCGATATGAAGCCTTTTTTGTGACGAATCTGATTCTTTTTATGTGCGCATAAACCCAACAGTCAAGTCACCTCTGACTGAAACCTGATGTAAAACATGCCTGTAGGTTTTATGGAGCCAAATGACGACAGCAGCCAATTATGGAGACCCTCCTGTTGTAATAAACCCAAAGCTCGTTGTAAAAAACCGTCAATGTGCCGAGCGGGAGCCTGTTCACACATGTGCAGTTGACCGACCCTATTTTCAAAATGTTTTTAGAAAAGACATGGATTTCCTGTTATTATTGTGGAAAAAAATAAAAGTTTAAAGTTCAGACTGAAATGAAGAGAATTCAGTTGAAAATGTCAAACTTTACAACCTGAACGTCCTTGTTTTCAACCAGAACAAAGAACTATGTGTTCTTTGACGACAGCTTTCAGGTTAAGAAGACTTTTGTGTTTGAATTTCTGGTGGCGGGATCGATTCCCACCAGGGTCCGTTATCATGGAAAGTGCGCTTTGATTTGTTTGAGTGGTTCAGACGTTCTTCCAGACGACCTGCCAGGTACCCATGATGCAATTTTAAGGATTCTCCTCACCTGAGGACTAAAGTCTATTTTTCTATCCATCCATCCGGCCACCTACCCATCTGTCCCTTCGTCCATCCATGTGTCTGTCCACCCATCCATCATCCATCCTTCCTATATCCATCTATCTGACCATCCATCTTCCGTCCATCCATCCGTCCATCTATCCTTCTTATATCCATCCATCTATCCCCCTGTTCTTCCGTCCATCCATCCACACAACCACCCATCTGTCCACCCATTTACCTGTCTGTTTGTCCATCTATCTATCTGGACATCCAACCATATATCCATTCATCTGCCCAATTATCCATCCATTCATATATTCATCTACCCACCCACCTCCCCATCCATCCAGCCAGTTGGATGAACTCACCTGAACTCTTTAGATCAAAGAAAGTGAACCCTTGTCCCCTTGTGAACGTTCTCTAGGACAGTTCACCTTAGTGTGAATACAAACTTACGTGGAGATTAAAGAAAGCAAATTAATTTTATGCATTATAAGAAGGAAAAAAAAAGAAAAAGAACAGCAACATTGAGAATCTGAATGAAGTTTCTTCTGTTTCTCATTACTCTATGTTCACCCCCCCCCCACACACACACATTCCTCCTTATGAAAGAGACCTTTAAGACAGGAACTCGTGTTGGGTTCTTACCTGTTTGTCTGAAGTTTTCTGGAATCAGTTTTTCAGATACAAAGCCCAAACCCTGGTCTTAAAGAAGATTTTCAAAAATGGTCATTTATGTGAGGCGGTTTCTGGAATATGCACAGAAAATCAAAAAGTCATTTTAGATTTTTAGTTGATGACCCTCCTCTTCCAATCATATTTTAAACCACACTTTTTTGTGGAGTTTGGATCTCATATGTAAAATAAAACATTTCTATATAAAAACTATAGTTCCTAAGGATATTAAAAATAACCACAGAAATTGATTTTTTAAATTTTGAAACCAGACTTGTAATTTATTTTGCAAAGCTGCATAATCAAGCTTGGCTGCTGTTGATTTCTACTTTTGAACTGGCTTCAAACAGGAAGTCAAAGAGATGCGTCTTGGTTTTTACCGTTTTTTTCATTCTGCTCATTTTAGTCTTACTAAAAGAAAAGTATTTAGAGTCAAATTTGACTTTTTTTTGTTAGTTAACTAGTTTTTCTAAGGTGAAAGAGCTGTTTTTCCCTCCAGTTTGTTAAATTTCTCTTATATTTTTAAAGCTTGGCTGCATATTGATTAATAAATAGTTTCTTTCAGCTTCTGATCATTTGATTAAGACCTTCTTATTGTCCAGACAGAAGGTTTACACAACCGCACACTGACTCAAACATGTGACACCGCTCCTGTGAATCTAGACACCAGGAAAGCGTCGCGGCTTTACGGCTGATGTCTTTTGATGTCTGCTGACTGGGTTTGGGGGGGGAGATCACCTGAGCAGAAAAGCAAAGGTAAAACCCTCAGAAATGCTCTAAAAAAGGACGTTTGCTCCAGGCCGCTTCTCAGGTTGGCTGAAAGGAACAATGCAGGAGCAAACTGAACTTTCGAGAACACCATGAGTAGAAACCTTTCAGCTGCAGCGGCTTTGACTCAGGAATTCTTTGAACATCCATCATGTAAAAGTTGATCTGACTCCTTTAAAGATGCATATTTTGAATTAGAAATAAAAGCTTGGATCCACCCAAACAGTTAGCTTAAATCGCTTTTTGTAATTAGACAGAAACAACTGTTTGCTTATTTACTGACATCTCACCGTATCTGAGGTTTTTTTTTTTTTTTTTTTGGGGGAATGAAAGTTTTTAGACTCAAGCTGAAGAAATCTGCTATATAATTTTGGTTTTAGGCGGGTGACTTCATATTTGTTGGTGATGTGTAATCAAAACAGTGTTTCAAATGGAGTTTACCATTAAAGAAACCAACATTCAAAATTCTCTTCTCTATTTTTACATCTTAACATAATTTTAGGCACTTTGTTGTCATTTTACATCTATTGGTAGCTGTTCTACACCACTTTGGTAATTTCTTCTGTATTTGTAGTCCAGTTTTGATCATTTACATCAAAGTTTTTGGTGATTTTACCTGTAAAGGTTAACAACTGCTGTTTTCATTAAACTTTTTGTTGTTTTTTTGTCATTTTGCCTCTGTTCCCTCTCTGATGGTGTTGTATTTCGAACCTCTTGGCCTAAAAATCCTGTTAAACGTGAATAACCAGTCGTCTTTTCCGAGTAAAAAGAGGGATTTTTGCAGTTGACAGGTGATTGCTCAGTCAAGCAGAAAGTCGGGCGTCACTATGAGCTGATTAAGGAGTTCATCAGAAGCTCAGTTCAAGTGAACTGAAAAAACTGGTTTGAAAGAAAAACTGAATTGTTTTCATTGCTTACTCAACTGGAAAGTTTTGCTTTATTTTTGTGTGCCATTTAGGTGATTTCACGGCTTCTGCCTATGTTTATGGAACAAAATTTGTGCCATTCATATATTATTTTTCTTTTCATTTCATAACTATTGTTTATCTTCTTTGGATAAGTCCAATGTGGTGTAATCTGTAAAACATCTAGTCTTTTTTTTAAATATAAAAATAACGTTTTACTTTATATTTTTGATTGATTGCAATTTTGTTAAGTCCCCCCTCCCCCCAAATTTTTAAACTATTGTTTAAATATTTATGTATTGCTTTGAATATAAAAATACAACTTAAACAAACCTGCTAAATAAAAAAAATCCCTCAATTTCCTTCTAATTAAGTAAAGCCTCCATTATTGTTCTTCAAATTTATGAAACAATCCATTTATCAACTGTGGTTGTTTTAAATGGACCAAACGGCTTTGATTGGCTGTCAAATTGTCTTGGGCGGGTACATTAGAATTGTAAGGCACCGATTGGTTAAAAAGAATTTTTTTTTCCTTAGTGGGCGGGGCTTTACTCTAGCTGGCAGCCTGTCACCGTCATTGAACAGAGTACCGGGAGAGGCGTCTGGCGGCTTGGGGCTCACGCGGATTTCTACAACTTTCTTTAGCTAATTTGCTAATTATTTCGAGTTCACGGATCCGGTTTTTTTTCTTGGAGACGGATACACACTTCCGGTTAAAATTATTTTTTACCTGAAGAAGAGAGGCGAAAGCGTTGACTAAGTTTTGGGCATGCCAGCGGAGTGACGACGGGCGCCACGGGAGGGAGAAGGTCGAGCGGGCTGGAAGGAGGAAATCTCCCCGGGAGCCTGTTGGCACCGGAGGCTTTTGTGAGGAATAGGCGGCTGGATGTGACCTTCTCCAGACCAATGACGTGGAACAGCACGATGAGCAGCGGCTACAGTAGCTTGGAGGAGGACTCCGAGGAGTACTTTTTCACGGCCAGGACCTCCTTCTTCAAAAAACCCCCCGGAAAAGCCACCGAGGGAAAGGTAAGCCGGGAGACGCACGCGGCTGGAGGCTCGTGACCTCTTTAATGCTTAGATTGTTTTCACCCGCTGTAACTAGAAAAATAACCCCAAAAGAGAAGTAAATAAAGCACATTTTTATTAAAAAATTTAATAGTTTTGGATTAAAATATACCTTAAAGAATTAAAGAAACACAAAAATATTAAAAAGAATTAAAAAAGAATATCAACATAAAAGCCTTGTGATTCTATATATATTTGCAGTCTATTAAATTAAATCGTCCCTATCACATGTACTGTTTATATTAACATAAAAAGTGTAGACGTCCAAAAATCCCTAAATTTGACATCTAATGTGTGTCACTAATAATACATTATTCATTCAAGAGGATAAAAATGCATAAATTTACCTTGCTGGCAAATTTAGTTGTAAATATTTTTAACTTTAGTTATACAGTTTAAAAAAAATAGTTTGTTTTTTAGTTTGACTTAAAAACGACTGAAAGCTGGATTGACGATGAATGATTGCTGTGCTGAGACTGCCCCAGTGCCTTTGGGCCTCTCATTCTCCATCTGTTGTGAGTCAGGGACTCTCAGATGTTGCAGGATGCAGGAGCCCAGCCCTTCTCCAGGAGCCTCCAGGCCTCCTGACGGGGGCCAGCATGTGGTGTGGGGTCCAGGCTGCTGTGGGGCGGTCTCCCCACATGCCTGCAGTAATTACAGCCGTGGAGGGGACAGAATGTGTGGCACTGCTTTGAGACGGGGAAATGCGTGGCTTTCCAGAGATTAGACGTTTATTTATAATCATCTTTGAGTGGCGAATCCCAACGCCACCACCGGAACTCACCGTAAAGTTCTGGTTCCTCGCCAGAAGAAGACAAAGTTGGCGTTTTTTTGGTCTGAGGTTTTCTCAATTCCCGTAGATCAAACAGATTTTTTTCCTTAATTGAATTTATTACTGATTCTGTTATTTTTATCTAAAAACAATGCTTATAATCAAGATTTGGCCAATTATTAGTTCATGTAGATTGGGGAAAAGATGTTTTTTTCATTGTAATTAGCAAGAATAACATTTTAAGTAGAATTTATTTGAACAGCGGAAGGGTTTTTCTTGCATAAATGAGTTTTGTCTGTTTACTCCTCCAGAAATTCAGCTGCAAAGCAGAACAGGTTTCTTGTTTGTTTGAGGGGAAAAAAGGGAAGTTTTCTGGTGAAATTCAGGTTTTTTGTTTTTGTTTTTTTTAATCGACATGCAGTTTGTTAAAGCCTGACTTTTTAAATGAAAGATGTTTGTCATTAAAACATGAAGTTTAATGAAGAGGAGTGCAAACAGGGAGGAAGAATGTGAGGAACTTCAAAGGACGGGCCCGGTTGAGTGAGGAGGAGCTGCTCCGGGCCTCGCAGTCCCAGCTGCCCTCGGGCCGTTTCACCACCTTTTTAGAGAATGGCGTTTCTGTCGGGGAAATGTCACGCTGACCAGTGTGTCACATGAGGACAGCCCCGCCCCCAACACAGACTAGCATGCACACGTGGGCATGGGTGGACGGGAAAAGCTGCTCTTCGTCCAGATCAGCTGGAAATCTTCTTTTTTTTATGAATTCACTTTGGGCTTTAATCACAATGTCCTTTGGAGTGACGTTTGCTTGGAGGTTTCACGTCTGCCTGCGTTTGAAAGGGGGTGGAGCTCCTCTCGTACATGGATGTCAGCTGCTGGTTTCTCGCTCTCCAGCCGACCGTGGAAAGCAGTCGAGTTTGTGTTTTGACTCTGAGACGTCTCCAGACTTTTCATTCAGAAGCTTTGAGAGCATCAAACTAATTGCCTGGAAAATATCCAGTATGGACTGAACATTCTCTGTCAATACTCCAGTGGGTCAGTGAACGCAGCACGTTTGATTCAGGTGACGTCCGGGGGCCGAAAGCCTTACGTTCACAAAAATATTTTGTCTTCCATGAACTTTCCTTAAACTATTCATTTGTCTCCTCCTGATTCACGACAATTTGAATAAAGAAATAGTCAGAAATGCAGTTTTGAGTTACATCATCTATGTCCTCCATTATGTGAAAAAGAACATTTCTTATTGAAGTGAGTCTTTTAAGACATGCTCTGCCCGTGCGGATGAATCTTCCTATTAACCAGGAAGTTCAAGAGACCTTCAGCCTAAAATGACCTAATTTTTATGTTTGCTTTTTCTCTGAGTCGAATCACAAAAATGTTTTGGTCATAAACCAAAGAAGAATCAACCAGACTTTCTTCCAGAACTCTGAGGTTGTTCAACTCCAGCTAACACTGGTCTCCATCTGCTGACTTTTCCTTTTGCTTGCTGTTTTATGGTAGTCACCTCCAGTAAAAATCTGTGAAAAATTAATCTTTTATGGTATTGTTATCAAACTGGGATGAGGGAGTGGTCCATAAAACACACGCAGTTACACACCAGTGTGCAAAAAACATTGTAGAAGCTTTAATGAAATGTAAAAATAGAAGTGAATGAAGTAGATCTGTTCGTGTCTGAAATGCTGATATCAGGTAGTTTGTTTTGACACATGGAGAAGTTTATTTATTCTCAGTTCTCGCTCTTATCTGGGTTGTGTCTGTATATGAGACCTGGACTGAGTGACCCCTCCCCCCTGGCGTTCCAAAGAGGAAGTAGCTGCTGGCTTCAAGAAGCTAAAATCCTAAAGACCTTTATACAGAATTATACCATGGTCCGGGTGAATACTCGATTCTGATTGGCTGCTGGGTGTGCATTAAAACATGATAACCGCAGGGTGAAAAAAGAAGTTCCGGTCACATAGCTTAAATGTTTTGTATCAGATTTCGTGTAGCCAGTTTTAAAGTGGCCTTCCAAGAAGCTCACTCCTGATTGGTCAGAGTGGTAGCCATAGAAATGTTGATTTAAAGAAACCCGTCCAACCACTGCTCACTGACCACGTCTGGCTCCAACACGACACCGTCTCCATATCGGAAAAATGAATCGACTTCATTTAGTTGGAGCTGAAAGTAAACCAGGTTCAGTGGGCGACGTCGCACTCGCTTTGTCCAGTTCTCACAGTTGTTTTGCAGTTGGTCTGATCTTCAGAATAAAAGACTCTCCAGACCAGTATTTGGAAGTAGCGCCCCCTACTGCTCTGCTAAGCACAAACGAGAATTCATATCATGTAGATAAATAAAAATACGATCAAGCACACAGAAAATATGTGTATACAGAGAGGAAGCTAATTCTGCGAAAATTTCAAAATAAAAGACTTGTTTTGTCTGCACCTCTGTAGTTCGTCTAAGGGGGCAGCAAAAATCACAGCAAATGGAAAAAACATCAACGCGTTTCATCTTCCCAAATCACCAAGATGTTTTGGATTTCGTCATGTTGACATTTATAGACTGCAAAATGTTCTCTGACTCAGCTCTTTTACAATGTCACCATGGAAACACTTGTCAGTAAAGTTTCTTTATTGGTTAAAACTCATTCAGCCTAAAAACCTGCTCCTGTTCACCTCTGTTTCTGCTGAGCTTTCATAAAAAGGCGTAAAGCAATAATCCCAGCATGCCTCTTTCCATTAATCGTACGTGACGGCAGCCCCTCTGTGGTAAATTCCCATAAATCTGCTTATGATGTCTCTGCGGTGTCCGCCACTTGCTCAGATTCATGGCTGAAGCTCCTCTCTGGCAGGAGGCAGTGATTCCTCCACCTGCTTAAAGAGCTCTCCGTAAATTTGGGTTTGGCTTTCAAACGAGCTGAAGAGGACTGAACTTTGTAGGGGGATAGATTTGTTTATTGAGCTTTCCCAGATCCCCCTGAATCCATTCCTGCTTCCTGTCAGACCAGTCTCCTGTTTCCTGGTTGCTGCCTCCACCTTTTAGCTGTTTTGAAAACACAACTGTAAAATCAACACGAGCTCCTTTTGTTTCCTGATGCGGCTTTGTAATTTTTAGTTAGAATTTCCATGAAAGTTACCTTGGAGGTTCTTATCTACAAGGACTCTGGGTAGACAGACTGACGACCATAACAGCAGATTTTATCTTCTTTTTCTGTCCCTCACTGCCGAACCGTCTTTCACCTTCACTCCCAGCTCGTAAAGTCCCACTCTGATCGTATTTGTATCTATTTTCATTGCGTTTCCAATGTTTTTATTTATGATTATGACATTTTTTGCCAAAAAGAGAAAAAAAACTTTCTGCAGAGGTACAGTAGTACATTAGAAATTCATCTGAGTTGTAAGCGATACTGGAGAGTAAACCTGCCCCCACTACCTATCATCCATCTGTTTACATACACTCCCGCTAGCTTACAGCCCCTCTTAGCCCCAACGTGGTGCAACAAAGGAATCATGCTTTCTCCAGTGGTGGAGAAAGC
This sequence comes from Oryzias latipes, assembly GCF_053564925.1. NCBI lineage: Eukaryota > Metazoa > Chordata > Actinopteri > Beloniformes > Adrianichthyidae > Oryzias > Oryzias latipes. Next base: position 23,451,985 of record NC_136259.1, read on the forward strand.
ATAGAGACACACAAGCTTGATAAAAGGCTGCTCAGATGTTTCCAACTTAACCTAAAAGTAGATCAGTCGACCAAAGCAATGATCTGTTATTTGACTGCAGAATTGACGGCAACAACTAAACACAACTGGCTTCCATCACGTTTTCACAAGGATGACAACAAAAACTAGATTCCAGGATCACATTTGGATCTGCAGCGTGTGGTTGAAATCCCACAGCTGCTGGACTCTGCTGCCTCAGATCCAGGCGTCCGCTTCAGAATCAAACTGTCTGTGGAGCTAAACTCACAAGTCAGACGGGGAGGTGGAAGGAACCACGCAGACAACGTGTCCGATCTCAGAAGAAGCAGCAGGTTTGATAGATTTGAAACCACCAAACAGAAAAGTGATAATGCTTTATAGCTGTGGCATCTTTAGGTTTTAGACTCAATGAAAGACATAATATACACAAAAACACTTAATGTAATTCAAAGTGACCTTGTTTGTGAAAACAAAATACACTTAAATAAATCATATGAGGAATAAATTGATGCATAATTCCATCCAAACTATCTGAATAAGTCAGTTAATACATTTCTTTTTTTTGATTGAGGGTTAAGTCATGTCTGGATTGTTGGGCCTCATAACCAGATTGATAGGCTTTATAAATAACCATCAGCTGTAATCCAGCAGTACCGGGTTGTCTCAGCTAGCTATAGCAGCTCTTTGGCAGTGGGGTGGGGGTCCACACCCCCAGCTGCAGCGGCTGTTGTCCAGACGGCGTGAACAGGTGGTGGAGCATTCTGTCACGACCTTTCCGCCTGTAGAAATGGACGGTTAGCTCGGCGGCGTCTTACAAGCTCACGAGGATAATCCTGTGTTTTGGAGCACATGGACGGTCAAACTGTGAGAAGTGACTGTCCAGAGGTTGAAGTGGGTTTTCTGTTGTATGCTGGGAACCAGGCGATCTCTGGCGCCGCCTCAGAGCTGCAGTCGTCACCGCTGTGACCCTCATCTGGTAGCGCTTTGTTTTATTTCCAAACCACAGCTGTTTGAAGCAGCGCAGAAAGTGAATCTGCTGGGGATAAGAGACCAAGCAGGTCTTCAGTTGGTGTTCTGAAGGTGAATGAACGTGGAATAACATCGTTCTCAGTGGGAGAATCTTTCTGTGGTTGAGTTCAGGTCAGAGGAAACAAACTTTCTATTCTGAGCCTCACATGTTAAACCTAATTAAGCTTAATTAGGTAAAAAACAATTTCAGATCCTTAAATTTTTAAATGGAGCTTTTTTTTTCTCTTTCCTTTTAAATTATATTGTTTATAAAATAGAAAAATAACATTTACTTTGTGTCATTTTCTTGAAGCAGAGGAACTCCACAGCATGATGCAGCCACCCCCGTGCTTCAACAAAAACTATTTTTTGCCCCACGTAAACCAACATACTTTTCTATGATGGTCATTCTCTTATGTGGAAATCTCCCCAATAAATAATACAGTTTAAGCCTTTTTTATCTCAAAGGGAGGCATTCAATCTCCAGAAAGGAGGTGTAGGAGGTTAGGAGTAAAAGGAGGGCAACATTAAGGTGCATAGGAGCAAGTTTCAAGTATGAAATACTTTGGTTAGCTTGTAATTTTACGGTAGTTGGTACACCTAAAACCCAAACTGAATACGGGCTGTCTGTAGGTGAAAAATGGTTTAACCTGTCCGGTGCACGCCGGTGGCCCGCACAGATTATCAAGGTCGTCGACCACGTGGACAGCCAGAAATTGTTCATGCAAAATCTTTTCTAAACGCATGCTGCTGGTGACAGGCTGTAGCAAAAAGTTATACAACACGCAAGGGGAAGTAAGGGTAAAGTAGGTGAGACGGTAAGACTGACTGTTACAAAATGAGTGTTATTTGTTCTGACATCCCACAGGCGCTCACGTATAATGGGCAGTCAGTAAGGAGCCAGTACTCGCACGTGTGTGGTGTAAGGACTCCATATAAAAGCATTATCTGTACGACGTAAGTGTGCGCAACTTACATGAAATACTTGACAATACTCCCACTAAACGCACGGCAATGGGACGTTTCTTTGTTATTACGCCTGTTAAGGTGGCTGTACCAGCCTCAAGAGAACTGCAAGACACACCTGTGCTCCCCTTACCCCCTTGACACCAGATTTTTTTTTCCAGCTATGAAAAAACAAATTACTTGTATTAAAGTAAGGTGGTTTGATGCATATTTGCATCAGTAGGTATCAGGAGGTTAAGATGCGGCTGCCCCCTCTCTACGACCATCCACGGAACCGCTCGACCCAAAAACCCACAGCACCTATACGGGTGCATGTGACGAAGATGCAAGGGATGATTTTTCTTTAGTTTTCAGTCAAACAAAAGCCTTTGTCTTTAGTTCTCATGACCTGTAGGGGCGTTCCCAGCTATAAACGGGGGTTTTGTTTGTTTTAAAGCAGGGGTTGGCAACTCGGAGCATGTGTGTCATACGTCAGTGGTCCCCAACCTTTTTAACTCCACAGACCGGTATGACGTCAACGTTTTCATGGACCGGTCTGGAAGATGTGGCAGACGATTATTGTAGCAACGCTACGATGAAGGAGTAACGGAGACATGACGAGAGCTTTTATTTTGAAAGGCATATCATTGTCCATCGCACAGGTGTCATCATCCTCTCACCTTCCCACACTCATGGTGCAAAAAAGAAGTACTGTCTATTAAATGTAGCTTTCTTTTTTTTTAGAAGTGGAAGGCTGCTCTTCTGTCTCCTGGCTGGGCCTTTTCCTCCTGGCAAGGAAACTTTCCAAAGACGTTTGTTTTTTACTCATTTTGCTAGCTCCTGCGTTTTATTTTAGCGGTAACTTATCACGTGACCAAGAAGAGCGCCTTGGCCTGCGTCAAGAGTGACAGACGGATGAAAAAGAGAATCGGGCAGTTTTTCAAAGTAAAACATCTGTCAGATTCTGAAATGAATAAAACGGAAGTAATGCAAGTTATTTGCTCTTTCTGTGCGGCCCGGTACCAAAAGACCCACGGACCGGTACCGGCACACCGTGCAGCGCTGTTACTGTGACTCCGCCCACTTGTGAAAATACTGCTACTAAATCCCATCGTACAAAACTGGGCGGTTTCCTTTATGAGCTGCTCCAGACTCTGTCTCCGTTTTAAGTCTGTTTTGTTCTTTGGTGAATAGATTCTCATTGTGTTCAGACGTGCACTAGAAGCAAATTAAGACGGTATGCAGACGTGTCCCATATCCCATCATCCTGTGTGTCATGAGCAGGTTCTCCCACTTCTGAAAGAGATTTATGAGAGTTACGAGCATTAAGGTTCTTCTCCCTGCTGCTGAAAACTCCTCTGTGTTTTTGGATGCTTTGTGAGGGGGGTGTGTTTGATCTCAGGGGTTTTCCAGTGAAGCTGCTGTGGCTCCATCAGTTCAGACACACCTTCCTGTCAAAGCCTCATTGTGGTCTTTGTGCCAGAGCAGCAGCAGCTGATGTTCGTCTGATACCTCCCGTGTAACCCAACTCTTTCTTCTGAAGTCAGAAACTGGGTTCTGTTGACTACCAAAAAGACAGCTCCACGTTTCCGAGGTCAACGGAGGAAAAGACGAGCAGAAACGAGGTGCTTGTAGTCAGAAAACCAGCAGCTAAAGGTTGGTGAAGGTGTTGACCGGCTGGGTCAACATCGTGCGGCAGAACCGGTTTCTCCATCAACCTGCCCGATACTAGTCTGATAAAGAAGAACAAATATGAAAAAGGGCCGATGCTGGAACGGCTAACCCAACATGTAGATGTTTGCCCTCTTCCACTCGTGATCTTACTGATCCAGCTGTGAGCCCACCCCGCTCGGGTTGTTGGTTCTTCTCCTCTGACCTGAACTGGGTCAAGAACGAGCACCAAAGGACAGCCTTGTGTTTATCAGGATGTGGGAGGGAACTTTTTCGTCCCGACACTCCCATGGATTCAGGCCATCAGAGAGGAGGTCCTGCTGCCTCTCAAGACTCTGTGGATGCTGTGAAACGCGGCGTCAGCCGGGATTTTTGAGGCTCCAAAAAGTCAAACACTGATGTAAAGTCTGGACTCTTGTTCCGTTTGTTCAGCAAAAGATAGAAATGATTTAATAGTTCAACCCTGAAGTTCTAAACACTTCATCATGTGGAATTAATGCTTCAGGCTGAACATCAGAAGGTCTGTTATTCTCAACAGCTTTCGTTATTCAAGTCAAGCCTCAATAAACCAAATAATTCATATTTAGAGAATCCTTTTGGATCTTCTGATGCTAAAATTGTTTTATAGTTACTCATTTTTGTGGCTAAAATGATCTTGTCATGAAGTTTTTAGTCTTAAAGTTACTCAGAGCATGGGAGGAGAAGCTGTGGAGTTTGTTGGATCACTCACCGTTTAGGCCTTATCTTAACCTTTCATAATCTCCCTCATGCCTGGTTCCTGTCTGATCACACGCTGCTGACCCTGAACTCCGCTGTGGTTTAGTTTGAAGCCAAACGCTGTTCCTGACTGTTAAAAACCACAATAACACCAGGATATTTTGCTTTAAAGGCCCACTGCGATGAAAATGGTGTTTTTAACATGTTATTGTGGCATTTTTCTGATGAGGGAAAACGTGTATGAAGAAAATTAAGATTAAAATGGAGTATTTCTTTAGTTAAATCGCTGTGAATCAGGAGCAGATGATGAATTGCCATTTGAAAGAGACTGTATTTGTGACGTAAAAAACATGCTGGGTGGCCAATGATGAGAAAGCTTGCTAGAAGTCCACGCCCTTTCTACTGAAAGCGGCTCAGGAGATGCTGTCAATCAAACGTGGGATGTGGAGGCTATCGGGCACCTCCTGCTTTTTACTGAGGCATCTGATCTGGTTGGGCAGTTTGCAACTTTTATAACTTGTGATAAAGAAAAAATATCATGGAGAAAAAAAAGTGAGGATTATCAAAAACATGTTTAAAAAAAGCTATCGGAGTAAAAATGGTTGTTCTGTTCCAATAAAATGAGTAACAGCAGTTTATTTCTCTATAGAAGTCTTCTTGGAGCCAGCAGGTACTTCCTGTTTGGAATACGGGGGGGGGGGGGGGGGAGGGGTCAGAATGCCCAGTGATGCATACAGTCATAAGGTCATGAACTTTTAGATTGTTTAACCTTAGCTAGCTATTTAGGTAATGCTCATTGTTGCAGGAAAACCCAAATTCACGGAGAAGTGGTTTGAAAGTAGGCATAGCTAATGGTGGTTCAAACGGGCTTGAAAAACTTGAAACAATGAGGATCATGACGATCGAATCGCATGTGTAGAGCAAGACACAGAAGACTGTTTGTTTCCTTTTCTTTGTACAAACCGTCTTAAATCTGATTTTAATTGTTTTCTTAAAGAGGCCTTCAAAATTCTTCAAACTTTAACAGGGCAGCAGAAAGGGGAAGGGGGGTGGGGATGCTCCACACCACTGGTCCCGTCCATGAACTTCTGCCGCTCTGCAGAAACTATGTCCAAATAAAGCCACGACACAGGCTTTTTAATTTTGACCAACAAAAAGGCAAAACCACCGTTGGGAATGCTTTGAAAATAGATCAGAAGATGATCGGAGTGAGATTTATAAGATGAGGGATTCAATCTGCGACAGTTCCACTCCTCCCTGAGGCTTCTCTTCCTTCCTCATCTTTCTTCCCCTTTCTTCAGTCCCAGCTTCTCTTCTTCTTCTTCTTCATGGATGCAGACGCCTTCGTCTCTGGTGGCCTCTACCTTCAGACCTGCTGTGGTTTCCTTCCACAGCTGAACTGGATCGGATCTTCCTGTCTGCTCGTGCTGACGGGGATTCGGTCCCGTCTGTGGTCCACCTCAGTGGTGTTGGAGGCGGTTTCTCGTTTTCACGTGGTCCGTTTAGTCTGTAACAGCAAACTTTAGTCAGCAGCTCTTCTCTGCTTACATTTCTAACCTTTAATTTGTTTCCCATGTACTTCTCAAGAGACCTTTGTGACAGAATTCAATGAATAGGAGTATAAAACGTTTCTTTTAAGTTATATATTGAATTCATAAATGCTCAAAAATAACCTAACTCTGTGTACCAGGGAAAGAAAAATCCTGATCTGTTTTTGCTTGTACTCTTCATGTTAGATTTAGACATGACGGCCTTTAAAAAGCTGCTTAAAATGTATTTAGACTTATTACTGATAAAGTTTAGAACAGCTGTTTAGAAAAATAATTCACCTACGACACTGATTGGAATGAATAAAAATGTATTTTTAAGTGAATATTTACAAATTTGATCACAAAATACTTTATTATTAATATTTTAAGACATTTCTATCATGGTTGTAGGAAAGTTTTCTGTGAGTTTCTGTCTACAACGTTCAGAAAAAGCTGATCTTCAGCTGTTATTGTCTGTTCATAAAGGAACTTTGCTTGTTTTCTCAAGTCACGTCTTCTGTTTTGGATTACGGTATAAATCTTTGGCATATAACTTTTTTTTGTTTTCATATAAATTTGATTTAAACTTGGCAAAGGTGGAGCTTTCAGCAGTAAAATAATAAAGGCTGAACAAAAAACAAACAGAAAAGTCGTTTTCTGGAAAAGTGGTAGATGAAATTGCTTGAAAAGAAACAGGATTTGCGGTTTTGATAAGCTCTTATTGGATCCGAGTTCTGCCTCGCTGAGTCTTTTTGTGTTTTCTTGACATGAAGAGACAGAAGTTCATGTTTGTGCGTCTCTGGATGTCAGCTGTGGAACCTCCTTTTTGTTGGTACGGTGCTGAAGGAAAGGTGTGAACCCTCTAAAGTTCTCTGCACGTGCTTCATGGGTCGGTTCAGGAATGTCAGGAGGAAAGGTGTGGCCCGTCTCCACTTCCCCCCGCGGACTCAGCAGGAAGTCACTCTGACAAGGGGGGGGCAGCAGAGGTTGACCATGTTTGGAAAATAACAAAATGGTTTGAAAGAAGGAAAGTTTTCATATAAACTTCAGCTTTTAGCATTTTTATGAATAAATGGAGTTATTTATATTTATTAATGATTTATGTGCATCTTAGTGGTTGATCACATTGAGGTGTTGGACTCTTTTACAAACAAAACCATAAATATACACAGAATTCTGAAGCGTTTTTCCTAAAACTCTCCAGAAACATCTTTGGAAAAGTTCTACAGAACTTCCTACAACCGACTGCATTGTATCGTAGACGAAATTGATGGTGAAAGTCGTTTTTGTAGGACATCTTCCGACACAAAAGGCCGTCTTCTAAAGGCCGTGTCACACAACCACTAGGTACATTTTGCACATGTTAACAGATGAGAATGGGTCATACATTACAGTTGTGGTTCTTTACGTGAAATTTTCAGAGATATATCACAAATGAACCGCGTCGAAACAATGGAAGAAATACAAATAAACGACGCAAAGAACACGTAAATTAACGTCGAACATAAGATTGTTGCGCTTTTTATTTTCAATTCATTAGTGATTCGTGGGTCAGTTATGTAATTTGTATATGATAAGTGCACCATATACGTGACGTAAAAGTTACATCGGTGGTACATGCGTGAAAACGGTCGTGAAAAGCCACAAATTTGCATACGCATCTTGTGAATTACATTTATCACGCATGTATCACGATAGACTGAAATTTCATACGTGGAAAAAGCAAAAAATGTAGATGGTGGCTGTGTGACACGACTTTCACTCCAGGTCTTGAGGACTGGCATCCTGCCGGTTTTTCAGGGAACCTCCCTTATCTGCTGCTGATCACCTGGATCAGGTGTGTTTTGTCAATAAGAAGCTACAGTAGCAGCTTATTGTGAAAACATGCAGGACCCATGTAGGAGATTTCACCTGTGGTCTAAATCCTGAGCAGTTTAACCCTTTAACATCAGACTTTGAGCCCTGGTGTTGACGTTTTTCTAACTCCTCTCTTCAACCGTTTACCCAATTAACAGAATTCCAACAGATTCTGAAGCGTAGAAAGTAGCTTTGTGTTGATATGCAGCACTTTGTTCAGAATTAGTAGAAATTAAGTAAATGGCGTTGACGGTTGTAGAGTTATAGTTGTTCAATGAGCGCGTGTTGCTTACTGTCCATGGCGACACCCAGATAACACTACTTGACATACTGTAACTCTTTTACGTGATCAACGTGAAATAACTGATTCTGACATGAAGTAAATCGGGTTTTCATATCAGCTTTGCACTGATGTGCAACAGATTACTAACGTAAAGTGTTGCAAAGGGGCTCAAAGCTGCCTTTCTCCGCTTCAGAATCCACTGGAATTATGCTAATCACGTAAACAGTTGAAGAGTTAAGATACGCGAAAGAATGTAGACTGGAGCTAAAGCTCCAGTGTTAAAGTGTTAAGGTGCGTTCAGTGTCCTCCTTTGGTCAGAACCTGTTTGGTTCCTCTGTTAGTCGTCCTTGTCTCAGTGCTTCTTTAGTTGGTCCCTGAGAATCCAGTGCGACAGCTAACAAAACCACAAAAAGGTATAAAAATGTCTTTATTTTAGTTTCTGGGACTATTTTAGCAGGAAAGCTAATTTACTCCACTTCTTTCTGATGTTTTGTCTAGAATTTACATATCTTTTTCAGAAACAGAATGTCTGGGGGGAAATTTCCTCCACTGAGGTCAAGCAAGACGGGTTTCTTAACTTTCTTGTCCTGGCAATATCGCCCCCAATGGACAAATATTGGAACTACATGATTTCTTTTCCCTTTAGATTTCTTTTTTTTTTTTTTGCATGTTTGTTCCTGAGAGCGCCGTTTGAAACTCCATTAATGGATGAGAAGTTCAGTAAATTTGAGTTTCAGCGGCTGTTTTACTGAAGAGACTTTTCAAACACTACTTAAAAAAATAACTTGAGTGGAATGACCCCGTTTCTGTGACAAAGGGTCTCTGACCTCATTTGTTTACGTAAAAAATCGCATGACAGAGCTCCACATGGATGCAGGTGTGTGCTAAAGGAAAACAAAGCTCACGTTTTCAGACTAAAGGCCCGTACACACCGGGACGAATATTCGCCAGGCGTTATTCGCCAGCGAATATTTTTTCACTCAGAAGAAGAGAGCAAGTATTTACGCGCTTGTCAGAATAATACAAAGAAAACATGAATATTTCAAGCACCAGTAGCTCCAACTGGTGCTTGGTTCGGGGATATTTTAGAATGTCCGTCATTATTTCTTCGCGGCAGTGTAGACGCTACTCGCCGTCTATCTTCTTCACTGGTATGTGTGCTCAGCAAGGCAGTTTTGTGTTTGAGCGCCCCCAAGTTGTGTTTTACTGTGACTTCAGAAGCTCCAGACACGTGTGCAAAAGCGCCATTCTCATTGGTCGAATAGATTTCGACACGAGGCGTCAAAAAAAAAAAAACGAACCCGAGGCGTTTTTTTTTTTTTGACGCTTTGACGCGTGGCGTTTTTTCGCGTCGGTGTGCACACTCTCATTGGTGCCCTTTGTTTACTCACGAGGCGTTAAAAGAAATTCGTCCCGGTGTGAACGGGCCTTTAACGTCAAATTTCACGGTCAAATTCATCTTCCCTCTGTCTGAGTGGAGGTGAAGTATGATCTTCTTCTCCTGTTTCATGGTCTGTTTCTATTTCGTCTCGGTAACAGCTCAACACAGAGATTAAGGATGCTTTGGTGAAGAAAAGCGTCTCTAAAGCTGAAACGGAGCGCCCAATGTTTTATCCTGATCATAAAATCAGCGTTTGTCGTCATTACTGCACCAGAACATGTTCCTGCTTTGTCTGACGCCTCACCTGTCCAGACCTGTGCACTCCTTCATCAAGCTTTGTTTTCCATCATAAAACCCTTTAGGAAGTCTCTTTTGTTTATCATTCTGACCCCAATAAATCAGGTTTACATCAAGAAAAGAAGGCGAAGAAAATAGGAAGTCATAAGAAAACAAAGGAAACCATAAATTTTGATCAAACTCCCAATCAGGAGCTTCGTGGGATTCAGACGGCTCAGTTCAGTCATTGTGAAGTTTTATATATTTATTTATTTATCTTTCAGAATGAAATCCCTTATCTTAAACAAATATTTAAGCTTTTAATTTATTATTTATTTATTATTTAAATATGTAAGTAACTCAAAACTGAATGAACTACTAAGTTCAATCATTTCAGCCTTCATGTGTTTTTCTGCCGTTTTAAAACTTTTTATTTGGTCTCTGCCACATAAATTGTGTTGATCTTCCACTTGCAGCTGCAGGATTGAGTCGGCTCTAAAAAAAGATCATGGCATCAGTGTTGTGGCTCTTCTTTGCTCTGTCTTTTTCATCCCTTGAAGCAGATAGTTTAACGCTTGCACGTTCGTCCGCCTGTGGACTGCTGGGTAATCTCCTGCAGATTTCACTTCCTGCTGATAAGATTCGACTCATCTGACCGACTGCGGCTTCAGATTATTAACGGGATGTTTCATGATCCGAGTGTCTTCACCGCTCCAGATAAATGAAAGTTTTCATCGACATTATTTAAGACTTTGTTTAAAAATATATATACATTTAATGAGATTAGCTTCTGTCTGCGTACATAAACACTTTAACTATGGCATCTTTGATGATTTTGGGTTCAAGTGACATTATGAAAATAAAAACTTTTCTGATATTTTATTAACTGACTGACTGAACTTAAATGTGTTAAATACTTAAATATCACTTCTAAAATACACTACCAGTAATAATTTCATTCACAACTTTACAAATTGATTAATCAATTTCGTATTTACATTTTTCACATTTCAATCCAAACCTGTTGTATGACAAATACATTTTTTCCATAACTGATATAAACTAAAAGCAAAAAAAATACTTTAAAGGAAAAAACACTATTTGATTCTATTGATTAATACAAATTTTTACAAATAAAGATCAATTCCAGATCCATTTAATCTTATTTTTACCCATCTGCTCTTATTTATCACACTTTATACGAGTTTGTTGAATTAAAAACATGTTAAATAATTTTTGTTAAACTGAAACAAAAAGAAAATTAGTTTAAATCTGAAAACGTGAAACTTTTATTGGAGCGGTTTGGAATGTTACGCGCAAGTGTTTTCTCCTACATTTGCGATCAGTTCTTGCATTAGTCAAAAATGAAAAACTTCCTTTTTAAAAAACAATATTTATTTTTCACCTTCATCAATTGAAAAGTCAGTTTTTAGAGTTGTCATTTGTTTCCAAAGCATTTTTTTCTTACCTTTTTTCGGATCGGTTTGTCACTTTTCAAAGGAAGCAAAAATATGTCAGAAGTGGATTAAACGTTGGATTGGGATCATGTGTTTACACACGCTCTCTGCCATGGCGGCATTCCTGTCCGCTCTGAACTGTAAACCTCTAAATGGACCATTAACCAGTGTCTGTGTGTTCCTGCTGCCACGCTCCTCCAGCTCGCCGTTTGTTCTCCATATAAGGGTTCCTGCGACTCTGAAGCCTCTGGATAGATGCAGGCCGGAGCGGCACCATGTAAGCTCAGGAGAAGTTGAGGGTTTGAACTCTGCTTGCTGAAGGGGTCTTCATTCCTGCATATCAGGTCCTTTACAAACAGGGGGTTTAGTAACTTTAAAGAAAACGACAAAAGTACGTATTTTTTGGATAGTAATGGAAACCTGACAATCTACGGATCTTATAATTGTCATTCTGTACAATCGTAGTTCCGTTAAAAAATAAAATCACATTATGGACCGTTATCCGGATGAAGATTTTCTGATGACTTTGCAAAATTCTGGGTACTCTCATTTAGTCAGAGTTTAGTGTTTAGCAGTCTCTGTGTAAAAAGGTGTAAAGGTGGTTAATGGTCAAAGTGGTTTGTGTCGGTCGGTAGAAGCTTTAAGCAAAGGTTCACAACATCTTCTAAGTCAGAGGTGTCGTCGGACTCAAGGTCCTGAGGTAAGAAGCCTGCCTTAGTTCTCCTGATTACCTGGACCTGGTGTGTTTTGTCAATAAGAATGACGGGTTAGTTGAAAAACCTGTCAGACATGGACCCTCGGGGGCTGAAGTTTGACACCTGAGCAGTTGAGATGTCTTCCTTTGGTCACAGAAGATTGATTCCTCCGTTAGTCGTCTTTGTTTGTCACTGGGTCTGAGTGGGCGGGTCTCTATTTACTGGCAAATGAATTTGGGTGTGGTTCACTTCAGTGTGGACACAAGTGGACTTTTCAAAAAGAGTGACAAGAGGATTGTGGGAAATAAAGGGACATCCAGTCTGAGAAATAACTGGTTTTCTTACTCCTGTTTCAGGCAATATTGCCCCCAATGGACAAATATTGGAACTGCAGGATTTCTTAAAATAAAATGTTATTATTTCAACTATTGGGTATTTAGCTGACCCTGAGAGCACAGTGTGAAAACAAACCAAATCACATAAATGGACGTAAACTTTAGATTATTTGAGTTTCTTGGACTGTTTTAGTGTTACTTTTACTCTGCTTTCTGCTTATTTGAGGTGAAAACCTATAACTTGTGGGCGGTAACTTGAAAACTGATCAATAAATTCATTTTTTTCTAGTGTTTTGTCCAATTTGTACATTTTTATTTCAGAAACATGGCGGCTCTGTCTTTTTCTTTTGGTTAGTGACTGTGTCTGAGTCATGTCTGTCACTGATCATCCACTGTACAATTATACAACTCCCTTGTGATGACGGTTTGCTGCGTATCTCTGCTGGAGCACACATGAGTCTGCTCGTATGCTTGAATGAAACTGAGGAAGATGATGGTCTCTGACCTCAGCTTTGACCCTCTGGCCTTTTTTTGTCCGACTTCACCCTGCAGCAACAGTTTATACTCCACCGATCCAAGACTTCTTAACTCTTCAGCAATAACTTTTTTAGTTTTGTGAGGCTATAACTTGAAATGAAAAGAAACTTAAACACAAAAGCTTTTTATGACATGATGGCACTCTGACACAAAGATGTTCATGGAAAGGTCATTTGGTGTTGTACCACGAAGCGGCGTCTGTAAAGCCTTCTGTGTTTGAACATGCATCCTGTTTAAGTTGATCCTCATAAAGGAGGTGGGTTTTTTGGCTCCACGTGACCCTCATCACGTTTTTCCCTTCATGACAGGATGTGGAGAAGGAGCGGGAGCAGCGCAGAGAGTTCAGCACGGAGGAGATCCGGCAGAAGATCGAGGCGTACAACTCCATGACCAAAGACCACCTGAAGATGACGCTGGTGAGTGGAGCCTGGAACGTCTTGATTCTGTCTCTGCGGACTGGCTGCAGCATTCCTGAGCTCTGGCATCACTGTGGCCTGAGGTTATTCCTGTCATTGTTCTCCCCCGCTGTGCTTTGCTTGGCAGCAGAAGAACGGTTGGAAGCTGTGAAATGGACCACTTTAAGGAATCTAAACAGTTCAGTGATTGGTTATTAAAAAATGAAACGCTTTTAGTGATTACGGAATCCTTAAATGCAAACAAAGAAACTAGAATAACTGATGTGTTTCACTCAACAAACCAGCAGCTAATTAGCAGTAAAAATCTGCTAATTACTGGATTTTTGGACTCTGAGTCGTTGGACTGAGTCTTGTTTTCTTTGCTGTTTCTAATGACTAATCCTCCGGTGAGATCTGTTGGATCTGGTTAGATCTAATAGGATCCCGTGAGATCCACTAGAATTTGTGATAAGATCTGGTGTAAATCGGTAAGTTTTGGTTAAATCTACGGGGATCCTGTGAGATCTACTGGAATCCTGAAATAATCAGCTGATAACTGTTAGGATCTGGTAAAATTTGCTGGGTTCAGCAGGGATCTAATGAGATCACGTGGGATCTGCTGGGATCATGTGAGATCTACTAGAATTTAGTAGGATATCCTATAAACTGTTAGGATCTGGTAAGATCATGTGGGATCTGCTGGGATCATGTGAGATCTACTAGAATTTAGTAGGATATCCTATAAACTTTTAGGATCTGGTAAGATCTAGTGAGATCATGTGGGATCTGCTGGGATCATGTGAGATCTACTAGAATTTAGTAGGATATCCTATAAACTTTTAGGATCTGGTAAGATCTAGTGAGATCCTGTGAGATTTACTGTGGTCCCATGAGAATAGCTGTGATCTGTTGGAATCTGGTTAGATCAGTTGGGATATGATTTTGTCAAATCGAAGCTTCTCGGAAACTAACAGTGTTTTTTAATTACTTTAACGCTTTTTAGTCCTTTCTACTCACTATAAAACTTTCAAAATAAAGTGTGCATTTAAAGAAGAACACTTAAAAGTTATTCAAAACACTTTAGTAATGCAATTATTGATTTTTCTTTTTTAAAGTATCTTAACGAAATTGAATGTTAGGTCTTCCTTCCTGAATCTGATTGTTCAGTATCTAATCCTGTTTTGAATCACAAACATTTGGAAATAATCCGTCAGTTTGATGTCAGACGTGATTATGAAAGCAGAAGCAAAAGATGAGAATGAATTCATCCCTGGACCTTCGTGCAGAGCTTTTACGTTTTATGTTGAATTCAGCCGTTAAATTGGTTCAGAAGACTAGAAGTCGCCCAGATGTTCTCTCATCTCATCTTTGTGTTAGACTTTAGGCTCTTAAAACTGTGGAGTCAGCAGTTAAATAGATGGATCAACAAAATCAAAACAATTTGACCTTCTTTAGTGATCTTTGATCAGATTTGTAAACAAAACTTTATATTAAACGAAACAAAGTCCTTAAATGAGTGGTGCTTCTATGTTTAGTGATAAAACTTTGTGAAAAGATCATACCATTATATTTTGTTATAATTTAAATCCTCAGGTTTAAACTTTTCTAAACATTTGAGGTTAAAGAAGTTTTAACCTCAGAGCTAAAAGTAAAGACTCGGCCTCAATCGCTTTGCTCTTTTTTTCTGCTCTTCTTTGTCTCCATCATTTCGTCTTCGTTCATGTCCAGCCGTCACACTCAAACGCGCTCGGAGAGCACATATGGCGAGATGAGATTAAGATGCTCTTCCTCCGTCGGAGGCCATCTGTCTGCACTGGGAGCTCTGGCTGAGCGGCTTCCAGATGAACTCATCTGTTATTCTGCCTTTAGGAGTTGTTATTCTCTCCAGTTGCTGTAGAAAAAAGGATTTATATGAAATAAAAAATATTTCTCTTTCGAAGTAAAAAAACAACAACAACAACATAATATTAATTTCTCCCTGTGGGTTAAACAGATTTAAAGCATACAAATGGTAACAAACGTGTTTGCAGAAAACTGCAACAGGTTCAACCAGACTTCAACTTTATCAAACCGAAACCTCGGCTTTAGATAGAGACACCTATTTTGGAATGTCCGACATGAAAGCAGGAGATTTTCAAAATAAAAAAACAGCAAATTTTCTGATGGACATTTGAGCAGAAACCCCTTCAACAGCGAGAATCAGACGAGACATCGGGAACGGGTTTTCTCTTTCACAACCATTAACCCGCCAAAAAATGAATAAAACGACTTTAATCTTGTAAATAACGATCTATGGGAATTAGATAAATTCAGTGTCGTTGAAAACAACACTGTGACTCTGCCCCTCCCACATTGAGCTCATTCGTGGGTTTCAGCGTGTTCGTATCTTTTCTTATGTTGAAACCTTAAGTGGGGGCTTTCATCAAAAACGTAATCGTAAATGAGCTGAACGACTCCTCAGGCTTCTGTCGCAGTACGAACTAGCACATTTCTCCTTTTTCAGAACATGCTAGCCCGTTTGTTGGAATGGGTTGAATTAGTTTGAACTGTTTTTTTTCTTTGCCAGACTGGTAATAATGGTTTTATAACCCTTTAACAACAGAGCTTTAGCCCGGGTGCTGATGTTTTTTAAATTGTCGTAACTGTTCATTCATGGAATTCCAGCTGCTTTTGAAGTTGCAAAAGGCAGCCTCGCATTGATATGCAATGTGGCACAATGGCGACACGCTACTATTTTTCCATTTCAGAATCCATTGGAATTAACTGCGTTGGTGTTGTTATTGTGTTATTTTGTGTTATGTTGTTATTGTGTTATCTTAATTGTGTTATTTTGTTTTGTCTGGTATTTGTTTTGAAAAATCGCATAAAGATGCGTTCAAAACAACCGAAACCATCGTCATGAACAAAGGTTTGAACCGTCTTTCTCAGGGATCCCACGGCGAGTACACCGGGTTCATCAAAGTCCTGATGGACCTGAGGCGGCCCGTGACTGTGCGGGGGGGCCATAAAGGGGCTACGGTGGCTGAGGAGGCCTTCTACCTCCCACAAGAAGTCAACATGATCCTGCACATCAGCTCCAATCACACAGCCAGACAGGTGGGAAACTCGTTAGTGCCCTCATTTTGTAGAGACTGGAACCCAACAAACGGCATCAGTGTGGCCTTTTAAAAAAATATATACTCTTCTTAATAATTAGTATTATTTTCACTTTGGTTTATCAATTTAAAAAGTTGACGAGGAAAACATCTTAACCAAAATATTATTTTATTCTTTTAGAGCAGGGGTCGGGAACCTATGGCTCGCGAGCCATATATGGCTCTTTTGATGGTCACATGTGGCTCGCAGACAAATCTTTAATTCAAATTTTTTTTCTTCATTAGACCAGTCCTTCTCGTGCGCGATGCGATGGCAGAGGCGCGCAGTAGTAGCGGTGCTTAGAGAGACAAATCTGCGCCAGCACTAGTATAAGTTTAAAATTGTCTATTATTTCACAGAGTTTGTTCCACCCGGAAACCTGTGAATTGCCGTGCCTAAAACTGCGCGCTCCCGTCTCTGAGAAAGAGCGCGCAGTTGCGGGGACGGGATGTGTGAGGAAGAAAGCAGAGGGTGGGGCTGAGGTGTTGTGGGGACCGGCAGCAGGTGAATCGCGCAGGGATTGTAAATAGGTAAAACCCACTGCCTGTCACTCACTGCAGCGTGTGAGTGTGTGTTTGGCTCCAGGTCCGCATGTGAGCAGTCTGTCTCACATCTACAAAACATTCATACCAACCTAAGATCACGTTTAAAGTCTCAACGCCTGCATGAAGCAGAAACTCACCACGTAAACCAGACTAGACCATCAGCAAAACTACCACGAGAAATACTCATCATTTATTAGAAACAGCATAACAATGTTATTAAAAAGAATCCACAGACTTATTGTACTTTAAAAATGTTGAAATTACATCAAATGCACACATTCACTTGTATTTTAGTTTTAAACATATTGTCGCGGACTGAGTTGGGTGGCTGTTGGGCCGCTTTAAAAGTTCTGGAGTTCATGGAACGCATCGATCATGCAGAGATCTGATTGGCCCTCAGTTCTGTCGCTCAGCCTGTTGTTAGGTAGTTTGGACCAATGGGGTTCAGCTATGGGCCGAATAAGGGAAAGGGGAGGGCTGCAGCGGGAGCAGGGGAATATAAAGTTGGGAGACGCGCTCTCGTCTCGTCTCGGCGGGAGAGATTCAGGAGCTGCTGAATTAATTGTTCGGCGTTTGTTGTGGTCTGCAGTAACCAGAATTAAGAACCTTAAAAGAGGTTAAGTCTCCGTGCCTCAGTGTGGGAAAGGGACACTACATTATTGTATGGCTCTTTCGAAATTACATTTCAAAATATGTGGCGTTTATGGCTCTCTTGGCCAAAAAGGTTCCCGACCCCTGTTTTAGAGTATCTTTAGATGAAAGGAAAATACAGTGTGTCATATTCTATTAACTACATTTATTTGGGACTGTGGTCCTAAAACAATTTAAAAACACAGTTTTGGTTCATTTTAGTCGTAAAAATCTGGATTATTTCGTACAAAAGTTCCTCAGTGGTTTTTGTTTTTATGATCGAATGAACTCCAATCATTTTATATGAACCGAAACTGGTTGTAGATGTTGAGATTGTAGTAATTTTAGTGTTTTGATTTATTTAAATAAGTAAACTTTTTTGGTCAGATTGAGTAAAAACTAACAGAACCAGCAGACTTCAAACTAACATCCTAAATTGTTTTTTTACAGGTGGTCGGCGCTCTTTTAGGGAAGTTTAAAGTGGTCGACAACCCGGCGAAGTACGCGCTCTACAAACGCTGTCGAAGGGAAGAGCAAGGTAAGACGGTGTGTGTTTCTGTCTTTGTGCCTGCCTGTCTGTGTGGGTTTTTGTGTCTGTTTGCTTTTTGGCTGACACAGCACTGATGGCCTTCTTGTGTTTGGGTGGGGGGCCACTCCCCCTCGTCAGATGCCACAGAGCTCCCCCCACAACACCACACACACAGAGAAACACACACCGCGAGTGTATAAATACAGCCCAGAGAATGAGCAGCTGTTGGCGTGTGCGGTTCTGTCATACCAGATCTGTGAAACCCGCGTCTGTCAGCCTCCATCCCGGACCTGAATCTGGACTCTTTCAGGCTTTTTTTTGTGGTTTCTGGTTTTGGTTTGTAGTAAATTCTGAAGACAGTCTGCTAATAAAACGTCTAGACAGACGCCTGACAGCAGATGCATGCTGGGATATGTTCTGCCTTCAATGTGGAGAGTGGCCTGTTGGTAAAAGAACCCGGTTCTGGTGATGGAGAAACATCAAACTTAAAGTTTTGAAGATCCAGGAGGATTAAAAAAAAAAAAAATCCAGTAACTGAATTTGATTTGCAGGGAAAAAAACTTATTTTTAGTTTTTTAAAAATTGTTTATTTTGGATTGAGCTTTTATTTTGAAAGTTGTTCATCTGAAAACAATTCTTTTAAATTAATATTTCTGCTGCGAATGTTATTTTCCTTTTTTTTTAAAGATTCTCCAAATCACAGATATAACTGTAATAATACTTCAGCTGCACAGTTCCAAAGCTTTTAGTTTACGCGTTAAAACGTTACGGATAGTAAAATAATAAATTTTATCGTATCGCGTCAGTTTGGATTGTTTGTTTCTTTCACAACTAACACTTTAGTGAAAACCATTTAGTTTCATTGCCTTTTACTGATGAACTCAACTGAACTGTTTTTCCCGCACTGTTTTCTTTGGGCTGATCGGCTGGTGTGTGCGTTTGTGTTGCAGTGTACGTGTGTAAGCTGGCGGAGGCCGAGTGTCCGCTGTATCTCCGTCTGTTGGCCGGACCGGACCAGGACTCGCTCAGCTTGGTTCTGAGGGAGCAGCAGACCGGAGAAGTCATGGTAACACGAACCCGACGTTTTTGGGGAAAAAAAAGCAAAAGAGTTCTGTATGCTAACATTTTTCTCGTCTTTGATAGACAGATGGCTAGCATCTTTATTGAATAGTAGCTGCTAGCATTCATCAAAACTTACACTTAAAAATACAATAAAATAAAACTTTCAGAAGTAAAAATGTATTGGTTATTGCTTCTTGGTTACTGTCTAAAACCTAACCAAGCCCCCCCCCCCCCCCCTTTCTATGTATAATATATGTCTTTAAAAACATTTCTGATATTTTATATTTTTAAATCCATTTTTAAAATATTTTTCTATACTTTATTTTTTTTGTTTTTCATAATCTGTCCCCTTGTTTGCTGGCGCTACCCGTCTTTCTCTTGTTTTTTTGCATCACTTTCATGCTTTTGTTGTTCTCTTTTGATCTTTGTGCTCGTCTTTCCTGTTATGTCAGAAATAATAATTAAAAGGGTGTAAATTATAATAACAAACGGCTACATTTGAGTGACATCAATTTGAACCTTTCAACATCTTTAGCTCGCGTGTTTTTTGAAGAACTGTAACTCTTCAACCATATTTTGTAATTACCGTTCTTCCGATAGATTCTGACCCCGAAAAAAAGCAGCTTTTCACCGATGTTCACCACTTTACTGACGTAAAAATCCCCACTAAGCCACCTTTTCAACTTCAGAGTTCATTGGAATTATTAGTAATGTTGTTAACCGCCGTAGAGTCGCAATACTTCAAATGGCGTTTGTTATTTTGCCGTCGCCGGCGACAGCTCAGGTGTTAAAGGGTTAAAGCGCCGGAAATGATCAACTAAACACAAATATTTGAATGAACCAAAAAGCATCTTCTTTACATCTGTGGACGATAAAGCCGATGCATATTTGTTTTCTTCCTCAGTGGGACGCCTTTTCCATCCCGGAGCTGCGAAACTTCCTGCTGATTCTCGACAAAGAGGAGCAGGAGCAGAAGGACGCGCTCATTCGCCGCTACACACTTTACCGGAAGAGACTTGAAGAAGCCATCAGGCAGCACAGAGTTTAGCCTCTGCGAAAGCGAACTGCTGCCCCCTGTGGGGTCGGAGGAGGCGCCGTTCAATCTGTGAGCGTTGGAGAAGAGGAAGTGCCTGGAAGGTGGGATGAAACGGAGGAACGTCGAAGGACGGATGAGCAGAACAGACGGATGTTTCGCCAAAGACTGACTCCACTGTGCCAAACGGATCCATCCTCTCTGTTCATCCCTCTTTTCTTTTCCACACTGTCCTGCTGTCGTTTAATTTATGCACTTCTTCTGGTCCCTTCTTCTCTTATACTTTAAACTTGTGAAAGACTGGAGGCCAAATGTTGGGTTGTTTTAATTTAATTTGTTTGTTTTAAAGGTCTGTACAGATTTTTATTTATGTGGGTGGAGCCTTTTTTTGTTTTCGTGGTTTTTCTTTATTTTTTTTTTTACAAAAGTCTTATTTTATTTTATCTTAAGCAGATGGAGAACAATTTATCTACAAGATGGAAAGAAACCGGAATCAGACAACAGCTTAGGAAAAGTTCTGGTTTTAAATCATAAACGGAGACAAAATGTATTTGTGTTTTGCACAATGAGACCAGAAATAACAAAACACCTGAAATGTCAAATAATTCTCATTTTCTTTAAAGCAACATTATTCCCTGGTTTTCATTAAATCATACGGAATTCCAATTATGCCAAAATATACTTTTGTTATCTGGTCTTTATCATAAATTAAACATATATTATAAGTCTAAAAATAATTTTACTTTTAGTTATGTGAACAAGAATATTAGATTTAAAACATTTTTGAAAAACTCAAGAAACAGAAATTCTATATTTTTATTATATACATTAAATTGACCCTTTTTCCTCTTGTAACTATTGGGAAATTATTTTTTTTCCACCAAAAAAATTAGTGCTCCATTTTATTGTTTACATTCTTGAGATCAACAAGACTTTTTTTTGTAAATCAGGCTTAAAGCAGCACATAAGACTGTTTTATTGTCGTATTATCTTTTTTTTTGTAAATCATTTTATGAATAGGGAATGAAGACGGGTTTACATAATGTTTTCATACACTGAAAAATTAAATAAGCTGCAAATTGGGGAAATATTTACCCTAATGTTTTCTTCGTTAAAAAAAAGGCTTTATAGATATTTTATTTAGTATTGTTATTTTTGTTAGACATTGATTTTGGAATGCTTCTTACTCCATACGTAACCACAGATGAAGGTACAGAGGAACCTGGAGCGTCACGTTTGTGGTTAAAGTGACTGAAAATGACCTTTTGGCGTTGGGTACTGTCACGTGATCAAAGCACTAAAGGTTTGTGGGCTCAGGAAGCTGTTTGTGGTGACATGAGACGGGTTTTCGGAGGTTGTCGGGATGGTTCGGAGTATGTAGTTGAAGTTTAGATGAAAGAGAAGCAGACGAAGAGCGGCATTAAAGTTTATGAGCGGCCTCTGGGCTGATGAGGGGGTTGTCCTCCACCCACCAGTCCCTTTTTAATTAATCCCCACTTTATTGCATTTGTGGTTTTAAAGGAACGGGATCTGTGGAGGAGCTGATGGAGCGGGAACACGAGGCCGCTTGGTTGCTCTCAACTCGTCTGTCTGCAGCCGTTCTGAGGTCAAACGTGCAGCTTTGACCTTTGGAAAAACAAAGAAAGGAGGGAAAAAATTGAAGATAAAATCTCAGAAAGTGAAATGGAAGGTGCAAAACTGTAAAGTGTTTGAGTGTAGTACATGTAGCTCGCTCACGCAGAAGGTCCTCTTGGTTCTGTTGCTTCTCACTTCACACTAAAAATTGCCTTTTTTGTCCTATTTTTTAGCTTTTTGTTCACAGAAAACTCTGACAATCATTTAAAATGTTTCTGGTGTTTGCAGCTGCTGAATGACGTCAGACTGACGGTGCTGCAGCACCGCTGTGCAACATCGCCATCTAGTGTGTAAATACTGCAACTTCTCCCTCATTTGTGTCCTTTTGCTTTTACAACCAAAGATATTTTCGTGGTCTTGCCTGGTGCAAAAGTATTCTAGAGGCCTCTTCCCACTGGAGGGAAAATCTGAAAATGTTTTATTTATAGATTTTTTCTTTTTTTTTTTAAAGATTTATTCTTCTAACACTGGGTTTGTTTTGTTTTTGCAAAGAGCTTCAAAGATTTGCATTTTCCAGGTGTTTGAACACCAAAGCCTTAAACCTTAAGTGCAGATTTAAAGGACAATCGTGTAGCATCATGGGAAATGTAGTGTCCTTAGGGGATTTGGCCCCTTGGGGAGCTGTTATTGCTGAAACTCTTTTCATTTTTTTGTGTAAAAATTCTGTGACACAAATTTATCTCTGAAAATTCTAACCCAATGTTTTGAATCCCAACACAAACTATTTACTTGTGAACATTTGCTTCCAACCAATCCTGTAAAAGTTACAATAATTGATACTTAAACTTGTAAATTTAATTTTCACAAATGTCCAACACTAAAGAATCTCAGTTGCTTGTTGGAATAAAAACCAAATGAATTTCTGTCTGTTTTTGTCTTCATCTTATTAAAAATTATGTCTAAATAGGATCAGCTGTCATCAACAAACTACTGTTTATTTTGGTTCTTTTGACTTTGATTACAGAATAAAATTACAGATTTTGTTTTATTAACACATTTAGACTTTTTCTTTTTATTGCGCTTCTACTCTTTGTTGCAGACGTAAAGTGTGATGCAAGATTCTCACAATTCCTGTTTTCTGTTTGACCACATCAAATATTCTCTCAGTGCAAACCTGGACTCTCCATTTATGCAGAGCCGATAGTATAAATTCGGATACTCGGCACATTTTAGGTTGGTTTTAATATTTAATGTCAAAAATAATTGAGTCGGTGATTTTGCTATTAGGGTTTCCAACCTTTATTTACTTTATTTTTATTTTTTCCAAATCAACATTTTTGTTGTATTACATTTTTTTTACTAAAAAAAAAAATGTTACTGTTTCAAAAGTTAAAAGTTGTTAATACTTCATTAAAACCTAAACTGTAAATATGATTTACCTATAACCTTTTGTCATTTAAAATATAGCATCTTTTTTGTGGGAAAACTTTCTGCAATTCATCTTTTTTCATGTGATGTTTGTAGAAATAGTTTATATAGAAAAGCTGCAGTATTTAGAAAAGGTTCCTGCTCTAGTTTCAAAGCCAAGACTTGCAAGCTTTAAGTTTGTGCCCCAACTATTTCATTTATTTAAATGTTCAACTTAAAGAATGCAATCACTAGTTTACTTGAATGATTTCTAGTCTAATCTATTTTCATTTCCTATTTCTAAGGTTCTGTAAAATACAGCCTTAGCAAAATATAGTGGCGGTGTGACGTCACAAGGAACAGCAAATGTGAACAGCTTTTTGGATTTTTTTTTTTTTTTTTTAAAGAAGTAAAAACAATTATTTCTTTTTTAGTGATTGAGATGAAATATACGGAGCCCCGAAAGAGACAAATAAGTTAACAACAAAAACATGAAAGTAACCAGAATTTTTAACTTTGTACTTGGATTGCCCCTTTAGGGGCTCTGTAGATGCAAATATATATACATTTTCTATTTACATTTAACTCTGTTATCACGCAACTTTTTTCATTTTTTCTAATGGAAAAAAAAAATCCTACATTTTTTTTCATGGGTTTGCTTTAAACCTATGCAAAGAGTCATTGGATTGAAAACTTTTATTTTAGCAAAAAGAAAAATATGTTAATGACACTTAATTCAGTTATTTTACCCGTTTATTTACTCATATGGTATACTAAGGTTGCCTAAAAGCATACATGTTTTAAAACATTCTATTAAAAATAGAATTAATAATATCATAAAAATGCACAGGTTTGCATTCAAGTAACTAAGACACCATAATAAAACAAAGACAGTTCTTAAACAGTTTAGTTTTATTGATTCTCTGATGCTCTGCGGTTGACTGAGATCAAGGTTTTTTCCAGCTAGGTGAA
Source organism: Oryzias latipes (assembly GCF_053564925.1). Classification (NCBI taxonomy): domain Eukaryota; kingdom Metazoa; phylum Chordata; class Actinopteri; order Beloniformes; family Adrianichthyidae; genus Oryzias; species Oryzias latipes. Next base: position 23,475,977 of record NC_136259.1, read on the forward strand.
GATTTTAAACGTGTTCAGGAAATCCGTAGCCGTCACCTTGGTGGTGTGAAGTGGAACGGCTCTTCCTGCTCCTCAAATTGATGTTAAAACAGGTTTAAAATCCTGCAGAATGACGACAGACGTGCTAAAATCTCTGTTTTTACTCCTTTGTGTCAACAGTCGGAAAGATTCGTCATGTTTTTACTGAACTCTGTTGTGTTGTTGTAGCCAGCCTGTTGGCAGGACTGTTGCTTGGAGCAGAAGCTCCTCCCCCCTGACCTCTGTCTGACCCACTCTTAACAAAACACTAACCCACAGACAGAAAAAGGGGAGACACTCAAGCCCAAACACTCACAGGACGGCCTTCAAAGTAAAAGTCTCATTTAAGACCAAATGATCATAAATACATTTTTTAAAGGGCAAATGGTTAAATGTATGGGTGGAGCAAACAGAACTCTAAATTCGCTGGGTCCAGCCCGAAGGCCCTTTTCGGCATACTGTTGAAATGGGCGGAGCTAATTTTGTTCAGCAAGCCACTCCCACTTTAAAACTAATTTACGTTGTGGAATCCAATGTGCAGGATTACACATTCTCATCTAGTGTGTTGTACGTGACCTAAATACAGTTACTGTTCAGAAACGTTTAAAAGTGTTTTAGATTAAAAGGTTAATGAAAAACATAAAATGCAGTTTAATAATTTTTGAAGGATTGTGAAGAAATGTTTTAATGATCAAGTCTAAAAGTTTTGAATTGTACTAAATAAATAACAACAATGATAATAATAATAGTAGTAATAATAGTAATTTTGCCATTATTCATTCTGAAATGTTAACAGTTGATTCATACTGGACCAGCCCAAGTTAAGTGAGGTACTGTTTGAAAAGAAATTGTGTTTTGTTACTTTTAATTAAACTATAAATGTACAATTACAGGCTTTTAAATTAGCTGATGGTAGAATGCTACTTTGAATTGTGTTTTTTTCCGTATAGTTTGATTTTGAAGAAAAATCCCAAAGACTTCATTAAAACTGAATGGTATGTTCCAAATATAGCTAATTTTTATTTGTCTAAAATCTAAACAGGCGTTATTTTATAGCCAATATGTATTTAGATATGTGTAGAAACCAATAAAAATATGTGCCAAACAATTATAATTTTAATAATAAAGTTCAGAAATTTATCATTTTAAGCTTTTTCCCTTCGAGAAACATGGCGGACGATAAATATGAGTGAAGAAACGGGGTGTTCTTCGGTTCTCCTTTTATTTTGTCACTCCGCCGGAAGTACTAGAGCACGCGCCGGCCGGTTTACGGTTTTATTTGCACACAAACGCCGTCTTCGGGCTCAGTCCGAGAAAGAGGGACGCTCCTATGACTCCGCCGTGTAAGTCGGAATTATATTTATGTAAAAAAAATAAAAGTCTCCAAAAGCGCCTTCGCTTTTTGGGGACATTTCATTGCGACAGTCTTAAATTTAAAAATTGTCAGACATTTAACCGACGGGCGCCATTAAACATTTTCCGTTCGTGTAAAACTCACTAAGCGCGAAACTTTTAGCAACTTTCTTTTATTTTTCCTTATTTCTTCATTTTAGGCGGCACCTGTTGAACAAATGCGGGGAAACTGAATGCGTACTTGAACGCACCACTTTGGTCCAGAAAAAGTTATTTTCAGGAGTCATGACATGACGGCCTCATAAATCTTTGTGGACAGAATTTGTTTTAACATTTAATGTTTAATAATATTAAGAAATCTGCGTCATTTTAACTCAAATTAACAGAAACTTCTTTTTTTTTTATCAGACCCCTGGAGGTTTTGATTTTTCCAGATTTCTCTGCAAATCTACAGATAAGAAACTGGGAATTTTCAAAACTACATTTTTATTTTAACACTTGCAAGCGAGATTACATTTTTCAAACTAATCTTTTAGGTGTTCTGACAGCTATTTTGTCCTTTCCCAGATGAGTTTTCTCCGTTTTCACAATAAAAGCTCATTTTGTTGCCAGACTGAAGTCAAAGGTCACCTCAGCTGTCAGCGCACATGTTGGTATTTGAATGCACCTTTTCCAACTCATTTTCCTGCAGTAAAAAAGCATCAGAAGACGTCAGGTTTTCGTGGTGCCTTCATGGCCAGCTTTGCGAGGAGATCGCTGCTGGCGGCTCTGCTGGCTGTGGCTGTTGGGGTTTACCTCCTGCCGTCTCCCATAGATCCCAAACCCCACAGGTGAGTTCACACCTTTCTGTCATCAGCCGATACGCAGATGAAAGGTTTTTTTTGTTCCGTAAGCCTGAAGGGGCCCCCGCCCACTCTGGAGGGGCCACTGGCCACGAACACCCTTCTCCAGAAGGGGCGCCGGCTGTTCACCGGGAAACTACACGGACCAGAATCCTTTACTGCTGATGAGGACGGTGAGTCCCCAACGACTTGTCTGAACTGGATTGAGAACTTCTGTTTGTCAAATACCGTTAAACTGCCCTTAGCTGGTTTAGAGACTCTCCATTTGGCGTTTTAGGCAACGTTTACACGGGAACTGTGGACGGGAAGCTGTGGAGGATCAGCCCCGATGACAACCTCACCTTCATCACGCAGATGGGACAGAACCTGCCTGAATGTGGTTTGTTCTGCTTGGTTCTTTTTGGGGACGCCCGCACGCTCCCAGTTTTGTAGTCAACCAGTGAAATCTGCAATTTGGTTCCTTGAAAACCGACCCTGATCACCTTTTGGCCTGTTTTGAATTAAAACAACCCGTGTGGTCATAGTTCCTACAGAGCGGCAGGATGTCATTAGAAACTCACTTCTGAGTTGTGGGTCTAGAGTAAGCCCGCCCCCTTCCCCATCGTCCATCTGTAATACTCGGAAATACAATTTTAATCTTAGTCTTCTTTATATATGTCGTCTGTCATCAGGAAGATGCCACAAGAACATGTTAAAAACACCATTTTCATCAGAGTTGGTATCTTGTGGGGTCCAGATGACCCTACTCCCAACGTTAATGTGCCTTGGAGGCACTGAACAAGCTGATACCTGTCTTTTGGGGGGTCTAGATGACCCCACTCCCAACGTTGGCATGTTAACATTGGGAGTGGGGTCATCTGGACCCCAGAAGAACCTTTTTTCTTCAATGATTTGTGATCTTCACTGGTGTCCGCTTTTTGTGAGTTTTTCTTGATCTGCCGCATAATAATCGACCACATTGATCAAAACTGAAACATTTGAATACATTTCTCTATTTAATTTATTTGTATTTCCTAATTACCATGATTTAGTTCAGTTTTGCTCAAAAACATTATTGACATTAATTATAATTATAAGTATTTGATGGTTTGGACCCACACTCCCTTAAAAAAGAATGTTTACAATGTTTAATTTTGTTTGCATGTTTGTTTTGATATTTCCCAGATTACTAAGTATTGGTGTTGAAGATAGTTTAAAGCAGATCCCATATTTCGATGTAATTATAGTTTGAGAAAACAGTATTTCTAAAGCAGAAATTGTTCATATAAATGAGGTACTTTCATAGAATATCATAGTTACTGGTGTTGTTTTTGCCATTTGGGGCTTTGATGTTACTATATTTTAGCAATTGTATGTTTTGCAGCTTTTAGGAAAAGCTTAGATTGTAGAATTGTTACTTTTAGCAATTATCCAAATTCTTTTTTAGGACCAGCAAGTCCTTAATGGAGAGTCAAACTAGGGGTTTGAATGACAAATCATGATGCTCCAATTAGTCTTAGTTTCTTGATTAAGAAGTGAATAACTAGCTGCCAGAATGCACCAGAATCCATCTAAGACCACGTATTTTGCAAAGATTTCACTCCGCGCCCGCCATATCGCTCAAAGAAAGGTTCAGGGATTTTTTCCTTGCCTGTCTTTCATCACTGCTTTATCCACCTTCATCGTGGTAGGGAGATGTAAGGGTGGGGTCATCTGGACCCCATAGGATAGCACAAGGGTTAAAGATCCAAACTCATTCATGTGTCTGGAAACAAAGGGGGAGTTGGAGTTCGCAGAAAACAGGAAGTACGTCTGTCGTTCTTTCAGGGAGCAGCACGGATTACGAGCCCGTGTGCGGTCGCCCCCACGGCCTCCGCATGGACCGCCACAATCGGCTGATTGTCGCGGACTCGTACTTAGGGCTCTTTGCCGTCGATCCCCAAACCGGAGAGAAGACGCTGCTGCGGCCAAACGCTGAGGGTGAGGTGCCGGTGGCTCCTGGGGTCATGAACGCCGCTGCAGGGCTGAACTTTTGGCCTCTTCTTCTCAGGTGCTGATGGAGTTCCTTTTGCTTTTCTCAATGGCCTTGAAATCTCCGCCCAAACTGGGACCATCTATTTCACCGACTCATCGAGTCGCTGGGGGCGCAGACACGTCAAACTGGAGGTGCTAAACCAACTATTTTTGTTTTGCTTTTTTTAGATTTATTTAAAATCAAATATCGACTTTGGAAATACATTATAACGCTAACATGCGAGAAACACCTGACGAGGACAGACAGACACGCCCAAATACTCCGACCACGCACCACACCGCCTATAAAAAGGGAAGAAGGAAACAAAATGCCTCAACTGAAAAAAGATGCAATCATTTGCAGTAAACTAGTTCAAGCTGGAGAAGTCTTCATTCCTGAAGAATGGGTCCTTTAGCATATAGCAGGGCTCACGTAGTTTTCAGTGATAATTGCTTTGTTTTGTGTTGGTTTGTCGTGGAAGAAAGTTTGGGTGAAAAGTCATTTACAGTAGACGACATCCTGGAATCGAGGGAATACTGGGGGATGAGCTGAGTAACAGACACTTTTGGAAAATTTGGCATATTTGTTTTTAAATTACTTCTTTTAACGTTTTTTTTTGTTGCTGTTATATATGGGACGTATGTGACTTACGTAAATAAGTTACTTACGTAAGTAACATACGTATGTAAGCAACTTTACATACATGTAGAGCACGAAACGTACGTAGCATAGTGTCTCCAGATGACCCCTTGATGACCTTTCTAGTTGTGTTTTAGATATTGAAACATAATAATAATATTATTTATCCCACATTGGGAAAACTGTTCTCCGCATTTGACCCATCACCTGGGGGAGCGGTGAGCTGCAGGCGACCCTCACTGGGTGATGTTAATTGCTCGCCTTTGATATGGTAATTGCCCCCAGTACCGTTGTTTATTCAAACCCTGGTTTCCTGCGTGGTAATCTTTCACCTTACCAACCGAGCTACCCAGCCACTAAAAGGAAATTCTTCTCCGCATCTTGACCCCTCCCCTGGGGGGAACGGTGAGCTGCAGTCCAGCCGTGCTCGGGGGGGACAGCTGGCTGGGTAGAGCGGGGATCGAACCGCCAACCCTTCGGTTGTTGGACGACCTGCTCTGAGCTGAACTGCCGCCCTGGATGGGATAGGAGAGAACATCCTAAAGCTCAGTCAAGACAAAACAGACATTTTTAAGTGTCGGTCCTGAAGCTGAGAGAGAAAGGATCCAATCAACATTTAATCTGAACGTGTGCAGTAAAGTCAGAAACCTCGGTGTGATTTGTAGATGCAGATCTCACCTTTGAAGCACACGAACCGAGTTACAAAGACTGGAAATAAAGCCAGTGAGGCCCTTTCTCTCCAAAGCCAGTGCTGAAATATCAATCCATGCTTTTATAACATCCAGGATAGATTATTGTAATGCTCTTCTCTCTGGTGTTAAGAGAAATCCTACCAACCGGCTGCACGCCTTTTAACTAGAACCATAAACGAGGAGCTCATGACTCTGAAGTCTTTGCACTGGCTCCCAGTCAGCTTTAGGATCGATTTGAAGGTTCTTTTATTAGTTTATAAAAGTTTAAATGGAGCTGTTTTTTAATCAGATTTACTTTTAGTCTACTTGCCTCCCGGAGCCCTCAGGCCCTCAGGGGCAGGTCTGCTGGTGGTCCCAAAGGTAAGAACTAAAACCCACGGCGAGGCCTCATTTCAGCGCCGTGGGCGTGACGCTTTCATCCACTGTGGAGGTTTCCAAGGGGAAAAACTTCAAACTCCTCGTTTTAGTTGAGACTTTATGCAGTTTTTACCTGTCCACATGTTTTTATTTGATTTTATACGTCTTAGTAACAATGAATTGGATTTATTTTGATTGTACTTGTGGGATGTGTTGGGTTTTTATTTATCTATTTTTGCTATTTTAACTACTATTCTTTATCTTACTATTATCTAATTTATTATGGGAAGCACTTTGAGATGCAGGAAAAGTGCTATACACAAATAAAGTTGAATTGAATTTGTGTTTTGAGATCCTGTTTCTTTCTGTCCGTTGAGGTTTAGTGGTTGGTTCCAGTTTCTTCAGCCCCCATCTGAGTATTTGAGGTTCTGGTGGTTGTTCTTCTGCTGAAGACGTCTTGATGAGGCGCTCTTGTGCTGGTCATGGCCTTGATTGTTCGGAGACCACTTTGTTTTGTTTCTGTTCTGGGAACTGATAAAAGTATCCTGTAGGGAGAAACTTTGTGGTTTCTTTGCATTTGGACTAATCTGAGGATGAAGAACCTGGGCAGCAGTTCTGGTCCAAATCGGAGGAAGGAATTAAAGTTTTGTTCTGTCTGTGTGAAAACTCGTCTTTGTTCTCGGTTCTCTGCTTATCTGGGTTTGGGTTTTGGGATCAAGCAGTTGATTCTGATACCTTCAAAGCTGATCCGTCCCGCTGTTGGGCTTCACTGAGAAAGTCACGCAAATCTACGTCTAACATGCTCCAGAGAGATTACGGCTCGTGTGTTCTTACACATCAGCAATAACTTCACGTCTGGTGTCATGGTTGTTCGGGTTCTTCAGTTTGGGAGTTGAGTGTTAAAAGAACCCAGACCTGTCTGTGTTCATAGAGACTCCATTATAGAGCGAGAATCCGATCCCAGTTACCCTGAGGGTGTTTGTTCCTGTGCTGCTTGACAACCACACGCTTCTATCAAACACGAGGACTCGAAAACCTCCACCTGCTGCTGAAAGAGTCGGTTCAGACAGAGCTGCTGCTGAAACCTGAGCTCCCACACTTTAGCAGAGCACAGGGGAACGTGGGACGGGAACAACCGAGTTCCTGGAAAACTTCCAGCTTGAAAACCGTCTCAGTGAGTCTGGATGAGATGAGGAAGACCAGGTTCAGGTGTGGTCTTGGAGGCTCTTCGTTGCTTTAAACAAACCCAGAAACCAACCAGCTGATGACGAGTCTTTAACAGGAAAGCTACAGAATGGAGGTTGAGACTTGTGCTGCTCTCAGGTGATCGAGCTGAACAGTCTGGGTCGGCTCCTCTCCTACGATCCTCGGTCTGGAGCCGTTTCGGTGCTGCTGGACTCGCTCTACATGCCCAACGGCATCGCCCTGTCGCCCGACGAGGACTTCCTGCTGCTGGCCGAGACCAGCATCGGACGCATTCACAGGTAAACACGGAACTTCTGCCCCTAAAAGCTGAACTGTGACCCTTGACTGTATCTGAGAACTGGACTGAGTCGCCCCTCCCCCCTGGCGTTCCAAACAGGAAGTACCCGCTGGTTCCAAGAAGCCAAAATCCCACAGACTTGTATAGAAAACTAAACAGCTGTTACTCAGTCAGGCTAACAATTCTTGCTCTGATACCTTTTTAAAAAAAAATGATAATCCTAGTTTTTTCATATTTTCTCTGTAGTTTAAGTTTTAAAACGACCAATCAGATGCTTTGATTAAAAGCAGGTGGAGCCTGCTGGCTCCCACGTCCATTTTTAAATGGCGAAGATGATGTCATCGATTTCACAAAGTGAAAATTTCATTGTGATGAATGTTTTGTGATGACCATTTATGAATTCACTGAGTTCTATAGATGAAAACGCTGATGGCTTATTAAAAAAATACATTTTTTCCCCGCAAATTGGTCAAACGCAATGCATTGTGGTCTATGTTCACCAATCTAGCGAGCATCGATGCGCACTGGTTTTTCGCAGACTTCTGGGAAATTTCTAGGGATTTTGGAATTGTAGATTCAGACAGCACTAGAAATGGCGAACGCCACTACGTAAAGAGTAGGGAAGGAAGTCGGATAAAAAGTTTGTGTAGCCCACTCCAAGTGGTAGGGGTGTGGCCTTCCAACAAGCTCACTCCTGATTGGTGAGAGTGGTTGCCATGGACATCTGGATCCAACATGGCGACGTCCGTATCACAAAAAAAAGAAAAATCTGTTTGGAGCTGGACGTTTCTGTGAGTGACATCACACTCTTATATACAGCCAGTGGGCGTGGCGAGTGAACGTAGCTTGACGGGCTCTGTCTCCCGGCAGGTTTTGGCTGAAGGGTCAAAAGGCCGGCACCGGGGAAGTCGTCCTGGACAACATGATCGGTTACCCTGACAACATCCGCCTCAGCGACCACGGGACCTTCCTGGTCGGCATAACGACGCCTCGCTTCCGCAGGCTCACGCCGCCCTTCCTGGACGCCATCGCTCCGTATCCTGCTGTCAAACGTTTTCTGGCCAAGGTCAGTGAGCACGCCGGCGTCACCATTTACGGTAAAAGGAGGGGTGATGCTCCTTTTACAGCTGGTTATGAGCTACGATCAAAATTTAAACCAGCCGGAAAAACGAAGGAAGAGACGAGGTCACTCAATGTTTGGACGTGAAAGATGCAAAATAATTGACAAGTTACACAAATTATACAAAAAAAACCTCTAAAACTTTTAGCTTTTAGTTGAGAGGATTGTGGAGAGTTCATGACTCAAAATGAAAATTCAATTCTTTGATACTTTTGTTCTTTCTGTAGAAAAGTTGTTTTTCTATTTAAACTAATTGATATTTTAAATGAAATAATTTATTGAGATCAAGATATTTTTATTTCTTTGTATCCTAAAATAAAATAATAAAAGTATATTTAAAAAAAACCCAGCAGATTTCAGGATGGATTTTTCTTAAACATCAAACAAAATTTGAATATCACATCTGAAAAATCTACATTTTTTTCTGTTAAAACGTTTGTTTTCAAAAAACAAGCTTTGTATGTCTACCTTACTTATTTAAATTAAATATAATTTTTTTTTGCTAAAACAATATTTCCAAAATTTTTTAAGATAAAACATTCATTAAAAATTAAACTTAAACATTAAGTTTTTATTGCAGATTTCTCTGCTTTCCCATGATGCACTGCTCCTCTGGGTCAGTCAGTATTTCTCCTGTGAAGCTGAGTTTCAGGCTGAAGTGTTTTTGTTGTGAAAAACCTTCAAAGGAGTTCTGAGAAGAGTCCAAACCTGGGAGTCCCACAGACGTTTGTGTCGTAGGTGGTTCCTCTCAGCTGGTACAACATCCTGCTGCCGCGCTACGCCCTGGTTCTGGAGCTGGGCCTGGACGGCCGCATCGTGGGCTCCCTTCACGACCCGGAGGGCCGGCTCACCTGGGCCATCAGCGACGTCTTCCAGCACCGAGGCAGAACCTACCTGGGCAGCACCGACCTGCCTTTCCTGGCCGTCCTGGAGAGCTGGGAGAGCGATCCCTGAGAAACGAGCAGCGAAGGAGGCGGGAGGAGGAGAACTCCTGGGGAGCAAAGGAATTCAGACTCTGTCTCTTTTTAATCGACGTCTGCAAAGTTCAACCAAGCAGCCGATTGACTGAAGAACTGAGCGTTCTAGGATTTCCTGCAGTTTTAAATTTGAATCTCAAATGAAAATGTTTGAAAGAATACGGTGGCCCTGAAGGTGCAAAGCACATCAAGAAACCCTTTCAAATGTCTTAAAGATCGCAATATAAAACAGCAAAACAAATGACAGAAAATATTTTATGTTTGGCAACAAAACAAAATCCAGAAACCAAAACACAATTCTGAAGAAATGAAATGGTGATTTGAGTGATTTTTTTTATGTGTTTTGAACCTTCAGGGCCACCGTACCAGGAGCTAAGAACAGAGTCCACTAGGCTGTTTCGTCTTTTGTGTTTAAACGTTATTAGTGCTAACACACCCGGAAATGACAAATTATTAGGAAAACTAACAGATTAGTTGACTTGAAACTAATTTTAGAGGGAAAACCAACTAATTAAAGACCCACTCTCAGGAAAATTGTGTTTTTTTTCTGATGATGGAGGACATTTCTAAAGAAAATTAGGATTGAAATTGCATTTCTTTATTAAAATCCTTGTGAATCAGAAGCAGAACAGTTGGAAAAACATGTTTTTCTTCGGATACTTTGGAATCTGGCTCCAAGCCGTACGGCTGGAACGTTGCTCCAACAGCAAATGTTAGCTAGGGAGTGCGACGGGCTGTAAGCTAGAGGGAAGGAGTGAAAACGGAGAGCTCTCAGCAACGGGAAGGGGAGCGGTCCCGCCCACAACTCAGAGGTAAATCTCTAATAAATGACTGCCGCTCTGCAGAAACCAAGTCCTGGAAAACGACAGGTTTTTAGATTTCGGATGAAAACGGCTTCATTCGAATCAAAAGACCACTGGGAACGTTTTTAAATGGATCAAAATTTGACAGAATAAATATACAATTGGTGTTTATTTTAGCCAAAAGAAGGGTTTCTCCTGAAAAATTTAGTGTTTTTTATTTTTTTCTCTATTTAAATGAGAAAATGGATTTGATCAACACAAAAAAAGGCAGATGCTCTGAGGTGACACCATAAAAATACATTTATTAGACAAAAAGGAGCCCAAAACCATTTCAACAAAGTGTCAGAAACCAAACTGACAGAATGAAAAGTGCATCAGTGACAGGAAGAGGACCGATCGGCGGTCCTGCTGTGGTTTCAGGTGAGAAGTTAGTCGGGACAAACATCAGGAGGAGGAACATCCAAGAGGAGCAGCAGCAGGAAAATGTCCACCAAACGCGATTCCTTCTGACTTTGAGTTCAATGAATGAATGTTTTCTATTCAAAAGAATATTTTTACAGCAGCTGTTACGATGAAATATCTCTGTTAATAAAATAAAACTCAGATTAATGAAGACATGGAACAGAAATGTTTTTCTAAATCTACACTGGCTTTGATTTTTTTTTTTTTTTTTTCTTCATATTTTGTGTATAATCTTAAGCAGAACGTTAATGAAATGATCAGAGGAGCTTTGAAATCTGTCGGACAAACTTTTGGCACAAAACTTTCCAAACTGCTTCGTCTCCAAATTACCTTCATCTGAGGAAAAAGTTCTGATCTTTTTGTGTGAAGAAATAAAGAGAATTTAGAAGAAATCCATTGAAATGTGAAGGTTTTTTGTTTGAGTTTTAAAAAGTCTTGTTTGTTTTTTCTTTACATTTTTAGTTTTTGGGTGAAAATCATTTGATGAACGTTTGTCTTTGCAGGATGGATGACAGGAAACAGGAAGTAGCAGACGCTTTCGCCGTGTTTGTAGGTTGGTCAACAGCATCTTTCCCATCAAACGCACCAGCATCAGGATGTTGGAAAGATCAGAATCTTTCAGAATGGGGTTAGATTCCTGTCAAAATATGCAGTTGGACAAAGTTGTGCACACTGTGGAAAAAAAATGCAGCATTTGCTTTTATGTTTGACAGGTTTTCTTTGATTTTCCACGTTGGATTACTGTCAAAAGTGCATCACAGGCATTTATAACCGAAAAGTCTGCATGCACTGACTGTAGATGGAGAGATCAGGCGCTGATGAACGGTTTATAATAAACGACTTTAGTATTTTGATTTTCTAGCACTAATTAATGTTTTGTTGTGTAGATGATTGTCGCAAATAGCAGTTGTCTTAAACAGACTGTTTAAAGACCCACTCTGATGACAAATGGCGTTTTTAACGTCGTCTTGTAGCATTTTTCTGACGATGGAGGACGTGTTTAGAGAAAAGTAAGATGAAAACTGCATTTCTGAGTATGAATCAGATATTGTTTGTAAAAAAGATCATAGAAAGTCTGCCACTCTCTTTTCTGGTCTAATTTTCATTACTTCTAGGTCAGAAACGGCCTGCAGGCCCATGATCTGCTGCTGTCGCTTAGCAACAACAAAACGCCGCCGAAGATCGCCTTTATTATTATCTGGAATTTTTTCCAAGAGAAGTGTGATAACAAGTCAGTTTCTCTGTTGTCGGATCAATAAAGTTTCATTCTAGTTTAATGAACCGGCCTCATAATGTTGTCAGTGGTGTATTTTTGACAGAAATCTTTCAAACGTAAATCTAAAGGATTTTTTTCCCCGTTGTGTTCATGTGGATGCGTGTCATTTTGACATTTATCTAACCCCGAATTTCAGCCGGAACGACTCGGCGCCAAATGAAAACTTGGCACAAACGTCTTTTTTTGTCGCCTCTGAGATCAGACGATGTGGTGTCTGTCCTTTTGGGATTCCTGTCAGATTAGGATTAATTTTATTTATTTTTTCTGGATGTTTTGTGGTTTGTTGAAAGAAAATCTCCGGTTTTTGTAGCTGAAGTGAGAGCTGGTGGACTCGAGCCTCCATGACGGATGAGCAGGGGGAAATAAGGACTCTTCCTCTTACATTTACAGACTTCCTGATCTAGACCCAAGCAGGAAGTGGGCTCTACAGGGAACCCCCCCCCCCTCCTCACCCACCCACCCAACCTGATCCCTTCATCATCTAAGCGGCTGGATCATCTCACAGCGAGCTGAAGCAACATCTCCGCTCCTCTTCCTCCTCCATCCGGACTCTTCCTCATTTCACCCTCTGACTGAGTCTGCTCGGCTTCCAGCTGTGGGGGGGGAACAGCTGTCGGGGGTCAAACTTGTACCTGTGAGGAGAAAAAAAGAAAAAGTCACAGGTTGGATCGTTTCCTGTTTGGATTTGAGCATGCAGATCCGTCAGGGGGGCGGGGTTTCTGTGAACCGACCTCGGGTCGTGCACGCCCGGCGTTCGGCACGTCTGTCCGGAGCAGGACTGCAGCATCATCAGCCGGTGGTTCATCTTCTCCAGGACCTCCTGGTCGATGGTTTTTGCGATGTTGGTCAGCTGGTAGGGATCTGCAGTCACGTTGTAGACTTCTACGAAAACCTAGAGGGGGGCGGAGTCGACCAGTCAACCGTCTGCCGGGTGCATCATTTGGGGTACGAGCGTTCTTCTCTCCGTACCTCGTTGTCATCAAACTCGCAGTACTGCAGGTCGGCAGAGGGGGCGACAGTGCGCACACAAGCGTAGGTGTTGTTGTAGGAGTCCTCGCACACGCAGTCAGGAAAACACTCCTAAAGGAGGACACGCCTCTTAGCCGCGCTAAAACCTGCTGAACGTAAACTCGGTCTGTTCTCATACCGACACCCCCGGGCCGAGCAGAGGGCAGGCGGGGTCGGACACCTCGCTGCCCTCCCCCTCGTACTCCACCAGAAGGTCACTCCTCCAGCCGCTGGCGTTCATCCTCCCCTCCTGGTCAAACAAACATGGAGGTTTCCTTCATCGTTAAAAAGCTCAGACATATTTTCATATCAATTCTGCTGCATTTTTTTTTTTTTAAATGTCTCAGTTTGACAGATTTATCATTAAATTGCATGAAAACTGAAAGTGTTCTTGAAAGACGACTGATAGTTAAGAATAAAGCCCGACGAGGTTTCCTTTATTAGAAATGAATGGACGAATGAGAAGTCCATTCATTTATGATAATAGACAAATCTCACTTATAACACAGTCACTTCTAAAAGACATAAAACAACTTACAACAAATGTTAAAGTTTTAAAAATGATTCTCAGCAAATATTGAGAGAATACAAATCTTACAGATTTGAACATTTCTGAACTGTTTTTAAATATTCGACACATTTCAAAAACAACTCAAACTTTATTTATTTAGCGCCTTTCATTTCAGTTAAAAACACAAAGCGATTAACATAAAAGCAGATAAAATAATCATAAAAAAGGTGACAATGATCAAAGACAGAAAAAACTGTTTTTTTAGTTAAAAATTATAGTTTTTCCATATCAAATCCTAAAACTACAAGAGTTTAAACCGTCTCCAAGTCCTTAATGGTGAAGCTGCGTTCACACCCAACGCCATTTGCATCCAGTTTGGATGTTAATGTACGGACAATGTTTCCAGAGTTTTAAATATCTGAACTTTGGAGGAGAATTCACGTCAATCAGGAACTCAGCTGTAGCTCGTGTCACAACGATGACGTCACGATGACGTCACGGGCTAAAGTCCAAAGCCAACGTGGAGGAGACACTGATCGTTCTCCACCTGAACGTTGGGATATTTTTCTTATTTGCATCAGGACAATAATAAACCGGTCCTTTAATTTGATTTTATATTTTCCCTTCTGCAGTAGGGAAAATAGAGAGAGTCTCTACATGATGTCATGAACCCAAACATGGAGACGTGATTACCAACGCTTCTGTAGAGATCTTCAAAATAAATCTCTCAATGTCATTCGTTTCTTCATGTAGCTCCTCCCACAGGTTCGTGAACTCACTTTGGACAGGCGTCGAGCAGTGAATTCGATGCCCGTCAAAACGGAGACGGTTGACGCGAACGTAGCATCAAGCTATCAATCAGACGCTTGGGGAGGGCTCTCACCATGATGGGCAGGAAGGACATGCCGTCCATCTGAGTCTTGTTGACGTTGTAGCCGGCGATGTCCAGTATGGTTGGGCCAAGGTCGATGTTCGCCACCAGCATCTGTCAACAGACTTGAGTTGAAAACTAGCTGCAGGAGTCAGACTGACGGACGACGTTAAAAAGGCGTCGTCTTCCGCGGGTCCGACGTCATATTTGGACAAAATAAAGCGGCCGTAGTGTTTGACTAGAAACCCGGAACGGGGCAACGAACCTTCAAAGGGACGCCAGGAAACGTCATAAAGTGCGCCTGACTGTACCTGACTGGTCTGGTTGGGTTTGATATTCGGTCCTCGAACCATGAGGGGAACCTTGATGTCAAACTCGTAGAGTTGTCTCTTATCCAGCGGCAGGGAGAACTGACCTGAGAGCGAGACGAGGATGTTCTCGTTATGTCTCTTCTGCTTCTTAATAAAGGTGTGTGCGACACGAATACCTGTGTGGTAGCCGTTATCAGAGGTAAAGAAGATGTAGGTGTTGTCCAGCTCTCCTTGGACCTCCAGCTTCTTCACTATTTTCTCCACCAGGTCGTCCACTGAGAGCAAAGTCTGCCACCTGGAGGACAAGATGAGTAAGAATTATCTACTTATAACTTAAGGACACACCAGGCATTTGACGCACATTCACAAACACGCTAAACGCGGCTTCCTAAACACATTTAGCCCGTGATGTTCACACTGGACCAGCAGGGAGGGGCTTCTTTTTCTTCTACTTCTTACTAGCGCATGTCTGCCACCTACAGTTGGAAGAGGCTCGATGCAAAATGTCAAAGTGGTGGAAATCTGGGGAATCTCGCTCCAGAATCTTTCTTTCCCAGCTCTAGTCTGATGTACGAAAGATTTGGGGTCGTATATTTCCGGCCGGGCACAAACTGCGCTAAATAATTTCTCCTCCACGATCAATTTTCAAAGGCTGGTACTTCCGTGAATTAAAAATGTCAGTACCGAATTTGAAACCCTGTTTGGTCAAAGTTCACCTGATTTCACCTTCAGCGCGCGTTCAATGGCCGCTCGTTTAGTACAATTCACATAGACTTTTCATTGGACGTGGCTGTGTGAACGTGGCTAAAGAAGAGGATAAGAGATGAACCTTTTCCTGAAGGCCTCATCCAGGAACTGAATGGAGGAGTTGGTCATGGGAGTCTTGGCCTGCCGGATCAGCCAGTGTTTGTTCTGCAACGACAGCATTCAGCTCACGGGCCGCCATAACTGGGCGCCTTCGGGGTTCAGCGGGAAGCCTCACCGCTCCGTGGATGTTGAAGTTGGGTTCCCGGGGAGCCTTGGTGGCATTGAAGCGGTCCTGGTACTGAGGAGCTGCAGTCCAGGGGGAGTGGGGGGCCGGCGTGGACACCATCATGAAGAAGGGCTGGTAGCTGGATTTGTACTGCAGGAAGTCCAACGACACGTTTGTCTGAGAGGGAAGAGGAGGAAACGGCACATTCAGCCTTGGCGGTTGTGGTTCTTTGGTTTTTTTCCATCACTGATTTTAAAGGAGTCAGCTCCGCCTCACCAACACATCTGTCAGGTAGTCTCTGCTGTAGTCTGCTCCGTGTTTCTGAGCCTTCCCGTTCACAGACATGGTGTAGTTGTAGTACTTGGAGTTCTTCTCCTAAAGACAAACCGTCTCTGTTAGGCAGAACGTTTTCTTCAGCAAATGGAGGTTAACCTGAATGACCACGTATGGGGTCTGCATTACCTTTACGTTACCTGTTAATGTGCCCTCTTTAGTAAAAAACACGTATAATGTTTTTTGAGCAATTAAACCCAAAATCATTTCAAACTTATAAAAGGAAAAGAGAATTTCTTCAGTTGGGTTTGCTCCTTCATGACTAAAGATTAAAGCCTGCAACCCCATTAATGCCTTCAGTCTGGAAGGCCAGTTTGTCTGATTCTATCCATGAATAATTGGTCATTTCCAGGTTCCTTTCATCAGCGTTTAATTGGCTGTCACGTTTGGGTTTTTCCTAGACGTCCTCAAAGTCTGACAGACAGACTGAAACTAGAAAGATGTGTCAACCTCTAAGGGCTTCCTCATCACTTCCTCTTCATTTCGTAATCACTTTCTCGTTACTTCCTCTTCGCTTCCTCTTCATTTCTTCATCACTTCCTCATTGTTTCCTCATCACGTCTTCATGTTTCCTCGTTGCTTCTTCATTACTTCCTCAATCCTTACTCATTACTTCCTAATTGATTCTTTTATGCTTCATCATTTCTTCAAGGCTGCCTCATTGCGTCTTTATTGCTATATCAATGCTTCCTCATCACTTCCTCATCTGTTTCTCACAGCTTCCTTATCACTTCCTTGTTGCCTCCTCATTACCCACTTTCCTCATTGCTTCCTCTTCATTTCCTCACTTTTACCTCATCACCTTCTCTTTTCCTCATCACTTCCTCTTCATTTCTTACTTTTTCCTCATCACTTCCTCTTCATTTCTTACTTTTTCCTCATCACTTCCTCTTCATTTCTTACTTTTTCCTCATCACTTCCTCTTCATTTTTTACTTTTTCCTCATCACTTCCTCTTCGTTTCCTCATCGGTTTTCTCATCACTTCCTCTACATTTCTTACTTTTTCCTCATCACTTCATCTTCATTTCCTCACTTTTTTCTCATCACCTTCTCTTTTCCTCACTTTTTCCTCATCACTTCCTCTTCTTTTCCTCACTTTTTCCTTATCACTTCCTCTTCATTTCTTACTTTTTCCTCATCACTTCCTCTTCTTTTTTTACTTTTTCCTCATCACTTCCTCTTTATTTCTTACTTTTTCCTTATCACTTCCTCTTCTTTTCTTACTTTTTCCTCATCACTTCCTCTTCGTTTCCTCATCAGTTTTCTCATCACTTCCTCTTCATTTCTTACTTTTTCCTCATCACTTCCTCTTCGTTTCCTCATCAGTTTTCTCATCACTTCCTCTACATTTCTTACTTTTTCCTCATCACTTCCTCTTCTTTTTTTACTTTTTCCTCATCACTTCCTCTTTATTTCTTACTTTTTCCTTATCACTTCCTCTTCTTTTCTTACTTTTTCCTCATCACTTCCTCATCAGTTTTCTCATCACTTCTTCTTCATTTCTTACTTTTTCCTCATCACTTCCTCTTCGTTTCCTCATCAGTTTTCTCATCACTTCCTCTTCATTTCTTACTTTTTCCTCATCACTTCCTCTTCATTTCTTACTTTTTCCTCATCTCTTGCTCTTTGTTTCCTCATCAGTTTTTTCATCTCTTCCTCTTCATTTCTTACTTTTTCCTCATCACTTCCTCTTCATTTCTTACTTTTTCCTCATCACTTCCTCTTCATTTCTTACTTTTTCCTCATCTCTTGCTCTTTGTTTCCTCATCAGTTTTCTCATCACTTCCTCTATATTTCTTACTTTTTCCTCATCACTTCCTCTTCATTTCTTACTTTTTCCTCATCTCTTGCTCTTTGTTTCCTCATCAGTTTTCTCATCACTTCCTCTTCATTTCTTACTTTTTCCTCATCACTTCCTCTTCATTTCTTACTTTTTCCTCATCACTTCCTCTTCGTTTCCTCATCAGTTTTCTCATCACTTCCTCTTCATTTCTTACTTTTTCCTCATCACTTCCTCTTCGTTTCCTCATCAGTTTTCTCGTCACTTCCTCTTCATTTCTTACTTTTTCCTCATCACCTCCTCTTCATTTCTTACTTTTTCCTCATCTCTTGCTCTTTGTTTCCTCATCAGTTTTTTCATCTCTTCCTCTTCATTTCTTACTTTTTCCTCATCACTTCCTCTTCATTTCTTACTTTTTCCTCATCACTTCCTCTTCATTTCTTACTTTTTCCTCATCTCTTGCTCTTTGTTTCCTCATCAGTTTTCTCATCACTTCCTCTATATTTCTTACTTTTTCCTCATCACTTCCTCTTCATTTCTTACTTTTTCCTCATCTCTTGCTCTTTGTTTCCTCATCAGTTTTCTCATCACTTCCTCTTCATTTCTTACTTTTTCCTCATCACTTCCTCTTCATTTCTTACTTTTTCCTCATCTCTTGCTCTTTGTTTCCTCATCAGTTTTCTCATCACTTCCTCTTCATTTCTTACTTTTTCCTCATCACTTCCTCTTCATTTCTTACTTTTTCCTCATCTCTTGCTCTTTGTTTCCTCATCAGTTACCCCATCTCTTCCTCTTCATTTCTTACTTTTTCATCATCTCTTGCTTTTTGTTTCCTCATCAGTTTTCTCATCACTTCCTCTTCATTTGTTACAAAACAGATGAACCATTTACCTGAAAACTGCAGAATTTTATATTTGACAGACGTTTAGTTGTAAATTTAGAGTTTGGTTGAACTTCTTTCATGAAAACAAAACGTAAAGAAAATAAAAACTTTAAAATTGTCAAAATTTTGTACACGTATAAATCATTTATAGTATATAGGTATTATTGGTCGTTTGTAAGTTATGAAATGAACTTCCTGATATTTAAAAGGTTTGGACTCTGCAGAAATAACAAAAAACAGAAAACGTTCATCTGCTGACCCAAACATTTGTAGAATAAAAATATTCAGTAATGAAGATCAAGCTTCACTGTTCCTCTGATGATTTAAAAAACCTTTTGGGCATAAAATCATGGAGGTTTAAAAGTCTGACGCTACACTTAAAGCATGTTTTCGAACCGATGTGTGTCTCACCAAAGCAAACCAGTAGCTCCACCCCGGGGGGACGTGCTGCACCCCGCCAGCATCCGCCCGGCCGTACTGCAGAAAGATCCAGAAACGGGACTTTGAAGGAGGCGTGAAGCAGCAGAAGAAACTCAGAAAAACCCAGATGAGAGTTCGGAATGCTGAAACCTGAAACGCACGTCAGCGCGCGTTCACGTAGACTTTTGCATTGGAGGCGGTCGCTTCAACTCACCTAGCTGGGGGCGCTGTTCCCTTCAGGCTCGAACCGCCGCCCCCAAGGGACGCCATGGAAATGGAACGTACCATTGTTGCATGTGTGGTATCAAAAAGGATTCGCAAGGAGAATGGAAGGCGCACACTACGCCTCCACAATGAATCGGAAATTTATCGTTATCAAGCTGTGCAATTAGCATTTCATGAAAGATGACCTGGACGATTATGGTTACATGAAATGTGCTAAAACAATCTTATGGTAGCTTGAAGTATTAAACAAACAAAATAAATCCTTTTATGCTTTTGACCAATCAGAAGTTCTGGGCGTGTCCCACTGGGCGGGACGCTTTTATGTTAGATGTTCTCCTCCTATGTAGACGCGGGTCATTTTTCGTTGAATTGAAGTTACGTTGACTCTTTTTTAAGCTAAACTGTTGCAGTGAAATGGAAATTATGTTTTTTGTTCTGCTATTTGTTTATGTATCGTTATATTGTCAACACGAGTTTTCCTCATATCGTGCTGCCCTAGCGCACGCGCAAATGACGTACAGGTGATGCTTTGGTACAGCGTCCTGACGCCACGCTCTAGTACAAAACTACGGCATTGGGGCGTTTAAAAAAGGAAAACTCTGTACGACACGCCTGCGTCTCACCGACTTAACCCTTAAGTTCTCACTACCACCTATTGTCACTTTAAAAAGTTAGAATAAATAAATAATTAGTTATTTAACATTAAGGAGTAGTTACATTTATTTTTCATTACATTTAGTTACATGTATGGGTTCTATCTGGCCCTTTGAGGACAACCGCTATGCTGATGTGGCCCTCTGTGAAACTGAGTTTGACCCCCCTGATCTAAGGGCAGTTTAACGCTGTCGTGGGACGGTCTCTGCCCCCACCTGGTTGAGGTATTTCCCGGCGAAGAAGGTCTGGTAGCCTCCGTAGGCCTTCAGCAGAGCGGGGAAGGCGTGCGGCTCCTCGCTCTTCTGCCAGGCTCGGCTGCTGCAGTTTCCCTCCAGCGTGTTGTTGACCACGTGGTGGTTGTGCGGGTATTTCCCCGTCAGGATGCTCGCTCGACTTGGGCAGCACAGCGGGCTGGCCACGAACTGAGGGGAGCGGAGCGAAAGGGCAGCGCGGCGTGGACGACAAGGGTTCGGCGGCGTTCTCCATGGAGATACTCACTGCGTTTGTGAAGGTCATCCCAGCATCACCCACCAGCTTCTTGGTTTTGCTCAGAGGATTCTGGAAGAAGGATTTGATGAACAAACGACACACAATCCATTAATGAACATCACTTTGTCGCCTCATCTGCACTGCTTTTGTCCTTTTGATCATTGTTGGAGTCTTTCAAATGTGATATTTTTCAAAATCTTCATATGTTTTCTGGGTTTCATCTGCAGCACATACTTTATTTTACTTTATTTTATTGTTTCATTTGTTTTGCTGCGCAGATAAAAAGAAACACTACACAGCAGAAGCACTTTTATGTTAATAATACAAAAAAATGCCATTTTAATGTTTACAAAAGTTTTATTTGCCAATAAATCAGATTTAGGTTATAGATCATCCTTTAATCAATTCCATCGGGAGAAATTCAGTTGTCCGGTACCAAACATTCAGAAATACACGCAATAGATTAACAAATAAAACATTGAATATGCTTCCTAGGAGATGAAATAAAATCTCTTGAAGAAATCTTTAGTTTGAGAACCAAATGTAGCCAAACAGCAATTAGAAATTGGGATAAATATCCCTAAAATTGATTGTATTTATAGCAAAAGGTTTTATTTAATTTATTTCAATGCAACTGAGCAACATTTTTAAGACCAGATTTTTTTTCCTAATTATTTTTCTTTGACCTATATTTAAGTTATTTTTTTATTTCATAGTTATTATATAGAAACTACATTATTATATTTCATTGTCATTTTGGGTTACTTTTATTTGTCTGGTTCTTTTTTATTGTGTTAATGACGGATTAACTCCAATTATGACATTTTTCTGAAATATTTTTGTTTATTTCACCAAACCAATGAGGGAAATGTCCGTTTTTATTAGCACTAAATCAACATTTCCTGGTGGATCTGCTTCCTCTGTAAACACGGAGGTTCTGCTGACTGACTGACGGATGACGAGTCCAAACAGGAATGTGCTGAGTCAGCTTTAATCGGTTCTGATGGATCTACAAGAAAATGACAGCCCCTAATCAAAGCAACATTCCGTCCACTGACCAGGCCCCCCATGAGGACGTCCAGGTCATCTGTCAGCACCATAACGATGTTGGGTCTCCGGTTCGCGTGGCCGAACAGCGCGGAGTTGGGCTCGCTCCACAGAGTGACGCAGATGAGCAGCAGGCTCGTCAGACTCGAACCCCTCAACCCCATCACGACCTCCGAACCGCCGGGTCGGGCCGCGTCCGTTTGAAGCTTTTACTGCGGCCTGGATCCAGCTAACGAGCCCCGGAGGAGGGGAACCAGAACAGCGCTCGGCCCAGTTCCTGCGCGAGAAGGGTTCCGTGAGTGCGGGTCACGTGGTACCTTCCTACCGGAAGTCCGGATCAGCTGATCCGTGGACGTCAAAATGAAAGTTTTATTTATTTTTCATTTATTCCAAGTTGAGAATTATTTTTTATCTAGAACAGATGAAAATATATTCATTTGTCGATTTTTTTTATCTTTATCAGTTTTTAAGAGATGTTTTTATTATTTAAATTTTCTTTAAGCGGCTCAATGAATTATGAAGTTCCACTTTTGACAAGTTTATTAGATCATTTATTTTATAAAAGTGTGCACGAGACAAAAATTGGTTTATTTTAACCAATACACAAGAGACAATAACCAAAAATACATAAATATATCAAAACCTATTTAAAACAGTAATTCATAAATTGATTAAAAAAGAGAATGTCGTTTTCTTGACATTGTAATTAATAAATATCTTTACTTATATATAAGTAAATGCATGTCAATTTGAATCCATTAAACTTAAGTTTATCAAATAGTTTGATTAAAATGCTGGAAATGGTGTGGGAACAGGAAAAAGCTCATTTATTTAATTCCACACACCTTTTATTTATTTATTAACACAATTACTATTATATAATCTGGTACTTAACATCTGATTAGAGGTGTTTATACTTTATCAGTTAAAGTGCAGATTGGAACCTCTGCGTTTCCATAAACCTTTTTGGTTTTGCTGTTTCTTTTAAATTAATTCAATTCATTAGTTTTTTTTTCGTGTACAGTTTATTTAATAAAATGTTAGTTTTCTGTGGGATTAAATACTTGTTTTAATTATTTTATCATGTAAGCCAAACCCTTCCCTTTTTTATTTTCACTTAAAAAATAGATAAAGTATGTAATAAAAATACACGTCTATATTTTGTTTTATTTTGAAAGAAAAACGTCAATTTCCGACTCGATGAAGCTGTTACCATCAAAGAACGACGCTCATTGGACCATTTCTGTTCGGGTTCCTCCGATTGGTTGACGCAGGCACCTGCTGCACCTGAAGAAAGTTTGGCAGCCGTTTAGAAATTTAGGTGGGTTGTTCCACTTTGCAGTTCTGGAGAGGGGGGCGGGGTCTTCAATTCCCCGAACGGTCAGACAGGCAAAACCCGCGCGTGAGACAGGAATCCACCTTTGAAAGGTGAGCAGTGGATTCTTCCAGGAACATCCTCCTCGACGCGCTCAAAGAGAACTTTCTAACTTCTGCCGCGTCTTCCCCAGAAATGAGCATTTTCCGCATAAAACGACCACAAAATCAAAGAGTTTGACCCGGAAAGTTGTCGCTGAAGGAAAAAATGACGTCGAAACTGAGCAGGGAAGAACTTTCGGAAGTCGACATATGCGACGAAGGTTTGTGTTCTGAGGAGGAGAGCGGCGTTTTTGTGAGCGCCTCTCTCCTCAAGGAGGACTTCTCCGGCTTCCAGAAGTGGACCTCCGAGTCACCGAATGACACATCATCACCTCCGGGAGAGCAGGAGCGGGCCCCCGTTACCGCCACCCAAAGGAGCAGCGTGGCAGGTGACTCCAGAGCCCGGGAGGATGGGCTGAAGCCTCCCAAGACCTCCATCGTGGAGTGGCTGCTGGTGGAGCTGTACGAGACCTACAGCGGAGGCGGCAGGAGGAGCGCGGACAGCTGGGACAGCTCCACGGAGGCGTCCGGGTCCGACGCCTTCCTGGGGAGGAGCAACTCCGGCTCCAGCTTCCTCCAGGAGCTACAGGAGAAGCAAACCAGGAGGCACCAGATGAACTACCTGGCCCAGAAAGGTGATGTTTGCGGCACGTGGTGCTCAAACCTGGACGTCATGACAGAAACCAGGGGCGGCTCTAAGGGAGGGGGAGGTCCCCCTCAAATAAATTAATATTTATTTTATTTAATCAAAATATTCCGCAAAACCTAATGAGAAGATGTATTGGATTTTTACTGAGATCAAACTCTGTTTCCCACAAATGAAAGTGTAAATTATTCTGGAGTCAATGCCGTCTCCCACCTTTAGGGGGCAGTAGCTGCAAAGATGGGTCAGTCTGTGCAAAAAAAAAAAAAAAAAAAATCAAGATTTTTTTGTTGTTTTTCCAGCATAAAATGTTTGAGATTATATTTTAGGCTTTAACTTTTGACGGCCGTACGAATTTGAATTAAATCTTTACCCACATCTTAACTTTTAAGATTTGAGTTAAAAGGGGCGGTAAGTAAGTAAGTAAGTAAGTAATCTTTATTTATATAGCACTTCTCACAGAGAGCGACTCACAAAGTGCTTCACAAAGTAAAACAATATAAAATCAGTAACGATACCCAATAAAACGCACACAGGCATAGAAATAAACAAACAAGCAAAAGTGAACACAAGTAAAAGTCAGCTAAAAGCTTTCCTAAATAAAAAGGTCTTAACTTGAGCTTTAAAACACTCGACTGAGTCGAGTGTAAAAGGGGCGGGGTTGCTCCACGCCAACATTCCCGCCCACAAATAAGAAGGGAAAGCTATGTTTATACCGCCCTCTGCTACGGATGTTCAAGCAACCACTTCCATTAAAAGTCTCTGTAAATTATTCGGACTTCTGCGTTGAAACTCTTGTCGTTATGCATGTTTTAACAACCTTTTCAGGGTCTACACACAGTCATTGAACACGCGCTGCAAGTTAAACCAGTTTAACTTTGAACGGGTTGAGATTCAGATTTGGTAGTGATGTATGGATTGGGTCCTTTTTCATTCACAGAAGTACCAGCTGTTGAAAATTGATCATGAAGGAAAAATTGATGATTGCATTTTTTGTCCGGACGGAATTCTATGACATTCATATATCGGAATAGAGCTGTGAAAGGAAAAAGCCTGGAGCTGGATCTACCAGATTGGCACCGGTTTGACATGTTGCACCAAGTGTCTTCCACCTGTAGGTGGTGCACGTGAGCTATGAAACAGTAAATAAAGAAAAAGAAGAAGCCGCCTCTTCCTGCTTGTCCAGTGTGAACACAGTTGGCAAAATGCCCGGGTTTATTGACTTTGGCTAAAATCATGATTAAAACACGTGTGGGAACGCTTTGAAAATGGATCAAAATATGATTGGAGTTGGACTTAATGCAGTGTTTTTCTATGCTGTGGGCGTTACACAGGAGCTCCCACAGATGCAGTGGAGATAGAGCTGTGGAATGCTGACTTGCTGCTGAACGTTTTGTCTGCTTTGATTTTTAACCTCAAACTTCCTTCTCCTGGCTCCGTTGGCTAAATTGTTGACATATTTTCCATCGGAAGACAATTTCAATATTTTTATTTGTTTTCTGAAAGGAATTTGGGAAAACCAAAATCAGTTTTAAAAATGTTGCACTTAAAATTTCTGAGCCCGGCCGCTTTCTCTCTTTGTTCCTTAATAGAAACCATCTCTGAGTGAGTCATAAGCCCCGCCTCCTCCTCATCTAGACACTGAAGGTCTCGGCGTTTCCTCCCAGCGGCCCGTTGCCGTGTTCTCGCTGTGACGGCAGGCACGACCAGGCGTTACCGGGTCAGAATCTGCAGAAACAATGCAGAGAGCAGGAAGAGGAAACGCTGATAACCCGCAGAGCAGCCACAGAATTCCTTCATTAGTGGGTTTAGAAGATCTAGCGGTGAGACCGGGCTTCTTCAGTCTGGATCAGCGACGGCTGGTCGTATAAATGTGAATTTATACGAGCGAATTCCTCCTGTTTTTTGCAGTTTGAGCATTTCATTTTCCAGCGACTCTTCAACCATGAAAAATATAACAGTCTTTCTTTTATTCGTTTCAGAATTTTGTCATAAATATATATTCATGGAGTCTGAGGGGAGTTACAGTCCAGCTCAATGATCATCTTTGGATCCGTTTTCAAAGTGTGGTCTTTTATGATGATGCTGTTTTCAGCCAAAATCCAAAAACCTGCAGTTTTCTAGGACATAGTTTCTGCAGAGCAGCAGGAGTTCATTAGAGATTCATCTCTTGAGTTGCGGGCGAACCCACTGGTGTGTAGCAACCCCGCCCCACTTCCCCTTCCCGTTGCCGAGAGCTTGTGGCCTGCTCAGTGTTTACTTTTTCAACCTTAATTTTTTTAATCTGCTTTTCATTCCCAGCTATTTGAGGAAAAATACTCAGTTTTGGGCTTAATTATCTTTAAATATCATCAGAAAATGTGTTTAAAAACACCATTTTTGTCAGTGTGGATCTTTAAAATACCAAAAACCTTAAGTTTTCACTCTGAAACTATCATCATGCAGTAGCAGCAGCTGCCCATATGGGGGCAGTGTTGGTCATGTTTAAAGCTGAGGTGTAGGAAAAAGATGAGCAGAAAACCTAATTGATGATCAATAAATACCACGCCAGGTTTATCAGTGTTTTTACCCGACTTCTTGTTCGTGGAAACACGTTTTCTTCCGGTTCGCTTCCCCTCCGCCGTCTGTCGGCATCAGAGTTCACTCAGACCTGCAAGTGAGCTTTGACACCTGAACCGGGCGGGGTCCAAACCATCAGGAAAAATGTGTTTTTGCTCAAGACTTTGCAGCTTCGATGGAAAAAATGAATACATATGAACTATATTACATAATTTTGTCCATATGAAGAACAAAGAAACAATACTTTTTATTAGTTAACTTCTTAAAGAATCGTAGAAAATAGATTTATGTTTTATTCTATTGATTTTGGGTGAATTTTTAAATCTTCTGCTACAGGAACTACTGCTGCACAAAAGCAGAACAGCAGATTAACTTTAACTGTTAAACTGGAATTAAAGAAAAGAAAAACTTACAAACTTAAAACAAACCTGACAGTTATCTAGATTTATTTATTCCATATAAGTAAATATCAACTGGATCAGTCTGAAGTGATTCTGGTTTCCACTTTTAAATCCACATCATTTTCTGCAGATGTTGAAACTGCAGATGAGGTTTTGGACAACATGGTTTCCATCGAGGTTCTGCTTTCTGTTCATTTGAACGGAGGCCTGGTTCTAAAGCGTTTGCCTCCATGAAATGGTCCTGTGTGTCTGTGGATCAGCTGTTCTGGTTTTTTGCTGCCTGCAGCGACAAACGGCTCCGCTTTGCTGCCAGCAGCAGACCGGCTTGCGGCTCAGCTCTTTGTGGAGATGTGAAAAACAGATCTCTTAAAAAAATAAATAAACGCAGACCAACGTTTGTTTTGGTGACTTTTCTGTGCGGGGATTTCTAAGTCTCTGAACTTGTGTTTTCCATTTCAGACCTGGAGGAGCTGCGCTCAATAATCCAGGAGGTCAAGTACCGCAGCGGTCTGCAGTCGGCCAAACTGATCCGCCAACTGAGGAGGAGAGACCGCCTTCACCACAAGCTGCAGAAAAACTACGACATCGTCACGGCGTGCCTCCAGGCCGCGTCGCAGAAGAGACGTAAGTGCATGCCGCTGATGGTTTGACTTAAAAGCATCAAAGTTCCCTGTGAACACAAACATGAGTCTTTGTGGGTCTTGGAGAACTTAAACGTGAACTGATGAGGTGAGGAGATGAGCTTTTAGGGCTTTCTAACCCTTCCAACCCTGCCTGCACAATGCTGACTACCTGAACCAGGTGTTCTGTCAATCAGGTTGGAATCACCTGACCCAGCTAATCAGGAAGTTGGAAAATACGCAGAGTTTTGGTTCTTGAGGCCAAGAACTGACCACTTCCAGTGGATCCTCCTTCTGGACCAACTTGGAAACAGGAGGCGGATCTGTGGTTCAGACTCACAGGAACATCTGGTTTCCATTGAACCGATGGAAATCCGGCTCCTGCCCTCCATTTGTTCACGGATAAAAAGAAAAAAAGGTTGTAGAAGATGCCGTCCACATTTAATAGTTGAATAAAAAAAACAAAAAAGAATACATTTTCAGCAGATGTCATAAAATCCAAACCTCCTACATACCAGCGATGCACATTTGTCCTTCAGTCCAGGACTTTCAAATGGTTGGTTCTTCCGGGTTTTGAAAATGACGTTGCCTATACATACCTATACTACGGAGCCCGTGTCCTGACATTAAAAAACTAAAATATATCTCGTTCCCACAGGTTAATATCTTGTTCCCACAAGATAATATTCCGTTCCCTCGAAATAATTAATTTGTGCGAACAAAATTAATTATTTCGAGGGAACGAAATATTATCTTGTGGGAACGAGATATATTTTAGTTTTCTAATGTCAGGACACAGGCTCCGTACTATACAAATCAGAGTCCCTGATTGGTCAATGCTTAACTTTCAGTGCACATTACGTAGAGCCCAAAAATGGACTAAAAAACTCGAGAAGCGACTCATGAATGGGACATTTTGAATGTGGAAGCTCGAAACTCACAATTATGCGTAGATTTTCCATTGGAAGCGGTCGCTCGAACGTCTTTCCGAGGCCGGTGTGAACGTAGCATCAGCAGCATCTTCACCTCTTTGGCAGTTGACCTGACGGTCTTCCATCATCTCTGCTATTCCAGTTCACACTTCCGGTAAAATCTTTCTCCCCATCCTATACAGAACTTTTATCTGGTCTTCTCCCCTTTCTAACATATTCTGTTCTTCTCAAAGCTGCTGGTCCTCTGATCCTTCTGCTGCACGTTCACCCGCTTTCTTCTCATCTGTAGCCTCGTCTGCTGTTAAAGGCGTCATCAGCGTAGAACTAGGCTCTACAGATGCTTCGACTTTGTTTCCTCTGAAGCCTTTGCTCCAAAATCTATTTGCTCCACTATCAAATGTCATCACTGCCACTACTTTTAACCTGGTCTTTACCAGTTTTTTCCATCTGATGTAGACGTTCTTCATGTCACCTCCACTGATTCTACTCTAAAAATCATTTTAGGAAGTAAATTTTTTCATTTTTGTGGTATATACTAAACGGCAGATTTAAAGTATATTCAAGGTATCTGTGAAGAAACTGGATTATATTAGTCCGTACCCCGTCAGTTTCTTGCACACAGAAATAAATGAATAATGACTCAGAGACAAAACTTATCTTTTGTGGAGGTTTTACTTCGTACAAACACGAAGGGGACAGACAGATGAACATGGTGCATTCAAAGTCCGAACCAACGAGCTCAGAGATGGGCTTGGTATAAAAACCCTGCATTTGCATATTCAGAAGATCATCCGATGGACCCCGTGTGAAAATCACGCCCCCAGGTCGCTGCTGGAGAGGAGCTCCAAGGCTAAAGTGAAGATAATTCTGGGGCCTCCTCAGCAGATCACACATGCACAGAAAAAAGGGAGTATGAGAAGAAACTGTGAGAAAAATAGTTTGGCTGTGCTTTCTCAAATGTCTCTTTAGATTTTGTTTTAAGAATGGCTTTATACCATCTATTTGGTATAAATCGATCATCAAGCCGATTCCAAAATCCCCTCAAGCAGACCCAAGAGTCCCTCTGAACTATAGAGACATTAGCCTTCTGAGTACCGTGTATAAAGCGTTTTCTAGTATTTTAAATAATCGGTTATCTGAATATCTAGAAACAAACGAAGTCCTTGTAGAGGAGCAGAATGGATTCAGGAGAAATAGAGCGTGTATTGACAATATTTATGTTCTGTCCTCGGTGGTGAGAGCCAGACTGCAAGAAAGTAAAAGTACCTTTGTTTGTTTTGTGGATTTAAAAAAAACATTTGACACGATAGAGATCTTCTTGAATATAAATTACTTATGTATGATATTAACGGTCAATTTTATAAAGCAATTAAAGCTCTGTACAAGGCTCCATAAGCCTGTGTGCAGGTGAATGACATAAAAACAGGATGGTTTTCCACACCGTTTGGAGTTAAACAGGGAAATCTTTTTTTCTATGTCAACGATTTAGCTCAAGAAATTAAGAAAACTAACTTGGGTATTGATATCAATAATTGGAACTTGAGCATATTACTTGATGCTGATGATATTATTTTGATAGCGGATGAGGAAATAAAATTACAAGGGATGTTAAATACAATGAATGACTGGTGTAACAAATGGAGACTCACTATAAATGGTGATGAAACACAAATAGTTCATTTTAGAAAGCCTTTAGTACCTCAAAGTAATTTTCTGTTTTATTTTGGTAAAACTACTCTCATGTTTACTGATACCTATAAATATCTTGGTCTTGTTTTCCATAAAAATATGATGTTCTCAGAAGGGAAGCAGCGGTTATCAGATTCTGCTGGGAGGGCACTTGGCGCAGTGATAAATAAGATGAAGGTCTGTCCGGAGTTGAGTCTTGACACGTTTAGTAAATTTTACGATGTCATGGTGGGGTCTGTGTTATTTTATTCTGCAGGAGTCTGGGGTTATGAAGACGCTCCTGAGTGTGATAAGGTTCAAAGCAGGGCAATGAGATATTTTCTGGGTGTACACAGGTTCACCACTAAAACCGCCATAGAGGGGGACATGGGGTGGGAACCTTGTGTGATCAGACAAAGAGCAGAAGTTCTCAGATTATGGAACCGGCTGGTGACTTTACCTGCAGAGACTTGCACGTAAAGTATTTGATTGGGATAGAGCTCATATTTATCCCTGGTGTAATGATGTATTTAACATTCTGTCCTCTGTGAACCTACAATCATTATTTTTTAATTGTTTGAAATGTAAGATAGATAATGTTAAGGAAACTTTAGTTGGTTATTATGAAAAAGAATGGAAAATGAAACTGCTTCAAAAACCAAAGTTACGAACTTATTTGCAAATTAAGGACACATTTTCTGCTGAGCCATATGTTATATATAACTTAAAAAGAGGACGAAGATCCTTATGTGCTCAACTTAGAGCAGGAGTGCTCCCCCTACAGGTGGAAGTAGGGCGCTTTAAAGGCATCCCTGAGGAGGAAAGACTCTGTGAGTTCTGTGAGCTGCAAGTGGTGGAGGATGAATTTCATTTTTTGTTTTATTGTCCTTTGTATGAAAAACAGAGACTTTGTATGTATGAGGTCATAGAAAAGAAATGTCCTGATTTGTTTTGGTTATCTGAAGACAAAATTTTACGTTGGCTTTTTGAAAATGAAATCTTTTATTTGGCAAATTTTGTGTCAAAGGCATGGACAATAAGAATGCACACTTTGTATTCTGTTAGACTCTGATTAGGGGGGTTATTGGATTTTTGTGAGGGGGATGTATCTTTATGTATTGTGTATTTTGTCTTTCAGTGTCATATAAGCCCGTGTGGGCTGGGCACATTAGTGCATGACACTTAAATAAATCAAATCAATCAATCAATCAATGTAATATAATTTTGAGATGATAATACATGCTTAGTGAATTAAGTTTAAACCATTAGTGTAATAAAAGTTACAGGCAGTTTCTAACTATTCTTCACAGTATCCAAAAAAATACTACTTCAATTTTTTGTGTGAGATCCAGTTTGAAAGATTCTTAAACAGAAACGGTTGGAGCTCATTTTTCATTTCCCATCAATCCTTAATCAAAAGAAGGTTCCAAAAATGTTCATCTGAACATCCGGTTATGTAAGAGACCACTGTAATCTCCTAAAATAGTCTGGATTAAATCCGCTTTCATTTATTCTGAAAATGAAATTCAATTCACTCGATAAAACTTGGATTAGACTTTTACCTAAAAAAATATATATACATTTCTGATCATCAAACTTTATTACCTTAATAGGAGAATAATGTTATTTCTACAGTAAAATTCAACCGCAAACAGCAGCAGAGAGCAGCATGTAAATAAAACGGTTCAACTTTAGTCCCATCTGTCCTGCAGGCGATGGAAGAGTGGAACAAACCTGTGAAATGTCAAAGTTGTAGACGGCTTGAAGAGCTGCGAGCAACCGGTCATAGAGAACACTTAAACAACACGTAAACGTGCGCACGGAGCAAAGAACCCGTTAGTGCTGTTCACGTCATACGTGTGCATTCTTTACATGCAGCCTGTTGGAAATGAGGAATTTAGACGCCATCTTACAGGCGTCCGTCCTACGGGCACTTGTTTATCACGTGCACATCCCATGCATGCGGCATTGAGTGTGACCACCAATGACCAGAGTGGCATAACGGCACCACACTAAACAAAGTCCGTGCAAATTATATAATCCTTACAAATACTTCACGATAGACTTACCGCATGAACGACAATGGTACTTTTCATAGTTTTCCTTTAGACGTATGGCTCAAAACCCGTATGGGTGCACGTTGAGAAAAACTGTTCCAATTTGGTTATTTATAAATACCAATGTGGGTGTAATTGGTTGCTATGGAAAATAAGAAAAAATGAGTTTGCCACAGACGTGTGAAAATCACCACATAGATTTATCAGACCAAGATGTGAAAAAAATGAAATGGTTGCTATGGATTCCGGGTTTGATAATGGCTACATTTGTTTGGAATCAAATGTAGCTATTTTTGAGGACTGTTAATGTTGAGTTTAAATTTGTGAATAAAAGGGAATTTAATCCTTTTTCTAATTTATTTCTGCAACTACAGTAAGTAGAAAGTTTTTTTATCTCCATATCTGGATTTTTTTATTCTCTTTTTAATGTCACCATTACCTCATCTCTTCCCGCCCTCCCCGCGCCTCTCCTCCTTCCGCATCCCTCGCTCCTCCTCTTCCTGACGCCAAACGGGAGGAGGATGAGGAGTTGAGCATCTTCAGCAGCAGCTGTCGTTTTTTGACCTTTCCTGCAACATTGAAACCTCTGATCGTTCCACGTTTCCTCGGAAATGATTCGGAAGTGGACGGGATGACCGGGAAGCGGCGGTGATCGGTTCGTTTCTGCGCGTCTTTTTGAGCGGAGGTGCAGCGGACGTGTGCCCCCACTTCCGGACGGAGCCGAGATTCGAACGATGAGCCGATCGTCCGCGTGAACAAGCGCTCGGATTCCGGGATGCGGCAGGAGCGGCCCCCCGCTGGCAGGAGGCCGCGGGCGGGCGCGAGGCAGCGGCAGCGGGGGTCGGGGGGCGTCGGCAGCATCATCAGTAACGTCCTGAGGAAGCGGAACGGGATCTCCAGGAGCGCGCCCCGGCTGCTCTGCACCTTAGAGCCAGGTGACGCGCGCGCGCGCCCCCGCGCGGGTCTTCACCTGCAGACCCGGCGGGTTTCCGCTCCAATCCTTAGATTTCTTTGTGTTCACAGAGCCCTTTTATAAAGAATTTGGAAAAGTTTTCACCTGATGATGTCATTTCCATACGGACCCTGAACGCACCAGCCTTTAAATCCATCAGGATTCTAATTATTTGTTGTATAATTTTGTTATGTCTAAATTCTTCATTAATCCGCTCCTCCTGGTTGTCTTTGGAGTTTTATTTTCTTTCTTTGAGCAGGAAGTCGTTTTCCTCTTTAGTTCGTCGCTTCCTGGTTTGTTTCCCTCAGAATCATCTGGGCGCGCGCCGCGTTAATCTGTAACGGGGAAGTAGGAGAGATTCCCGCCTCTAATCCTCTTCCTCCGGGAAGCCGCGCGGCGACGCCATGGCGCAGGACCAAACCAACGAACGCGCAGGTTTTAGCAACACTTTATTAATCAAAGCGATTGGTTTGGGGGGGGGGGGGTACCTGGGGGTTCTTCCGTTTTATCTGATGAATGGATGGCGAAGAACCGGAAGAGGAGCGTCGTCATATCGGGATCTCCTGCTCCGGGATTTCTCTTCCGCGCCGCGGTTTCATCTGAGCAGTTTCGGATTCAGCACCACGGAAGTGGAGAGCTCCGAACCGTGGCGGGAGTGACGGAGCTTCCTCTGTCCCCGTTTGACAAACGGAACCAACACGCAGAACCTCAGAGCCCCAAACAGCTGGGCAGGACTGGAACACCCAAACATAGAAATGTAGAATTAAAAAAAATGTGCTAAATTAAACTGAAGTTGTAATAATTTATTTCCTCTATGCCGATGATTTCATAACGATGCTCTGATTTCCAGTTTAGGATCTCGTGGTAGAAAAATATTGCATTGAAGCGTTTGGGTCCACCAGGCTGTCCAGAACTGTGGACCCACACCAGTCGACATTCACCGGTTCTGGCTTATTTTTGAATTTGGTAGTTTAAAATTATAGCTAAGTGTGGATTTATATGCTTTTTATCAAATACATTGCATTTCTATTGCTTCATCCTGCCGTTTTTTTTTTTTGTGGTGATTTTGACTTTTTGTAATTTCAGCCTTTTGTGATTCTTTCTGGGAAAAGTGCTCATAAATAAACATCCCCGTCTTCTTTGTTGTCAGGAGTCGACACGAGGTTGAAGTTCACCATCGAGCCGTCGCTGGGAAAGAACGGCTTCCAGCAGGTGAGCTCTGAGATCTTCCTGGATGTGATCCTGCTGTAGATCTCTCATGTTTTTTTTATTTCTTTTTTTTTTTTTAAACTTGTTCTGTCCAACAACTGAGCAAACAGATCAGAGTTGAATCCTTTAGTGTTGAACAGGTTTTACCATCACAAAAATGTTACAGTATATACCTTTGGAAAACCAGAGTGTAAATTTGTATAAACTCCTTTTTGGTTTTTATTATTTTTTATTTATTTGTCACATTTAGTGTGTGGGGAGGGAGAGGGGAAGAATGTGATGGGGGGCGAGTAAAAAGAAGAGGTGAGAAAGTGGGGGATACAAGCGCTGATTTGAATAAGTTAATATTTTAAGCTGTAACAATTATACCAGATCTGCTGGAAAGCCAAATATTACATCATAGGTGTAATTCTGAAGGTATCTGTCCATCAACACACTGTGGGTTAGGAGGAGGGATGTAGCAGACAGGGAGCAGTGTGCACGTGCACGTGGGGGTGGAGATACATTAGAGGTAAGATCGGGCCTAAAACATCCAGCCCGAGCCGACCCAGGCCCGCGGGCATTAAAGCCCAACCCAGCCCGAGCCCAACCAATTAACTTGATTTGCAGGCCCGAGCTCGAAGCAAACCCGAAATTTCAATTTATCCCATAGTATTTTTGGCAGAAAAAAATGCAAGACTTCTTGAGGTTAAGATAATCTACATATTTTTATGGTCATGATAAATGCATTTGCACAACGAAATAACGCTGGAACACAGAATAAGAGGCCCGACAAAGAGAGTGAAAGGGAGATCTTGATGCTTAATTACGCGTAGAGATACTGCAGCTGCGCTTCCTGTTTAGTAGTAGTTATATAGCAATTACCTTACAGCGCCTTCTCTGTTTTAACCAAATTATTTATAACAAGTATTTCTTAGTTTAGTATCCACACATCGTTTTAGTCTACATTTTTATAAACTGTGACCTTCAGCGCCAGGCTTCGGACCGTAGTCGGAAACCGCTGTTATGATCTCCAGTCCGTTGCTTCGGAACGGGCCTGTAGCCGTTCATTTTCTTTGGTGGGATCAACTGTTACAGCACAACGTCTCCAAACACCTTCACATTCAAACTGACACATGCAGCAGAACAGCCCCTCCTTTTTCTCCTCTCATGCACCTGCGTCATCCAAGGCAACGCCTCCTTCCGTCGCTGCGTCACCCCCCTGACGACCGCAGTCACACCAAAGAAACACAGCAAAAAGGGGGGGACAAGCTAAGCTGCTAACAAAACATGTATTTATTAAAAAAAAAGTCAACGAGAGAGAAGCCCGACCCGAACGTTATGATTGTCATTTTAGTCCCCGACCAGACCCGAAATTCGGGTTCTGACTCGGGCTCGGGCTTAAGATCTTACTTCTAAGATACATGCATGCTGCCGAAGTGAACCGTGTGTTCATAAAGGGAACCAGATCCTTCCCAGCCCGACCAGGAGAGGGGGGGGAGAGACATCCAGGCCAGGAGCGCCCCCGGCGATGGGACCCACGCATTCTGGGAGGGGGGGGAGCGCCCAGCCACGCGCAGAGGGGGCCCCCTGGCGCTGGAAGGCATAGGCGAACCTGCCTCTGGGCCCCCAAGTCACAGGACAGGCGTGCTTAGCCGTACCAGGCGGCAGCCAAGGGGGGCGCCGGACACCGAGACGGGTTCCCCCCAATCTCTCATGTTTCCGTCTGGGCTTCCTGCTTCATTCCAATCTTCTGTCTCCAGTCATCGTCTTTTAATTATGATGAGGCCGTTTTTTTGGGTTTTTTTTTTTTTTTTGGCCAAAACCCAAAAACCTGTGTCATTTTCTTGGACATAGTTTCTGCGGAGCGGCAGGAGTTCATTCTAAATTCCCCTCAGAGTTGTGGGCGGAACCGTTGGCCTGGGATGGTTTCCCATCATCCCTTCGTTTGCACTCTTTCCCGCTAGCTTGCAACCCCTCCCAAACTTAACCAAACATTAGCGGTGCAAGAAAAATAGCCGCAATATCAGCTCCATCCAGCTGTACAGCTGAGATTCAGATTCCAGCTCAGACGAGGAAAACCGAGACGTTCACTGACCTATTTGTCCGACGGCGCATGAACCAGAATGGAGCGGAGCGGGGAGACTCTTTCTACATCACAAATACAACCTTTTTAAAACTTCATTTCTTTTGTCTGCTCCTGATTTACGAATAAAAAATATATTCAGGAACACAATTTTCAACCTAATTTCTTCATACATGTCCTGCAACATGAAAAAAATGGCTGCAAAACCGGGTTTGGATGCGTTTAAATCTCTCCCTCCATTAAGTTGCTGTTGACGGAATAGTCCATTGTGCAGAGGAATGGGGGGGACAAGACACTGTCATATAAGCAGTTCTTATGCAATTTCATTGGTTTGAGTTCTATTATGACGGACTTCAGTAATCTTGGAAATAACTTTTCACATTTGTGTTCAGGTCGTTAGGCCTTCCTTTTCCTGATAAGTGCGTCTGCAGCAGAATCCGCTGTAATTGCGTTAAATCCGTTGAAGACTTGCGGGACCGGCTCTGATGTTAAAGGGTTAATGCGTGTAACCTCTGGAGGACAAAGAGCTGCTGGGATTTTTTTTTACGTGCAAAGCAAATGTTTTTTTCCAGAGATGTGCAACAGACGAACTACAAACTGAAGGGAATTGGTGTTCCCTCGCCGTGACACGATTCACCTTTGCAGATTATTGCGTGTTCTGCCTCCTGATTGGCTGTAACCCTTGTCGATCTCTGTGCACAATGTTCAGTTTACTCATTCTATAAAACTGGACGTATTAGTTTTACAGCCTTAAAACATCTATAAATATTGTAAAAATAGAGATGACTTCTCTGGATTTTCTATTCTTTTAGCATCATTTATGTGTCTTTTGCTCATTTAGAAATAATCTGCAGAGACGGAAATAAGTGAGTTTCCAACAGAAATGTTTACATTTTTCTGTCTCCAGTGGTACGACGCCCTCAAAGCCGTGGCCAGACTTCCTACCGGGGTGCCGAAGGAATGGAGAAAAAGGGTACGACCACCACCACACACGCCATGTTCCTGCTTTTCCTCTGCTGTTGAAATAATCCATAATCTCAAGTCTTGTTTCTGCTGGATCTCTGGGTTTTGTTCTGTGGCGTTTTCCCATGATGCCTCATTCTACCCCTCGTCTTTGTGTGGGTCATCGGCTGCAGGTTTGGTCCGTCTGCCCTTGCTCTTGAGGTGACCGGACCATGAAAACTTCTGGTTCCTGACTGTCACAGGTCTTGAACCAGCGGTTGTAATTTGGTTGTGTCAGAAATGAGGATTGGAAGTTGATCTTCTGTCCGAACGTTTGGTTCTCCTCCTCTGTCTGTAAAGTTCTAGTTCATAATCCTGGTCTTCTCGAGCAATATTTTCTGTATTTTGATACCAGATTAAGAGTTTTAGCTCCAGTCTAGATTAAAGCAGCATTAACAGCAGTATGGCCCATTGTCACCATGGTTACCATGAACTCAGCTCCATCTCTGACGCTTCATGTTCTGCAGGAACATCCAGAATCCTGGGAGGGAACCAGCATTTCTGTGTGGAAAACGGTTTTTCTTTTGAGTCCAGATGGATTTTTGTAAAATTTAAAGCTTCGTGTTGGTCTAATAGTTTAGGAGTCTGATCTGGAGAAGCTGAAATTTGGTTTCCTGAGGTTCTCTGCAGAATCCGAGTGCAGCTCTCTCAGTCAAACACGGATTACAAACGTTTTCATCCTTTGTGCAACGAGACTTTGAACCCAAAACATTGACAAACCTACATGTGTTTGAAAAAAAAAAAAAACAGCTGCTTCTGTTGATCTTTCCATGAAGAGGCTGGGTGTCGCCAATCATCTCCCGACGTTTTTCAATTCTTTAGATTCAATTCGGTTTACACATTTAGACATATTTGTATACAAATACAACCACAAATGGTTAAAAAATGTTTCCTTAAAGGAGCGAGTCTATAAAGCTGTTCAATCTGTGTTAGCATTAGCCATCCTATGGGAAATTCCATTATATGTTAGCATCAAGCTAGCAGACTTTGGCTTTACTGCCGTTTTGCATTCAGTCACTGGAAAAGGACAGGCATAAAAGATTGATCTACTTTCATGGATCGATTATTCAGCTGGTTCTGCTTTTCCTCTGCAGGTCTGGCTAACGCTAGCAGACCAGTACCTCCACAGCATCTCCATCGACTGGGAGAAGACGCTGCGCTTCGCCTTCAACGAGCGCAGCAACCCAGACGACGACTCCCTCGGCATCCAGATCGTCAAGGTAACCAGATCGTTGGTCGGCGCCGCAGTCGGGATATAAAACCATGAAACTATCCAGATTAAAATCATCCATGATGTTTCTCAACTATGCTTCATTTCTCTGATCTTAAACTAATACTTCAGTTTGATTTTGTCCCCTAACCCAGTGTTTTTCAACCAGTGTGCCGCGGCACACTAGTGTGCGGTGAGAGATGGTCAAGTGCGCCGTGGGAAATTGCCCTCATTCACTGATCTAAAAACATTTTCCATCTCCAAGAAATCAGCTCTCTGTGTTTCTCAACAGGCCCTGATAAAACACTGAGTAGTAAGGAATATAAAAAATCTTAAAATTACTTTTTCTTTGTGTTTATTTAATTCTATTAAAGACATTTTGATAAGATTCACGGTGCCGCGATTTACCTGCAGCTATAACTGTGTAAGGAAAAGTCCCGCCCCTTTAACTGTCTCCGCCAATCCTTCTTGAAGGCTTAATCACATGTCATCAGTCTGACCAATCAGAAGTGCTTAAAGTCTTCACTTCCTTGTTCTTAATTCTGCTGATAAAGTCGCTCAGTTCTAACAAAAATACCAGCTAAAGCTCGTCTTTAGCTGGTGGTTCATCTCTTAGAAAAAAACAGCCGCAATTTCCTGCTTTTTCTGCCACAATTATCACAAAAATCCATGTGAGATTGCGAGGGGGGGGGTCTGTCGATCAATACAGACCATGAATTTCTGCTTTTTTTCTTTTTTTGGATGCTGGTGTGCCGCGGGATTTTTGTCAGGGTTAAAGTGTGCCGTGGCTCAAAAAAGGTTGAAAAACACTGCCCTAACCTATAATCGGATTCTAGGGGGAGGTGTCCTGTAGTTACTGCAGATCTGACGGAGAAACTCGTTTTTTTTTTTGACAAAAACAGCGTTTCTGTTTTTCTGCTGTAGTTTTTTCCTTGGCAAATATTTACAGATAATCTAAACTTCACAAAAACTCTGTGACAACATTGACCGCCTGACAACAAGTGAAAGATGTAAATTTATTAAGAAAAACCTGCCTGTGGGGTCAGAAAATCCTCATTTACTAAAAGTTGGAAGTTTTGGTTTCAAATGCAGAAAATACTCCAAATCCCAGCATGCTCTTTGAGTCGTTTAACTGTAAATTTAGAGGAATGGATTCTTATGGTCCAAAAAAAATTAAATGAATATTTTCAAACAAACGGATGCATCAGTGATGTGTATTGAAAGTTGAAGCTTGCTCAGTCTCTCTATCCCATAAACAGACAATTTACAAAGATTGTATTTAATTTTTTTTTTAAGTTTTATGATAAAAATAATTTTTTCACAAAACAGAAAATTAGACTTGTATAACAAAAATAACTAATTCTGCGACATTTGGTTTGAAAAATTATTTTATTTGAAAATTAATATCAGAATAGAAAAAAGGTCTTTTTTTTTTTAAAGCTTTTTTCCCCCAAAATCTTTGAAATTTTCCAACAACTTCAGTGTTTGTCAGTAATTTATCTTAAAGAAATTAATAAATATTATTTTAAAACATTTACCTTCAATCTTTTATGCTGGCATTGTGACAAATATGCATCATGTTCATCTTATTTTGTCTTAAAATTGCACCAAGTGAAAAAATGTGATTGAAAATTCCTAAAATCTTTTGATTTCCAAACAAAAGGTTCAAAATCTAACAGGAATTTTACCCAAAAGTGCAGGAAGATTAAAAAATATATTTTTTTCTTCTATGTATTTCATTTTTCTTTATTTGTTGTAATAGATTTGTTATTGTTCAATTAGCTACCTTTTATAGTACAGAAAATTAAAAAACTATTTAGATAAAAAAATCAAAAGAGAGAACCTTGAACATTTACAACAAATCCATTTAACATGAGGTTTATACAAAACTAAATTGTTAAAGTAATTTTTATAAATGTTTTTAAGGAGTCCTGATGCTTAATTTCTTTGAGAAAATCCTCAAAGTTTTATTTTTAATCCTCAGAAAAAGCGTTGAAATGTTGACTTTTGGGAGTTGAGCGTCCGGCTGCGTTTGTGCATCGATGGCGTCTGTTCAGGTTCAGTGAACCGGCTGCCTCTTCCACAGGATCTACACCGGACGGGCTGCAGTTCCTACTGCGGCCAGGAGGGGGAGCAGGACCGGGTGGTGCTGAAGCGGGTGCTGCTGGCGTTTGCTCGCTGGAATAAGACGGTGGGTTACTGCCAGGGCTTCAACGTGCTGGCGGCTCTGATTCTGGAGGTCACAGAGGGCAGCGAGAGCGACGCTCTGAAGGTACGAAGACGCCGAAAATCCAGAATCGGACAAACTCTTTGACGTCTTTGTTGTTTAATGTCCTTTTAATGTTCTTTCTTCAGGTGATGATCTACCTGATCGACAAAGTTCTGCCTGACAGTTACTTTGCCAACAACCTGCGAGCGTTATCAGGTGAAAAAAACTATTTTCTTCACATTAGATTCACAAATTTTTTTAACAAAACCATTTATTTTGGTTAGAAGTCTGTACTTGACAGGGTTGAGTGGAGGATCTGGACCTCTAAGGTTCCACTCCGATCATCTGATCTGTTTTCCTGGTGGCCTTTTAATTGTGATTTCTGTCGTTTTTAGCCAAAAAAAAACAAAAAACGGTTTCGTTTTTTCTAGGACTTCATTTCTGCAGGGCGGCAGAAATTCATTAAAAATTCACCTCTGAGTTGTGGGCGGGACCATTGGCGTGGAGCAACCCCGCCTCCCCTCTCCCTCCCTCCCCATAGTGGAACAGAGCGGGGTGCTTGTGACCCGCCTGAGTTTATTTTCTGTCACAAATACGATCTTTTTCAAACAGCTTTTTTTTTTGTCTGTTTCTGATTGAGAACGATTTGAATAAAGAAATTCTTAGCAATGCGATTTTAATCTTAGTTTGCTTTAAATCTATGTCCTCAATCATCAGAAAAATGCGCCGAGAACATTTTAAAAACACCAAAAACGCCATTTCAATGGATTTAGTGTAAATGATCTCTGCTCGGGTTTCCACTCCTCCTCCTCCTCCTCTTCCTCTCATGTCGACCATCTCTCCTTCATCTGGCACCTCCTGTCAGAAGACTGTCACCCTTTTGACCTACTTGGAGAAAACGGGTTTCTCTACAGAACCTACCTGGAAGCCAGGTGTTTTCTCTAACCATTGCTAGTTGAGGAGAACTGGTTCTGACTGGGTTCTGATCGCTCAGCGTAGGAGCCTGTTGGTGCTGTTCTCATACGTGTGTGCCACCTTCATTATCCTGACGATAACGCACGACAATGGTACGTTCCATTTTTACGAGGTGGCTGCAATACGCAGCCCCTCCTCTCTATGACCCTCCACGGACCCAAAAGAACCGCTGCGCCCGCGCGGGTCATGTGACTAGGGCTGAAGCAGTGACTGTTGATTTCTGATGGACTCGTGCTGAATGTCGTCCCCCCCTCAGTGGACATGGCGGTGTTCAGAGACCTGCTGCGCCTGAAGCTGCCCCGCCTGTCGCAGCACCTCCACCACCTTCAGAAAGCAGCCAACAGAGAAGCTGGAGGTAC
This sequence comes from Oryzias latipes, assembly GCF_053564925.1. Taxonomy (NCBI): domain Eukaryota; kingdom Metazoa; phylum Chordata; class Actinopteri; order Beloniformes; family Adrianichthyidae; genus Oryzias; species Oryzias latipes. The sequence continues at coordinate 23,517,775 of NC_136259.1, forward strand.
TCCCGCCTTTTCCTTGACTCTTTCACTCGTACTCTGATTACTTTAGCAGCACCTAGCGTGACTTTGGTTTAGCGTGGTTCCTCAGGCGGCATCAGTTTCATTTTCTTTAAACATTTTGATCGTTTTAGATCAAGTTTTAAGCTTTATTTTGAACTTTTAATTTTTGTCGGTCATTTATTTGGTTTTTTACCTTATTTGGAAAATCTTTAATAGTCTTGAAGCTTTTTTTTTCTTTACTTTTTAAATAAAATCTGTCTTCTGCAGTTTTTGTCTCTTCAAAACAAGGAGGAATTTTAGTTTCTTTGGAACAGTGATGGTAGAATTAACTGGTCTAAGCTTTATAAATGTTTCCTCTACTTTGTGCTACATGTCTGATCACATGTATGCTAGCATTAGCGCTAAAGCGATTACATCTTGGGTTTCCTGATGCGTCTTAGACTTTTCTCTCCTTCATGCAGATTCGTAGCATCACGTCTTTCTGGTGATGTCGGCTCACGTCTCCCCGTGTTTGCTTCCCCCTCAGGCAGCTACGAGCCGCCTCTCACCAACGTTTTCACTATGCAGTGGTTTCTCACCATGTTCGCCACCTGCCTTCCGGCTCACACTGTCCTGAGGATCTGGGACTCGGTTTTCTTCGAGGGCTCTGAGGTTCTGTTCCGGGTCGCCCTCGCCATCTGGGAGAGGCTTGGAGAGTGAGTGGATCCGTGTTTCAACCGTGACGCCCCTTGCATGGGGATTGTAAAAAGCACAAAGTATAAATTGGGGGCTCGTCCGGGATTTATTTCCATAAGACCACTTATGTACAAAAAGAATCAAATGTTACAAGGACAGAAGCTTGTATGACAGAAGAACTCTGCAATCTGCAGATCCTAGCCCAATTAGGTTCTCGGGACAATTAAGGAAAATCTGCAAACAAAGCTTTTGCTGTTATTTGAGCTTTGATTCAGTGAAACTCCAAGTTCTGGAGCGGAGCGGAGCAGAACTGTAGCTCCTCCAGCTAAACCCTTCACTAATCTCTGGGATTTTCTCTGCTGTTCGTGAAGGGTCGAAATAGGAAAAATCCCACCAGAAAATCAAATGAAATGTTTGTTTTCTTGCCTAAAAACCTGCCAGGCGTCTCAGGAGAAAAGCTGGAAGCTTCTAAATGTAACGTTTGATGCTTTGAATCTTTTTGATCGCATCCTCGTGGTTGTGTTCAGGCGGATCGAGGACTGTCAGACTGCAGACGAGTTCTACAGCACCATGGGGGGCCTCACTCAGGAGATGCTGGAGCAGAACCTGATAGACGCCACAGAACTCATGCAGGTTTGACTCCGAACCTCAGGCGTTTTTACTGTTTTTTGGACTGTGAAAATTCAGACTTTGTTCTACGAGGCTTTCTAAACGGAATAAATCCTTCAAATCCCATTCAGAAGACAATAAATGCCTCCATAGAAACTCCTCGCTGAAGGAGAAACCAGGGAGAAAAGAGGAGGGCTGATGTCCAGAAAAGGCCAGAACTTGACTGAACCCCTGTTGAGCGATAAAACTGCATAGCTCTGATGTTTCCAACAGACACAGGAAGTAGAAACACAAAAGCAAAGGCAAAATAAAAGCCTCAAATGGAAAATGACGCTCAGTTCCTGACACTCACGTTTCTGGTTCTGGTCGCTTTGAGCAGAGAATAGTGGAGGTAAACTGTAATGAAAACAACATTTTAAGGTTCTCCACAAACCAGCGCGTGGAGCAGGAATGAAGCCGGAAAACAAAGGAGGATCTCATGTCTCTGCGGCTTTTTTAGAGTCAGAGGAAACAGTTGGGGATCAGAAGAACAGGGACAAAATAATTCAGAAGAAGCTCTGGAGAAAACATCTCCATCAGACGTTTTTCACCTACAGAGACTTTAAATTCAACACGTTTGCAGATATTTTCTCCTGTTTTTTAATCTAATCTGGAGCTGCTGATGTGAAGAATTCGTGACTTAACTATTATTTATGTGTTCTAAAAGTGAATTATGATGTTTCTGACTGGATTTATCTTCAGGCTCTCATGTTTAAAATGATCCTTTGTCGAAAGTTTGGGCGAAGTGAAACTTTTCTGATCTGCAGACGGGACTCGAGTGTGAGAGTTTTTTGTTTTGTTTTTTTAAAACGTGCGTCTGTTCTCCGTTGGTCAGGAGGTTTACTCCATGGCGGCGTTTCCTTTCCCCCAGCTGGCCGAGCTGCGGGAGAAATACACGTACAACATCACTCCGTTCCCCACCTCAGTGAAACCCAACGGGAGGTGAGCCCCGCCCTCTGAAACCTGCAGGTCTGAATGTTACAGCTGATGATGATGATGGTGGTGGTCTTCCAGTGGCAGGATAGGCGGATGGGAAAGCGACGACGACGTGGACATGGACGACGAAGACTCTATGGTGACGGTGCTTGGCTGCCTGGGGCCCCTGGGGGGCCTGCTGGCCCCCGAACTGCAGAGATACCAGAAACACCTGAAAGGTCAGCAAACACTCACCCCCCAGGATTAAACACCCCCCACATTGAGAGCAGCTGCTGCTCCAAATCCTCATGTTCTGCCCTTGATTCCGGTCCAAACACCTCTTCTTCCTCTTCCTCCTCCTCGTCAAATCCTCTGGATTATATGAAGCTGCAGAAAACCAAATGCAGACGTTTAGTTTGCTGCTTCGTCAAAACGAGGCCGAACATGGATTCACACATCAAACCAGGATTATGTCTTTTACTGGGTGGATGAAAATAAAAAAAATGCTTTTCTGCGCTAAAAGACGGACCTAAGAACATTTTTTTTTTTTGCCTCATCTGCAAAATTTTAAAAATGGAGAAAATAAAATAAAATGAATATTCTATTTTATTTAACAAAAATTAAAATGAAATAACTTTTAAACATGTCTATTCTATTCTATTCACATTAGTTTGTGACTCAATGAATCGTCTTTATCTGCTAGAAAGCACTAGGTGAGGCCCGCAGTACACCTGCCTCCAGGCAGGGGGCACTGGTGATCCCAGAGAATGACACTGCAGATAAAGAATAGTTAGTCGTAGCATGTCAAATGCCGCCGTCCAGTTATACTTAAATATTTAACTAGCATAATTTTTCTAAATGGAGGATTACTCTATACATATATATATATATATATATATTTTTATTTATTTATTTTTTTTCCTAATGCTACAGTTTGTAAGCAGAGACATTTTTTGAAATTAAACAGACACTAACTGTTGGAGAAATGGAGAATAAACTACTCTGTAAATCTGATGATGTCACAGCCTCACCGCACGCCACTGCTTTAATTCACGCACTAAACTGACCAGTCTCATTTTTTTAACTACAAAACAAGACTTTATCTTTGAAAATGAGAACCTCCACTTACACTTTACTTTGAAAATTAAAGGATTTCCTGTGACAGGCATGCATGTGGTTTTAGTTTATATACTTAAAATCCAACATAATTCTGTGATAATTCTGTGTTTTTTTACTGATAATACGGTTTGAAGAGCATTTCCACTCAATTCTACGACATTTATAAAGATCGTAAATCGGCACTGATGTCACAAATATCTATAAATATTTGTACACAGATTTTTGGGAACAGATTGTGGGTGTCGGAGTTTTTCAGAAGCTCGTTACAGCGTCAACGTTTGTAGCAGATTTTTAGTGAAGATCTGAGGATTTAAAGATGAAAAACAACACGAGAGCTGTCTGTCAGCTGAGAGAGCAAACTCAGTAAAAAAGTATTTATGTGCTTTAGTCAAAGTCTCTTCTGAGGGTTGAATCCTGAACGCTGACCTCTGAATCAGGTGAGGTCAGAACTCCTCAATCTCCTTCTCCAAGGACCTCTGGGATGAGTCCTCCTAGAGTTCTTGGACTCCGTGGTTGGTCGGGTTCTCCCCTGCTCCAGGTTTCTTCCAGTGGTGGATCTGATGGATGTCAGACAGAAACGCGTCTGACCTCTACGTTCCAGGATGATGGAGAACATCAGCACAGGAGACGTTTCTCTGGCGTTTGAGGAGGAGGAAACCGGTTATGTTCATGAAACCATCGGAGGCAGAAACCGCTGAACCGGATTCTATGTGCAGACGTCCTGCATGAGGTTCTGGTTCTGCAGAACGAGCCTTCCTGTCTTTAGAGATCAGATGTGAAGGAAAAACAAAGCTGGATTTTCAAACCAAACCCAGCATCTGACTTTAATCCCATAATTTCTGCCGTCTTAATCTGCTCATCCGGATTAGTTGGTCTGAGGACGTCTTTATTTGTATTTTTTCAGATCATAGGACCGAGCAGGGGAGCATCGCGGAGCTGAGCCCCGGTGCGGTAGGGGCTGGCACTGGAGGAGGGGGCGGAGCCAAGGCGGAGCATCAGTCCACAGTCAACAGCATGATGATGGAGAGGATGAGCACAGACATTTACGCCCTCAAGAAGCAATACTCGCGCATCAAGAGGCGGCAGCAGGCGCAGACGATGCACCTATACCTCGGAACAGGTGGGTGGGGGTTACCTGTAACCATGATGGGCGGAGTTTAAACCAGATGAGAGGGAATTTCCCTTCTGAGGAAGGAAAAAAAAAACATAAACGCGGATGTTGGACGCTGTGACTTGTAGGACCTGGACCCAACCTGGCCACGAGTCAGCGGGTTCTGCAGAAGGACTCAAACTCTCAGAGCGACGGTTCTGAGCGGCGAGCTGACGGTACACGCCTCTGAGCGACCACTGCGGGTTTGCGGGGGCTTTCATGACCTGTCTGCTCTGAAACTACAGAGGAATGTGGATCATCAGAGCTGCATCATCCAGACCTCTCTGATGTTCACGAGCTGCTACACTTTATGACCCAAATCCTCCTGAACGTCTGTGGAACAGCAGCTCTGATCTTCATGCACATTCGTCTGCAGTGGAAACGCTAACATTTCCTTTCTTTTCAGCCCTAAAATGTGTTCAGTTTAATGAACCAAAACAGGTTTGGTTTGTTTGGCCCATTTTAAAACAGACCAAAATGAAACGAACATTTGTAAAGACAAAGACTAACATGAAAAAAACAAAGATTATATTTATGTCCGAATTCCCATCCTAACCCTTAAATACTGGAAAACGATGTACCATGGATTTTAAAAGCGATTCGGACACAGACACGCTTTTTTAAATTTCTTTTTTTATATGTTGTCATCGATTTCACAAAGTTAAAATCTAATTAATGAGAGTTTTGCGACAATTATTTTTAAGTCTGTCTTCTGAAGATGACAATGTTTATGGTAAAAAATACATTTAAAAACAATTTTTTTCAGATATTGTTCAAACGCAATGCATTGTGGTCTATATTCGCCAATCTAGTGTGTATCGATGCACACTGGTTTTTCGCAGAGACTGCTGGGAAATTTGTTGGTCACTCGATTTAGGAATTCGGACGGCACTAGAAAATGACAAACGTCTTATATAGTGAGTAGGGAAGGAATTCGGACACAGCTATAGAGATGACGTACTAAAATATCAGCGATGAAGTGCTAACCTATTAGCCGGCAATGCTAACATGTTGGAAATGTCTCTGCTAACATGTTAGCATAATGCTAGCAGCTTCTTGTTGACGTAGCAAAACATTAATATTCTTAAAAATATATTTAAATGTTAGGAAACTTTTTCACAAACCAAACATGTATATATTTAAGAAAAACTGAAGCTCAGTGTGGATTTAATGAAAGAAAAGCAATCTAAAAAATTCAGAGACAATATTTGATTTTTTTTGCCCAGATTTTTAAAAATAACGTGTTTAGATGTATTTTTAAAATTGCAAAATCTTGTAACACTTTGTAGAGCATAGTTGAAGAATTTGATTTCGTTTTTTATAGAAATAAAACATTAGTTAGAGAAACTCAAACTTGTCAACTAAAAGTTTCAGAATTGAATCTAAATCCAAAATAAAATAATTTAATTTTTTTACTGAAATATTCCCTTTTTTATACTTTAGAAACAGTTTAAAGTAGTTAGATGGATTTTCTTTCTAACCTGAATCCATGCATGTGGAGAGCTGCTGTACTGATTTGATGGTTTTCGTCATTTCTGGAGCTGAAATCTCCTCTCCAAGCCTTCAGAGCTCGGTTCTTTGAATTTTCTGGACTCTGATGTTCTGTCTGCTTCTCTGCTTCTTTAATAACTTTGGATCTTCAGCTGCAAACATCTGAGTCTGATCTTCAGAACATTTTGGGATTTTTCTCTCATTTCCATCATGATGTGGAGGAGAGTTATTATTGTGTTGCAAGTCTTATTGTTTTTTTTTATTTGTCTTTTTTTACTGTTGTGTCTCCCCCCCCCCCCCCCCCTCCCCTCCCACCCCTCCCTGCAGATAAGTGTCCAGCAACCCGCATCTTGGCCTCCCAGCTCAACCCCTCCAGTTCGGTGGTCAACCACCTCCTTCTGGGCCGAAAGCCTCGCTCCGCTCCTCGCAGCTGCAGGTTGACCTCCGCAAGCCTCTGCACGCTCCCCGGGTCCGGACCCGCCCCTTTGCCCCGCAGTCCCGGGTCTCCGTCACGGAAACGGTGCAGCTCGCTCCTTTCCAACAGCACCGGGTCCCCGGGGAGCTCCAGGGGAGGCGCGCGGTCTCCTTGGCGAGCTTACGTCCGACAACATCGCAAAAATATTAGCCGAGCTCGCGCTCAGCTTGGATTCGGGGATTCAGAGGAACACGAGGAGGAGGAGGAGCCTGCACAGAGAGGGGACGAGCAGGAGGAGGGCCGTGACTCCTCCATGGCGGCGTCTCATGATGGCTGTGGTCCGGCGTGTGCAGATGTGACTCCGAAGGTGGGGGTGGAGGAGGTGGTGGTGCAGATGGACTCCCTGGATTTGAAAAAAGATGGGATTCTCCCAGACAACCTTGATCCTCCTCCCAAACCTTCAGATCCCGACATTCCCCTCATCCCTCCTCCTCCATCCTCTCAGAAACGTAAGGAGTCCGCCTCCTCCAGTCCAGAAATCCCCAGATCTCCGACACCTCCTCCCACCTCCGCCTGCATCCCTCCATCCACACCTCCGTCTCCAAGGCCTGCTCACTCCTTCTCTCCTCCCCTCACCTCCACGCCATCACCAGACTCCACCCCCCTCCTCCCCTCCCCCTCATCAGCCAACGGCTTGTCCCCTCTCTCTCCTCCACCCACCACTCTCTACAAATCTTGCTCGCCCTCCACCCCCTCCCTTTATTCTGCCTCCTCCTCCTCCAGATCCAACATCTCATCGTCCGCATCGACCCCCGCCCTAAACGCCTCCGCCCTCCGGCATCAGAACTTCTCCCCTTTCCCGAGCGTGAAGCAGCCGAGGAAGTCCCAGGCGGCGCGGAACCTCGGCCTGTACGGGCCCACGTCCAGAACGCCGGCAGTGCGATTCCCCCAGCTGAGCCGCGGTCCGGCCCGCAGCAGCGGTGGCGGCGCCGAGAGCAGTGGCTGGCGCTGAGCACCACGGTTTCTCTGAAGCATCAGCGGTCAGAGATCCGATTCCCGAAGGATCCAGAGAAGGTTCTGGATCTGCTGAACTAAAGAAACGTTCTACCGTCACGTCCTCAGAGGCTCCTCCCATCTGCCGACCGCCGCTTTGATGGAGGAGAAACTTGGATTCACTCGTGGAGTTCATGAAGCTTCAAAAGCTTTGAAGCTTCGAGTTAAACAAAATCCAGTGAAACTTTTGAGGAGGAAACCCTTTAGGACGGCGTTCAGTCCCTGCAGCGTTTGTTGCTTTTATGTAACAGTCATCAGGCTGCATAATAAAGCACTTCCCGCCCAAATCGCTTCTTGGTTTGGATTACAGATCATTTTAATCCCAGATTAAATCTACAAACCTGTAATCTCTTTCTAAACATCTTCAACGTGAATTAATTCTTCTTAGTTTGTGAAGTTCCTAAAGTAACATGACTGCTTTGGTCGTCCAGGAAGTGGAGTAATGACGGCGTGACTCCTGGCAGTGAGCGCCCTCTGCAGGCCGGGGACAGTAAGAACAGCCACACATTCCTGCGCTCATTTACATTCAAATGTAAATCCGTTGATGGATATTTAAACAACTACAAACAAATCTATAAAAACTTCTAAAATATTTGCCAATAAATTATTTACATGAACAATAATGCATTTATTTCCAGTGTCAGAAAACCAACTAAAAGTTCCAAAATCAAATATTTTTTGTAGCACTATTGCTAAATTAACTCAGTCAGAGCTCAGTAGAACCACATGTTCCTGTTTCTCTCAGCTCTGATGATTTTCTTAAATTTTTCATAGTAAAATCTCAAATATTAGACAGAAGTTGAATCAAGTTATTCCTACTATCAGCCCAGAACAGGCTGAACCGGTAGAAGTGGAGGCATCCATAGAAACCTCTGTAACATTAGACTGCTTCACTATTGTGGATCAAGTGGAAATAGCATCAATTATTACGTCCTCCAAATCCTCAACTTGTCTGTTAGACCCAATTCCCACTAGACTTTTTAAAGAAACTTTTCCCCTAATTAATGATCCCATATTAACAATGATAAATGCCTCTCTGGAAACGGGTTATGTGCCACAGTCTTTTAAATATGCAGTTGTTAAACCTCTTCTGAAAAAGCCCAGTTTGGATCCTAGCATCTTGGCCAACTATAGACCGATATCAAACCTGCCCTTTATTTCTAAAATCCTAGAAAGAGTTGTCGTTAAGCAGCTTTACTGCCACCTACAGGACAACAGCCACTTTGAAGACTTTCAGTCGGGGTTTAGACCTCACCACAGTACGGAAACTGCACTAGTTAGAGTCTCTAATGACTTGTTATTGGCCTCAGAAAAGGGACTACTTTCTATTCTGGTCCTGTTAGACCTCAGTGCTGCCTTTGACACTATCGACCACGGTATTTTACTCCATAGATTAGAGCAGGACATGGGGATCAGAGGATCTGCTCTCCAGTGGTTTAAATCCTATTTATCCAATAGGTATCAGTTCGTTAATGAAAATGGACAGTCCTCTCAGTGCACTCGAGTCAACTATGGAGTCCCACAGGGCTCAGTCTTGGGACTGATCCTGTTTACGCTTTATATGTTACCCCTAGGAAACATAATCAGGAAACACAGCATTAATTTTCATTGTTATGCCGACGATACGCAGTTGTATTTATCCATGAAGCCTGACCAGAATGACGATATAGAGAAACGTAATGCCTGCATCAGAGACATCAAGACCTGGATGACAATTACCTCCTATTGAACCCAGAGAAAACTGAGGTCATTATACTTGGTCTTAAAAACCTCAGAGATGCTCTGTCTGCTCAGATAGTCTCCCTGGATGGCATAAGTATAGCCCCCAATTCCACAGTTAGAAACCTTGGGGTTTTATTTGACCAGGACTTATCAATTAAGGCTCACATATCTCAGAACTGCCTTTTTTCACCTGCGGAATATTGCTAAGATCAGAAATATACTTTCTAAGAGTGATGCTGAAAAACTCATCCATGCATTTGTTACGTCGAGGCTGGATTACTGTAACTCCTTGTTAGCAGCGTGTCCTAAGAGTTCCTTAAGAAGTCTCCAGCTTGTTCAGAACGCAGCAGCTAGATTGTTAGCTGGAACTAGCAGAAGAGATCACATCACTCCTGTGTTAGTTTCGCTCCATTGGCTCCCAGTTGATTCCAGAATCAAGTTCAAGATCCTCCTGTTAACCTATAAGGCCTTACATGGAATGGCCCCGTCCTATATTAAGGACCTCATAGTCCCTTACCATCCAATGAGAACACTTCGCTCGCAAAATGCAGGACTGCTTGTGGTTCCTAGAATTAGTAAAAGTACGGTTGGAGGTAGAGCGTTTAGCCACCAAGCCCCTGTCTTATGGAATAAACTCCCAGCTCATGTAAGAGAGGCCGACTCAGTTTCTACATTCAAAGTTAGACTGAAAACATTCCTCTTTGGACAGGCTTATTGTCAGACTAGTTAGTATTTAGAGATTATTATTTAACTTAATGTTAATGTGTTTAAATTAAACTTAATAACAATAACTTTTTGTTTATAGGCTGCTAGAAGTTGAAGCTGGGGTAACTATGGTGCACTGGGGTTCTGTCCTCTTTTCTCATCTTCTACCCTTCCTCTCCTCTATTCTTGATCATAATTTATCATTTAGTTCTCCATGCCGCTGTTTGGTGCAGTGCGATTCATGTATTGTCCCTCTTTCCCCTCCTGGGGAATGGGAGTGCTTCCAGACTCCAGTTGGATCATCCGTGCTCCAGTTCCTGACCGTTTACCTCGCCTTTGCTCCTGCTCCTACACCTGGCTGTGGATCCTGTCTCCGGCTCATCTCTGGCTCGTCTCTGCTCTGTACCTGACCAAGTACCTCGTCTCTGCTCCTGCTCCTACACCTGGCTGTGGTTCCTGCCTCTGGCTCGACTCGCGCCTTTGACTGTCCCCCCAAACACGGCTGGATGAAGCTCGTCTGCTGAACTTTATATATGTAGTTGTAGGGTTAGATAAGTTAATTCTTCTCTCTGAGTTCTGGTAAATCGCCTGTCCGTCCTGGGGGAGGATCCCTCCTTCATGTGGGCTCCCCTGAGGTTTCTTCGTTTTTTCCAGGATCCGTTTTTTTTAGTTTTTCCTTGGGGGGTCTAAGGGCAGGAATGCCAGTACAGCTTAGTCAGTTTGTTAGTTCATTTTAGTATTTTCCTATTGAACTCTATGTATTCATGATCCTTTTGATTTCATTTTTCACCTTTTCAATTACGGATACAAAGTCCATCGAAACGACTGTTGTTGTGAATTTGGGCTATACAAATTGAATTTAATAATCTGACCTTCAAACTACAATAAATTAAAATCAGAATCACGTTTAAAATATTCTATAAATGTCACATTCATAAAAGGCAAAAAAATTAAATTCATGAAAAATCAGATTTTAGACAAAAAAATGCAAAAAGAGGTTTGAAATTTAGATAGTCATAAAAGTAAATATGTACTTTTTAAATCACTTTTTTTCTTCAAGAAATTCAATAAACAGGTTGTATAATCTCATCTAGAAAGACTTCAGTCTGAAAGACTTCACTGAGTCTTTCTGAAAAATAAATCCATGTTGATAAAAGCAGCAGCTGAGGCTCTGATTTAAAACTCATCCATTTGGAGAAAGTGTTTACACCCCGGGGTCATTTACTGTTGTGAAGAGACAGAACATTCTGGAGAATCTTTAGAGAAAATAAAAAGGGATATAATACTAAAGGTAGACGTTTGAGTTTAGTTAGGTAAGGGACGCGATCTGGCGGTGGGGGGGGGGGGGGGGGGTCTGATCAGGAGGAATAATGATAATAGGACTAATAAGGTATCTCTCTGCAGCACATTGTTGTAGAGTTCACCTGGTGCCTATGAGGGTTGTTTAAATTAAGTCACATCCAGGAGCCCTGCTTCCTTTTTTTCCATTATATTGAATATGCAAACATTTTTGAGCAATTGTAGTTGTAGGTTTAGGGGCTTTCATCTGGATTTGGTTTTAAAGTTAGAAGACGTTTCACCTCTTATCCAAGAGGCTTTGTCAATTCTGAAAAAGCTGGTTGAAGAGCTGGTATATATGCGCTCATGGAGGAGTCAGACCTGAAACTGGATGGTATTGTCCACTTAGCCTACATGGTTTCGGGTCGTTAAGAGTCCTTTGTCCTCAGCTGGGGGTTGGGGAGCCAGTGACTCCCTTCCCAAAGTGGTCATCTCTTTCACCTATTAACGACCCAGGTGGAACTGGTTTGGTTTGTTTAGGTTTCAAAACACTGCCGTAGATGGATGGAAGAAACCAACCTGAGACCACCATTCTTATTCAGAGAAGGTTTATCCTTCTTGACAAAGATGGCTTTTTTCACTCCTCGCTCAAACCCTCCTTTCTCTCTGGAGAAAGGAGGGTTTGCATATATTCACTGCGCTATATTCACTAAGGTCTAAATGAGTAGGTTAGGATGAGCTGGACGTTGTGAGTGAACACAGCAGCTCTCCACCACTCAAATTATGAATGGGAAGGCTGCTCAAATGAACTTCTCACACTACACATTTGTACACTTACGGTTCCTGTGAATGGGTGATTGATTGTGCTGATGTGGCACCTAGGCTTTACAAGTGACTAAATGTCCAAAATGCTGCCTCCAAGCAACACAAAGCAGCCCAATGGTGAGGTGACAGGATAAACTCTACCGCTCTTATACTTTAGACCTTTTTTTGCCTTTTTTTATGCTCCACATAAAAACACACTAGAATTCTGGCTAGAATTCAGACTTCACTGTCCTCTAACGAGTGGTTTGTGGCCTTCAGGTGGAGATGCACTGCAGACTCTAGTCCACTTGGGTTGGCTATGCAATGTTGGTAAAGCTGTTTGTGTAGAGGTTGTTTGGTTTCTCCTATATACTGTTCATTGCAGTTCTCTTTGCAGTGGATAGAGTACACAACATTACTCTGTTTGTAGCTGGGATGTTGTCCTTTGGATGAACCGGTTTTTGTCTGAGAGTCTTAACTGGTTAGAGATGAACTGGGATGTTATGTTGTTTGAAATCCTTTTAAGTTTTTCAGACAGGCCTCAGATATACGGAATTGAAATACTGTTCCCTTTCGGCTCTTGTTCCTTCTTGTCTTGTCTTTCTGTATGTCGGGATCTGGTGAATGCCCACTTGGGATATCCACAGGTTTGGAGGGCTTGGCGGATATGTTGCTCTTCAACCAGCTAATTCAGAATTGACAAAGCCTCTTGGATAAGAGGTGAAACGTCTTCTAAATTTAAAACCAAGTCCAGATGACATCCCCTAAACCTACTACTATGGAACCAACCTGGATGAATAAGAGTCTTCGTACACGCCTCCCAAGAAACAAAGCAAGGGAGACGCTCCAGAACGAAGGTCCTAGCGGTCCAACCACAATCAGACGGTGGCAGTGGGATGGCAGGACGGGGGCCGGGGGGTTGGCTGGAGGGTTGCAGTCTGAATTCAGCCAATCATCAGACGATTTTGGGCCTTGGAGACCCCCCTATTAGTCAGTTATCTTCCTGCCAACCAACCACCTGTCACCGGACCGCCCCCGTGCGACTTCCAAATGGGCCCGGGCGGCCACTGACTGAGTCAAGAAACTGTCTGGTCACTGTAACATTTTTCCTAAAGACACAGCGGTGACAGTGCTTGTGTACAAATGCGACTGCCGCCTCCCGATGAACAACACTACCGCGCGGCCACCTGCCTAATTTGCCTATAAACTAGCATTTATGTCGCTCTGCGGTGGCATTTTGGTATACAGGACCGTAGTCTCAGTGGCGTATACTTATATCACGCTTTACTATCTTCTTAGAAGGCCCAAAATGTTTTACAGTCACATTCCTGTTCACCTATAAACACAACCAATCAAACACTGGAGGCAGCTCTGCTGCCGAACACTGGCGCCAACCTATAGCCAGCAGAGGCAAGGTGGGGTTTAGTGTCTTGCCAAAGGAAACTTCTACACATGGGTAGAAAAATGCCACCCACCCACCCAACCATCCAGTTTCAGAACCCGCTGAATCCCTTTCTTGGTCATGAGGTTGCTGGAGCTACACCAGCTACACCTGTACAGGTCACCAGTCTACTGCAGGGCCCCGCCCCAGCACACATTCACACCTAGGGTCAATTTAGAACCATTAATCAACAATAAATAAACGTCCTTATTTATTTATTTTAAATGACAGAAATTAGACATTTACATTCAAATACAGTAGAATTCCCAGCTAGCCTCTTCACTAGGCTAACCTGTTGTTTCCCACTGATCTGTAAACGGCGCCCTTGGTACTTTTGGTACTTTTTTAGTTTTTTTTTTCTTCACAGAAAGTTATTTGTTCCAATAAACTGCAGCATCACCCAACAAAGAAACCTCAAAGAAAACTGGAGACATTTTTATCTGCAACACAGAATTTTTTTCTTTATAGAAAGATTAAACTTATATAACATAACATAAGCCTCACAAAAACCTTCTCATGTGATTTTCAAGAGTCACCAGCAGATCCAAAAGTTCTTAGATCTGCAGGTTACAATTTTAAATCATTGGGAGCGATTTTTTTTGGCATCTGAGAGTGAGGATGAAGAATTCACAGTCAAGAAACCCACAAAGACCAAAAAGAAGGACAAAGTCTCCACCAAAGACAGAATCAAACCAGATCCCACTTCTGAAAAAGACAAACAACCGTTGAAACCATCAAAGACGAAGCCTGAAGCAGCAGGTTGGTTTCAACTGCTGACGTTTTCCATCCTCTTGATTTTTGTTACTAAGACTTTAAAAAATATTTTAGCTGCTTCCAAACCAGTAAAAAGTCTTCCAACATCCAAACCGACACCCACCAGACCCCCCAGATTGAAGGCTGATATTTATATTTATATTATATTCCAACTCATATTGGTGAAAGCGCCTCATCGTCACCCAGCCAGGGGCTGCGACTTGGACTGTCCCGCCTAGTCCGAGTCAAACCGCTCCATCCCAGCATTGCGAGTCACTAACCCATTAGGGGCCAGCGCCTCATGTGGACCAGGGACGGCCGTTATCTTAACATAATTTTTAGAGAACATTCTAAAAACCGTTTTTGTCTTCCGGTTATTTATGACACAAGTCTCCAACTTGAACTAAAATTGAAGAGCTTCAGGGAGGGGCTGCTAGGTCGTCCACACAGTCCGGTCCTCAGGAGTTCATCCTCTATTCTTTGTGTGAATCAAACAAAACTAAAATCTGTTCCTCTTTTAATACAAATGTGTTTGCCTGTAATTTTCATATCCTTATAAATTCTTCTGTTTTTCTTTGTACTTATTGTTCAGCAAACTTTGCATATTATGTACATACATCTCAAATAAAATTGGAAAAAAAGGAGTTGTTTGGAATGTCATTTAATGCAAAAACCAACAAGTAAAAAACAAAGTAAAATTAAAGTGTTTTCTTTGAGAACAACTGGATACTAAAATGTTTTTTAAACTGCTTTCAGTATGAAATATATACAGTTAAGCTCCAAAAACAGCAAAGTGTTTCATTATGATATTTGTGAGTAGAATAGCGAAAACAATTTACATTTTGACATGTAAAGCTGGTGTTGCTGCCTGAAAGTCAGACTGAAATCCGTGCATACCCTCAGAACGTTTCCAAAACAGATTGGAGATCCGTTTCCTTGGAATGCTGCTCGTGCATCCCAAATATACCATGACAGAAGGTAAATAAATAAGAATATATCCTGAATAATAGACAAAAACAATGCATTCATCCTTTAATGCCTTTAAATGTGGATCAAAGATAAATGCACATTCTTTGGCTCCAAAATTACCCACATTTAGCATCAACATGAAAGCAAAAACATAAAAGGGAGGTTTTTTTCGTGGCGTATCCTGCCTTTGCCCAAAAGCAGCTGAGATAGGCTCCAGCAACTATGTGGCCCTGAAAAGGATTCAGTTGGTTCTGAATATGGACAGACACTAAATTGATAAAAGCTTTCGACATTTTGTCGAAAACCTTAAATGTTTTGAAATTTTTACAAAGTCAGTTTATAAGGGCATTTTTTATAGCTAAAGCAGAAATAAAACATTAGAACAGGGGTCACCAACCCTGTGCCCGCGAGCACCCCTTGTGGCGCCCGCAGGGAATGCACCAAAAAAAAAAATATTTTTTTTTTATTGAAGCAAATATTCAACAAACAACCACGGCATGTCTGTCATGACAACAATATCAATTCTGAGATAAAGGTAGACAAAGAAAACCCAAATATGTAAACAAATATAACTTAAAAATAATCAATAAAAGTAAGGGTCTATTACAAAAGTTTAAATAGATCAAATAAATTACACAATTTCTGGACATTCTTATGATTCATGTAATGTAAAGATTTTGAGAATAGGTTGAGTAATCCATTAATGTGAGGATTAATATTCCTGTCTGTTTTTATTTACATTTATGTTTAAAAAGTTAAAATTAAGTTAAAGTTTTAAAGGTTTAAAAGTTTAGCTTTAGTGTGTTCAATAAATATTTATCTTGTTCGGCTGCAACCTAAAGTCTATCTTGAATTTAGGCTCCCTCTGCAACTGAGTTTGATCCCCCCTGTAATACGAGTCTAGAAAATTCATGCATGTTTTTGTGTGTAAAATGAGCAAATAAAAATGGGGCACACAAAAGGAAGTCCTCAAATTGTGTTCTTTTTTTGGGGGGGGGGCTAGGAGGTTTTTAGTGGCGCCCTTCATACCACTTGGTGCCCATGAAATAGCCCTCGGTCTCAAAAAGGTTGGTGAACCCTGAATTAGAAGAATGTTCTGTGTAATGATGACATCTCTTTGACTTTGTTTTATGTTTGTGACGTCACAAACGGATAAAAGGATGTACCGGTAAGTAAAACAACTGTCATCATGTAATAAATCCAAATTAGTTTCAAAACTGATAAAGAACATTTTTTGTGGACCTGTGTGGTGCTTTAAATAGTGCAGTGGGAGTGACTGGTTCAATTCCCGACTCGTTAACAAACCGTCGCTATAAAAGCTGACTCTGCGTGAAGATCCTTCATGGACCAGAATCCCTGCTCTGATGCAGATAGAGTAGTGTGGTGGCAGTGTCTCTGTGCTTCCAGTGAGAATGTGCTGGTTCAATTCCCAGTTAGAATAAGGGTCCTTAGGAAGTAGATGTCTGTGTCTTTAAACCTGATTGTTGATTTTTGAAACATGTGGAGCGTCTTCAGCTCAAAGGAACAAAGCAACACAGTTCTGCTGTAGACAGATTAGCACAGGGGGAGTGTCTCTGTCCTTGAAGCAGGAGAGTGCAGGTTCAAGTCCAGGCTAGTTGCATCACAATTCATGTTTGTGGTGAGGAAGAGTCAGGGATGCTGAGGAAGGGAGCAGCTTCATCTTTAGTCTGGTTGATGATCTATAACTTCTGTGCTATAAGATAGATGATGAAGGTTGATATTAGAGCTACACTAACTGGTGGTGAGACACCTATGAGGGTGAGACAGGTACCTAGAAGACTAGAACTGACTACTCTTGTACTGTTCATGGGGGGGTAGAGTTTTTTTTACCTAGATAGCAGCAACTAGATCATGATAGTACCTTCACACTAACCTGAGCATCATGGTACTATACTTTCAATCTTGTTATACTTTCCAACTCTAAAACTTCGTGTTCTTTTAGTTATTTGTAGAAATATACAAAAAAGCTAGTTAATAGTCTGTGTAATACTTGTTGTACTTACTTTCCATCCCCTCAACCCAACCCAACCCAACCCAACCAACCTGCCCCCACCCTCTACCTGTATTTCATCTCGGTGCTCAGACCCTCCACACATCCAAGCTGCATTCTGCATGGATCTATCTAAATGCACATCTTCTTCTGGGATCCTCTTCTCCTGGTCCTTCCTTGGGGTGGGGGGCAAAGATGAAGCCCCCTTTCCTGCCGTCCTGACTCCTCCTAGCCGCAGCTTGAATTGTGAGGCAACTGAACACCTCGATGTCCCTGACTGGGACTTGAACCTGCGCTCTCCTGCTTCAAGGACAGAAACACTCCCCCTGTGCTAATCTGTCTACAGCAGAACTGTGTTGCTTTGTTCCTTTGAGCTGATGACTGTCAAGGAGCGGCAAAAACCGACAACAAAATAACAGAGACGGGGAATTGAACCAGCGCTTCTCTGCTTTGGAGATCAAGTCACTTCCATCGCACTATTCTGGACATCAGGCAGCACTTTGTCGATCACCATTTTTCCTCCATCTGGTGCTTTCTGGGATTTGAACCAGCACCTTCTTGCTCTACTGTCTCCATAGCAGCAGCTCTGGTTCCTTTCATCCTTTCATCTTTCCATGGTGACTCCGGAATTCGGCGATCCATTGAGAATGTCTTTATGTACCTGCTGTGCACGTGCGTTAACCCAGGGTTACCAAGTCGCCAACTCATATCCGGTCTTTTGGAACCGACATAACCAGAGTAAGCAAGTTCAGGTGGATTTCAGCCAGAGTTCAGGGTTAAAGTCAGGCTTGTTTGAACATGCTTCCTGGAAAACCTCCAGATCATTTCCTCATTTCCAGTTTTTAATGAATGAATCTGTTTTTCTGTCTCACGTTTCTGTTTAACCAAAGTAACATATTATTTATCCATTTTAGATCTGACGTTTTCTTCAGATCCTTCGACAAAATACAACAAATGATAGAAATTCTAAGCAGTTCTGGTTACATCGACAATGAAACTTTGTCGTTTGTCGGAAACGGCATTTAAAGTGACTCCGCCCCTAAAATGCAAAATACAAGTTCTTTTTTAGTGTAGAGCCGGAACCAGAGATTCAAAAAAATGTATTAAAAAATGTATTAAAAAAGTAATTTAAAAAAATTGCTGTTCTTCTGGGGAAACTGAAGGATTCACACCATGAAAGCCAGGAGTGATGAAAGCACGGCAGAGAGAAAACCACAATTTCAAGCTTTAGACCAGGGGTGTCCAAATCCAGGCCTCAAGGGCCGGCAACCTGCTGGTTTTCCAGAAACGCTGCCTCATCTGCTGTTGATTACCTGGATCAGGTGTGTTTAGCCAATAAGGAGCTTCAAAGGCAGGTTGATTGGAAAAAATATAGGACACCGTCCCTTGAGGCCTGGGGCCTGTTTCAGAAAGGAGGTTCAACCAACTCTGAGGTTGAACTTGAACTCTGAGTTGGTCAATCGGGAGATTAACAACTCTGAGTTTTCTGTTTCAGAGAAGCTGATCGGAGTTAGGTCAATCAACTCTGAGTGGACTGATTCGGAGGTGAGCGTGTGCACCGCGACTATAAGAAGCCATTATCAATGGAGCGCAGATATTACGAGTCACCATGGCAACCGTGAAAAAAAGAGGTCTGCGTATTTTTCGCCAGCTGAACTTGACGTGCTGCTGCAGAGTTACAGTCAATATGAGCACATATTCCAGAAGAAAAGCAACACCGCTGCATCTGCAAAACAGAGACAGTTATCGTGGGAAACATAGCTGCTCAAGTTAATGCCTAAGTTTGCATTTAAATCATTGTTATAAAATATTGACTGTAATAACTTTTTAAATAGCGTAAGGAGTGAAATAAAAAATGGTGATATTTAGGTGTACTTTTGAAGTGTCATTCCTGGTGTAAATGCATGAAATGCTGCATAGTGTACAGAACCAATCTGGGGGAAAATGCATTTAACGTCGGTAATGTTTAGAGGACTTTTTTGTTAACCTTCCCCTCTTGCAAATGTTGGTCAGTTTAATATTAATACATGCAATTGTGTTTTTAAAAGTGAACTTTTGTCTACTGTTGAACCTTTCGCCGCGCGAAGACTTCTCTTTCTTTTCTCTCGTCTTTCCGACCGACCGTGGTCAGAAGCGCAGGGGAGATTTCCTTCAGGGCCGAAGGGAATTCTCCTTCGGGGTTCACTTCCCGTTGGAAACCCTCAACCTCCAGAGCGGATTAAGAATGACTCCAAAACAGTTATTCTGGGAATGACACCTTCTCTTTATTTAACTAAGTGCTCCGTCCTCCGAACACACAATATATTCCACGCACACACCTCCGCTCACCCCCCCCCCCCATCTGCACCTGCACTCGCCCCTCCCCTTGTCTCTCGTGGATCGCACCCCGCTCAGCACACACACACTGCAACACTACCCTTGTATTGATCAAGTGGTATAGGTTTATACGGGATTAAGAAAGTAAGCAGTGCTAGAAAATTGTGTTTCCAAAAAGTAATTGTTACATTAATATAATTCAATGTCCCTGATTTCATTTTCACGTAGATGCAATCCTGCAGGAATTAAAAGAACATGGCAGCAGCTGAAAGCGGAAAAAAAATTGAGTCTTCTCAAAATCCTCGTAAATATAATTCTCTATGAATTAATGCAGCCTCCTCGTCTATTGGGTCCTCCAAAAAATGACAAGCCATTCTTGTCACTTAGACCGTCTCTGTGTGACGGACATGTGGGCAATGAAGGTTAAAGCGAAAAATACCGCTTCGTCTTTAAAAAGGGGAGGGGACCGGCATAAACTTTGAGTTTGGAGAATAAAACCTGCTCCCGACCAGGTTAGGTTCACAGCATAAGTAACCATGGATACGGACTCCGAGTAGAAGTTACCTCTCTTTCAGAAACGGGTTTGACTTACTCTGCTTTCTCTGGTTTAACAAACCTCCCATTCTGAAACAGAAAACCCAGGGTTTCCCTGATTTCAGGGTTAACGCACTCAGAGTTTGCACTTAACCTCCTTTCTGAAACAGGCCCCTGGAATTGGACACCCCTGCTTTAGACATTATAGGATCTTCTGGAAATTAGGCAACACGGTTCTGGTGCAATGATGTGTCTGTGTGCTTGGATCAAGGAGGTGGAAAAAAGGACAGTGTGTATGTGGGGGGGGGGGGGGGGGGGGATTGCCTAAATTTTGGGAAAACGTTCTCCTGCTGTGTTGTTGTAGTGAAACTGATATCTAATATTTGGACAATTTTTACTCCTCAGTCTACTGACAAAAATCCCCACTTTGTCCCAAAATTAAAACTCAAATTATAAGTGGACAAAACAGAAAATGGATTTGTCCTCAAATATTCCTTCCTTAACCGGAATCACTTAATTGCAGGAGTGGAGACACCAACAGAGGAGAATCAACACCTGGGGCCTGTTTCAGAAAGGAGGTTAAGTGTAAACTCTGAGTGCGTTAACCCTGAAATCAGGGAAACCCTGGGTTTTCTGTTTCAGAATGGGAGGTTTGTTAAACCAGAGAAAGCAGAGTAAGTCAAACCCGTTTCTGAAAGAGAGGTAACTTCTACTCGGAGTCCGTATCCATGGTTACTTATGCTGTGAACCTAACCTGGTCGGGAGCAGGTTTTATTCTCCAAACTCAAAGTTTATGCCGGTCCCCTCCCCTTTTTAAAGACGAAGCGGTATTTTTCGCTTTAACCTTCATTGCCCACATGTCCGTCACACAGAGACGGTCTAAGTGACAAGAATGGCTTGTTCTTTTTTGGAGGACCCAATAGACGAGGAGGCTGCATTAATTCATAGAGAATTATATTTACGAGGATTTTGAGAAGACTCAATTTCTTTTTCACTTTTAACTGCTGCCATGTTCTTTTAATTCCTGCAGGATTGCATCTACATGAAAATGAAATCAGGGACATTGAATTAGATTAATGTAACAATTACTTTTTGGAAACACAATTTTCTAGCACTGCTTACTTTCTTAATCCCACATACACCTATACCACTTGATCAATACAAGGGTAGTGTTGCAGTGTGTGTGTGCTGAGCGGGGTGCGATCCACGAGAGACAAGGGGAGGGGCGAGTGCAGGTGCAGATGGGGGGAGGGGGGGCGGAGGTGTGTGCGTGGAATATATTGTGTGTTCGGAGGACGGAGCACTTAGTTAAATAAAGAGAAGGTGTCATTCCCAGAATAACTGTTTTGGAGTCATTCTTAATCCGCTCTGGAGGTTGAGGGTTTCCAACGGGAAGTGAACCCCGAAGGAGAATTCCCTTCAGCCCTGAAGGAAAGACGAGAGAAAAGAAAGGAGAAGTCTTCGCGCAGCGAAAGGTTCAACAGTAGACAAAAGTTCACTTTTAAAAACACAATTGCATGTATTAATATTAAACTGACCAACGTTTGCAAGAGGGGAAGGTTAACAAAAAAGTCCTCTAAACATTACTGACGTTAAATGCATTTTTCCCCCCAGATTGGTTCTGTACACTATGCAGCATTTCATGCATTTACACCAGGAATGACACTTCAAAAGTACACCTAAATATCACCATTTTTTATTTCACACCGTACGCTATTTAAAAAGTTATTACAGTCAATATTTTATAACAATGATTTAAATGCAAACTTAGGCATTAACTTGAGCAGCTATGTTTTCCCACGCTAACTAACTGTCTCTGTTTACAGATGCAGCGGTGTTGCTTTTCTTCTGGAATATATGCTCATATTGACTGTAACTCTGCAGCAGCACGTCAAGTTCAGCTGGCGAAAAATATGCAGACCTCTTTTTTTCACAGTTGCCATGGTGACTCGTGATATCTGCGCTCCATTGATAATGGCTTCTTATAGTCGCGGTGCTCACGCTCACCTCCGAATCAGTCCACTCAGAGTTGATTGATCTAACTCCGATCAGCTTCTCTGAAACAGAAAACTCAGAGTTGTTAATTTCCCGATTGACCAACTCAGAGTTCAAGTTCAACCTCAGAGTTGGTTGAACCTCCTTTCTGAAACAGGCCCCAGGATTTGAAGTAGACTTCCTCCTCTTTCAGTGTGAAGCTCACTTACAGGATGAGGTCTGGCAGTCTGAAAATCTTATTGATTGTTTTTATTTTAGGTTGGGCCCTGTTTTACCTGGGTTACCTAAAAAGAGACGTTGATGACTATTCCAGAAAACTCCAGAGGGCCCACCTCAACGACTCCATCGACAGGCTGAGTGAGTCAAAGGAGGCGTTGCTTTTATGGAGGAATTTCAATACGATTTCAGAAAACAAACAGCCATTTGAACTGAAAATTTAAGATGTAGCTGCAAAAATATTACATTTATCTTTTTAAGTAAGAAATACTATTATGGTTTTAAGTTTTTGATTTTTAAACTTTAGTTTGATCATTCTATGCCTTAAGGTTCATCTTGAGGACAATTTTAAGATTTATAATACAGACTAAGCACAGAGAAATCTTATTTTTGGACGTTTGAATTGGAAACAAAGCGACGAGAGCAAAAACCTAAATGTTTTCACAGTCAGTCTGCTGCAAAACAACAAGCAGAAAAGGGTGATGGTGATGGGAGTTGGGTCATCTAGACCCACTAGACAGTGCTCTGAACCTTTTTTCTTCAATGATTTGTGATCTTCACTGGTGTCCATGGATTACATGAAATCTTTCCACCTTTATCCACCTTTGTCATGGTAGGGAGAACACGTCACTGTAAGGGGGGGTCATCTAAGATAGCACAAGGGTTAAACTAATGTTAATTGTTTAGTTATTTAACTTGATTTCTGGTCAAAATTTGATTAAAAGATTTTTAGTTATCATGGATTTGAAAAAATATTTGCAGAAAGCCTAATTTGGAAGTAATAATTAGAAATATTGTTTTTAGAACTGTTAAAAAAACTCAAAACTATTCAAGCTTCCCCAGACAGTAAAAGAAAAACTTCAGAATTTTCACTAATAAGATACTTTATTTGGTAAACTCTAAAAAAAACTTTTTTAGATTTTGATGACAATATTTTAACACAGGAAAATCTGAGAATAATAGTCTTTGCGGTTTTTAAAGTTATTATTTTTGTTACACTAGAAAATAACATTTTCAAAAGGAACAATCACAGCTTTGGCGCCACCTGGTGGAGATATAATGAAAATGCAGAGAGTTCATTCAATGTCAAAAAGTGTTATAGAATCAATACTTCACTGTAATTTAAATATTTATGATTAGCTAAATGTATAATCAGAAATATCACTTATAATTGATTTAGAAGTTTTTACAGATTTTCTTAATTTCAGGAACCAAGAAATGAATTTAAACTGTAAAAAGGGTTTTTCAAGCTTTTTTCATTGAAATGTGAAATATTTTTAACCTGAATTTATTTCCAATTATGCAAAACACTAACATTTTACTCCTAACTAGATGCTAAATGATATCTAGGATTCTCCTTTAAGGATTTATTTATAACCCTCAGCTTTCGTCTGCAGTTTGTTTAGTTGGAGAATCTCGGCATCGTTTAAATGTTTGTTTCTGCTTTGATGGCGTCAAAGTCGTTCACCAAAGAGCAGACTCTTAGCTGATCAATACATTCTCTGGAAAACATCTGTGGTGGAAAAAGTGAGTTTTTAACGCCTCTGCTTCCTGCGAGACAGCAGGAGGTGTGAGGCCGCGGCGTCCGGACGGAAAGAATCGAACGCAGTCGAGTGACGTTTTTTATTGTTGGGATGAAATGAGTGTAAACGGTTTTCACAGGTCACTACACCACAGCCACAGAGATACACCTATGTACAGTCTTTACGGGTTTGTCGGGTCAGACGCTCCTCCTCCGTTCTGCGTTGGAGTCCGTCCGGGTTTGAGGTTCAGAGTCTGTTGGCGCTCAGCGCGCCGCCATGCGGGTCATGCCGGGGTTGACGAAGGAGAAGTTCCTGAACATGGTCTGGTCCACGCTGTTGATGAGCGTGCGGTCGGCGCAGGAAAGCCGCGGCTTCTCGTTGATGAACTCTTTGTCGAAGTTGCTGCAGTCGCTGGGCGACGTCTGCGAACAGACAAGGGGGGGGCTTTATTTTATATTTATCAGAAAAATGCAAAACAGTTTGTAGATTATTTTCCAACACAAATGAGTCTCAGGCGCTTTGGCTTGTGATTTGCTCTGGTCCGTCTGTGTTGACACATGGACGTTTTCATCGCCTGCGTCTCACGTCCGTCCCTCCACAACGCAGCAAGAAGCCGGAGAAACGGCTCCGGGTTTCAAAATAAAAACTTGCTTTCTACTTTATAGATAAAACTTTATCCAAACAAAATGTTTTAAGGCGACGTTGACACCAGCGCCCATGTTCACCATGGATGACAAAAAAAACATGATTTCATAAGGACTCTGAAAATGCAATCCATGTTTTTATGACACTGTAAAAACTCCGTATGGCATGTCTCATAAAAACGCAGACCGAACATTTAGCATAGTGCGAGATATTGTTGTTTTTGTGCGCTGCTGCCAATTAGCTGTCGGACATTTAAGTGGAAAACAAGAGTCAGACGCTCGTAAATAAAGATGGCAATGACAGCATTTCAATCGATAAGATTGAGATCCATTTCCCCAAAACCACTAGTTTCTACTGTCAAAACAGAGAATGTGTGTTTTTCATTCTTTGTTTGAAGTTTGGGTTAAATAAAAGAGTTTCTAATTTACCACAAAAATAAGAAACTGAGTCACAAAGTTGAATATCTGGAAACTTCTAGAAGCTGTGAGCGCGTTCTCCCGTGGCAGTGAACGCCGCGGCGTGCAGCAGAGCAGCAGGAAGGCGGGTTTTTCTCTAAAACTTTGAAACGGAAGCCGATTGTGAGAAAGTGAGGCGTAAACGTTGAGGTTTGCACCTCCAGCTGCACGTTTAACTACCACCAAAGGTGAGCAGGTTCACTGTGACATGAAAAGCAGCACAGGTACTTGAAAAAATGGCATAAAATACATTTTTATTTCTAAAAAGTTGTTTCAAAAGCCTACTTTAGATGACGTTTTGAGACTTATTTGGGGTTTTTCCGTGTACGATTTAGCTGTAAACCTACCAGAGTCGGTCTGAAGGGCGGCGCCACCTTGCGCTGCTCCAGGGCGTCCCAGTCTGTGGCGCTGAAGAAGCTGTGCTGCCGGATGTTCCCCTTCATGCCGAGCCGCTCCTCTGGTTCTCTCACAAACAGCTGCGGGTCAAACACACAACAGCTGTCAGCGTTTTCTCTGTGACTGTCGATTAAAACATTTCTGACGAATTGCTCTGGTTTGTCTGCTGTTTGGCTCTAAAGTTTGGACAGACATGTGGCCGCCTTTGCTCCGCCCACCTAAACATTTGGACGGCGTTAACCGTACTTTAACATTGGGAGTTGGGTCATCTAGACCCACTAGACAGAGCTCTGAACCTTTTCTCTTCAACGAGTTGTGATCTTCACTGGTGTCCATGGATTACATGAAATCTTTCCACCTTTATCCACCTTTGTCATGGTAGGGAGAACACGTCAATGCAAGGGTGGGGGGGGTCATCTAAGATAGCACAAGGGTTAAAATGTTTTTCTACCAGAAAATCCTAAACTGAAAATGAAATCAACATTACAAATGAAAAACATAAAAATGTTATAGTCCACAGTCATTATTATGCATCAAACTTTTTCTGTTTTTTTTTTTTTTTTTTTTTTTTTACCCCAGAGCATTCACTATCACTGGGTGTGCGCCAGATGCACCAGATGCACCGGGTGACACGCGTGGTTCCTCCGATTGCTCCTCTGCCCAAAAGCCCGCAGAAGTCCAACAGGACGGCTCGAGGAAGTCGGAATCGGCTCATAAGCCACTCGTCCTGGTTCGCCAGCAAGTCTTCTTGCTGTCTAAAGATGCGTTCACTCTGAATTCTTCCATTTGCCTCATCTTCTAAGAGCCCAAGATCAGCCATTGTGCGTCATTACACATTGTGATGGGGCATTTTATTTCCCTCCATTTAATTACATCTGACAAGCTGCAGATGTCGGTAATAATCGACGTGGAAATGGGAAATTGTTCAGCGCAAATGTAATTTCTTGTTGCTTTCTGAATGGTTGAGACATACGCCATACATTGTTTTATCAAAAATAAAACAAACTAAAGGCATATGCATGAATACCATACTTCCATAGCTTATGAAGAAATGTTTTGCTCTGAAAACAACTTTCCCCAGTGGACAATTAGTACGTCCGTCCGCACGCCCACACCTTTGTCTGCTCCTCCAGACGGACACACTGACGGGAATATCAGTTTTGTACATTATTTCGTTCTGTTAAATATTATTTATGAGGATGAATTGCACAACATGCCAATATTGCAGAACATATTTCACTTTTCTTTCTGCAAATAAGTGTTCATTTGAATTTCTGTTGTAATTTTCGTTTGATTTTTTTTGTTTGTTTCACTGCTGATCGATCAAACGGGTGTTCGTGTAGGCTGTTAATTGTAAGATTTGCTTTGTGAAGTCTTCATGTTATTTCTGAGAGGCAGTATTGTCATTTTCACTTTCACGTGTTTCTTCCATCTGCCGACGGTGTCGCCGTTTCTCATTTCACCCGTTTTTGTGCGTACGCCTGGGTCAGAGCTTATGTGAAGGACCGCACATTTCCCCGTCAAGTTTGCTTTTTGTAAATATCAACTATTGCGTAGAGAGTGGCGTACGCCTTCTTTTGTGCGTACGCAACGTTTATAAATGAGGCCCCAAGTTTCTAGGATCATTTTATTATTTTTTAGGAATTTTTTGTTCTCAAATTTCAGTCATTTTTGAGCATGTTTTTAGGAACTGCCTATGTTTTCAAACCACTCTAATTTATCATGTGTTGTCATGTTTTGATCTATTATGACAACTTACTTTTACCTTTTTTTTGTAGCAAAAGTGTTCTAAAGTTAAACTAAACTGGACACAGTAAAGTTTTTGAACATGGGAGTCAATGGGAAAGTGCTCCCTTCTGCAACCTCTAGTGGTTGTTGGTGGTACTGCAGTATTTGTTTTGATCAGATTTAGTTTTTCTCAGTCGCTTTAGTACAATTCTCAGATCAGAATGAAATTCCCAAAACTATTTATTCAATCGTCACATCATGATGTCACTTGTGCACATCATATAAGCAGTTTCTCACTTCTTTGAACAAGTTGCAATTGCTTTGGTACATCCATGCAAATGATTATGTACAATTCTCTGCTCTTTGCTGTATTATATACAGGAACGACAAGAGGTGTAGGAAGACCACACCAATTCCTACTGCACTGCCTGTACTGTTGGACAGAATATTGTCCTATCTTTTTTTCCCTTTGTGTTACTGTTTGCAGTGGGTTTTTTCTATGTTGGTATGACATGGTCTGTCAACAAATTACAATATGAACAATAAAAGTGTAAATGTGAATCTTGTCCAGTCTCTTGCAATCAAACAAAAAAGGTGTAACTTACATTTTACAATAATTGTCATCAAACTTTAGCCATAGTTTACATCAGAACTTCCCTCTAAACTACACAGTTACATTGACAACATGACTAAGTAATTTGACTGTCTTGTTCGTAGACAATGACACAAGGACTTGACATTCTGATGGCACTGACATGTTCAATGACATAAAGACTTAGATTTGAGAGATGAACTAAAGATTTTGAGCAAGTTACAGGCTTTTGCAAGAAATCCATAGTGTTTTGCTGTTTGTACAAATTGTTTTGAGAAATGGACACACGTATTTGCAAACTTCAATTCTGATCTGAGAATTGTACTAAAGCGACTGAGAAAAACTGTAAGAACATAAATTAAGGCCTTGGCTTAAAGCTGTGTCACACAGCTGTACATTTTGCGCATGGATGAAAATTGGTCATACGTGAATAAATGTGCGAAAAGTGGTTTCTTTTCATGAAATTTTCACTGATGTATCAGGAATGAACCACGCAAAAACCACAGAGGTACGAACAAACCACACAAAGAACACGTACATCTATGTAGAACATCAACCGTCTGTGATTATTGTGCTGTTTTATGAAACTCAGTGATTTGTACGTCAGTGATGTAATTTGACCGTGATATGTGCGCCGTATCCGTGACATAGAAGTCACACATCTGTGGTCCATGCGTGAAAAACTCAGTTAGACATGGAAGCAACAAACTTTACAAAAATCACACAATTGTGCAAGACTTGCGTAATAATTGCATATAAAATACCGTAATTTCCGGATTATAAGCCCCTACTTTTTTCCTGCGCTTACAGCCCTGCGGCTTATTCAGTGACGCGGCTAATTTATGGATTTGATTGGCGGCCGCTGTGTACGTACTTACGGACTCAGTGAATGGTTTGAAATCTTTATCTAACACCAAACGCAAGTCATTTGTTTTTCAACACACCTCTAAACAGCCAAACAGCATGGACTTGACTTCAGGTCTTAGACACTTCAGTCATGGTTCAACAAAAAGAAACACGCATGCCCGGCCGCATCCCAGAATCCTTTGGTGCCATTAGACCCAACGTGCACGTGACCGCCACTACAATATGATGAAGCTTTCAAGTTAAAAGCAATCGTTAAAAGCAGCGTGAAAAAATCCACCATCACCAACGGGTTTGGAAAAGCCGGTCAGCTGCGTGACGGAGAGAACAGTGCATGCTCAGGAGTGAATTGACCTCTGAGTCATAGTGACTCGGCTGGGTGCACGTAAATATGTGGGAATAACATCAGCCTTTATTTTGCCGGGACACGACTGGAAACACAAATCCACGTGATTGTTTTTACGGTTTCTAAGGACTGACCGGAGTTTTGCATTGAAAAGCTCACGGCCTCCGTGTGAGCTGGAGACATGTTCTGTGGGGCCGATGGCAGTCTGATGGCTCCCACACGTAACAGCGCATCCGCCCCTCATACACAAAACGTACAGTATCAAGTCCGATTGCTCTGCACAGACACGATTTGTTCCTCCTTGAAGCCGCCATGGCCAGAGGTGTCGGAGAAGATAGGAAGGGGAGCGCGCGGGGCGTCCGCGGAGCAACAGTGTTTGTTGTGGAAGGAAACTTCTGACGCACGCGCCGCGAGGAGGCGCGCGTATCGCGCTGAGGCGCTCGCTTTTCAGTCGCCGCTGCTGTATTTTACCGGTGTGTTTTTTTAACCAGCCCTGTTACTCCCATAACGCTGCCGCGTCACAAGCGGAAGGAGAGCTTTTCCCGTTCACCCCTCCATGCACTGCTGCTACTTGCTCATTCTTAAACACGTACAAGAGTGTGGCGAGCCGGGCGTTGGCCCCGCCTTTAGCCCCTAAGACTCATAGGAAATGGGAGATCGCGGATGTATATTTCCTCTTCATAACTGAGGGATGTAATGTTGATTATATGGTTACTGTTTGTAATTTTATGTATGATACCTAGATTGTCAATAAGTAAAAAAAAAACTAAAAAAATAAAATCAAAAAAACCATAACTGAGGAACTTGTGAACAGAATAGAGGTGCATGCTGTTTGGCAGGTGTGGGTATACTCAATTGCATGAGCCTGAGGCAAGGCTGACTCCTTCCACAGTGTGCTAATGAATCACACTTACTTTGGTGGTCAGGATGTGATTGGTCAGGTTAACCATGTTGCCTAATAAATGCGGCTCATACTCCGATGTGGTTTGTGTATGTGTAAAAGTAGTTAATCACGTGAAAATGTGTGGGTGCGGCTTGTAATCGGGTGCGCTTTGTAGTCCGGAATTTATGTTACATAAAATGCTGTTCTCGTGGTCACTGGAGGGTCACTGACCTTGACCAGAAGGTCTTTGGAAGCCTTGGTGAGCCAGGTGGGGTAAATGGGCGTGTCTGTTCGTATGGACTGAAACAGCTCCTCCTCATCGCGGCCGTGGAACGGCGACTGACCGATCAGCATCTCGTACAGCAGCACCCCGAACGACCACCAGTCCACGGAGCTGTTGTACCTCTGACCCAGCAGGATCTGCAGCAAACATCACAGTCGTCAGCCGGCCTCCAGGCTCCGCCCCCACAGCTCCTCACTTCTTTCCTCACTTCTGGCGCGATGTAGTCTGGCGTCCCGCAGAAGGTGGAGGTCCGAGAGGCGTCCAGCACGTTCTCCTTGCACATCCCGAAGTCTGCGATCTTGATGTGGCCGTCCGAGTCCAGCAGCACGTTGTCCAGCTTCAGATCCCTGAGGGACGTGAACAGGTATGAGACCGGCGTCATAGCCTGCGGTGCAGATCCAGGATCTGTCCGTACCTGTAAACGATGCCTTTGGCGTGCAGGAACTGCAGCCCACAGATGATCTCTGCGGCGTAGAAGCTGCGGGAGAAAACACTGGGAATGAACCGAACCGTCTCTGGATTCAGAAAATGTCACATTTTTCAGAATTTCAACAACTTTAGACAGTCAGCAGAGCCTAAGGAATGTAAATAGAACTACACACAACACGGTGAGAAGAGCCGTTTGAAGGGGAGACATTTAGATCCACCTTAAAAATAGATCCACCTTAAAAAATAAAAATGTTCCTGTTGTAACCCTTGTGCTATCATAGATGACCCCCCCCTTCCATTGACGTGTTCCCCCTACCATGACAAAGGTGGATAAAGGTGGAAAGATTTCATGTAATCCATGGACACCAGTGAAGATCACAAATCATTGAAGAAAAAAGGTTTAGAGCACTGTCTAGTGGGTCTAGATGACCCAACTGCCAGTGTTAAAGTGCCTAGAATAGCACAAGGGTTAACACAAACGTGACCACTCTGGAGCCTAAATCTGTGTTTATCTCTGGATTTTCACTTCGAAAGACTGCTAACATTTTAATGAACACAACCTCATCGATTTGGCACCAACTTAGTAATTTCTCTGCAGAAAATGTTTTTTTTTATTTTTCTACTGCATTTATTCCATGAAGGGAAATTCTTCTTCACATTTGACCCGTCCCCTGGGGGAGCAGTGAGCGTTAAGGTGATGTTAATTGCTCGCCATTGATATAGTAATTGCCCCCATGGTTATTCCCATCCGGGAATCGAACCCTGGATTCCTGCGTGGTAGCTTCTCACCTTACCAACCATCTACCCAGCTGGTAGGCAAAAACAGAAAGTGTTTAATTTTGCCGTGGAAACCCCCAAAAGTGTTCAACCGTCTGTTTGTACAACATAGACTGAACGTTCTCAATGTTGTAAATGCATTTTTTGGATAAATACATACAGATTCGTGTTCATTTGTATATTTACACACATATTTATATAAACATGGCATGTTTCCGTACGTGGCTCTGTGCAGATCAAACTTGTGGCAGCTCTGGATGTGGAACATCAGATCTCCTCCATTCAGATACTCCATGACAAAGAAGAGGTTTTCCTGCAGACAGACAGACAGACAGACAGACAGGTGAACGCCTGCGGGGGCGGGGCAGTGAAGGTCACAGTGGTGGTTCTGGTCACCTTCGTCTGGAAGGTGCAGTAAAGATGCGTGAGGAAAGGATTCTCCCAGGCCAGAGACAGCACCCTCCTCTCCACCATGGTGCACTCCACGTCGTCGTCCATCAGGACCACGTCTTTCTTCAGAGCTTTGATCGCAAAGAACTGTCCGCTCCGCTTCAGCTCAGCCAGAAACACCTGGAATTACAGGTGTACAGGTTCAGCAGGTGTCTGCGTGGAGCGACATTCTCTCACATTTCTTAGCCTGTTATCAAGTTAATGCTCTGCGCAGGAGAATGAGGAGAATCTCAGAGGAAAAATAGCCGCTCGGCTCCATTTGCAGAGGTGCTTTTTAATGTACAAATGTACAAATAAACAAACATTTATTTCATTTTAGTAAATGTGTAAATGTGTTAAATATAAATAAAATAAAAACCACAGACAGGAAGTCACTGTTTGCACAAAATGAACAAAGAAACGTCCAGAAAACTGAAAAGATAATGACCGAGATGAAGGGATGGATACCAAAACCGACATACGAAAACTAGCGGTACGTCCAAAAACCTTCTATTCAGACAAGGCCATTTATTTTCTATTCCATTTTGCCGTAGAATTCTAGCCAATCGTTTACCTTTCCTTTTTTTTTTTTTACTTGTCATGTTCAACAGCTGAGCAATCAGTTCTGAGCTGAAGGCTTTTTGTGTTGGACACTTTTTACTGTTACAACATGGTGCTGTGAATCTTTTGACACACAAGGTGTCTATTTGAATAAACTCCTTTTGTATTTTAGGCTAAACTTCATTAAGATTGATTATATTTGTGTACTTTTTTTTTTTTTTTTGCTGGACCGGACCTAAAAGAAGAAGAGAAAAGAAGGGAGGGATGTTAGAGACATCATATACCTTTACAGCGATGTGATTGATAATGGGTGGGGCGTTTTGAAAGTGGGCGGAGTTTCAGTCAAAGGGCCAAAATGGAAGGGAGCAAATGTTCTGCTGTAGTTCAAAGGATTCTAATTCAGCGACCTGGTGGATCCGACCGACGGGTGCAAAGCTCGGAAAAAAAGCCCGTCGTCATGGCGACAAGAAACCAGTGTTTACTTCAGTGTGTGTGAAAACGGAGACGCGGGGCAGACTGACAGAGTGTTGAACCAGCAACCGGGTTTTCTGCCTCACCTTTCCGAAGCTGCCTTTGCCGAGCATCTTGTGGAGGACGAAGTCCTCGATGGCGAATTTGAGCTGATGGTCCTTCTTGGGAACCGCGTACAGCGGCTCTTCCGTCTCCGCCTCAGAGACCGGTCCTTCCCACGCCACGCCCTGCACATCTGCAGAACCAAGCGGGTCAGCCGCGCCAGCTGCTGGTACCGATCTGGGAAAGTTCGTCGGAGCGTTCTTGCCTTTGGTCGCAGGCATTGCCGAGGCCGGTAAACCCATAACCAACCCGGACGGAGCTCGGACCACGCCCGGCTGGCCGATACCGACCGGGCCTTCTCGAACGTAGACTTCACTCTCTCTGCCAGTCTTCGCCTGTGAGGGAATCAAACCGACGCTGAAACGAGGTTTCTCAGAGAGAAGTCCACGGCGTTCTTGGCGTTCTCCGCCCGACCTGCTGCTTGATCTCGATGACGGCCAGAGCTTCCGCCATCAGCTTCTGGTTGACGCCACACAGGTTGGCGACTTTCTTCTGGCATTTGTGGTGGACGTTCATGCTGCACTCTGCAGCAGAAACACAGAAACGTCCTCACTGCTCTGTGACAGATTTAAGGCTGTGACACACGTTTGAACACTTAGAAATCAAATAAACAAATCTTTTTGTCCCTGAAATAATCTGGAGATTATCCTGTGAGGATTTAGTGGACTTTTAAATCCAATGAAAAATAAAACTCTCATGTTTACGTTTTTGTTTAGTGTTTGTGTCGTTGCCTTCATGGCTGCGTTTCGGTTTAGGAACCGGACTCCTCACACCTGCTGCAGCAGCAGCAGCTGCAGCGTCCTTCTAGCGGCGAGAGCAAAACACCGACGGCGGCGTCAGCTGTCGAGTCACGCGGAACGAGTCCATGCAGATTCAGGGATAAATTATCTCTATGGAGCATAAGCCTCTTATGTTAAAACTCACTGATATCTGCACTTCCATGTGAGGAACCACATCTGTGTGGCAGATGTCTGCAGCAGATTTAATGAGTTCATTTTTTGAATGATTTGGATTGAAAACTTGAGCAACACATTCTGTAGAAATGTTCTTTAAATGTGTGATTTTATCTGTAAATTGGTTAACTAAAAGTCTTATTTTTGTAGATTACACTAAAATAGTTAGTCTGGAACAAATGAAGTTTAAAATGATTAAAAATGATTTTCAGTTTTGTGTTTATCATAAAATTAGTTAAAGTTTTGTCATTTCTGTTTATAAATGAGCAAAAATGATGGTAAAGATTTTAAATTTACTGTCACAGATATTCTGTAAAAATGTCCTTAAGTTAGTGTTTTTATATGAATGTATTTTATTTTGATGAATTACACGAAAATGTTTGAAGTTTTGAAAAAATCCAGTTTAAAAGGATTAAAAACAATTTAGTTTTATGTTAAGGTTACAGTTAATGAAAACTAAAATATGTAAAAAAGTCTTTTATTTTGGTCAATTACACTAAAATGGTTCAAATTTTGAAAAAAATCCAGTTTTAAACGGTTAAAAATGACTCCGAATTGTGCGTTTTGTGTTTCACATCTTAAAAAATGACAACAAATGTTTATAGTTCTTCATAATTAATTGAATTCTACTGGAATGTTATTAATAATCGACAGCAAAAGGAGAAAAATGTTGATGTTTCACTAAATCAGGATAGAAAAAGTCATGTTTGACTGTCCTGAGGTGAATCTGCAGCAGCAGGACTTTATTTGACACAAGGTGGGTTTTATTTTGAAAGGAACCTTATGTGCTGCTGTCGAATGTTTAATAATTATACGTAGAAGCATATAGACGCAGTTATAATTCAATTATTGCAAAATTTAAAGCTACATTTGATAAAACAGTAAATATCGTGTATTTTTCTGTAGGGATCTGGACCAAATGATGGAGGATCCTTCGTCATGTTATTTGGATTCAGACGCCATCGGAGTCGCGGTGATGTGGTAGAAAGTCCCGCCTCTCACCCTCACATTTCAGGCCCTGCTTGGCGAGCCCCCACAGCAGCGTGCCGCAGTGCTCACAGAAGGTGGGGCTCTTGTAGTTGTACACCTTGAACCTGTGCGGCATGTCGATCTTGAAGCGCTCCTTGTGGATCTGCAGAACACAGACGGTCGACGTCGTTACAATCTGGAAACGGAGGCAGCGACCTCCGGCGAACGGCGTCCTCACCATCGTCTCCTTGCTGTTCACGGCTGAGCCCGTGCACTTGGCGATGACCTTGTCGATGCATTTCTTGTGGATCGCCGCGTTGCACTCTAGAAGAAAGAAGAGAGAGTTGAGGTGCAGAAATGACCTTAAAGTGGCGTTGGCCGTGCACAGAAGCGGCGCTCACGTCTGCACTGGTAGCCCTGCTTGTTGAGGCCCCTGCAGACAAAAACACAACAGCTGTGGTGATTGGTGCAGAAGAAAACGGCGACCGTTGGTGCTCGCGGTCGTACCAGACGAACTCTTTGCAGACGGAGCAGAAGGTGGGCTGAGGGAAGAAGGTGGCGCTG
The DNA here is from genome assembly GCF_053564925.1 of Oryzias latipes. Lineage (NCBI taxonomy): Eukaryota > Metazoa > Chordata > Actinopteri > Beloniformes > Adrianichthyidae > Oryzias > Oryzias latipes. The sequence goes on from NC_136259.1 coordinate 23,552,952, forward strand.
AACTCGTGGCACTTGACCACGTGAACTTTGGCCTGTTTGAAGGCGCCGCGCCGCTGATGGAGGGTGAACAGACTTTCCTGCTCGGCCACCTGGTTGGGCGCGGTCTGACCCACGGCGTCTGAAAACACACACACACACGCAAAGTAAATAGTGGAGATGTTTATTTATGGCATGTGTAGTGTAGGAAGTATACAAACTGAATACTTCTGCAGACTACTGGAATACTTTAAATTTACAGTATATAGAGAGTATATAAAAAGTAAAATAAGCATACTGCCTTTCTTTTAGTACTACACTTTAGTAGTACACTTACATAGAATCCTTTTTTCTAATTTGGGCGACAGTGGCTCAGGTGGTTGAGCGGGTCGTCCAATGATCGAAGGGTTGGCGGTTCGATCCCCGCTCCCACCAGCCAAAAATGTCGTTGTGTCCTTGGGCAAGACACTTCACCCTCCTTGCCTCCAGTGTGGCTACACTGGTGTGTGAATGTGCATGAATGATCCCGGTGATGGTCAGAGGGGCCGTAGGCGCAAAATGGCAGCCACGCCTCTGTCAGTCTGCCCCAGGGCAGCTGTGGCTACAACCATAGCTTACCGTCACCAAGTATGAATGAGGAGTGAATGAATAATGGACACAATGTAAGCGCTTTGGGTGTCTTGAAAAGCGCAGATAAATCCAATCCATTATTATTATTATTATTATTATTAATTTCAATTTTTTTTTTTAATATTCAACAAAAAATGTGCACAAAAATAAGAAAAGTTGTTACTGAATCTTTAGTAAACTTGGGTTTTTCCCCTAAACAAAGATAAGATATGATTCCTACATTCAAAAAAAATAAATACAATATTTAATTTCATGTTTGACATGTCTGCTTTAGAGACAATTTTGTCAAATCTTTATTGAGAATAAAGTTTTCAAACGGTGGATTCACGATTATTGTTGATCTTTTTTTTATTTATTTATCCGTCACACCTCAAAGTTGGACGAATCTGAAGTAGCTTTCTGATTTGTTTAGCTTCCACTTTGACAGTTATGGGCTCAAAATCTAAAAAAACTTTGGAGACCACGACCCTAAAGAGTATCAGGTCATGTGACCTGCTGGCTTTATGATCAGCGGTAAAAACAGGCTTTGCCGCTGTCCTGTCAATCAAACCTCCACGCCTCATTTTGTTTGATCAAATATTTCAACCCGTCAGATGTTTTTTTCTGTTTGAAAACTCATGACCGTCTTCCGGAGTTTGGACCTTTTCAGACCTCGTCCGGACTGCGGTCCGAGCAGAACCGGACCTCAGAGGACCGTTCTGCTCTCCTTGGCTCATCAGTTTCATCTCCTCAGCAGACGTTTCAGACGTTGCCTCATGGTTTCACACCTTCATTTTCCCAGCATTGCTGCAGTGTTAGTCACTCCCCCACCACCACATGACGGCAGATCATCTGAAGTGAGTCAGACTGATGAAACTCAGAAGTTCCTGAGCTTCTGCTTCAGAAACGTTTTACATTTCTGCTCCTTTTTTTTTTGAGGAGATGACGTCCAGCTCTCTCTGAGACACCTGTCGTTCTGAGCACTCAGGCCGTTGTAAAAATAGCTGTGCTTCAGCGGCTTCGTCCTTTTCTCCGTGGCTTCTCAGGCATCGGACGCCAGGAAAACGCCAACAGACAGCGAAAGCGCAGAGCTCCGCCGGCTCAGATTTAACGCACACGAAACGCTGATTCATTTAATAAGAGAGGGACGCTTTCAAAACTCATTGAGGGGGTGATTTTGGCTCGTGTCGCTCACCGCTTTTCTCCAGAAAATATCGAGCCTCCATCAGCAGACGGCCCTGAGGCTTCATCTCCAGCTGAAACCAAAAGAACAAAGACAAGGAGAAATAAATCTGAGTGGAGAAACAATGATGGAGGGAAGAGAATTCAAATGAAAAACATTCTGTTTTATGAAAAATCAGCAGATTACACCTGAAATTAGATCAGGATTGAGTTTGGGCAGCAGTTTTTTTTTCTTTCAAGTCCCGCTCCGATCATCTTTTGATCTGTGTTCAAAACGCCCCCAGTCGTCTTTTAATGATGATGATGCTGTTTTTAGACAAAATTTGTGTTGTTCTCCAGGACATAGTTTCTGCAGAGTGGCAGGAGTCCATTAGAAATGCTGCCGCACAAGTTTAGGGCCGCAGGCGCAGAAGGAAGCCTCTGCTTATTTCCCATGATTCCTTGGTTTACATGCCCTCCAAACATTACCAGTAGAAGGTGGGACTGTTAGGGTGGAGCGACCACTTTCAATAGTCTGCACACATTTTTAAGGCCTATTTCAGGCTCCATGTATGAAACATGCAGCCATTGAAAGTTTGACCAGGTCGAACTTTGACCTACCAGGGACTGGGATTTGGTAGTAATGGATGGATGGCGGTTATTTGCCAAACGTTTGAAAATTGATCACGAAAGAGAAATGAATAATTGCTGTTTGTGTCCAGCTGGAATTCTCCGACACTAAGACTTTCATATATCGGAATAGAGCTGGGGAAAAAAAGCCTGGAGTGACCTAGCCTCTTCCAACTGTAGGTGGCGGACATGTTCACACTCCTAGTCCAGTGTGAACATCATGGGCTGAACTTGTGTTCAAGAGCTCGCACGTCACCCTCCCGATGTGAACATAGTCAGAGAGAGAGCTCTCTGTTTACACTCTCACCCGCTAGCTTATGCTAACTATAGCAGTGCAACAAGAACGGTGAGCAATATCGGAGCGGTCCAGCCGTACAGTTTAGATCCAGATTACAGCTCAGATGAGGAAAGAAAGATGTTCATCTATTTGTCTGCAGGTGGATGCATCAGAATGGAGCAGAGCAGGGAGACTTTGGCCACGCCCACTCTTTATGTTTTATTTTTATACGGAATTTTTTCATCTGCTCCTGATTTAAATAAGGAAATACTCAGAAATGCAATTTTCATTTTGTGAATACATGTGAAGAAAGCCACAAGAATGTGTTAAACAAAACTAATTTTTCATTCAGGCTCCAAGTTTCATCATTTTCCTGAAAGAAGAAAAACACTTTCTGTCCATTTGTGGCTTTAATTTGAACTTTTTTCCTTCAGATCTCATCGTGGGCTTTAATAATTGATGACGGCTTGTTTTGCGCCTGCAGGCGATGCAGCTGCCGTGCTTCAGGTGGATGACTTCACCTGCAGGAAAAACACTTGTTTTTTTGAAGGACCATCCTTTGTGAACAAAAAAGAAGGTAATCTGGGTTAAAGGTCAGCCATAATCTGGTCTGATGTGGTTTCATCACAAGAGAAAATAAACCACACCAATGTGGTCTGATTTTTTCTGATAAATTTGGCTCCGAAAAGTATTTTTCCAGCTAACCTTTTCAAAATAAAACCATTTTTCTGGATGCACTCACATAAAAATGATAAGTGTATTTTATTTATCTGTAAAAACTACAGAGACATGACGTCATCGTAAAATGGAGCAAAGGATTTCAAAACTGAATCAAAACTGGAGGAAAAGCTCCTAATTTAGGAATAATTGAACCTTTTCCTGCTTCTCTTTACTTCCTGCATTTCTTTACTTCCTGCATTGAAACCAGAAACGTCTGGATGAGGACCGAGTCTCCCTGTTTCCCTGCAGCACTAACCCAGATCTCCAGCTTCCCGTTTTCCTTCTTGCATCGCGTTGCCAGCGAATCCAGCGGCACGGTGGCCTCCGACTTCAGCTCCGCCGTCCGGTCCTTCACCATCACGTGCATGATGCGTCCGCGGTGCACGTGGGCATCGAACGTGGTGCTCCACGGCGGGTACATGGTCGGCTTCTTCTGCTTGTAGATCTGACCTTTCTCTGTAAAACACAAACAAAAGAATCTTCATGTTCGTATTGATCATTAAAGATGATTGAAAAAAATAAAAACGTTTATAAAAAACAAGAAAATTTACAAAAAAAGTTTTTGCTTAAACATCAAACATATTTTGTTCTGTGGTTAATAGAAACTCCACCTGACAGGAAGTGGAAAAGTGTTTCTAATGTGAACATAAAGCTCATTTCAGCAAAATAAAAGCTTTTGCAAACAATCCCACTGCCTCCCTGAGTCTTTACCCAGTAAACAACCTAAAAACTGTTTGAATCGAGTCAAATGAAAGTTTTATTTCTATCTTTACCCTCTAGGTTTAGCTAAACCTCTTAAACTAACCTGCAGCTGCTGATCATTGCGATTAGTTATCCTCTGGTGTAATAAAGCCACATATCTTAGAAATGGAAAAGCTGCCCCACAAAACCTGCAGTTAAATGTGCTGCAGAACATTTTTGAAGAACAAATGTCCAGGTGTGAACATCCCAACAGGTGACGTTCACATCATGAGCAGAAACATTTTATTTTCCCCACAAAACAGCCCAAAAATGAACAGAGAAGGATCTTTAACAAATGGGATTAGCATCCCATAATAATTTAAGCAGATAAACACGAATAAAGCCTGAGCTGCATTACTTTGCAACCCGCCATCACCTGTCTGCCGCTCGCCACCGGAGATGCAGATGGTTTTGTACAAAAACTATAAATAAAAATCCTCCATAGGAGCTGTTTGGAATCAAAAATGTTTCTCTAAATCACTGATTGATTTTTGTCATTTGACTCAAACTATGAGCATTAAATATGTGGAATTAGTTTATTTCAAGCAATCACAAAACAACTAATAAAGACAAACTGTATATATATATAACTATAACTATATATATAGTTAAGAATTTATATATATATATTCATAACTATATATATTATAGATATATATAGTTATATATCAGTGACGTGCGGTGAGGTTAATGGCTGGTGAGGCACTGACGTCATCAGTCAGATTTACAAACATATGAACCATACTGAGTAACTTATTCACCATTTGATTGACAACAGTTAACGTGTTTTGTTTAAAATATCATTTCAACGTGTTTTTTCATATACAAACTGCAGCATAGAAAAAGGCACAAACCTTATTATCGTCTTACCTTTACTTGTAAATAAAGTCCATACGCCGCTCCTTCTGAAGAAAATGACTTGTCGCTTGCTATCACTTATTCTATTGTTTTTTAGCGTCATAATCTCAGGGCTCACCGGCGCCCCCTAACATGAGGCACGAGAACTGCTGGCCTCACCCAGCGGCTTTTTTGCCGGCGTTTAGCGCTCAGCACAAGAAACACGTCCCTCACATACAGTTATTTATAAAAACAAACACTGTACATCATATACATCTGCTAAATTATGTAAACTCAGCTCATATAGTACAAGTGATTGAACCGACATACAGAGAGACAGCAGTACCGTCTGACTGCATAGGTATTGCGCAATCCAAGGTGAGGCTCAGCGGGCTGGTGCCTCATCGCACGTCACTTCTTAGTATCTGAACGGCAAATGCGGAAATTCAGCGATTTTGAAAAGAAAAAACACCCCAAAATGGTACATTTAAATGGAAAATGACCGCAAAGCACGAATTACTGATTAAATATAGTAATTGAATTTATTTTTTCTCTTTTCTTCCCATAATGACAGGTGAGGCACAGCCTCACCTGCCTCTCCTGACTGCACGTCACTGATATATATACATATATAAATTTACACCATGGTCAGGTCGAATACTCGATTCTGATTGGCTGCATTAAAACCTGATAACCGCACTGTGAAAAAAGAAGTTCCGGTTACCTAGCTTAAAAGTTTTGTATCAATGTTTTGTATCAATGTTTTGTATCAATGTTTTGTATCAATGTTTTGTATCACTGCGCCGGCTTCTTTAAAACAACCTTTTCCTTCATCATTTGGAGAAAAACAAGCGGTAAGAGGTGACCTTTCTCTCTCTTTGTTCAAGCCATCGGGAGGATCAGCATATATATATATATCGCCGAATCTTGACTGCAGCGGTGGTGCTGCGCGACGTGGACTATATGTTACGTGATGCGGCGCAACCCAACAACAATGTTCTTCAGGGCTTGTGAAGTTTTTTACACCAATTATGTTTGTTCTTTTTGGGAAGCAGCAGTTAATAGCAGCCAGGAAATGGGTCAAATTTTAAAAAAAGTGACTATTTAATTTAAAATAATTCAAAAATATTGTAGTGATTATTATTTTTTTATTTCCACTTGTTAATTATTGATTGGCTTGATCATATCAACCTCTAATAAATACTCAAAAACCTCTTAAAACACGTGTCAAGCTGTCAAACTAGCGTTTGTGCGGCTAAAACAATGTTTATTCTGAGATTTAACTGGAATAAAAAGTCAATCGGCCGTCAGTATTGAAATCCTGCTGACATTTCTACTTATATAATCGCCGCCACTAAGCTTTGATTCCCAGTGTGACCTGCGTCCATCATCGGCTTGGTCAATTTTGAAGAACCTTCAGTCTTTTAATGTGAAGGGACACGTCTGTCACTTGCCTGTCTTCTGTGAAAAAGCGCTGTTTACCGCCAAATCTCCCAGTAGTCTGCTGATGCCACGTTTCATCGACTGTCGGTTTCTTATCGCTCGCTTTTAGATAGAAATCTCACAACTCGTCCATAATTTCACCTTAAATGACAGGAAGAGAAAAGAAATGAGGATTTCTATGAGTTTACCTCAAAGGAAACCACCGCTAAATTATTCCTTTATCGAGACAAAAGCAACAAAAAGCTTCGTCTTAAATATCAAAAGTGAAAAAAACATAGCGTAACTATCAGCCTTACGTTTAAAAATGAACATTTTGTGCTTCCCTACAGCTCCAAATTAAACCTCTGGGGAGATATTATACAAATAAAAGCAAAAAACGAGGCAAAGAAAGCTTTAAGGCCCGTACACACCGGGACGAATATTCGCCAGGCGTTATTCGCCAGCGTTTTTCGCCGCGTTTTTTGTGTTCACGCCCAGGCGATTTTCGCTGACGATGAGCCGAGCGAACATGCAATTTCATTCCCTGACATTAGATGGCGCTTCATATAAACAGAAATACTCCTGTACACAAGGTGGCGCTGCGCAACGTTACGCTTCTTAAAGTCGCTTTTCACTCAGAAGAAGAGAGCAAGTATTTACGCGCTTGTCAGAATCATACAAAGAAAACATGAATATTTCCAGCACCAGTAGCTCCAACTGGTGCTTGGTTCGGGGATATTTTAGAATGTCCGTCATTATTTCTTAGCAGCAGTGTAGACGCTACTTGGCGTCTATCTTCTTCGCTGGTATGTGTGCTCAGCAAGGCAGTTTTGTGTTTGAGCGCCCCCAAGTTGTGTTTTACTGTAACTTCAGAAGCTCCAGACACGTGTGCAAAAGCGCCATTCTCATTGGTCGAATAGATTTCGACGCGAGGCGTCAAAAAAAAACAAAAAAAACGAACCCCAGGCGTTTTTTTTTTTGACGCTTTGACACGTGCCGTTTTTTCGCGTCGGTGTGCACACTCTCATTTGTTTAGTCACGAGGCGTTAAACGTCGGCAAAAATCGCCGGCGAAATTCGTCCCGGTGTGAACGGGCCTTTAGGTTTTACATATTAGATTTACATAAAAGGCTGTCAGAGCTAAAAATGTAATTTATAACAGAAAAAGTTGGAATAAATTAATAGTGATGAATTATAATTTGGACCTTGCATAATTATGTTTTTTAAGCTGAAAAAAAAGTAAAATTGATGACAAATTATAAAATAAAAGCTTCTCTGCAAATATTCAGGTTTAATTAATATAATAATTAAAAACGTTGCCCAGTTAAAAACAGAATCCTAAATAAGCTTAGTGAAAAACATATTTTAAGGAAATTTTTTAAAAAGGGCAAAATGAAAGATTAAGCAACAATAAAATAATAGATTTAGTGGTTTAACAGATTTATACCATGGTTCGGTTGAATACTCGCTTCTGATTGGCTGCTGGGTGTGCATTAAAACCTGATAACCCCACTGTGAAAAAAGTTCCGGTCACCTAGCTTAAATGTTTTGTATCACCGCGCCGGCTTCTTTAAAACAACCTTTAGCTTCATCATTTGGACAAAAATAAGCGACAAGAGATTAACTTTCTCTCTGAACTGATGCTTTATTCAAGCCATCGGGACGATCAGCATATATGTATTGCCGAAACTTGACTACAGCGGTGGTGCTGCGCGTTGCGCCGCATCACATAACGTATAGTCCGCTTTTTGTGAGAAAAGCGATCCAAATCGAAGAAAAAAAACAAGAATTAAGGACAAAAACCTGGTTAATATGTATTACTTTGTAAGTGACCATGGTATAAGCGGGTTAATGGCCTATGAAGTGTGCGGTTATTACTTTTTAACCCACTTCGCGGAAGCCTGAACCGTCCGACGGAAAGGCTTCCGCGAAGTGCGTTAAAAAGTGATAACCGCACACTTCGAAGGCCATTAACCCTCACTAAATCTGCCCATAACAGATTATTTAAAGTAACAACACTATTTAATCCATGCTAAAAAAAAAGCAACCGAGTAAAAAAAATATAGAACAAAAGTCAAAAATGGTTACAATACACTAGAAAACATGCTGAGACAAAACAAAAATAACAACAAACAGCAAAGAAAAATGGAGCTAAACTAAAATGTTTGCATGAAAAATTCAAGACAAGTGTTCAGAAGGAAGCTAAACAAATCAGAACAATCGCCAAAATAGTAGATTTTAAGCGAAATAATAAATAATAAAGCATAACAAATGCTTAAGGGCTGTGAGCTAAACCAATGAAAACAAGAACAAATGCTCAGTAAAAACACGTTGAATGGGTAAAAGTAAAAATGGACAAACTCTAAGCTAAATACTGAAATAAACTACAGGAAATTAGCTTAAAATAACAGCGATGCTGGGCAAACGTGTCAGGAAATGATGGTGTGGACTAAAAATGTCAGCTTTTTTTAAACCATATTTAAAAGAATATTTACAGTCAATAAGTCGACAACTTCGTTTGAATACAATGTTGGCCTAAAAATGGACAAATTTAAAATGAATGCAGATTCATGTCTTTTGACAGGAATTGACGGTTTAACCAACAGGGTCAAATGTGGCTGCTTTGAATTATTTTTAAATTTTATTTAATTAGTTTTTTCTATTTTTTGGCCGCTGTTGATTGCCGCAACTCAAAATGAACAAACAACAAAAAAAGCAAACTGTCAAAATAATTATAGTAAATAAAATTCCAAACTTAATTCAGACAAACGTGAAAACAGAGACGTGGACCAGGATGGAGAAGGAAACTTCCAAACGCGAACAGCTGAGTCAGCAAAATGTGAGCAGAGACAAGGACCAAAATAAAAATGAAATCTCAACCAAAAAGGTATTCATGCTAACAAAATGTTTAATTAAAATCATCATTATTCATCAATAAAAAAGGAATAAAAGCTGAACAATGCTAACTAATTTAAATGACACTGAACAAAACCAGGAATCTAAAATGTGATTAAAGTTCAATACGTTTAAGTTTGATTCTATAAAAATGTATAAAATTTTAAATATGGAGTAATAATCAAAATCACAATCTGTTGTTATTTCTTTGACTTTTAGAAGGCATCTAAACACCAAAATGAATGTTTTAATGATGGAAATGTTCTTTATGGTACGTTTCAGAAAGAGTTTGTCTTGATCTGTGGTTTAGAGGCCAAAATAAACCTGGACTGTATTTAAATGATCACTTAAAAAAGTTATTTTTTTATCTCGTCTCTGAAATAATCCAAAACAGTTTGTCTTTTTTGTCAAATTCTGCATAAAAACACACACGTGTTCAACACCTGAAACAAACAACTATGGACTCGACGTTTTACCACAAAGAAGACAAAATTAGAGAAAAATTAACCACGAAAAGAGGAAGTCCTCCAGTGTTTTAGTGAACACGTGAGCTTTAAAAAAAAATGCTGGCGTTACTTTCTGACCATCAGCACTTCATTCAGTTACCGAGTTTTCCATCATACACAACAGAACCAGTACCGATCCACTGATAGGAGCAAAAACACGGCTTCTACCAGATTAAACACGGACGATCTGCATGCAGGACTGTTTAAATGTGAACATATATTCATGCCAGAACATTTCCTATATCTATAGAGATATCTCTCTCTATATATAGATATATAATGGGCACCTCTGCTCTAAAGTTTCATCATTAAAAGTTAAAGACATTTTGATGATTTGTTAAATAAAAGTAGTGTGAGATCAGGTTTTGCTTTTTCACTTTAACTTAATAAAAGAACCTCCTCTTTGTCTTGGAGGCTGGACTTAACCCTTTGCTGCAACTCTATGAGGTTCCATTTGTGCCAAAAATATCAAAATGTGTTTTTGTATGAGGTTCCATTTGTGCCAAAAATCTGTTTTTGTGTCCACTGTCTATGTCTTTGGTCGTCTCACTTTGTCGTCAGGACTTAGCAACCGTTGCTACTGTCGATAGCTCCGGTCGTTAGCTACTGTCGATAGCTACGGTGTTTGCTACTGTCGATAGCTACTGTCGTTAGCTACGGTGTTTGCTACTGTCGTTAGCTACGACGTTTCCCCGTGTTTTGTCGTTAGATGTTCTCGTTTTTCAAATTTTGCCAAAGTCGTCAGAAAAGTCCTTTGTACGGCCGGTAAATTTTTTCCTGTACTGCCACGGAACGAAAAAGAAATGTTTATCAAAGCAGACGTCAGGGTTAACCATGACAACACGTTTTTAAGATGAACTTTATTTTGATATTCCCTCAAACGCGTATTGCCAGAAAGGGTGGGGGTGGGGGGGGTGGGCATGCATACGACGCTTGAAACGAAAACAAAGTGGCGCATTACCGCCACCACCTGATCTGGAGGCGAACTACTTCTATTTAACGCGGAGAATGACACATAATAAATATGAACATTTTACGAAGACTATTTATGAATGTGCTGTGTTCTGATCATGAAAAACGTGGTTGATTTATTAATAATAAAATTACAAACACATTGGTGTTGATTTAATGTATTTGTTCAGAAATAAACCCTCAAGTCATTAGTCCATGGCAATATTTATTTTTTTGCCGCTGAACGATTTACGGGGGCCTTGCAAGGAGGCCTTTAAAATATCTTTGATGAGTTACCTTCTCAAATTTTTGTGGGTCGAGTCACTAATTATGAATATAACAGTCAAAAACTGACTGGTTTTTGAGCTTTTCTTTTTAATCTATTTATGTGACCATGAGATGGCGCACTCGGGACCACATAAGGCTCTTATTAGCCCGTCTGATCCTCGTTTATCCATCAGATTTGTAACAACATATTTATAAAGATCAGTCATTTTTCAAAATAATTTGAAATAACAGTTTCATCACAAGATTAAATTAAAGCCATACTCTAAATAACTTTAAACGGGAACGTGAAACCGTTGTACGCTGCACCCCCCCCCCCTTTCTGGCAGTGCGCGTTTGCAGGATTGTCAATAAAGATTTTTTTTTTTTTAAAGTGTTTTGTTCCGTGATAATACGGGAAACAATTTATCGACCGTACAAAAGACTTCTCTGACGACCTTTGCAAAATTTGAAATACAGCAAGATCTAAGGACACGACATGGTGAAAGAACGCAGCAAACGACACTAGCAACGGTTGCTAAGGATCTTCCTGACGACACGTGAAACGACGTAGCAGACGACATTAGCAACGGTTGCTAAGGATCTTCCTGACGACATGGTGAGACGACGTAGCAAACGACACTAGCAACGGTTGCTAAGGATCTTCCTGACGCCGTAGTTAGACGACATGGGATAAGGACAATGACAAAGATAAAGTTTAAGGATAAAGCAAGCATATACATCACAAAGTTAATACAAAGTAATAATCAAAGAATCATGGACATGCAGAAGATATTGCTTAGTAATACATAGACATGAACCAATGTAAAATGAACTCGTTCAATAGACATAGACAATGAGCCCAAAGCATAGACAGTGGACGCAAAAACACGATCAGTAGACATAGACAATGGACCAAAGACATAACAGTAGACGCAAAAATATGAGGTTCCATTTGTGCCAAAAATATCAAAATGTGTTTTTGCGTCTACTGTTATGTCTTTGGTCCATTGTCTATGTCTACTGATCGTGTTTTTGCGTCCACTGTCTATGCTTTGGGCTCATTGTCTATGTCTATTGAACGAGTTCATTTTACATTGGTTCATGTCTATGTATTACTAAGCAATATCTTCTGCATGTCCATGATTCTTTGATTATTACTTTGTATTAACTTTGTGATGTATATGCTTGCTTTATCCTTAAACTTTATCTTTGTCATTGTCCTTATCCCATGTCGTCTAACTACGGCGTCAGGAAGATCCTTAGCAACCGTTGCTAGTGTCGTTTGCTACGTCGTCTCACCATGTCGTCAGGAAGATCCTTAGCAACCGTTGCTAATGTCGTCTGCTACGTCGTTTCACGTGTCGTCAGGAAGATCCTTAGCAACCGTTGCTAGTGTCGTTTGCTGCGTTCTTTCACCATGTCGTGTCCTTAGATCTTGCTGTATTTCAAATTTTGCAAAGGTCGTCAGAGAAGTCTTTTGTACGGTCGATAAATTGTTTCCCGTATTATCACGAAACAAAACACTTTAAAAAAAAAAAAAACTTTATTGACAATCCTGCAAACGCGCACTGCCAGAAAGGGGGGGGGGGGGGGGTGCAGCGTACAACGGTTTCACGTTCCCGTTTAAAGTTATTTAGAGTATGGCTTTAATTTAATCTTGTGATGAAACTGTTATTTCAAATTATTTTGAAAAATGACTGATCTTTATAAAATATGTTGTTACAAATCTGATGGATAAACGAGGATCAGACGGGCTAATAAGAGCCTTATGTGGTCCCGAGTGCGCCATCTCATGGTCACATAAATAGATTAAAAAGAAAAGCTCAAAAACCAGTCAGTTTTCGACTGTTATATTCATAATTAGTGACTCGACCCACAAAAATTTGAGAAGGTAACTCATCAAAGATATTTTAAAGGCCTCCTTGCAAGGCCCCCGTAAATCGTTCAGCGGCAAAAAAATAAATATTGCCATGGACTAATGACTTGAGGGTTTATTTCTGAACAAATACATTAAATCAACACCAATGTGTTTGTAATTTTATTATTAATAAATCAACCACGTTTTTCATGATCAGAACACAGCACATTCATAAATAGTCTTCGTAAAATGTTCATATTTATTATGTGTCATTCTCCGCGTTAAATAGAAGTAGTTCGCCTCCAGATCAGGTGGTGGCGGTAATGCGCCACTTTGTTTTCGTTTCAAGCGTTGTATGCATGCCCACCCCCCCCACCCCCACCCTTTCTGGCAATACGCGTTTGAGGGAATATCAAAATAAAGTTCATCTTAAAAACGTGTTGTCATGGTTAACCCTGACGTCTGCTTTGATAAACATTTCTTTTTCGTTCCGTGGTAGTACAGGAAAAAATTTACCGGCCGTACAAAGGACTTTTCTGACGACTTTGGCAAAATTTGAAAAACGAGAACATCTAACGACAAAACACGGGGAAACGTCGTAGCTAACGACAGTAGCAAACACCGTAGCTAACGACAGTAGCTATCGACAGTAGCAAACACCGTAGCTATCGACAGTAGCTAACGACCGGAGCTATCGACAGTAGCAACGGTTGCTAAGTCCTGACGACAAAGTGAGACGACCAAAGACATAGACAGTGGACACAAAAACAGATTTTTGGCACAAATGGAACCTCATACAACTCAGTTGGCCCCGTGTAGGACTGGCACACGGGAAACCAGGGTTTGATTCTCAGTATGGGCACTGTGGCAAGACCCTTTGCGCTACTGCCCAACTATGTAGCCACAAAGGGCCCCCCATGTCTGGGTCTCACTGTGCCGGTCCGCATGCAATACAGGGTTGTGTCAGGAAGGGCATCAGGTTTAAAAATCTGCCAAACCACTGGTGTGAATCAGTGGAAGCTGGTTCTTCTCACTCGTGGTTAAAGATAAACAGACGCAAAACAAAGATAAGAGAAGCTAATCTCTGCAATTACAAGTCTTTAAAAAACTTTACTCAGCAGACATGCTTGAGTATATAAACCAGGGGTGTCAGGGTGCTGGTTTTCCAGAAATCCTGCTAAATATCTGGATTAGATGTGTTTAGCCAAAAAGGATCTTCAAAATTAGGTTAACTATAAAACATGCTGGACACTGGCCCCTTAGTTCTGGAGTTTGAAACCCCTGATATAAACTATCTAAAGCATTAGAGGAGCGCAGGTGTGTCTAGCAGTACATGTGGTAATTGTATCATGAAGTATTCATAAAGATAATGGAAGTTGTTGGCGCTTATGAGGTGATGCCGTTGTATGATGTCTTTACGCCATATTTTAGTCGTTAGTAGGGTGTGAGTACTGGTCCATTACTGGTCACGTGCGGGGTGTGCACGTGACATGCAAGTGCCTATAGGATGTCCACAAACTACACTCTGTCTAACTTTCAATCATTTGAGTCAGGCTTATCACATAAACAGAACTAAGGACCTCCTAGCACGCTGGGTAGGATTTGAGGGGGCAGCAAAAATGAAAAAAATCCTTACTACGTCTCACCTACTTCACCCCTGTGTGTGGTATAAGTAAGTATCACGACAACGCTACACCTGCAGTAGGTGCATGAACCCTTTCCTTCATCGGTTTCACTGAGCGGTGTACACCTTTGACATTCTGTGCGCTCACCTTGGATACCTCGCACAGGTATCCCCACTTATCGCCTGCAGACGTCCACCTGTGAGCACAGTTGAGACTACGGCTTAAATGTTGTTTGACACTTCAACACTTGTGACCGTAGAGGAGAGGTTTGTGGCAGCAGGTCGTAGTGAACATAGCACGTCAGGGTAATTGAAGGTGAGGCAGGCGGGACGCAGGATACAGTTTTTTTTCACTCCCACACAAATCTGGCATTCTGCACGAGCCCGTTAGCGCTGTTCATGTGATACGACTTGCGACTGCTAGAAATGAGGACATCAGACAGTCTAGTTTGTGTTTGCATCCTAAAGGCACTTGTGTATCAAGTGCTGCATTTGTGCATTTGTCAGTAACAGTACTCGCACCATACTAACTACTAGAATGCGGCCAAAAGGACACCGTACGGCACCGTCACCCGTACGTCATGAGTGCGTACAACTCCCATTAGCCCCATGAATACCTTATGTTACACTAACCACACGTACAACAATGGTACGTTCCGTTACATAATGTCTCTTGAAGTGGCCACATGAGCCTCAAGGAACTGCAAGAAACCCCCGCCCTCCCCTCAAGTTGGAGCCTCTTGTCCCTACGACCCTCCATGGACAGGACAACCCAAAATCCTGCCGTTCCCGTACAGGTCAACCCCCCTACAGGTGTACGTGACTAAGTTCATTATTTAAAAACCACAGAGACTATTTTGAGCACTCCAATATTTGTTTTAATGTCATAATATGATGATAATAACCAAACAGGAAGAGTAATTGATTACTTATTAACATGGTGGGGTCCTTGATCATAGATCTTAGTGTTGGTACAACCTTTTCCTTTCCTGTGTTCTTGGAGATTTTCTCTGGAATCCTAAATAAGGTAGATGCTGTCATCATTCAACATTTTAAGCACTCATTCATTATAAACTCTTGAGGCAAAAATCAGTCAATAAATGGAGAAAATCTGCATTTCCTAAAGTTAGAATAGAAGCAAACAAAATGTTCTTTGGATTCTACAGTTTTTAACTTTATTCTGTCAGTCGTTCCCTCACTTCCTTTGCATTTTTTATAGATAACTTTCATTCACTGTTCAATTAACAAGCGAAACCAGAGCACTCACTAACACTTCCTCATCTGCCAACCTCTGTGCTGCCCACGCCGAGCTATTAGCGTACGTCATCCAAGCCATCGATGTGCTGCCTTCACTTACGCTGGGAAAATGTGCTTTTTAAATGTATTTTTTAATGATTGTGCAAATGTGAGAAATCCTTCATCTAGACTTGTCCCAGTTGAAGGTCGTCACTTCTTTACCAAAAGCAAAATAGCTAAATAAACTATTTTGGACTTGACCTGAATGCATCAGTGCTTCACAAACGTGCAGTAAAAATCATCAGCAGAGATTTAAACTAGAAAGCTACGTCAGCTACAGCTACAGTAAAAATAAAAAAAAAATCTGCGAGAGAGTGATTCAAACATCTTTCAAGTAAAAATACCAACACTTATGAGCCAAGCCCCATCAGCGGAAGACACTGGAACTTAGGTTCAAGGAATTTGCATCACATCACCTGACTCGATGGAAACGTCTATAAAAAAAAATTCTTCTATTCCGTCCTCGTCACTTGCAGTTGATCCCCTAATCTGCTGACCAACTTGGTCCTAAAATAAACTTTTCACTTCTGCATTTCTGCTCTCGGCTTTAGCGAACGTCATAAAAGCCACTTCATGGATGGCAGAGGAAGTCCTGCTTTTTCCAAGAATCCCCCCCCACTAAACCCGACCGGGCAGATAAAGCCGTTAAGAGCGCTGAGAGGTTCCACTAATGGAGCCCGACTCATTTACATCATAAGGTACTCTCACAAATACAACAAATAAACGTGTTTGATCTCTAAGGAATGTGTAGATGTTCTCTTTAGGATCCCTCACCACCAAATAGATCGTAAATATCTTATTTTAAAACAAGATTAATAGGATTTAATGTTTAATTATTAGAGGTTTACTGTGAACTTTGTGCATAGAATTGATCACACTCCTGTGGGGCTCTAAATCATTCTGACAAAACCAAACAGCAATAAATAAATAGACACATTAATGCAAAGGATTGCTGATGTTTTAGAATGCATACAAATATTACATTTCACTGGTTATATATGAAAAGTACTGGATTCTTTTGTTGTTGTTTATTTGATCTGAGTCCTGTCTTTCTATGAAAACACATGCACTTAATCATCAGTAGGGACTGAAAATGTGACATTTAGAGGATTTCTGGATCGTTGGTTTTCCGCATCATTCCAGGATCTTCCTCTCACTTGTTATCCGTTTTCAAAGCGATCCCGGTGGTCTTTTGATGTTCATGATGCTGTTTTTAGCCAAACACCAAAATACTTTGTCGTTTTCCGATACCTTTCTGCAGAGCAGCAGGAGTTCAGTAAACTTCACCTCTGAGTTGTGACTGTTAGTGCAGAATAAGCCTGCACTCATTTTCCCATCATCCCTTTGTTTGCATCCTCCCCTCTAGCTTACAGCCCCTCACAACCCCAACTTAACTTAACCGGTGCAACGAAAATGGCGAGCAACATTAGAGCCATCCATCCCTACAGTTCTGATCCAGATTCCAGCTCAGCAAAGGAAAACAAAGACGTTCCTGGATCTGTTTGTCTGCAGGTGGATGATCAGAATGGAGCAGAGGAGTGGCCGGCGGATTGTAGTTTGTACCTAACAACTAAAAGCTATTTTAATCTTGTTTTTTCTGCTCCTGATTTATAATGATTTGAGAAATATCAAAGAAAAACGCAGTCCAATCTCAATTTTCTTAATACATGTAGTACATCCAGTAAAAAGGCCACAAGAATATGTTAAAAAACACATTTTTCATCTACATGGGTCTTTCAAGATTGTTGAAGGACAAAAAGTCTCAGGTAAACAGCACCTTTCCTCAACAGTAATTTTTTGTTGTTGTTTTCTATTTATGTTTATTTGTTTCAATCACACAAACGCATTCATCCGTCACGGATTATTGAAGTTGTCCCAATAACTGAGTTCAGTCTGTAATGTTCATCATAGAAATGCTTCAACTGTGAGAGACAAAAAAAAAAAAAAATCCAGGTAATCGCATTGTTGAATTTTTAAAATATCTATTATAATAATGCAGCAGTAAATACATATTTATCTACAACAAACAAACATGAATTCTGTCCTTTACAGACCCATGTTTTCTTTTGTAAGGAACTCTTCTATCCTCCAGTGGTTACCTGTACTAATCTCACCTTTAGTCCTTGTGCTATCCTATGGGGTCAAGATGACCCGATCCTTACATTGACGTGTTCTCCCTACCATGACAAAGGTGGATAAAGGTGGAAAGATTTCATGTAATCCATGGACATCAGTGAAGATCACAAATCATTGAAGAAAAAAGGTTCAGAGCACTGTCTAGTGGGTCTAGATGACCCCACTCCCAATGTTAAAGTGCCTAGGATAGCACAAGGGTTACACAGTCAGACTACAACCTCTCCACCATGACCAAAGAGCTGTTGAAGGACCCCAAGGACGAGACTGAAGGCCTGAACAAGACTGGGCTGAACCAATCTACAATAAACAACAGCTCATAGAGAAGAAACCCACTCTAGGGGCAATCATTAGAAAATGTGAGGAAACAAAAGATCCCCGATGATCTCCCTCCACCTGGAGATCCATTAAAGATCTGACCTGATGGAGAACAAATGATCTGGAGAACGGTGAGTCCACAGCCCAGAACTACACGGGAGAACTGCTCAATGAGCTGAAGAGATTCTGGACCACAGTAACAACGGTTACTATAGTAACACACAGCATCAGCGTGGATTTAAATCCTGAAGAGCTCCAAAGGTCCTCCTGCTTAAATCCAGACCCAGCTCTCCAGAGAGCATCTGGATGATCCAGAGGAGGATTGGGAGAAGGTCATGTGATCAGATGTCAAAGATATGTCTCCCAAAGTGCGACAGATAGAGGACCTTTTCTTCTTTATTATGCATTTTTTTGCTGTTGAAACTTAAACTCCAGAGCGACTTTTAGACCAAAATATACAATTATTCATGAATAATTATTGATTAAATATCTAAAACTGTTCTTACATCTTTTTTTTTTAAATCAATTAAGTCTTAAACGTTAAGTTTTAGCATCATTTTTCTTCCATTGAAACGTTTTTATGACTTCTATTTTTCATAATTTAAGCTTTTTAAGCTTTTTTTTCTATAATGTTTCTTTGCGTACCTCATCTGCACTGCAATTTTCTCTAAATGACAGATCGCAATAACACATTTTTGTTAATGTTTCTCAGGATACACAGCAAAGTCGCCACCAACGAGGCCGTTACTACCTTTCCTCACAGGCGAGCTCAAAGCTCCTCTAATGATGCAAAGAACTCTGGGACATCGGCCCTTTGAAGTGAAAAACGTCACACTTACCGGTTTCGATGGCCTCCTTCATGTAGACGGCGCAGTACGGGTTCAGCACCTCCTCATAGTAGGCCAAACCTGGATCGATCTCAAAGTTGGAGAAGCCAATCCGTAGAAACGGCGACATGTTTGCCTCAAACTCCAGGAAGCTTCAGGATGTGGTCGCGGAGCCGTCTGCAAAGATTTTTTCGGAGTCCGCCGTGAGCGCCGGTGATGCACCGTCGCCACAGAGCGCAGCGTCTGCCCCTTTTCCTCCAGAGGAAGGGCACACTAGCAGGAAGGAGGAGGAGCGGAGGCTTTTTTTTTCCACCCTTCAAAAACCTGTGAAAAAAAAAAAAAAAAGTTTGTCAGCCGTGATGCTCCAACCGCAAGATCAGACTGCAGGCGGTTTCTACTTTCACCGGCTCAGAGGCAGAGCCTCAATTTCGACACAAATATTTTCAAAACAGAGAACCGCTGTGCCTCTAAAACTGAAATACAACGGCGTCCGGTGGCGTGGAAGTGCCGTGATCGCTTGCTGCAGTGCTGGAAACACACCTGCAGCACGCTTCTTCTGTCAGAGCGACTCCTCCATTCTGGAGTCCAACTTGATATTTGAGTCCTGCTGAGGAGCCGCGTGTGCAGTCCCAGCGGCGGACGGGGGGCCGCGCTATTAATAGAGATGAAATACTAAACGCAGACGAGGAATAAACGAGCGCAGGGGTCCGGCACAAGTCACCTCCTTCCCTGAAGATCATCGGTCATGACACAGAAATCCTGTAGACAAACTGAAGACAGTTTTTGGTTTACTGAGTCTAGAAACCACAAATCTGGTTAGTTTATGCTCTTCAAAGAGCTTTCTGAGATACAACCCCTTGCTGTGACCCACATCAGTCAGCATATATGGTATGAATGACGCTCATATTGCACATTTCTTTCAAAATATTAGCTAGCATTAGCTAAGATGAAGAGACAAGAAAATTCTGAATTTTGTCTCCGTTTTGCTGCAGAAACATGCAAATTAAGGCAATTATTTGGACAAAAAACAACAAACTTTAGGGAATTCTGTTGACTATTTCATCACCAAACGAGGATGTTTATGTTCAAACTTTTTATAATTTGTTTCAATTTGAAAGTTAACTAATCCCAAATTTAGTTAGTGTGATCATTTACAGTCTGAAATGGTGAAATCTGCCTTTTCTGTAGTTAAATCAGATACCTAAGACGAGGGACAGGAACCTTCACGCCACTATCACACCCTGCGAACTGCAGCTCGTCACACGTGGGGGAGTCCTGTGTGAGGCTCCGATCGAGCGAGGGGGTAAAACTTCCGGTGCTCGTGTTATGAAAGTGTAACCACTCTTCCTGTAGCAAAGAAACAAAAAGTTTCTTTTATTTTTTCGGTCTCCCAGGTGGGACTGCAGCAAAAAAAACAAGAGGCGACATCCAAACAAACTAAAGACTATATCCAAATGTTTTTTTTAAAATATATTTTTCACTGTTTTTAAACGTATGCCTAAAATCTCCTCATTTAAATGAGTCTGAAATTTTTGGTTGAAGTAAAAAAGAGTCTTTCTCCAACTGCTGCAGAGTGGAGAAATTCATAAACGAATGAAAAATTCTGATCGACAGACTTTTATTTTGTTCCTTTAGCCTTTGATGCTGCTCTGATGCTTTATTCTAAAACACCATGGAATGATAAAGAACATGAAGATCAATAAAAACACAGGAGGAGCAGCAGGGAGGAAAGGTTTCAAACCTGAATAAACCTTAATCTCCAGAGGAAATGGACAAAGATCAAAGATGATCTGCAGAACCAACATCTACAGAAGGAAAGGAGTCGTTTATTCCTCTAATTCTGCCTCAGACGCTCTTATCTGATCAACACAATTCAGGTTTTACGCCTTTTATAAAATCATGTTAAGCCTCCTTTGCCTGATAGAGAGAGCTGTTGAAAAATGTTTAATTAAAACTTCATTTACTTTAATATTTATTCACAAAAAAAACAAAAACAACAGGCCCTTAAAATATTTTACATCTTCACTTTTAATCATTTTTAGTAAAACAGAATCTCTACAAAAAGAATGGTCACTGGTCTTCAGTTATTCGGTTTCTAAGAAGGGCTTGGAGTTCGGCTTCTCGATTTCCACTGCTGGGATTCCTAATACTGGTGCAGACGTCTCAAAACTTTCTCAAATTTGTCCCAAACTTGTCTCAATTTTGTCACAAACTATCCTCAATTTACTTTCTCCAAGTTAAATAACTTTATAAAAACAGAATACACCTATAAAAACAACAAAAAAATGATTAAATACTAAAAAGATTAAATTCTAAAAGCAATTTAATTCAAAGTTCATACATTAATCATCCAGCAGGTATGTGAACAGTAAGTGTTAATATTTTTGCGGATGTCTCAAACTTGTCTCAAATTAGTCTTAAACTGGTTTTTCAAAGTTAAACAATTTTAAGAAAACATATTTAACTACAAAATGATATATTTAAATAAAAAAATTGAGACTCTAAAAGCAAATTTATGCAAATTTCCCACATCATTCATTCAGAAAGTATTTGAACAGTAGAATTGTTATTATTGTTGCAGATGTCTCCAATCTATCTCAAACTGTTCTCAATTTAATTTCTCTGAGACAATTTAATAAAAACACATTAACCCAAAAAAGTTAAATACGATAAACTACACATAAAATTCAGACTCTTAAAGCATCTAAAATTTTACACATTATTTGTTCAGAAAGTATCTGAACCCAAAAAACTTCATCGACACTTTTCATCGTGAAATTGTTCAATATATTGTCCATACAAGAGCACGCTACAAACAGGAAGTAAACACTTTTTCCTCTTTATCGTTTGTTTGAAAAAAAACGTATTTGAAGCCAGATAATTTCACCAGATATCCACTAGGTGGATTCACATACAAGTCAACCCTTTCTTCAATGTAAAACAGTGCAGTTTTACAAAATAGTATATCATTACAGCATCAAATAATAGTTTTTGGCGATTTTTATAAACTGTAACTGCAGGTTATGGGGAGATCACTTTACTTTACTAAGGTTTAACCACAAAATGTTCTCCTGATGAACATTAGTGGGACAAATTCTTTAGTTTTTGTTTTTTCGTTCCTCATATTTCTACATTTTTAGGACAACTAAACGGGTTCTGGAAAGAATCTCAGAAAGAAAAAGCAGATTTTAGTTCTGCAGTTTAGGGAAAACCTTTTCAGTAAAAGCTGTGTTTTCAGTGTCACGGTGGTTGTAGAAGATTATGATGTTAAGAGCCCACAAAACCACATCGATGTTATTATCCCCCTTCTGGCAAAACAGTTTATATAATTATATCTAGTGGTGAGCCGAGCGGCTGCAGCTGTTCTCTGTGGAAAGCAGGTCATCGCTGAACAGTTCAGCAAAAACATTTCAAAATAATTGTACGTTTATGCTCAAGTAATCACCTCTCTGTGTGTTATGATCTATCTGCTTCTGTGTGACATATAGAGATTGTTTTATTACCCAAAATGTCCTGCTTCTTTTAATAAAGCCCAAATTTACCATTTTTTTAGCTGTGCTTGAACGCATTGGTTTGGGCTTGACAGGATGAAAAACATTTCAGATTATATATATATATATATAAAAAGGCTGAGACTCAATGTTTGATATTTGAACAGTTTGTGATGCGTTTAAAATTATTTTCAACACCAACAATGTCATTTACTGTCATAGAAAAATACATCTGCAGCACTACTTTACACTGTGAAATGAATCAGAAAGTCTTTAAGACAGAACTTTACTTTTTAAATTTGATAGAATTCCTTCCAAAATAAAAGCTCAGAGCTGACACGACCAGAGATGGAATAAAAACAGAACACTATCGTTTCTGTTCATTTCAGCGCAGGCAGGATGTGACATCATCAACCCCCAGAAGTAAATGTCAAAAAAGGCGGGAAAAACAAGCGTTTTTAGCTGTTGGGAAGCCAGTGGTTGTTTCTGAATTCCCTCACAACTTGAAGGCGCTTCGTCATTTTGCGTCTTTCCTGTGTTCAATGGATTTTTGTGTTTCCAAAAATTATGTTTTGTGTGTCTTTCAGAGGTTAAAAACATATTTCAAAACGTGTCTAATTATTTTTGTTTATGTTTACGAGTGTTCTAAATTATTCTCGGAAGTGAAAGATAGAATTCGTTTTGGGAAAGAAATGGGAGGGGCTTAGCCATCTGTAAGGTGGAACTTTTTTCCAGTCCCTGAAGGGGCAGCGACGGCTGCACTGGAGATGACAAGCAGCTTCTGCAGAAATAATTTGATATTTTTCTTTGAGACCAATAAAAGCCTGATGTTTTTTCTCATCTTGTTTTTGTTCTGTGAAGAATAACCCCCCCGAATCAGCTGCAACGGGCCGGCCCCTGCATAGCCGCTACGTGCTCCGCCTCCATCTAGCTAGCTTTAAATCACGGCAAAACGGTCAGAAAACTGACAGCGTGTTAGCTTTAGAGAGAGTCGCCTTTTTATAATTTTTTGGATTATAAAAGTTATTTTTTTTTGTGATTTTTTTATGTTTTGTTGATCCAAAGTTGATCTGGATGCATAAAAAGTAGGACTGGACGATATGATGAAAACTAGCAATATGCGATATCAGTGATCAATATTGCGATGATGATATAAATCGCGATACATGAACAAATAGCAAAACATCCAAAAACATCATTTCTATTTCACGGCAACGGTTTAATTTAAATAAAACTCATCATAACTAAAAATACACTCCAAATGACCCTCGTCTACAAAGGAGGTGACCATCTATCATAAAAGGCTCCATCTGATTGGTCAAATGCAAAAACGGATTCATTTGATTTGTTAAATACTTCAAGCTGCCATACGATATTTTTAGCACATTTAAGATAACCATTTAACGCAATTTTCGCGTTAATGTGGCGTTTTGTTGTAAACACGGGACTCTAAATGAAAGCAGATGAGGGAGCGAAAAGTGGAAATGCTTTGGTCTCCAGAGAGCAGAAGGGTTTGATCGAGAGCCCGCAGACCTCAACATGAGCAGGGATCAGCAAATGTCACCCCCCCACCCGGGCTCCAACACAGAGATGTGAAGAAGGTCAGGAGGTTGGAGGCCTTTGTGGAGGCTTTCATGAGCGGGGCAGCTCCGAACCTGTGCGGCTATGAAGCGCAGCGTGGGGGCGCCTCTGAAGCGGGGGCCGGCGGGGAGACACCTTTGTTGTTGTCAGGAGGGGGTGAGTCTTTGCTGACGGAAACCCAGAAGATCAGACTTCCATGAAAGAGTCTGTCCATCAAAAAGAGCAGAGCCCCCCCCCCCAAGATAGACTTATTTTTAGAATATATGTTCCTTCAAAGATCCAAAATGTATAAAAGTGTAATATGGAAAAATAATAAACAACAACATGCAGAGATCTTATCGTTAGGTTATCCAGCTATTGACAAACTGGTAACTATGGTAACTACCATTACCTCACTGTTGACTGTTAATTAACTGTTAATTAACTATTAACTAACAATTAACTAACTCATTAGCAGAATTTCATTAGATTTACACAAAGTCTAAAACCTTCATGTAATTTTCTCAGAGGTTGATCAGCAAGGGAGCAGGTGGAGTTTTTTTTTCCTGTTTGCTTTTAATCAAAGCAGTCCCACACTATTATACTACCACTACTAGGCCTGCACAATATACCGCAAATTTATCGTTATCGCGACATTAAGCTGTTCAATATGCATACCGCAAAAGACGGCGAAAATCGCAATAAATGGTTACCTTAAATGTGCTAAAACAATCTCATGGCAGCTTGAAATATTGAGCAAATGAAATAAATCCCTTCATGCATTTAACCAATCGGAAGGACCCGTTTACGTTGTTGACCAATCAGATGAGCCCTTTTATGTTTGATGTTTGCCTCCTACGTCGACAAGGGTCATTTGGAGTATAATTTTTAAACTGTTGCAGTGAAATGGAAAAAATGTTTTTGTTTTTTTTGCTATTTGTTTATATACCACAATTTATATCGTTATCGCAATATTAATCACCAATATCGCATATCGCGAGTTTTCCTCATATCGTGCAGCCCTAACCACTACCATGCTTTACTATAACTTTGCAGAATAAGTATGAATCAAACTTTTGAACTTTATTTATAAAGCACTTTTCATATAAAAGTATAACACAAATTGGTTTACATAAATAATAATAATAATAAATAATATAAAAACAAACCATTAAGCATCTAGTGTTATACCTGGATTCAAAAACGTTCATGTGATTCTCTCAGAAGTGGCCCTGAAAGCAAGCGGAAGGAGGGTTTTTTAAATTAAAGTAGTCCCACACCATGAAACTACCACTATCATACATGACTGTTTATTTGGGATCAAGTTAGGGCAGCACAATATGACGAAAACTCATGATATGCGATACTATTGATCAATATTGCGATGACGTGGTACATGAACAGATAGCACAACAACCAAAAACATTATTTCCATTTCACTGCAAAAATTAAAAAAATGATCCTCCAGATGACCATCATCTACATAGGAGGCGAACATCTAACATAAAAGGGCTCGTTAACCTTTTATCGTTATTTTTGCTGTCTTTTGCGATATGCATATTGCACAGTTTGATATTGCGATAACAAAACATTTGCGATGTGCAGCCTAGATCAAGTAAAGTGGTGTGAAAGTGTTTCCTCTATAAGTAAACTGAAGTTCCGCTTTGATCATCTTTTGATCTGTTTCAAAGCGTTCCAAATCGTCTTTTAATTAGCTACAAATAAAAATAAACTGTTGTTTTCTAGGACATGGATTCTGCAGAGCGGCAGTAATAAAAACAGTAATATTAATAATAACAATCTCTGAGTTTTGGGTGGGACTGTTGCTGCACAGCAACCCTGCCCCTCCAAACCATAAATGAGAGCTCTCTGTTTATATGCTCTCCTGCTAGCTTCCTAACAGTAAAAATAACAGCAGTATCAAAGCTATCCAGCGATACAGTTTATCCAGATTCCAGCTCAGGAAAACAAAGACATTCATGGATCTACTTATCTGAAAGTGGATGCATCAGAATGGGGCGGAGCAGGGAGCTTGTGGCTGATTCCCAACAGTTTGAATAAAAAAATACCGGTACTTAAATTCAATTTTAAGCATCATTTTCCAAGTAAATGTCCTCTATCCATAGAAAAATGCTTCAAAAAGATAAAAATCACCAAAAGCAGGACTCTCATCTTTCATTTTCAAAAGAAACCTGATTTTTACTCTCTTTACATTTAAAAACATAGATTATTATATATTTAAAGTTTCTCAAGCGATTTGTTTTTGAACAAACAAACAAATGGATTCAGGGTTTTATCATTGAGGCACTAACCAGCACAAAAACTCTGAGTCTATTTTTACACAAAAATGTACTAAGTATTAAACCAAATTCAAAGATTTCGCGTTTAGATCACCATTTTCGCCCCGAAACTGCTAAGGCATAAATCCTGTTAATACAAGGATCCAACAAGCCAAACTTCTCCTCATTTTCTGATGGAGTCCTCGTGCCAAAGCGCTCGCGCCACTTCAAAGCGCCGCGGATTCCAACATTTTAGTTTTAGCAAACTTTAAAAAGCTCAAACTGAAAGTCTCACCTCACGAAGACAGGCGACGTTCTTGCCCTCAACCGCGCCGCGCGACACATCAGAAGAAGCACGCGCCAGGTTTAAAAGGCTGATACCATGGTGCGTTCACGGACTCCCCGAATTTCCCCCGTTTTGCAGGTACTCATTTTTGACGTGAGGTTGCTTTGAAGGAATAAATAAATAATGGAAAACATAAGTAGAGGGTCTCTGTTGGTGCCTTGTTCGACTTCAGAGCCTCACCGAAGACGCTTAAAGACAAAAAGTAGTTTTGGGCTTTTACTCCTCCTACGGTCTCAGATAAACAGAACTAAAAACGTCATTTCCCGCCCCATAATTTATTATTATTTTTTTTAATAAACTTTATTGCACATTCTGTCATTTTACAAGGATGTACTTTTAGGTATGCAATAAAAAACACAACTGCAAATATCAAATACACATCTGTAACAAACAGAAGAACAATAGAGAATTTCCCGCCCCACAAGTCTTTAAACTCCTCAGTAAAATTCGTCATCACAGGAAAAAGAGAAAGACATCATTTACATTTATAGTTTTCCTCTGAGTAGTTTTATTATCCCTTACCATTTATTTAAATTAATTATTACCTCTTACTAAGCTACATGGAGCTTTTTTGGTCAAGTTTAACATTTAAAACAATGACAAACTTGATGTGACACTTTTAACAAATTAAAAGAAAAATTCAAATGTGATTTAAAAGAGTCAGACTCATTCAAATTTAATTGAGATTTTTAATAGTAAAAATATTGTCAATTGATATATTATAATATTTTTATTCCAATATTTGTATTCTTAAAAACAGAAATGGAAAACTGTAAGAAATTTGGTTTAAAATTTTAATTTAGAGGGTCTTCTGTCACATTTGTTGGAAGAATGTTACATCGTTGGATGGCGACATCTTCAGGGGAAAAGCTGTACTACAGTTTCATCTCACTGACAAAAAGGAAAAACTTCCAGAATCTTTGGAGAAGTTTGATCCAAATCTGAGTGGATAAAAACCAAGCCCGAAACTCCAAACTATCCTTCAGTGAAGCACGGTGGTGGGAGGTTGTTGCTGTGGGAACGATGTGTATGAACGATTGTGCACCTAAACAGGGCCTTAAAAATTTTGACGAAACTCTTAAATGTTTCCTTTTCTAAGTACAAAAAAAGTGTTTTTTCTACAGTGATAACTTTTTTTATATTAGTATAAATTAAAAGGATGTATAAATATAATTAAAATTTAAATTAAACTTTAGATTCCTTCAATATAATTGTTTTTCATTTTAATGCATAACATTTAAAAGTTGGTCATATTTATTTTATTTATGGGAACAAATGCAGACAATTTACAAATTATAGACACATAAATTTGATACAAAACTCTAAAGTTTGACGGTTTTTAAAACAATTATTCAGTTTGAATTGTGCTGACTAAAGTTGACTATTTTATGTGTGTTTTACACCAAATAGGTATTTTTTTTTGTTAACTCCATAAAAGATGTTGACTTGATGCTGATGAAAGTTTGTGAGTTTTTGGGCTGTAATCATGTCAGGAAGTGAAATTTGTTGTTTTACAGCAGCACTAAGAGCAAAGTAGCTCCTGTTTGTTTTGTTTTTTTCTCTGCTGTTGACACAAGAGACACTTTCTGTTTGCATTTTTTTGATTCAATTTCCTGCTATGACATGTTTTCTGGAACTGACGGAACTGACGGTCTCCACCTCCTGTCATGTCCCGCATGCAGTCAGTCGGTGTTTAGACGGAGAACACTGAGAAGAATCTGCATTAATATGTAGGAATAAAGCATTTTAGACTAAAGATAAAACACTGAAGGAAAAGCTCTCAGGTTTCACAGCAGATGTTTGTTATTTTTACTTTTTTGTCATGTTTTTTCATTATAAAGCAGAGCAAGCAAGTTTGTTTGGGGTTTCTAACTATGGAAGCAGCTTGAGGAGATGATTACAGACGCTTTTCCTCCTCTAAGCTTCACATTGATGTTCGTCGTGTTCCTCTCTGTTCTGCAGTGGGTTCTCCTCGCCGCATACTTGTGTTTTCTCCTTTTCTAGACAAGCGTCTGGTTTCTCGCTGGGCCCTTAAACGCTGCAGGATGTCTGGACAAAAAGAGTCGTCTGGTGCGTTCACTGTCCTTCTGGAACTGGAAGTTCCTGCACCGCCATGCAACATCTGTCTCTCCTTCACTTCTTAATCTGCAGTTCAGTTAAGCTTTTCCAGGTCTGACCTCCATAAACTGTTCTTCCTGAATGTGCTTCTCTTTTCTGTCCTGAAGAAATAAACCTTGATTTATATTGTTTAAATAAATGAACAATTTGGTTCTTTAGAGGGAGTTTGTTGGTTTCAGGTCAGAAACTACAAGGAAAAATATGAATAAGAACAAAGAGCACAAGGATAATTAAGGTTTTTAGTCATCTTTTTCTCTTTTGCGGGTGTTAAACTGGATTTATGCACTAGATTTAATTAAAAATGATGTAAATGATAAAAACTGGAGTCAAATGTTGAATTTTAGCCGTTATTCCTCCACAAGTTCACCATCATTTTGTTCATTTATAATACAAAAAAAATAAAAACAACTGGATTCAAGTTTATAAATATAATTCAATTAAAAAAAAAGCATTTTCACTTTTTCTGCAGTTTACGTTCAAAGTTAAAAACACAAAATGGTTTTTGGGGAAATTTTCTACCATTTCTAGTTTAAACCACCTTAGAAAAAACATTAAATTTAACAAGAAAAAGTGGAGAAAAAACAATCCTTTTACACAAACAAATCAATGCAAAAGGATCAAAAATTGGGTCCAAACCCACCTTGAGCAGCTCGGCCAATCAGGAGCTGGATGAGGAAACGGGTGAAGTGATGCTTCCTTTGGAAAAACCCAAACCTGGAGCAGACGCTGGGTTTCTAACCGACGTCCACAAGAATTTATGATCAGAAAAAAACATGAATCCTTAGCCTGAAAATGAACAAAACAGAAGACAAATACGGCTCTGCACAAACCTTTTAAAACATTCTAATGTTGAAATATAAGAAAATCTCATTTTAAAAGTAGATATCATTTAATCACGAAATCTGCCTTTGCTTAGATGTTGCTTTAAAACGAAAATTTTCTTTAAAACAATCTAATATTAAACCAGATTGTTCAGATCAAAAAGTTTGACTTTTATCGAATTTAAATGTTAGATTAAGTCAAACGTTTGTGGAAAAAGGAGAAGAAAAAACAAACATTTACAGATGTGTGAAAAGCATGAATCAAGAAAAGCATAAAATGAATGATGTCACCTTCATCCCCGAGGAAGAGGAACCTCTTCTCCATGTTAACTGTTGTCATCGTCGCTTCCGCTTTACTTTCACAGGATGCCTTTAACAATTCATCAGAGCAAATTAAGCCGAAGAACTTTTCCATAAAAACTACAGAAAAGTAAGTCAGGGGGACGGATGCTGTTAGTTCTCATTCTTCCTGAAAGCATCTTTTGTGAACAACCTAAACGTTGGATATCCTCTCACTTCCACATTTAAAGTTTTACGGCACAAACATAAATAATTTGAACTGGAATCGAGATTTCTTTTAATTTCACGTCACGTAAAGATCCAAACTTTGACATTTTCTTTTGGCTTTTTTCTCATGTTGGAGGACATTTAGACAGAAAATTGAGCTTAAAACCACTTTTCTGAGTGTTTCTTTATTCAAATCGTTGTGAATCAGGAGCAGACAGAAAAACATGCATTAAAAAAAAAAAAAGCGTTTTTGGAACACAGAAAAATACGCTGGGCGGCCCATAAGCTTCCTGTTAGGTTGGGGGTGTGAGGGGCTGTAAGCTAGTGGGAGACCGTGTAAACAGAGAGCTCTAAGTAAAGCGGAAAGGGGGGCGGGTTGCTCTGCGCCAACAGTCTGAGGGGAATTTTTAATGAACTCCTTCCGCTCTGCAGAAACTATGTCCTTGAAAACGACACAAAACAGCATCACTGTGGTTAAAAGATCATTGAAAGAGAAACTTTAACCCCTAACTTAACAACTTTAACTGTAAAACAGGATGTTAGTACTTCTTGTCTTTGTGGACGTCTCTTATTGTTTTTCTGGTGCAGTTGTGTCAGGGGTCCGTCCTGGGCCCACTGTTCTTCACATAACTCCATCTTTCAGCCCAGGATCATGTTTTAAAACAAAGTCAGGTTTTAAAGCTGCTCTGATTTGAAGCTAAATGTGCCAAAACGTCTTTAAAACAGCAGGTTTCTGATGCCGTCTGACTTTGTTCATCTGCACGGCAGCCCCGTCTGCGCAGACGATTTCTCGCTGGCTGCAGGTTTTGATATCACTTCCACTTAGCTTCGGTGTTTTTTTTTTGTTTGTTTTTTAAACCCTCTATCAGCCAAACCCCTAAAGTCCTTCAGCGGCTTTTCTCATGCCTGGAGCAAAGTTAATCCTCAGTCAGAGCTGAATATGCTGTAAATTCAGCAAAGGCTTTCTCCGTCACACGGCCGGGATCTGCATTTGGAAAGAGAAAAACTGTTTTTCCCTTTAGAAATACCTTCAAACCAAAATAAATAAATTCCTTTGTTCTAGGCATCGATACGGGACTGAGACGGAGTCTAGGTTTTTTTTTTTTTTTGCATGTTGCTATGGAAACCAGCCCAGAAGCCAACCAGCTGCAGCATCCGTCTGGTTACAACCCCCCCCCCCCCCCCCCCCCCTTCGTTTTTCCCAGAAATCCTTCACATCCCCTTCCTCCTCCTCCTCCTCCACCACCTCCTCCTCCTCCTTCCACTTTGAATTTTTCTGGCCTGGAAGATGAATAAAGACCTTTCACAATTTTTAAATACAATAAAAAATAAAATGAGAGCAAATGTTGGCTTTGCAGCGGAGCGGAGCGCTCAGCGTGCAGCGGTTGGTGCTGTGGAGCAGAGCAGCAGGAAGTGAGTCAGCTTCAGGGCTGCAGCAGGCGACCACAACATTTGACTGCTGGTTTGGAGAAATGAGTCAAAGTTGATGATCAAAGACAGGAAGCTGCTTTTATTTTTGTAAAGCATGTTTTTATTTGTAGGAGTTGAGACTGAATTTAGCTCTGCAAAAAATTATATATAGCTAAATGAGTTCAGTTAAAAACCTCCTAAATAAATAAATAAGGGCATCATATTTATCATACATTTATATTTCCATAAAGACATAGAAGTCTTCATTTAGACATCTTCATTTAGTCCTAAAGGGAGACGCTGTCACTGCAACAGACCTGCTTTCTAAGCCTTAAATGAAAATACTGGTTTTTGTTGTTTTTACTAGGCGTTGTGGCAATTTTCTCACGATGGACACATACAGTGGGGCAAAAAGTATTCAGTCAGCCACCGATTGTGCAACTTCTTCCACTTGAAAAGATGAGAGGCCTGTAATTTTAATCGTAGGTTTAATAATAATAATAATTGATACTTTATTTATCCCACAATGGGGAAATTCTTCTCCGCATCTTGACCCCTCCCCTGGGGGGAGCGGTGAGCTGCAGACTGGCCGCGCTCGGGGGGCGACAGCTGGCTGGGGAGAGCGGGGATCGGTCCGCCGACCCTTCGGTTGTCGGACGACCTGCCCTACCGTCTGAGCTAAACTGCCGCCCAAGTCAACTGTGAGACAAAATAAGTAAAGAAAATCCAGAAAATCACTTTTTTTTTTTACAGAATTTATTTGCACATTATTATCGCTGTGTTTGGAGGAGAAAAAATGCTGAGTTGCATCCAAAGAACACCATACCCACTGTAAAGCACGGGGGTGGAAACATCATGCTTTGGGGCTGTTTTTCAGCAAAGGGACCAGGACGACTGATCCGTGTAAAGGAAAGAATGAAAAGCGCCATGTATCGTCAGATTTTAAGTGAAATCAGACGGCAATTGAAGATGAAACGTGGCTGACACGTGACAGCATGACAACGAAACACGTTGCCCCGGGAAACGAAGGAGTGGCTTCATAAGAAGCATTTCAAGGTCCAGGAGTGGCCTAGCCAGTCTCCAGATCTCAACCCTAGAACATCTTTGGAGGGAGTTCAAAATCTGTGTCGCCCAGCGACAGCCCAAAAACATCCCTGCTCTAGAGGAGATCTGCATGGAGGAATGGGCCAAAATACCAGCAACAAAAAACTAGTAAGCAGAAAACATGACTGTTTATACAAAATTCTGTGATGATCTTTAAATTACTAATATGATAAATTAGCTAAACTTTCTTTGTAAGAATTGCAGTAAATATATAATCTCTAATTTCTAATAAAGAGCATAGCTTTGAATCTAAATTCAATAGCATTTAATAGTTACTATGGTTACCTTTTTTTATTTGAGATTATATTTTCTACAAATGTTTATTTAAAATAAAACTGTTGAATCAACATAAAACTAATCAGATAACATTTTTAAAAAGTTGTAGCTGTAATCTGTATTTGGTTTAAATTCAAAATAATTTAAATTACTAAAATAAATTTTTTGTTATTGTCCCGCTTTTATTTTTTAATGCAGTTTATTTGAGCTCAAACTGATGACGTTCAGTCCAGAGCTGCTTTCTCCTCACCGAAAGGAAATGATGTGTTAAAAAAATTAGATTCATCATAAAGTTTTTTTATGATTTCCACATCTTAACTAACTAACTAGTCTTAATTAACCAAGACTACATTATAACTTCAAAATAAGAGTATTTTCCCCATTACAGACGTTTCGCTCTGGTTTTCCTTGTGGCCATTTATGCTGATGAACACCTGATTATGCACAAATTTATCTTTCTTTTGAAATGCCCCTTTTGCCCACAGCCCCCCCAACACTTCCTCCCACATCGTGTTCCACTCTTATTTCCATCTTCATGGTTTCATCAGTCCCCTCACAACAGATCATTATCTTTTGAAGGAGCAATGAAGGGGAGGAAGAGGAGGTGAGTCTGCATCTCTGCGTTTATCTTCACATCAGATGGGAGGCGTATGGAGAGCAGATGGGGGGGTCCCACAGGCGGTCCAGACGACCAATGAATGATGAAGAACGGAGGGAAACCTGCTCCGTCACACAAACTGAGGCGCAGAGTTAAGATTGGCCGTCCTTCAGCTGTTAATCGAGTTTGTTTGATTTCATATGAGCATCATTTAAGAGAGAATCCTGATGCTGGGAAGTCGTGTAACTTTACTGCAAAATGTCGGCGTCTTCAGCAAAGAAAAGGAGAGTTCGAACCCGGACTGCAGTAACGAGATCAGCAGGTTTGGTTTTCAGCTCAGATGATTTCTCTGCAGCTTCCAGCCGGGTTTCTCTGATCAGAGCCCAGTTGGAGGTCATCGGGCATTCCTGGGAATGTTCCTAAGGAAGCTCCAGCTTCCAAAGTGGTGGACGGTTTGGTTCATTCCTATATTCCTTCTTTATCAAGCCCAGCTGATGCAGAGCCAATCACTAAATCCATCTGAACACCCCAGACACGTCTCTGAGTTAAAGATTGTAAATCTTAAAAAGGTCTCATGGAATAAATCAAAGATAACTTGCACTGAGGCACACTGCTTCGTAGTACATTTTTAAGCTTTTATTTTGAAGTTTTGGCACCTATGTTGTCTTTCCTTGGAAGAAGCCACAGATGACGTTTGTTGACGTCTTGGCTTTGGTCAAAAAATGACAAATTGGAAGCCGTCAGCGGCGTCGTACGGCCTTCAGGCGCTACCCTCCAGCCCGGCCCCCTCCTGTTTTGGATTTCCTTGGCAACAAAGGTTTCTTTTTTTAACCTGAAGTCCAGGATTTTGAATTTAAACCCTCAATCAAACAAGCAAGGTTTTCCAAATTTTTCAGTAATTTGAGCTTTTTTTTTAAGAATTGTAGTGTTGGCCCTCAATTTCAGGCAGATACTGCTTTCCCGTCGGGATCTTATTTGGATTCCATGTGTTTTTTTTACCCATTTGGAGCAAACCGCTCAGTGTGAAAGAGAAGTTTATTACAGCTGAATGCATTTCCGTTATGCATTGCACAGATGTGGTCAAACTTGTGCTTTTCAGAGATAAAAAATGTGAGACGTTTGAAACAACCAGCCAAACAGATCTGCTATTTTGTGAATTTTCTGTTTGACTTCGTCGCTGTCTGAGAGCAGAAAAGCTGCTATTGAAGCCGTTTAGGCTCTGCAGGAGCGCGAATGAAAACGTGAAGCATTTGACTGAAACAGGACTCGTCTTTCTGCAGAGGAAAACGGTTTCAAAAGGGTTTATCGAGGGGAAAAAATGGCTAACTAAGTCAGAAACGAAGCCAAAAATATGAGAAAAGCCCTCAAAACCATTCTTAAAAGCCCCTATTTATTTACCGTTGTGTTGAAAAACTGTATTTTGGAGCCGTTTATATATTTGTCTCTAATAAATATGTTCAAACTGGAACGAATTCATATTATTATTAATAATATTTAGATTTGCTCACATTCACTGCAGTTACCAATAATTATGACATTAAAGGAAATTTGCTCGAAATGTCATTAAAAATCATATATTTTGACATTTTTTTCTCAATTTCAATGATGATAAACCCTGATATTTGTATTTTTCTTTTAAATAGTTTTTTTTTCTCATGATGTCTGTAACTCAAAAACTAAGGGATGGGCCAATGTTGACAGTTTTTATGAGCAAAGTTATATGTTAAAATATGGAGACTTTACATTTTTAAATTCATTTTCTCTCCATAATCCTATACTTTATTGTGGTTTTATCAAACGTGTGCTCCTGGATTATTTACCTTTGTACTGTTCTTTAATGTCTTTCTTCTTCAAACCTGCAGACCTGAAAGCTTCTTCCTGCAGCTCGGACCTTCTCCATCTGCAGCCGCCAGCCTCCAGTCGCAGCAGGTGAGGAGGAACTGGTGCCGGCAGAGAGAAAAAGAAGCGCCTGCAAGCGGCAGAACAACCATGAAATCACACGGCGTGTTCAGGTAGAGAGGCGTTGGTGATCTGTCTGAAGCTATAGCTCGGCGGTGAGCCGTCAGGTCGAGTCTCATCTTCATCACGTCTGATTGTTCCGTCTCTCCTGTGAGCCTTCAAACAGCGTCTGACCTACATTTATTTCAGCAGAGCAGCGCAGGTGACGGTAAGGGGTGGTGGAGGCAAAAGGCGCTCAGTTTATGGTTACCCAAACACCCCTCCTCCCCCCTGCACCTCTACAAATGTTTAAAAAAGTTTACAACCGTCTATCAGTGCTTAAGTTTGGAATATTTTATGACTCACAAATAAAGAATTGAAGAGATTTTCTTTCTTGTTCTTTCTGTTGTGATCAAACACTTAAGCTAAAAAATTAGGGTTTATTTAAAGGATTTTCTTAATGGTTTTTGTCAAAATGTGTCTTTTTTTATTCGTTTATTTTCTATAGTGAGCCCAAACAAAACTGAGGAAAAGATCAACAGTTTTAGCTCCACTGTTGACGTTCTTTGAATTACCGTAACTCTTCAACCGTTAATGCAATTAGCATAATTCTTACAGATTCTGATCGCAGAGGAAAGCAGCTTTGCGTTGGTAAGTTACACTTAACAGTAGCGAACAGCTTTGATTCTGACGCAGGGAAAAGCTGCTTCTCTCCGCATCAGAATCCGTTAGAATTTCACTGATCGCATTAACGGTTGAAGATTTACGGTACGTCAAAGAACACACGTTATCCAACGGTAAACAGATAAAATGCTTCATTTTAAAATCGTACGTCCCTGTAATTCCATCAGCAACAGCTAGAGGGCAGCAGAGGTTCCCCAGCTGTCACTGGAGCTGACTTTGCATTCTAGGATCCTAATTCTTCCCCTACGGCTTCTCCCTATATATATATATATATATATCCCTCCAAGCAAGTTAATGAATGATAGTGTCCTCCTATTTCTACGACACAACTCCTCGATGACATCATCACTAGCAAAGCAGGCTCTAAGGGCAGGGATGCCCAGTTTACTTTAGTCTGTTTAGGTAGTTCAGTTTAGAATTTTCCTGTTGAATTCCATGTATTCATGATCCTTTTGATTGTATGTTTACCCTACAATTATTGGCACGAAGCCCATCGAGACGACTGTTGTGATTTTGGGCTATACAAATAAAACTGAACTGAATTGAATAGTCATCACATCCTTGGAGTCATTTCAATAATAATGAAAGTTTTAGAAGCTTTCTCAGATGTTTACGAATGGAAATGCTGCATTAAATAAAATGAACACATCAGACATTTCTGCGTGTTTCTGGTCAACAGAATTCCTTTTTCCTTCACTCTTAGCTCCGCCCCCCTTCAAAAGCCACGGTTTGGTTTGATCTTTTATTCAGACTCCAGCAGAAACAGGGATTTCTTGTTAAAGTGTTGCTTTAAAGCCTCAGAAGACGGATGTTTGATGACTTTCGAGGACATTTCTAGACAGAAAACGAATCATCGAGACATTTTCTCCTGTGTTGCTTTTTCTAGATTCTGCCTGGGTTTTATACATTTCTTATTTGACAAACCCAGCCTTGAAATTATGTTTTTACTCCCCGTATAAACATTACATGTATACAAATAAAGACGTTTTATTCATAATGGAACCTCGGCGTTCGCCAAGTTTCTTATCAAGTTTGTCAGAAAACTGTGCATCTCCTGTTGTGTGATAATTAAATTTGTGCTTTTATGAAATGTTGTAACATTCTGGTTTGTTTTTTTAGCAGATAGGAAATAATTAAATTTTTTTAAACTTTTAACGTTCTGGTTTTTGATTTGAAAGATATTAGTCATCAATTTAAAACCGAAAGAAAAAAATGTATTCATTACATTAAAAAAAAAAACAACATTTATATATATTTGAATAGTGATAGGGCATTTTGATTCTAAGAATTTAGATTTTTTATGTGTTTTAAGCTTGACCTCTTTAAAATAAAAAAAAGTGTTTTTTTAACATTTATGGTTTGTTTTTTTGCTTTTTAATTTTAGGGGGAGATTTCTTTGTTGTTGTTTCCTAAAAGTTTATGTTTTGAAGTGAAGTGATGGCGTCTGGACCTAAAATCGTATTTCTTAAAATGTTTCACCTTCTTCCAAGCGACTTCATGACATTTCTGCACAAATCTCTGATTGTGAGTAATTCAGCCGATAAGTGGACGCCATCATCTTTTACATCTATTTGTTTATTCAATGGATTACTGTGTTTCTAAAGTGATTTTGGTTTAGATATATGTGTGACTTATTGTTTCGTCTTTACTTAATACTATAGATAAACCAATAAACTCTAAAATGATCCCAGATATTGAAGTTTGCATCTTTAACTCGCTGTTTCTCGTGTTGCAGTGATGACCTGGATGCTTCGTCGGCCTGCAGCTCCACGTCCATCCAGCGCTCCTCTCCTTACGCCCCCTCCGCCGTTGGGACTCTGTTTGTATTCACACACGACGGCGGGAAATCATGCAAAGCGGAAACGCTGATACGGTTGCCAGGCAACAGTGAAAGGCAGCGGCTTTCTGCGAATGACTCAATAGAAATGTGGCGGGGAAGCAGAGCGTGTGCCAGCACAGAGAGAGAGAGAAAACGCTTCAGCTGCAGGCGACGGTGAAGCGTCTCGCCCGGGTTTCTCTGGAGGTTCTTGCTGGCTGATGGCGGTCATCAGACGCAGAGGAACGACAGGACAAGGACGTTTAAACATCATATCCAGTTGTGTTTTTACATAATGCTGTAAAGAAACTAATGTGTCCATTAGTGAAGCTTTTCAGCACAAGGAACGTTTGCTCACAAAAAAAGCCAGAAAACAAAGAACTTGAAGGTCAAATGAGTTTCCCGGTTTGTTTCCTGGTTGCTTAAAGGTTCTGGGCAGGCGGTGGGTCGGTTCAGGAGGAGCTTTTCTGTCAAAATGGCCAAAAAAGGTTTGATAGAAACGGGAACAAACAGCAGGAAGTCGACCAGAGCGCTCACATTCTGTTTGAACGTGAACAAGTGCCTTCATGTGAACTGGAGTTTTTTGCCAGTAGGGGGCGCTGTAACCTGCTCAAAAACATATTTAGGCAAAAAGAAATTTCCACACAAACTGTTCATAAAAATCAAGAAAAATTAATGTGAAATAAGAATGATATTTTAATGTAGAACTCCCTATTAGATGATTAATTTTTTTTAGACCAAATTGATCAAGTTTGAACAGTAAATTGTCTTTAAGACCCACTCATGAAAATTGTGTTTTAAACATGTTTTTGTGGAATTTTTCTGAGGATGGAGGACATATCGAAAAAGTATTCAACTTAAAATCAGGAGCAGACAAAAAAATGCTCCTGAAGGATCGTATTTGTGACATAGAAAATGCTCTGGGTGGGGCCACGCTTGTTGCTCCGCCCCCTTCTGATGCAACTACTTGCAGACCAATATATCCACGAACATCTTTGTTTTCCTCATCTGAGCTGGAATCTGGATCTAAACTGTACGGCTGGATAGCTCTGACGTGGCTGTGAGGTAGTGGAAAAAAAAGTGAAAACAAAAAGTGTTCATTTATAGGTGACAGGAAGGCGGGGCGGTGTTGCTGTCTCACATTTGTCACATTCTGATTTCCAAAGTCAAGTTTCTGTTCTATTATGACGTTTGAGTTTCTGTTTCCTGCGTTTGGGACCTACACATACCTCTGAATGATGTCATTACACAAAAAGAAATCTCCCTGATCTAACGTTTTCTGTTTTTGTCTCGTTGCTTCTTCAATAAAATAACATACATAATAATATAGTCATATTTTGGGTTTTACAGCTTTCCATCCACAGATAATCCCTGAAGTTAATCTTTCAGTGACTCCTGAACCTCAGCTCAGTTGTAAACATAAGAGAGTAAATGAAGTGACACAGTCTGCACAAAGATTACAAAATGTGGGAAATTCAGTTTTTAAACATGATTTAGTTTTTTTTGCATTTTTAAAGGCGATAAACTGAAGAAAGCAGCAGCAGCTGGAGGGAGGAGTCTGGGGAATCTGACATCCTTATTCTAGCCGTGCACGCCCCCGTGCACGTTATCCTTTTTAAAATTGCAGCCTCTTTTATGGAAAAAAACTTCCTGCACCTTTGCAGGATTTCCCAAAGCAGAAATCCAGTTTTTAATGCAAACATTTGACTTCATTATTAAAATAAATCTGAAATTCATTCTTCTTGGACACGTTTCTGTGGGAAACTGGCTGCATCAGGTATCAAACACTGGATAAACGATAAAAAAATGAGTTAGACTTCGTTAAAATGTCTCTTCTGTACGGATCTCTGCGGCGCTGAAAACTTTCAGGAACCAGAAAACCTGTTAAAATCATGAGAAATGTATTTTTATTATCAAAAATATCTGCAACATGATTGCATAGATGGACTCAAAATATCTCCGATTTTTTTTATAGGGGGGGGTGGTGTTAGAAACAACAAAGGTAAAATGTTCCTCTTTGATTTCTGAGAAAAAAGGAGTTAAAACGGATTTCTTCCCC
Organism: Oryzias latipes; assembly: GCF_053564925.1. Classification (NCBI taxonomy): domain Eukaryota; kingdom Metazoa; phylum Chordata; class Actinopteri; order Beloniformes; family Adrianichthyidae; genus Oryzias; species Oryzias latipes. The sequence continues at coordinate 23,593,006 of NC_136259.1, forward strand.
CACATCCAAACACATATATTACTCCTTTTAAATAAGGATACCAATAAATATTCCAAATATATTAGGCCTTATTTGGTAAAATAGTTTTTGAATATATTTTTCTGGACCAATCAAGTCGAAGGCAGCAGGTAAAACTCCCCGTGTTTGTCGTTGGGGAGGTTCAGACTAAAACGCACAGATCCGCTGTCGTGATGCAGAATCTGTGCGTTTGGGTTCGGATCTTCACGCGGAAAGCGTCTCCATGAGGATTCAGTTTGTGCTTTTCGTGTAAAACATTTCCGACCTTCCTGGGTTTGGGAAAATCCAAGGCTAGAGGCAGCTGAGGCGGTCCAGGAGGCCGTTCCCCGCTCAGTTGGCGTACTGTCGGTAAAAGGCGACCTTGACGCGCTCGATCTGGTGACACAGCTTGATGGCGGGGCCGAGCTTCAGGTCCATGCACTCCTGGACGGTGGGGAGGGTCAGCAGCAGCAGCGCCTGGCCGTCGATGTCCTGCACGGCGACACAAACACTGAGCGGCTCTGGAGAAGCTCTAAAGATCTGAGGAGGATCTAAAATAAAACTCCACACGACCTTTTACCTTTAACTGGAGGTAAAGAGCATCTACATTCATGTTGGGATGTCCCGGTCAGGCGTTTTTTGGTCTCGATCCGATACTTTTGCGTCACATTTAAAACAAATTTAATAAACAGATCCAGGTTGTCCTCTATTTTTGTTGTAATTTATCAAACTTTTTTTTCTAATCATTTATCACTGTAACTCTCTCTGTGAAGTAGCCTTAACAAGTTAAACTAGAAAATATAGTTACTATAAACTGGTTAGTATAAGTGATAAATAGTCATGAGGGAAAGTTTGACGTTTGGAGCTAATGAACATTTTTAACACATGTGATTCATATCTTCATAAATAAATCTTTGGAGTTTTAGCATAAATATAAAGATACGTTTTCATGACTAGCTCATATTAATAGAGCCATTTATTAATTTTGCTTGTTTTTGTAATCACTCTTTACTGGAGTTTGCACTTTGTAGATGGTCCCTTGGCAGCCATCTTTGAATAATTAATAAAAAAATTTAAAAAACTGACAGGCCTTTGAAGGTCTTTGTTTGCGTTAAGACTAATCAATAGACCAACTTGCTATCAGCTATAAGCTACTGTCACACCGGGCGTGTGACGCACATTCAAGAACGCACTAAACACGAGTTCTTGAATGCGCGTTTAACCTACGGTGTTCACACTGGACTAGCAGGGAGGGGCTAGTTTTTTTTCTTCTTTTCCTTTGTCTACTGTTTACTAGTGCACGTCTGCCATCTACAGTTGGAAGAGGCTTGGCGTGAAATGTCAAAGCGGTGAAGATCTGGTGAATCTGGCATCAGATTTTTTCTTTCCCGATTCTATTCCGATTTTTAAAAAAAGACTTGGTGTCATCTAATTCCCGCCGGGAACAAATCGCATTATTCATTTCTCCTTCACGATCACTTTAAGACGGTCGGTATTTCTGTGTTCTGAAAAGGACGCTACCCATTTATCACTACCAAATCCAAGTCCCTGATTGGTCAAAGTTCAACTGTTTTAACCTTTTAAGCGCGTTCAATAGCGGCGCCTTTTGTACGTTGAGCTCAACAGTCGTAGAAACTTGCATTGCTGCCCGTGAGCGCAAACGTTTCCAACACAGAAGCATAAACGCACTTTTACATCGACCTTTGTTTGCAAACGGTAGCTTGAACGCGCGTTGCCGGGGTGTGAACGGAACTTTAAATGTTTATTTGACACAGTTTCTGAGTCCAGAAGTCCGAATCTGTGAATATCTCGCCAACTTTACCGAACCGCTCAAACCGGTGCCGTTTTCTTTTACAGAAATAAAATTTGGTGATCTGTTCATGATATGCAGACTTCTAGTACAAAATTTATCTGTAATAATAATAAACTTTTTTGAATATATATACAGTATAATAATAACGACAATAGACATCCGATTCCTGTTCGGGATAAATCTGATTTTGTATGCCTCTGTCAGCACGAGATCGGCTGGATTTTCTAATCACCTGACAGGACTGGGACATCCCAAATCTCATTTACTCTGAGAGACAAAATCTTTGTTTTCAGGAACAGACAAAAACAGATTTTATGACATTTCTCTCACTTTAATCTGATGTTCTCTTCGTCTGTATTCTGATCTGGTTCCTTGTTCCTAAAATGTTCTTCTGGGATGCAGTTTGACGGGAATGTCAGAGTGTTTTCAGGCGCTAAGTTTCTCTAAACTAGCAACTAAACAACCTTTCTCAGCGTTCCTTGCTCAGAACTGCTGGTTCTCCTGCTGGGTGGGAGATCCTAGCTTTACATGACGTTAACTATGTAAAGCTGGTGGCCATCAGCGGTCCTACCTGCTCTCTGAAGATGTTTGCCAACGACGCACAGTCCGTGGAGCTGATGAACTGGACGACTTCGTCCACGCTCCAGTCCAGAGGGTTCCTGTCCAGCACCAGCTGGGCCTCCTCCTCCTCAGCCTGGAAACATCAAAGCATGAGGACGTTTCTGCAGCAGTGGAGCGGACGAAGCACCTCAGAAGTTCACCTGCACATCTTCTTCTTTGGTCAGCTCGTATTTGGTGTTGTTCTGGTTGTAAGACGACAGCGAGCGAGTGGATCTTCTGGGGCCGGTCGCAGCCTCCTGGCTGAAGGCGGAGTTTCCGGTGCTGACGGCCCTGCGCAGAGTGGCGGCGCGGCGAGGACGGCTGCTGTTTATCTCCACTGATGAGGCGTCCGTGTGGTCGTCCCGAGGTTCTGAGCTGGTTGCCTCGCTGCCGGACTGCAGGGCGGCGTCTTCATCGTCCTCTCCTTCGTCGCTGTCCTGAGGGAACGAGGACAGATCGACTTTACACGGTTCTGCTGGGTCAGCAAAACCTGAAAACTTTCAACTTTTTAGCTAAACTTTTAGACTTTCTTTTTAGAACTTTGAGCCCAGATGGAAAACTGGAAAGTAACCCAAAGTCCAAACGTCGTTTGGAAATAGAAACTTGCAGCTCGTTCATCAGGAGCAAACGAGTGAAACCAACACAGAAAAACAAAAAATCTCACCAAATATTTCTGTCTAGTTTCTAGTTTAAATATTTGATTTAACTTGATATAAAGTAACTAACAAGTAACTCAAAAAGGTGAGTGGTCTTGTTTCAAGACTTGCTCTATTTGTGCCCAGTCTACAAATCACAGCGATCGGCCAATCGGTGTTTCAGTGGTACTTGACATAGTAATGGTGCAGACAAGCTAAGGAAGGCGGAACATCAGGGTTTATGTATTTAAAAAAGCCTCAACATACTAAATAACAATACTTTAAAAAATAATTGAAATGATTTGCCACCTGATCCAAGTCCTGAGTGAAAGTAGCTGAAGTTGTCATTACATTAGTGAGTTAAGTAAAGTGAATGCAGCCATACTGGCCTCGTCTAATTTTTCTCAGCTATTGCGTCTTCAAACCGCTGGAAACAACCCGAGGGATTACAAACCGCTATGAAGTATAAACCGACTTGAAGGACGCATTAAAGTTTAGTTTGACTCATAATTTTTACAACAGTACGATGGAAAGATGTACATTTATATGTCTACTTTTTGTTTTACTTTAAGGTTATTATGGTCTAGAAATAAGGGCAGGACTGTTGTAGCTCTTAAAATAGGACATATTTGAGAAAAAAAGTCTATAAAAGTACCTATACCTTTTAAAGATGTCAAAGGTTTGTTGATCAATACTTAAATTTTAAGATGTAATATTTGCAATTACCAGAGAAATATACCGGAATATGATTGAATTCAGTCTAAAAAAGGGCAGAACATCACAACCTATTGTCAAAAATCTTATAAATAAAAATTCTACTATTTTTTTGGCCTATAACTATTAAAACATCTCGTCTTCAATAAATGTTTTAACTTTTTTTTTGAGAAGGACGTTTTTCCAGCATCGAACCTGCGGAAAGCCGGCAGAAGTGAAGTCCACGGCTGACGAGCGTCTCTTCTTTTGGACAAAGATGGCTTTCCTCTTCTTCCTCCGGCGGGCGGGTTTGGTCGGCTCCTCCCCCAGCGCCTCCTCTCCCCCCCCAGGCTTGGGTAGTTTCCTCTTCTTCCCGTAATAATACGCTAAAAACAAAGAAGCTAAAACTGAAGAACCGCAGCCGGCGACGGTTTGACAAGGGGGGGGGGGCGGCGGCCGACACTCACTGTATTTGGTTTTGGTTTGGACCGAGCAGTTCTCCGGGCACTTGTCGGTGACGAGGGCGGGGCTGAAGAGGTTGGGGCAGCACTGCAGCTTCAGACACACTTTCTGGCAGAAATCTGGGATCTGCTCCGCCAGCCGGACGGTCCTGATGGTGGAGCGGTACGTTTTCCCTTTGTACCTGCGGACGCAGAACAAGAGTTCAGGAACTTCAATCCAAACAAAGCAGAGTTTGAGCCACAGAACCGGTACCAGGAAATTGTTTATCAGCTCTGCACGAAAGGAGCAACAGTTCGCTGTTACACTGCAAAAACAGGACCTGTAGAAATAAGTTAAAAGGACCAAGAATTCTTTTTTCAAGAAAAGAAAAGAAATCCTCAAACTAAGATCATTTTATTATGGAAAAACTTTTCTAGACAGATGGAAAAAAAGACCTTTTTTTCTTGAAACAAGTCATTTTACTTCTTAAAGATTATATTTTTGCAATATAGAAATTGAAAAAAATTCTTTTACTTATTATTTTTTTGTACGCTGCATTTTCATGACGTCACTGTGAAGCTACGCTCACAACGCCCTCGGGGCGGAAATACACGTTTGACCAGGTCATTAGTCTTTCATATGTCGGAATAGAGCTGTGAAAGAAAAAGCCTGCTTTGGCATTTTGCGACAAAAGGTTTCCATATGTGGGTGGCAAGGAAGTGGCTGGGAAGAAGCCCCTCCCTGCTTGTGCAGTGTGAAACCCATGGGCTAAATCACATGCCCGGCATAAATGTAGCTTTAGACACACCAGTGCTCCCATTACGATGCAGCCGCTCCGTTTACATGTGATTAAGGCCCGTACACACCGGGACGAATATTCGCCAGGCGTTATTCGCCAGCGTTTTTTGTGTTCAAACCCAGGCGATTTTCGCTGACGATGAGCCGAGTGAACATGTAATTTCATTCCCTGACATTAGATGGCGCTTAATGTAAACAGAAATACTCCTGTACACAAGGTGGCGCTGCGCAACTTTACGCTTCTTAAACTCGCTTTTCCCTCAGAAGAAGAGAGCAAGTATTTACGCGCTTGTCAGAATCATACAAAGAAAACGTGAATATTTCAAGGTTCGGGGATATTTTAGAATGTCCGTCATTATTGCTTCGCGGCTGTGTAGACGCTACTTGGCGTCTATCTTCTTCGCTGGTATGTGTGCTCAGAAAGGCAGTTTTGTGTTTGAGCGCCCCCAAGTTGTGTTTTACTGTAACTTCAGAAGCTCCAGACACGTGTGCAAAAGCGCCATTCTCATTGGTCGAATAGATTTCGACGCGGCGCGTCAAACCAAAAAAACGAACCCGAGGCGTTTTTTAAAAAGGGACGCTTTGACACGTGGCGTTTTTTCGCGTCGGTGTGCACACTCACATTGGTGCCCTTTGTTTAGTCACGAGGCGATAAACGTCGGCGAATATCGCGGGCGAAATTCGTCCCGGTGTGTACGGGCCTTTAGGTTTAAAAAGCACAACAAGCACCGCAGCAACGAAGGACTACAGAACATTCTGGATCCAAGTTTAAAAAAGACAGGGAGCAGCAGCGGCGTTTCTCCTCCTACTTGGCTTTGAGAGTCTCCTCCTGGCAGTCCCAGCTCTGGTCCTCCAGCTCCTGCAGCTCCTTCAGGACTCGGCCCGGCTTGTAGGCGGAGTTTACCAGCATGCTCAGCATCTGGGGGTGGCGGGCAGAAGCAGAACCAAAATTAATTTAACGGAAAAATGCTCAAATAGGCAAACTGGAACAGAAAGTGTGAGCTTTAGGGAAGTCTGTTTCTGGAGAAATGACGGTTTTTCAGCTGTGGTGTGTGTATATGTGTGTGTGTGTGTGGGGGGGGGCATGTTTCTGATTGACAGATCCCTGCATTAAAACAAAGGCAGTGCAGGGGGCTAATGAAAGTGTTGACATAATCGTTGACCGTATAAGAGAACTGGACTGAGTGACCCCGCCCCCACAGACTTCCATAGAGAAATAAACAGCTGTTAGTCTTTCCATTGGTCAGACGAACCATTCTTGCTCTGATACCTTTTTTTCAAATGTTCTTTATAATTCAAGTTTTAAATGGACAGATTTTGTGTAGCCCGCCTATGGCCATCCAACACTCTTGATTGGACAGAGTGGTTACCATGGAAACATTGACTCATTGGGCCAATCACTTGTTACTGACGACATCTGGCTCCTTCATGGCGTCTGTATCAGGAGAAGATGGCGTCTGAATTGACTTCATTGGTTTGGAGTGATGTCACACTCGCTCACTCCAGTTCTCATTTACAGCCGATGGATTTAAGCTAAGATTGCTCCCCGCCGCCCCGACATCAGCCCACCTCCTTGAGGACCAGCGTGCACTTGCCGGGCCCCACGGCCTGCGGCAGCTCTGCGATGCGGCCCTTGTTGAGGTAGGGGCCCGAGAAGCAGCGGTGGTTGACGAAGATCTTGGAGCAGCAGTATCTTCCGTTCGCCGAGCCTGAAACACCGAGAAGAGCAGAAACCAACGTTTCAGGAGGAACAAAACTTCCTATTTTTGTTTTTTTTATTTACATGTGAGAAAACAAATACTTTCTTTTTTCCAACAAAGAACGATTAAAAACACCAAATCAAGAACAATAATCATTACAAGAAAGTACAAAGATCTTTTAATTTTAAACTCCTTTACTTCAAACAAACAAAAGCAAGATTTTTTTAACGAGCTAAAAGTAAAAGGCTGTAACTCTCCTGTCCTCGACCTAAGGAAAATCCTAACATTAAGGAACTTTAGAAGAAAGTTTATGTCCCCACATTTAAATCTGAAGGATCTTCTGCTTTGATAAAAGCTGCCTTAAAAAATAAAAAACGTGTTCTGAAAAGGTCACAAAGACATTTTTAAGTGTTAGATTTTCATCGTTCACACATGGAGAACATCCATGTGAACATCAGTCAACTATGGCGAAGGTGTCGGAATCCGATTCAGAGAGGAAGTCAATCCTCATCCAGGTCACAACAGTTATAGTCCCACTCCAATCAACTTTTGAACTATTTTCAAAGCATTCTCAGTTGTCTTTTAATGATGATGATGATGATGTCGTTTTTAGCCAAAATCCAAAAACCAATGTCGTCTTTTAGGACATAGTTTCTGCAGAGCGGCAGGAGTTCATTAGAAATTCATCTCAGAGTTGGGGATGGGACTGTTGTACACTTCCCTATTTTTTTACACTCTCTTCTGCTAGCTTACAGCCCCTCACAATCCCTACCTGAAATTACTGGTGCAACAAAAATGGCGAGCAGTATCGGAGATGTCCAGCTCTACAGTTTGAAGCCAGAGTCCAGCTCAGACGAGGAAAACAAAGATGGAGCTTATGGTCGGCCAACTGTATTCTTACGCAACAACTTAGCTCTTTTTCAAACGATGTTTTTGCGTCTGTTTGTGATTCACAACAATGTGAATCAAGAAAAAAGACAGAAATGCAGTTTTTAGCTTAATTTTCTTTATCTTTGTCCTCCATCGTCAGAGAAATACCACAAGAACATCTCAAACATCCTTTTCATGAGAGTCTTTGAAAGAATTTTGTCCAAAAACATGAGACAATACATTTTTTTTTTTCCTACCTTAATGTGTAACCAGTTTTTAAGCCCAAACCCCAGTCACACCTTCAAAATATGTCAACATGAAAAGACTCATTTTTATACACTATAAAGGTTCCTGATTACAGGAACTCCAGACACTTTCATTTAAGAAATGCTGCACTTTCACCAAATATTATCAGTCCCCCCCCCACACACACACACTCACGCACACACACACCTAAATTTCTATCAGCATCCTGGAGGGGCTGAAGTGAGGATTGACTCCAGCCCCTCCCGACAACCCCAGCACCTGGAACTGCCCTGGTGGGGCTGAATGGTAATCAGGTGAGGCGATGAATATGCATGAATGAGTGGGAGTTCAAAACCCCCCTCCCAGTCCCCCTCTGTGTTTTTTCTGATCTGGTTTTAAATAAACACTGCAGCTTTTGAACAAAGAAAAACTCATTTATACAAGACAGACGCGGACAAAACAGGAAGTAAACAACACAATTAAAAGCATTTAAGTGTATTAATGCAAGGATGAGGAACGACTGAGTCCAAACATCATTGTAAAGGCTAAAAAATAGAAGTTCCTTCAGACAAAAAACACTTGAATTTCTGCTTTTGTCATGTTTTACCTTTGAATGTTTGATTGTTTAAATATGTCATTTTATGTTCAATATTTGTCATTTTATTATCCTTTTAATCCTTTGGGTTACTAGTTTTCATACAAATAAGGTTTTACAATAAGAAACTAACATAAAATCTTTAGGATTTCCTTATTTTTAAGGAGAAATGCTTAATAAATGTGCTAAACGTATTATTTTCTGCTATTATCTATAAAGTAAATATTTATGGTCGTTTAAAAAAAATGTGTTTTCTACTGTTATCTGGAAAACTAAATAGAATTGAAACAAATTTTCAGGGATGTTTTAGTGAATAAAATCAAGTAATATCGGAAAATTTGGTTTTATATTAACAATTTGCTTGACCTCCATTTTTATATGTTATCTGTAAAGTGAAATTATGTTTAAACTTTAAGGGATTTTTTCTTTTTTAACAAAGTAAAAAACATTTATTTTACTAGAAAAAAAACTTTTCTTATCTTTCATCACCTAAATTCTTTTTAAATTAAATATTTTCCTCTTATTATTGTTTTTTTTTACATAGGATACAACTCTAAAACAGAAAACTGGTTGGAAAAAATGTAGTGAAATGTAGTGAAATGAGTTTTTCTGCATCACGGTCTGTGAATCACTGATCCAAACAAAGTGATGTTAGTGAGCATCTCAGCCTGAACTCTCCTTACAGCTGCTCATTAACATTAATTAGTGGGCTCTTGATTACCTGTATCCATGGCGACGGCCTGGCAGTGGTTCACAGGAGTCACCTCGAGCGGCTGGGACGGAGCCGACCTATAAGAAAGCGGCGTCAGAATAATCAATGAAACGCCGCCGCTGATCGGATTTCACGCCGCAGAGGGGTGGAACCCCTCCACCCGACCGACAGAAAACTGTCCAGTCGCCAGCAGGACCGATCAGCGTCGGCAAAGTCTGTCAGTGTCTCGCAGTTCATGATAATAGAACTGGAAATCAAAAAACAAAATTTTACATGAGATGGAAAGAGGGGAGAAAAGTATCAACAAGTTTTTTAAAGTAGCATTAAAACCACTAAAAGTTTCACGAATAATTTAGGGTTGATTTTATCTTCTTATGGATTTCTATAGATCTTTTCGTCATTGAGCGATGGACAGCAGACGGGATGAACTCCACCTTTACCCGACAGTGGCTGGGATAGGCTCCAGCAACCATGTTACCCCAAAGGGGGTTTTGGAAAATATATGAACACTTTTTAAACTATGACCAATGAGTAAAACACATTTTTTTTTCTGCTCAAAAAATTAAATTGTTAATATCAGACAAAATGAAACCAGAGACTTTTTTATCAACAAAGTCTGAAATTCTGTTTTTTATTTTTTATGGATTATTTAAGGAAAAATAATTCAAAATTTTAAAAGATGGTTTAAAAACTATTTTACAAAAAATGTTTTTAAAATATTTTTTTTTAAATAAAAGAAATATATATATAATATTATATATTTATAATATATATAATTTTCATTATTTCCTCTTTATTATGTTTATTTTTTTTTTTATTGCATTTTTATTTATTGAAACTTTTTTTTGGTAACTTTCCATAGATTACCTTTTTTTTACCTCTAATTCCAACATTTGCTTGCCTGTTTTTAATGATTCTTATTGAAATTTCTTTTTTTTTTTTTCAATTAAGATGTTTTTTATTTAAAAAAAATTCATTTATGGAAAAACCCTTATAATAGTAAATTAAAACAATTATTTTCTCAGACTTAAACACCTTTATCTGAAAAAAACATGAAGAAAACTTGGGGTTTAAAAACAAAAAGAACAAATTTTAGTAGTTTTTAGTGGAACTGCATTCAAATAAATAAAGTTTTAACGCTTGAATTTTATTTTAATTTACAAACAAGGTGTTTGTTTGTTTTTTACAGTTTCTGACTCTCTTGGTCTGCATGAATTCTTTCTTTTAGCAGAAAAACAAACACATTTTTCCCAATAAACCCCAGACAGATGGAAGATCTTCTTACTGTTTTTCTGGCTGCACAACAGCAACCTGCTTCTGCTTGCGGCCTGCAGATAAAGAGTTGAAGGAGGATAAGTTTTTGTGTCTCCCAGAGAATTCCCAGTGAGTGTTTGTGTGAACGCACAGACGGGTTTGAGCGGAGACGTCAGCGGGTACGAGTTAGCTTCACACCATCCCACAGGGAAGATGTCCATGGAGTCCACGTCCACGATGCACTCGGACAGCGGCTTGGGAACGCCTGCAGACAGGCGGACGGCAGATTTTCACCTTCGGCTCGAGACTCGGCGGGAGTTTACCGACGCGCGAGGACACACAAACATCTGTACCTTCAAGTCGCAGCCACAGCAGGCGTCCTCTGACCTGAATGATCTGAGCCACACACACCTCTGCCGGCCGCTGAGGGTTCACCGCCTCCAGCCACATGTCCTTGGCAAAGCCTCTGTTGTGCCATGTCTGTGCACACAAACAATCAAACACACAAACACACACAGAATGAAAAGGACACAAAAGTCAGGTGGACTTTGTCGCACAGGAAACTGGTTTGATCTGAGCTTTTGTCAGATTCCAAAAACAGTTCAGTCATTTAGTGCAGTTAAGTAAAGCAAACGTTACACTGGTTGGATTAACAATAGAATAGAATAGATCAGAACTTTATTGATCCCACAAAGGAGAAGTGACCTAAAATCGGGTAAAGTTTCAACCAACTAACCAGCATTTCAAATATGATTGTTTCCTTATTTAGATTGAGAAAATGATAACCTAAATATCCAGAGCGGACATTTAGAACGACGTCTCATACAGTAGAGGTCCAGCTTCTCTCTAAGCTCCAGTATGAACAGGAGGAAAAGTCTCAAACTTCTCATTTTTATTATTTAGTTTAAAGGAAGCAGAAACTGTTGAGCTGTTGTCACAGATGTCATTATGGCTGTAAGCATTGGTGGGTTCAGGGATGTAGTTCTGGATCTCGTTGTGTCGTTTGGGTTGTTGTCATGGCTGTGGTTACGATTTTCATTAGAGTTGTCGTTAGGACTGTCGTCACAGATTTAGTTACGGCTGTTGTTACGACATTATTTTTGGGTAAAACGTTATTTCCCAATTTTTTTTTCAATGGAATAAAATGACATGTTATGGATATTTTGAACATTTTAAAGGAAAATCAATAGTGAAAACCTTTTATTTTTGATTACTGTAAATGTTACTGTTGTTTGGTAAAAATTGAATCAACGGATCTGATTTTTGTCAATATTTTTAAGGTTTTTGAGTGTTTATGATGAAATACATTCAAATAAACTCCATCCTAAAGCCCTGACGTTGGGTATACAGATTGGGGAGGGGCTTTAGCTGCAAATCCTTCTCACGTCGGGGAAGCAGGATTCGGGAGCGGCCTCCGTCCCGCTCTGCTTCAGGTAGTCGGCCCAGTCGAAGTCCTGGCCTTCGTAGCCTCTGGGTTTCTCTAGCGCCACGCCGTTCTTCAGACACCACTGCACGGGGAGGATGCCCGGCAGGCTGGCGTGACACACCACGGAGCGCCGCTCTGCGCCCTCAGACAGATCATCCAGCGTCACCTGGAAGTAGACGTCATCGTAGATCTGGGGAGGAAACAGGAAACACTCAACTCAGCAAACGTCTGTGGGATTTCCCTTCTACTCTCTTTTTTCAACGCCGTTTTAAATTTACAACTAGCATCTACTACAAAAAGAATTTTCAGTTCTTTTATAAATTAGACTTTTTTTTTACCTGGATTTGATCATTTCATAGTTAATAATAATGGATTTAGACAAATTGGAGAAACTTTATTTAGTCATTTTTGTTGAAAAGTTGAAGATAATTCATTTTATAAAGTCCAGCTTTTCTGACAGTTTTTAAATATTTCTTCCATATCAGCAGATTTTTTTAAACAGCTGATCCTCAAAGATCCGTGCATTAGGGAGGTTTAAAGGTAAAGGTGACTTCTCTGTACTTAGTGGAGGGATTTCAATTACCTATGGAAACCACATTATCCTAAATGTATCACAGAACCGATGTTTCCAACGATCATCATTCAGGAAACAGAAAAAAGTCAAAACCATGTTCTACTGCTAAAATGAAGGTTCAGTTCAAGATGGATCAGACACACTAGTCATGATTTGGAACCGATTTTGAACAGGACTTAAGTTTAAATGTGTTGCCTGTTGGGGATGTCATCAGGAGACACGATGTTGACTTTCACAGCTATGCTGATGATACACAGCTTTACATCGCCGTGTCTCCTGATGACCTTGAACCTGTTAACACTCTTAAACTGTATTTTAGATATAAAGTCATGGATGGCAGAAAACTTCCTACAGCTCAGCCAGGACAAAACTGAAGTTTTAATCATCGTTTCTGAAGACAAGAGAGAGAAGATTTAGCCACATCTTCATAATTTTAAACCTTCTCAATGTGTGAGAAACCTGGGCGTACTTTTTGACTCTGAGCTGAGTTTTATGCCTCGCAGCAGAAACGTTGTGAAAACAGGATTTTACCATCTTAAGAACATTGCCAGAGTCGCCCGTTCCTCTCTCTTGCCAGCACAGAGGTGCTGATGCATGCTTTTATTTTTAGTCGTTTAGATTATTGTTATGCCCTGCTCTCTGGTTTACCGAAAAAGTCGATCTCAAATCTACAGCTATTGCAGAACTCAGCGACACGAGTTCTGACGAGGACCAGAGGGCGGGAACACATTACACCGGTTTTAAAGTCGCTGCATTGGCTCCCTGTGCGTTTCAGGATTGATTTTAATGGTTTATAAATGTCATCATGGTCTTGGGCCTTCTTATTTAAATGATATTCTTTTAAAGTATGAGCCCTCGCGGACCTTGAGGTCCTCTGGTGCTGGCCTCTTAGTTGTTCCTGAGTAGGGTTGTGCCGATGGACGATATCATCGTCCATCGTGATGGGTGACTGACATCCCGATGGAGAGACCACCATCGTGATGCCACGCCCCCGCCACGTTGCGCGTCGACACCATAAGCCGCGGTTACATGTACAAAATATCTTGATGGGATCAATGGTCGGATTGGAATCCAACCGTGTAGATGGGCCCAGAAAAATGTTTTCAGAATATAAAAACGTTCACTAAGGTCACAATTTCGGTCGGAATAAATCATTCGCACATGCGCAGTATTCGCACATGCGCAGTTTGAAAACCGGAAGGGGATACAACTTCTGCCGAGCGGCTTTTTTTCCAAACTTTATTGGATGTAACAATTCAATACAAAACGATAACAGCACCGAGCGGCTTTATACATTGACATGTCAGCTCGGTAAAATACGAGATGATCTTCTAAACGTGCTTTTAATAATGTTACGGTTATTATGAAACACCTGTTCGCTCATCATTTGAATTTTAATCCGTGTGGTCAGTGCTTTTTCTGTACGGAGCCAGGATTAGCAGTATGCTAACACGGGCTAACAACATTAGCTCATGTACCCCCCTCCCATCAAACACAAAGCTTTAAGTCCGCGCTCCGCCGGTCCACTTCACTTATTAAGTGCGGGAGCGACTACACTTCTTTTCTATCTTGCTTGTTACTTTTTTTGTTAAAGTCACTTCCCCCTGATGATCCCCTGGATCATCGCGGATTAGTCATTAGTTGGGAAATAAAATGAAAAAAGCAAAATAACGAATAGCAGTTATATAAGAACGAAAAATGTAAAAATACCCCCCCCCCCGACGATGTCATCGTCCATCCCGATGGTTGACAGCAAACATCGTCAACGGCCAAATTAGGGGACATCGCCCAACCCTATTCCTGAGGTGAGGACCAAAACTTATGGTGAGGCTTCGTTCTGCCATTATGGCCCTCGCCTGTGGAACGGCCTGCCGGAGAGCCTCAGGGTCGCAGAGACTGTAGAGGTTTTTAAGAAGAAGCTCAAGACCCACCTTTTTAATTTAGCTTTTAGTTGATTTTAACTGCTAATTTATTCTATTAGTTTTAGTATAGGCTATTTTATGTATTTAATTTCATTTTATGCATCTTATTATCAATTTTATGTTTTTTATATACATCTTATGTCTTTAAGTTTTAGTATCTCATCATGATTTTAGCCCCAGTGTTGGGGATGTTTTCTTCCAGGGCTTGCCGGCTTGGTCGGTGGTTGTTGCCCTTGCTGGGGCAGCTGGAGTTTAACTTTGCAGCCTTACGGCTGTGAAGTGGACCCTGTTGTTGTCCCAGTCTGGGTGGTCGCTGTGGAGATGCTTCCATGGCCAAGCTGGCTCCTGGTATGAAGAGATTCCCCAAAACTGTTTCCTCACAGCAGAGCCAAGCCATACTTGTTTTTTTTTGTTTTTAATTTCATTTGTATTTGTTTTTATAGTTACATAGTCATTATTCATTGTATGTGGGGGTCATGGGTCATATATTTTAACAGAGGAGAGTGGGAAGGGTGGGTTGGGTTTTCAGTGTAATATTGTGTGTTTTCTGTTTTTAAAGTTAAAGCGCTTTTGACCTAGATGAGAAGCGCTACTTTATAAATAAAGTTTGATTGAGTTTGATTCCAAGCAGGCCTTCATTGTGAAAAAAAAACAAAGATTAGAGAGAGAGAAAAGCAACAGTGAGGCTGAAAAAAGGAAACGATGAGGAAGGAAACTTAAGTTTCAACAGAGGGGGCTGTAAATCCTGATTTCAGGGCAGATCCAGGATCCAGAGGTTAAATAAAACTCAGTGTCTTTCTGGCGATTTGTGTTTATAGTGCAGGTATTTTGTGCCAAGCCCTTCACATGCCAGAGGTTAAAAGCACGAGTCTGCACCAGAAAACACCACATTCCAGTCGTTGGTATCCAAACAGATGAGGGAGGAAGAAGCCACATCCCTCACAAAAACATGTTAAAAATCCTAGGCAGAGCTCTGACAGCAGCTGCAGAAGGCTGAGGAGGAGGAAGAGGAGGCAGCGGCTTCATCGATACTGTGCATGAAAAGGCCTGAGTCACCTTGGTAACGGAAACGGGACAGATCTGGAGCTGCTCCCACCGAGAAACTATCTCCAGCTTCATCCCTGTCCTGAAGGAGTGTTTGGGCAGGTCCACGTGGTCCTGACGGGGGAAAACCACAAGTTTAGACCAACCTGCTCCACCTTTGATGAAGAACAGCTCCATGCAGGTCATGAGGCTCTTCTGGAGGAATGGAGGCCTGCAACCTCTGTTTTTTTATATGAAAAACAAAAACTTAAAACAAAGACTCTTCACAGAAAGTAAACTTTTTTGTTGTTGTTGCTTTTGTTCCATTTATCTGTCCTTAAAACGTCGTGAAATTCTGATGATATCGGGACATATTTAAGAAGAAAAACCTCAACATGAAGGAAAACTGTTGCTAAAACTATTTTCTGTTTTCATTCTTTAGTTTTCTAACGAGTCTTTTTTAAATTAAAAGCTGCATGTTTTTCTTTGCAGGGAATTATTTCTATTTTATGAGCAAAACAAACCCCAAATTGTACCAAAAGCACACGAGAAAACTTTGATTTAAAAAAATGTCAAACATAAAAAAAAGGAAACATAAAGGAAGACTTTTGTTCCATTCCTCTAAATAAACCTTTTTTCCCTAAAGAATCAAGAATTTGATTTAATGGATGAAAATTACATCAATCTAATAAGAAGAACAAATGCTTGTGATTCATCACAGCTATGACTGTATAAAAAGGCACAAATAACATAAATTTTGGGTAATATTACATAAATGCTGCACAGATTAGAGCAATTTGTCTCCAAAAAGTCAGAATTTAGTTTAAATAATCAAATTTCTTTTACATTTATGACACTTTAAGAGAATTATTTAAAAATATTCCCCAAAAATTGAAAAAATATGACAAAGATTTTGTGATATTTGAGTAAAAAAAATTATTTTGTTGCAATTTAGTCGGGTAAAACCCCTCAAAACGTACAACATAATTAAGATAATTAGTTTTTTTATATCAATAGCTTTCGATTTATTTTCAAATATTATTAAACTTTTTATCTTTTGAGCAAACTTCCTGTCCTCCAACTGAAACAGGAAGTGAGCAGAGCTGTGAAAGAGTCGGGTTTGAATCCCGTCGACTCACCTTGAAGACTTCTAGCGGAAGTGGATTCTTCTGTCCGTCCAGTTGGACCTCCTCCAGAACCTGCTGCCACTCAGCGGCGTTCCTCATGGATCTGATCTCTAAACCGTCAAAGCAAAATGCATCATTTTGTTGCTAAAAACATTCAAAAGAACTTTTTGAATTTCTACTATTAAGCCTGAAGTTCAGAATCAGCTGCTGTCGTTAGTTTGATCAGCAGCCCGACTGTAATTAAACTGTGATGCTGTGAATTCAGATTATTAGAGAAAAAATTAACAAACATGAGAATAAAGTCTTAAAAGTATTAATTTTACAACTTTATTGATTATTTATACTTTTAAAAAGTCTCAATTGTACATAAATAATGTTGTGGTTTCATGAAAATAAAAGTTGTATATTTTCTAAAACGGTCAAGCAGATTTTAAATCTGATTCTTCCGTCTGATTTCTCTGCAACATCAATCAAACAGATAAAGTTTGATCGTCTTTATTGAAACATTTAAAAGCGAAATTTAAGATTTTACCTTTATTTTTACTTGTAAACATTTCTGAAGCACAAATTTACCACTTTAATCTCATAAATAGATTTTTTTACTGATAATTGTTGACTTTGTTCTTGTAATATCTTAACCTTTTTTCTCATAATTTTACAACTTTAGTGTAATAAAATAGTAACCTTTTTTTTCAAAATGTCCGACTTTATTCTCCTAAAATGTTTAATTTTTTCTCATAATCTTAAAACTTTATTCTTGTAAAATCTTTACCTCTTTTCTCATAATTTTATGACTTTATTCTCATAAAAATGTAATCCTTATTCTTTCGCTCTCATGACTTTATACTCATGAAACTGTTCTCGTTTTTTTATAATTCCTGACTTTATTTTCGTTTATTTCTGGCTTTTTTTCTCCTAATCTTACAACTTTGTTCTGGTAAATCTTTCCTTCTTTTATTGTAATTCTAATACTCCATTGTAGAAACTAATCCTCCGCTGATGTTTTCTAACTGAACAACCTCAAAAATGACCCAGACAAAATTTTGTTCTAGTTTGACTTTTACCTGCCGGTGTTTCCAATTTAAGGTGGTTTTCCAGGGCCCAGCTGAGTGGGCGGAGCCTAACATCCAGGTAGAACAGCCAAAAGTCCCGGTCTTCTTCAGAGAGGCCCGCGTATCGCAGGCGCAGCCGGCCTCCCACGTTTTGGACGACTCGAACCGGCCAGTAAAGGAAAGGATCCGAAAGATCCTGGAGCTCCAAGACGGATCCCTCCTGGATCAGATCCACCGTGTTTTTCCCCCGCAGAGGCTGAAGGAGAGACGGAATAACGCAAATTAAAAAACGGCGCTGTCCCTGCAGAAGACCTGGATGGATATGACAGATTTCAAACTCGATGCTAAACAAGTTAAACATAAAAAAGAAGGACTGAGAATAAACCCTGGAGCTACATTAATCATCAACATCCGGACACGATTTTGCTTCCGTACCTTTAAGGATCTTTACATTATCTTTATGGAGGGACGTAAACCATATGAAACGATGAGCCTGTTGCTTTCTGTTACAAACAAGAGGTCATGTCCAAATTCCCTCACGCAGAGCGGCCGGCCGGACCGAAGCCTCCTCTGGAACGCACACCATAATAAAAACACGAAGCTGCTACCCAGAGACATGCTTCACACGGGTGGAGCAGCCGTCTGGTCCTGTTGGCGCTCCAAAGTCTCCTCTGGAGCGCCACACCGTCTAATGCATGACGCAAAGCCAGCGCAGTAATAAATAAACCGTTTAGATCCGATCGACCTCGACATAACCCACCTATCTCCATCGGAAAGAAATTACGAGTCCGGGTTAGAGTATTCTCAACGGCGTGTTTACATGACGCTTTTTATTCTGATCAGGTGCTAATTCCGGTTGCGTTTGTCCGTGTAAACGCAGCTATTGATCAAGACGACTTGCTTTCAGGGTGGATTTCTTTCTAAAAGCCTCTGCCTCCACGCCGGTCTCTGAGGGTCTCTTTAAGCTGCTTCACCTGATTCTGCGTCAAACTCTCACTTTTCTTCAAACCTGCCAGGAAAAAGCGAAGAAGAGGAGGAAGAAGAGAGGTGGGTTGAGGGAGGACTAAGGCGGCAGGCTCACCCCCTCAAGCAGGTTGGCCGGCGCCGTCTGGGATCCTGTCAGATCCTGGATGAGGAACTCAGTCCAGTCACTGAACTTGTCTTTGATGGCTGCAGGGACAAAAACAGGAAAACTTTCACGGTGAATGTGTCAAATGTACAGAAACACAGCTGGAGGCTGAAGGATGCAACAGATCAACGCTGCGTTGAAGGGAGTCGCATGCAAACTCAAGAAAACATGCAGATTTCTTGATTTTTTTTTTCGTGATTTTGTTTTTACACAAAGGAATGCATCTGAACATTTTTGGAGAAGCGATCAGCGCTCTGCAGGGAAGTGCAACAGAAACTAGATCTATCCCGAACCTCAGATGGTTTTTGTTTTGTTTTTTGCTTATCAGAGAAACTCCCGCTCGTTCACGCTGTGAATCACACGCCATTGAAGATGATGCCACAGCTTCAGCTGGAGGGAAACTGAAACCAAGCATTTCTGCGGCAGTTTTGGAACCAAGGAAGAAAATTGCTGCGTGGAGAGAAGAGGTGACGACTCCTTCTGCTCAGATTCAGAGACAGGAAGAGGAACCACAGCATGAAGGAGGAAGAGGACCAGCAACAACTGCACACTTGTTCTGCTCACCACTGATCAGAACCAGGAAACTGTCTTTGTTTAACACTCATAAAAAAAATTTAAAAAATAAAATATTTTAAATTCATCCCATCTGACTGAACTTTAGCTCCAAATCAAGACCTTTGATCTTAAACTGAGGCGTTTATGAAAACTCTAAAACAATGAATGATTATTTCTAGAAGACAGGAGAAACAAGACAAAGAAAAAACTCTGCCTCCCTCGTTTTTTGTTTTTTAAGCTTTAAAACGACCTCTCCTCTAATCTTTTTCAGTGCTTTGAAGAACCGGCTCTGCAAGCTTTCTGAAACTCTTTCTGTTTGAGTCGCTGACGTCAGCCGCACAAAAACCAAGCGCTCGCTTGGAGGAACGTTGGACTCACACAGACGCGGCTCAGCTGTTTTTTACTGACGTTTGCTCAAACCGTAGATGAAACTTCAGGGTTTTTCTCTGACATTTGTTATTGTGTAACATTTGAATGACAATCTAGAGACAAAAACCATCTCTAATAGTTTAAAAACTGCCAATTTTGCGTTAAAAAATACAAAGACACTTAAGAATAAATGCATGGGGAGTAACTAAACTAACCCAAACTGTAAACTGGCGACTTAGATCATTCTAAGTAGGGGTTTGGATTTTAGAAAGAATTACTGTTTACTTATTTTAATTATTGTTTGCTGCTATCTTGCTTTAAAGTGCCAAAGTAAAAGAAGCAGATTTAATAGGACAATTTTCTTTTAAATCCTCTTGCTCATAGGAAATGGCTCGTTTTATTTTGAAATATCTTGTATGAACAATTAAGAATCAGGAAAAAAAATCATTAAAGAACCCACTCTGATGAAAATTGTGTTTTTGGTGTTGTTAACATGTTTCTGTGGCATTTTTTTGATGATGGGACGCTTTTTAAACAAATCAAAAGATGATATAACTTTTGTTTTTAACTAAAATCTCAACTACAAATTATGCAAATTATTCTTTGACATTTGAAAATAGTTTTTTTGTTCATTTTTATACCTTTTGGTAATTTTCTTTGCCCCCAGCAGTGGATGGACACTAAAATATTAAATAAAAAAATATACTGATGTACAGATCTGGTCACACATTCTTAAAAGTATGTACCCCCCCGGATAAAATGCAGTTATTTCTCTTTAAAAAAAATATTTTTCTGCTTCTTTAAATTTAGTTTTTATGAAAATTAGTTTTCAAGAAGTCTATTAAACATTTGGAACAGAATCTTAAAATTTAATTAGCAAAATTTTAATGAATGTCTCTTGCAATTTTTTTCCTTTTTTACTAAAATCAACCTCAGAGTAACTTCAAAATATGAAATTACTCTCATTAACTCCCTTGTGTTTTGTTTTTAATGACATTTTTAACATGTTTTAGCTACCAACAGCAGATTCAGGTATGATGTAGAAGGAATGTAGCCTTTTAAGTGTTTACCCCTTGGATAATTTTTAATTATTGCTTTAAAAATTATTAAAATATATATATTTTAAAACTTAAAGAGATGTTTTTATACAATTTGTTCTTCAAAAAATCAAATTCACAGCTTTTAATTCTTTCTAATAAATGATTATGTTACGATTTTATACTTTTAGACCAAATTAATTGCAGTTAAAAGTGAATATTTGTAATAAATTGTAGATAAAATAAGTTGGTTTGGGTGATTCCAGTCTTATTGACTGAAAAGTGAATCTACAGGAAGTTATGACCAATCAAAATCAAAAATTTTATAATCAAACAATAAAAATGTTTAATTATAAACAGATCAAAACAGTTTTTATCCGTATTAGGTGTTTATTTGGGTTTAGTGTTTTGCTGTAGGACTTCAGGTCTACATGGTAGCAGAACAAAAGTCATTTAAACACTTTGGGGGTTTTTCCTGGTTATTTATCAAACCTGTTTCACAGAAATCCACAGAAAGTGGAACGCATAAATGGGAGCGAGCGCCAACACATCTACAGATCAGAGGGGCTCGTACCGAACGCAGCAGACGTGTGACGCTACGTCGAAGGTCGATGTGAACAAAATGGAGCTCTGTTTACATCGACACGTGCACGCTGGGCGTGTGTGAAGGGGCCACGTGACACAAACACGCGTGCGCTCTGCACTTTGACCAATCGGAGCTCCCCCACAGTGACAGGGCTTCTCGTTTCGGCAGCTTTTAGAAGTTATTTTCAGAGGGAAAAGTTCCAGTAAATCTGACAGGAAAGAGAAAGAAAAAAGTCTTTACGAGAAGAGGGAAACAGCAACTTTAATTCACAGTAAAACAAAAAAAACACCTATGGAGGGGGTGGGGGTGAGGGGTCCCGTTAGTCATTGTTGAGTCATTTACAGCCTGAAAGCTTCCAGTCAGCACTAATGTTTTCGTTTCTGCAGGAACTGCAGGCGCTCACAGCTGTGTGCTCAATCAGCATGAAAGATAACTACAGCGGAGATCTAACAGCTAACCATGAGGGCTGACGCTCGGCCGCCACAGCATTTACCACAACCTTTGGCCTCAGGTGCTTTAGAGCCAGGGACGTGTTTGCACGTCTGCTCTCCAGCTTTACGTCCACCTTTGACCTTGCTCCAGAAAACGCTGAGGTTCTCCTGGTTTTCAGGTGAGACTGGAGTCTACGAGCGAGCACCTGTCTGAGTCAGGGATTGGTCAGGGTTGCTGAATGACGGCGAGGAGCCGTGGGAACCGAGATCACCTGCAGCGCAGATCGGCGATGGGCTGCGGCGAAAGTGAAACGACAAATATTTAAGATAAACACATGTTTTTTTTTAAGTGTCTTGCTCACAGCAAGTGTGTTCATCTTTTGTTATTTTTCAGCAAATATATATACATATGTTTTAAAGAAAACTAAAAAGTAATGTCTACGATTGCCAATTAATACTCTTCAGTCCATTAGGAGTCAGTTAAACCACCAAAGGACAACTTCTTCACCTTTTTTCCCAACTTTTATTTAACACTGCAGCATTAAATCTGACTTTTGTAAAAGTATACGTGTTTCTAATTCACACCCAACAATTGTGCAGAAAAACTTTACAGAGTTTAAACCAATTTCTCTGATTAAAAAGATCAGTTTCTGTTTCTTTCAAATCAAAAAATTGTGTTCGGAGGATAAATGTGCCGTTTCTCCACAGCCAAAAGGAGCATCTGAATCCTTTAAGGCGTTTTTTTTGTTTGTTTTTTAAGCCAAAATATTAAAATGTAAAAATTGAAGCACGTGGCTCTGCAGTACCCCCAATGACCAGTAGGGGCGAGTAGTCTAGCTACAAAAAAACTAGAAACTGAAAGCAGTGAAGAGTTTCTTAAATGGATTGGTAGTTTAAGTTGCTGGTTGAACATCACCAAACCAACATTTAAAATTTATCAAGACAAAAAACAACAACAAACAGTAGTTGATCTGTCATGGTCTCGCAGTTTTGCTAATTTTATTAGTAGAATTTTACATGCTTTTTAAAACTCTTACACAGTAGATTTCTGCGTCCTGATTGGCTGTAGAGCATTGTCAATCATTCTCGGTCTCATGTCTATAAATAAATAAATAAATAAATCTTCGATCTCAATCAGATCTTTGCTTATTCTCTATAATATTGGACTAATTTTTCTTTGAACTTTGAGAGTTTAAACAAGAAATGAGGAGTTTTACAGCCTTAAAACACCTAGAAATACTCTTTAAAAAAATAAATGGAACTACTTTATAGATTTCTACGGAGCCCATGGCCTGACATAAATAAATCCGATCTCTAAACATCCCCCATGTCTTCCGTGCATTGTAATGAGAGGATGCGAACGAGAAATGTGAATCTTACTATAATTCTTTTCTGTGGTAACGATACCCTAATTCGTTGGAACAATGTCTTTTTTTTTTTACCCATGTCAGGTCTACGGGCTCCGTAGTTTGTATATCAAGGATTATTCTATGACTTGCGATAAATGAGGGAAGACTTTATGGCAATAATCGATGTACCTTTCATTTTATTTTACATTATCTACATTCTGGTACGTCTGAAATCTCCTCAACTCAATAAAAATAACAATCTTGCTCTTGGATCAAAACATTTAAACCAACTATATTTTATTCATTTCATTACTTTACTCACGTTCTCGTTAGTTGTTTCTACGTTTTTTACAAAAAATGTCAAAGTAAAACAGCAAATCCTTTAGGGCAGCTCAACGTTTCAGCTTTCATTCTATAATTATGGCAAAAAAAATGTTTGTATTCTTATGAAAAGCTTTCATCAAAAAAAAAAAAACTATTTTTTTTCCTGCAATAACGTTTGTAATAAAGTGATTGACAAGCCTGATATTTGAACTCTTCACCAGCTCTTTTCATAGTAAAGTTTTGCCTAAAAACTTTTTTAAAGCCTTTTCCTTCTTTGTTTTAAGTCAGGGGGGTCAAACTTATTTTCACTGAGGGTCACATCAGCAGAGTAGCTGTTATATAAGAGACAACTTATACATAAAACTAAATGTAATGAAAAATAAATGTAGCTAATCATTAATGTAAAATAACTCATTATTTATTTATTCTAACTTTTTAAAGTGATAATTACAGTTGCATAGAAAACATACGTTTGCTTGTTACTTTAGCATAAATCCTTTCAATTTGATTCTGTCAGGTTAGGTTATATGGACAGTGTTTAAGTCCTAATGAATAGTTCCCAATCCGATATTATCTTTACATAGATATGAATAAATACACAGCGATTCTTACTTTTTATTTTAGTGAATTTAAAAACTTTTATGATCTCGCGGGCCACATAGAATGACATGGCGCGCCACATTTGACCCGCGAGCCTACAGCTTGACACGTGTTTTAAGTTAATTTTTTTTCCAAACGTTTTGTTAGAATTCTGGTTTTTACTCCCATTTTTTGTAACGTCTACAGGAATTTAAAGTTACATGAAAGTTTCTGACCGTCACAACCTTTTTAGCGTTTTTTCTTTTTGCCAGATAAATCAACGTGTGAAGGCGGAAACGCGGGTCGTCTGCGGTCCAGACGCTCTGCACGCCTGTTTAACGACCGTGTTTCATCCTGACCTGTCTTCTGCGTGGCTGTGCACGTGTGCACGTGCACGCACCAGCGTATGGAAGCGATTATGTAGCATAAATAAAAAGCAAAGTCAAAACCAGAAATGCTTTTTCATTTTCAAAATGAAGCTGCATTTTTTGACTCAAAAATATAATGAAAAAGCAATCCACCAAAATGCTTTTTCATTTCCTTCCTCAACACAGCTTATTCTGTCACTTAATTAAAATTAAAATGAAAATGGTATTTGACATTTCATTTTCAAACAGTTCTCTGGTAAATGTGTAGCATAATTCATTTAGAAATGTCTAATTTGACCATTAAAATGGATTAATAGAAATGCTTTTTAATTTTCAAAATGAAGCTGCATTTTTTGACTCAAAATTAAAAAGAAAAAGCAATATTTCAAAATGCTTTTTCATTTCCTTCCTC
This sequence comes from Oryzias latipes, assembly GCF_053564925.1. NCBI lineage: Eukaryota > Metazoa > Chordata > Actinopteri > Beloniformes > Adrianichthyidae > Oryzias > Oryzias latipes. The sequence goes on from NC_136259.1 coordinate 23,617,623, forward strand.
AATACAGCTTATTCTGTCACTTAATTAAAATGATAAAGAAAATGGTATTTGACATTTCATTTTCAAAAAGGTCCCTGGTAAATGTGTACCAAAATTCATTTAGAAATGTCTCATTTGACAATTAAAATGGATTAATAGAAGTGCTTTTTAATTTTCAAAATGTAACTGCATTTTTTGACTCAAAATTAAAAAGAAAAAGCAATATTTCAAAATGCTTTTTCATTTTATACTTAAAACTGCTTATTCTGTGTCATAATTCAAACGAAAATGCAAAGAGGGGATTGCATTTGCATTTTAACATCCACCCCGCGCAAGTTGTCACAATATTCAATTCGAAAAAGCATTAGCAGAGGGGAGGCGGGGCGATGACGTCACTGCTTTCTCCGTGTGTCCGGCTGCTGACTGACGCACACACGCGCACCAGGAGCAGACTGTGTTAGCGGCAGAGACGAGGGTTTTGTGATGGTTGTGAACTTCTGATGAGTTTCCACAGCTTCTCAGGACTAAGTAACTGCATGTCCGCCTTCTGCGGTCCTCCTCCGGACGCACCGCGAACAAGCTTTGTTCTTTGGACCGCCAGCTGCCTTCGCACAGCGGAGCGCGAAGCTCCGACGATCGCTGAAGGCGGAAATGCTGCTACGATCTGAGAAACCATCATATGAATTTGTGTTTCCAGTGGTGTCCAGAACAAAATAAAGACTGATGTAATTCACAGATATTTACACATTTATCTGCAGCTTCGCGGTGAATTTGCTGTTTGTTTTATTAAGATCCAGGAATCCAGGTTTGAGCAGGCCAGGTCCAGCGGTTTTTGAACAGGACCCGGTTTTACGTAATCTTAATATGAAAAATGCAGCAGAATGTTCCTTTAGCTCCCTCGCGAATCAGAAGCTGTGAATCGTAAGCCAACTTTAGCGTCGTCTGACCGCACGGATTTAAAAACATATAATCGAGCAGAGCAGGCCGTAAAATATTAGCATAACTGTTATAAAAGCACATTATGAAGATAGTCTCCTGCAGCTTAGCGCTGAGTGTTTTTGGTCCAACCAGCAACGTTTAGCATCGAGAAATCTGCTGTCTGATGATGGAGCTCCAGCTGTCATCAAACAGCAAATTCACCGCAAAGCTGCAGATAAATGTGTAAATATCTGTGAATTACATCAGTCTTTATTTTGTTCTGGACACCACTGGAAACACAAATTCATATGATGGTTTCTCAGATCGTAGCAGCATTTCCGCCTTCAGCGATCGTCGGAGCTTCGCGCTCCGCTGTGCGAAGGCAGCTGGCGGTCCAAAGAACAAAGCTTGTTCGCGGTGCGTCCGGAGGAGGACCGCAGAAGGCGGACATGCAGTTACTTAGTCCTGAGAAGCTGTGGAAACTCATCAGAAGTTCACAACCATCACAAAACCCTCGTCTCTGCCGCTAACACAGTCTGCTCCTGGTGCGTGTGTGTGCGTCAGTCAGCAGCCGGACACACAGAGAGAGCAGTGACGTCATCGCCCCGCCTCCCCTCTGCTAATGCTTTTTCGAATTGAATATTGTGACAACTTGCGCGGGGTGGATGTTAAAATGCAAATGCAATCCCCTCTTTGCATTTTCGTTTGAATTATGACACAGAATAAGCAGTTTTAAGTATAAAATGAAAAAGCATTTTGAAATATTGCTTTTTCTTTTTAATTTTGAGTCAAAAAATGCAGTTACATTTTGAAAATTAAAAAGCACTTCTATTAATCCATTTTAATTGTCAAATGAGACATTTCTAAATGAATTTTGGTACACATTTACCAGGGACCTTTTTGAAAATGAAATGTCAAATACCATTTTCTTTATCATTTTAATTAAGTGACAGAATAAGCTGTATTGAGGAAGGAAATGAAAAAGCATTTTGAAATATTGCTTTTTCTTTTTAATTTTGAGTCAAAAAATGCAGCTTCATTTTGAAAATTAAAAAGCATTTCTATTAATCCATTTTAATGGTCAAATTAGACATTTCTAAATGAATTATGCTACACATTTACCAGAGAACTGTTTGAAAATGAAATGTCAAATACCATTTTCATTTTAATTTTAATTAAGTGACAGAATAAGCTGTGTTGAGGAAGGAAATGAAAAAGCATTTTGGTGGATTGCTTTTTCATTATATTTTTGAGTCAAAAAATGCAGCTTCATTTTGAAAATGAAAAAGCATTTCTGGTTTTGACTTTGCTTTTTATTTATGCTACATAATCGCTTCCATACCAGCGAGCAGAAGTAGAGAACTATTTTTGCAGATCAGTCTGGAAGCCGTTTAGAGCTCAGCTGAAGCGAAAATTTAAAATCTTACACCTCCCTTTCACCTTCCTGTTTTCATTTCTGTCTGTTTACTTCCTGAAGGCGACCTGGCTTTCACATATAAATAAGTGCAAAATTAAACTCCTCCCACAAACTGTCACTTTACCAACCAACAAAAAGAAAAAAAACAGCTTGAAGCCTCCAAACAAAAACTCATTTAGTAGCTCCTCTTTGAAAGCAGAGTGTCACAATAAAAGCAGAAAATCAAAGTACAGCAACTGATTGTAATCAAACTTAATGGGAACCTATTATTCCAAGCGACCTTCGTTTCAGCTGATTGGCTTCCAAAGTGAAGGAAATTGTATCTGAGCCAACGGATGAACAGTTTGGACGTACGGCTGTAGTTTTTGATTTAATTTGAGTGTTTCTGACAGTTGATATTTGTGTAAAGTTGAATTGCTGCATCGCGGCGCTAATGAGGAATGCAGCTTTTCAATCCATTTAGGATTATGAATGAAAGGCTCAGCGAGTTTGTGAAAACGGATTCAAACAGGCATGAGGCGGGGCGAACATGGAGGCAGCAGAGGGGACGGCGGACGAAATCCGATCCCGGTCCTGCTGCTGTTTTACATGACATCTGCGTCGGGGCGGCCGACAGCGTTTCACTCAGGCTCCGGCTGGCCAACACAGCTTCTTCAAAGATCTTCACGTTAACTCTTAAGGCCGGGTCACACAGCCACAACAAGCATTTTGCACGTTTTTCACAAATTAAATGTCGGCCTTTTGTGATCCGTGCGTGACAATTCACAAGTGTTTACTTTCTTGTTGTCGTTCGTTGATGTGCGCAGATGTGTTCATGTGAATTCGGTTTTGAGCCGTTCATTTAACTGATGTCGTTGGTCCACAACACAATTCCTTCCTTTCCTGTCACATTCAGTTCTGTGAAAGCTCTTCGAAACTCTGCTGTGGCGCCAAACTAAAGGTCTCGACTCTCTATCCATCTAAAAAGTGTAAATGCTCTAAATAAGAAAAACTCACTGCACAAAGTCGTAAACAAAAGTCACACAGTGGTTCTAAAAGATGCAGGAATTCAGCTTTTTAGGCGATTTAACCCTTAAAAAGTGAAATTACGCCAAATCAGAAAGTGACTCTTTTTCCAGCATTTCTCATCCTTTCAAAATGAATTTAAGGACTTTTTTTGTTTGGGTCATAAAATTATAATATTCCATTTCATTTTATAAATCTTAACTAAGATCAAACCTGAATTTAAAAAAATAGAGAAAAATATCGTTTAAACTTTATAATACAGCATTCACAGCCTTTTTTTTCCAGTTTTGCTAACTTTTGGCATTTCTGCTGTTATAAAATTTTTAAAACAACAACGATTTGTTTTTGTTAGAAGCATGTTTACTTTGTCCTTTTATTCTGTAATATTTTTTCAACATTTTGTACTTAATGTTGTCAACTGAATCTTCACAGAGTTTCTAAAGTGAATATTAAGTGTTTCCACTACTGAGCTAATTGTTTTTGGCCATGTTCAGCATCTTTAACTACATTTTAACTAACCTAACTTTAAATTATCAACTTAACTTGTTTTTTTAGGAGCAGAATTTTCCAGAACAATTTCCTTTTTTTTAATACATGATCTTGAAAGGTTTTGTTTCTTGGTGTAAAATCCATGAGAGCAAAGATCCTTTCTGCATGAATGTTTGGACAAACAAACTGATCATTTTTAATTCCTATTAAGAAAGTCTTTTAAAAAATGTTTATTGACTTTAAAATCAGATTTCTTTCTTGATCTCAAACTATTTATGCAATTAAACGTTTTTTTTTTTAAACTAAAGCCGTTTCTGTTGTTAAAACTACAGCTAATTTTTTAAAACTGCAAACATTTAACACAAAAAACAAAAACATTTCTTTTAACCGATTAAAGGTTCTGCAGCATTTAGCGTTCTGGTCGTGTTCATCCCCACATGCGGCAGCTGCGCGCTGCCTGAACTGCGTCTGCAGCTGCAGCTGCCAGCGCTCGTCACATGGCCCAATGTCTCACAATGTCTGTTCTGCTCACACTTTAGTCATGAGCCAATATGCATGTGTTCAATGAAAGAATGCATGAGCACACATGCAGCGGCGTTCCAGCTGCAGGTGGCGGGAAAGCGAGTTTGACGAGAGATTTAGCTCATCGGTGGAGATGTGAGCGTAATAATGCGGTCAAAGACTCCAGTTTACATACATCTGCATGCAGGGCTTCCCTCAGTCTGCGGGGGAGTTACAGGCTTGGATAAACGGCGAAACTCTAGCAGAGAGGTTGGACGCTGATCCACGAGAGCGGCGGGGGAATTCTGAAAGCTGCAGACGATCGGGAGTCATTGTGAAACTGGAAAAATCTACGTCTGATGAAGATCTCAGCTGCTGTTCAAGTCAAGAAAAATAAATAGCAAAAAGGAGATCCGGATCTCTGTTACCTAAAATAACCTCCTAATTTTGGATAGAATTAAAAAAAAAGGGACAAAGCCCTCCCCAAAATGTTATATATGTCTCAGAGGATGCTCAAAAATAAATACTTAATCATAAAATAAACAGGAGTTTGATTATGAACTGGACTTTAAATGTGAAATAAATATCAATATTAAAATTATAAGAACTGTCTACAGCTAAAATTTATTTAAATTTACCCCCATATTTTTCAAAATTTCCTCAAATCAAAATCACTTAAAAAGTTAAAAGTTGAGTCTGATTGACATACATTTGGTTTTTCTGTTTTGTAGCAGAACTTTAGAGCAAAAACCTTTTACTGAATAAAACAAAACCCAAATATCACCAAAAGACCAAAAGTCAAAAGAGACAAAAACATTCAAAGGTCAATAAATCAACTAAATGAATCCAAAAAGGTTTTAAAAACATTGTTCTAAAAGTTGTGATTCTTTCTTCCAGGTTGGTGTAAAAACTCTCTAAACATGGAAAACATCCAAATCAATAAACTAATGAGCGTTTGGTTGGAAAAACGACAAACCGCGTAAACATAAGGTGTTTCCCAGCATCCAGAAAAAGAAACAAACAGCAGCATTGATGGGGTTTAGGTTTAGTTTGACCATAAAAACACATTTCTGACACTTTCAAGGCAGAAAATGTTTTTCAACACTTTTTAATGTGATTTTGTATAAATACATTTATCCTAATGCTGAGTTAGAAAAGCTGTAACTATGTCAAACTATGAACAGACGTTTGAGTCTTTAAAGTATTACGTTTTTCACATCGTCAGCGGAGAATCAAATGACAAACATTTTGGTTTTGTTTACCAAAAAACAAAAAGGTAAATTTCCCTAAAATACTAATTAACATGAATATTATTGTTATTATTATATTAATATTATTGAGCCTTTTTTCTGTGATTAAAACTATTCTTATTTAAATTTTTGGTGCCGTTTCAGACCTTGCTGTTCATAAATGATCGACGTGACATTTCCTTTGTTTACCAGCTGTTTGTAAAGTCCACAAACCGAGCTCAGAGCTGCTGATTCTGAACAGTTTCCAATAACGGGCTTTGTTCTGTCACTTCACTCTCTGCTGCCTATTTCTCATCTTTTTTTCACGCACAGTTAAAATGCTGCGATTTTCTTTCACTTCTACAAATTCCGGCTGAGCGGCGCATTTTTACGTTACCGTGACAACGGTATGCAACAAATAGTCTGCTTTTGCCGGAAAAAAAGCAATCTAAACCCAACAAATAACAAGAATAAAGTACTGAAAACTGATTATTTTGTAAATGACCATGGTGTGAGCAGCATAATGGTCATAAAGTAACACTTGGCAGAAGCAACCGCTTTGCGTCGGACGGCATTTCTGATGATGCACATTTCGTCGGCCATTATCCCTACGTTAATCCACACCCAGCAGCCAATCAGAATCGAGTATTGACCCAAAAAACCTAACATCTCACAACATCATCCCCGTCTTTCTTTGTAAATGCGATGAACAGTCGATGCTCCCATGTACTGTCCAAAATGACATTTTTGGACAGTAGCTCCTCCCCCACATTTTTGGTCCCGCCCCACAACTTATTTCTAATGAACTCCTGCCGCTCTGCAGAAACTATGTCCTAGAAAATGATTTGGATAATCATAAGGAAAACATCAATGGGAACACTTTGAAAACAGATCAAAGGAAAGGAAATCTAGAAGTGAAGCAGAGCCTTCCCAAAAACATGAAAAGAAAATGTCAAGTAAAAACGTTACCCTGCAGGAAGTGACAGATTTGAACTTTTTTCAGCATGAAAAGTTCAAACTGAGGAGACATATTGAGCAAAGCTCTGTCGGCACAACAGCCCTCTATTTATCTGGCTCTATCTGCCGAGGAGGAGGAGGACAGCGGCCTCCTCTATCATGAAGACGCAGACGCGCCATCACTCTGCTACAACACTCACTGGGCCGGCAAAGGCGCCGCATGCACCGAGAGGCGAAGCGAGAAAAGTGAGCTGCTGCTCCCTGCAGAGAGCTGGAAGGAGGAGGAAGCGCATGCAGCTCTGAGGCCTACAGGCTGGAGCGGCCACACTATGACACAGTGGATCTGTTAGGGGCGCTTACCTTTTCTTAGGTAAATGTTATCTAAGAAACAAAACACAGAAGAAAGAGGACACAAAAAGGTTACTGTAACACAGCTGAAAGCCCTTACACACACAGCTCTTACACAAACACACAAAAGTGACACAAAAGTGATGCAAATCCCTGAAATTAAACACCATTGGGGGGGGGGCTGTGGGTTGCCTTAGGTTGCATCATGAAGCTCGAGGTGATGTCAGCTGTTCAGCTGTTCATCAATGTTATGCATATGTTTGAAGGTGAGCAGCTTCAGGAGAACATTGTGGTTTCTGGAAAAGTCACACAAAAGACATTTTAGATTTCTGGTTTCTGTCAGGTATTTGTGGTCAAACTGACTTATTCTTCTTCTGACCAATAGAATGAGTAACAGCTGTTTATTTCTCTACAGACGTCTATAGGATTTTGGCTTCTGGAGCCAACAGGTACTTCCTGTTTGGAATGCCAAGGGGGAGGGGCCAGTCCAATATTTATTTATCCTTTAACCTGGTTTTATCCGCTTTGTAGCAGAACTTTTTAAGGGCTTTGAAAAAGCCACTGTTTCACAGCATCATGGAATTAAATGGGATGCTTTCTTAGACACTGGTGATGGTGAGAAACTTTCTGCTTTTACAGGAGAACAAAAGAGGGAAAAGGTTGGAGAGTCAGGTGGAAAAGCGTAACCAGGTCATGTTAACGGCTGCAGAGCGAGCCATCCGTCAGAGATGTCGGGGGGGTGGGGGGGGGTGGGGGGGCTGCAGGCGGAAGCATCACAGAAACAAAAGATGCACTAAGACTCTGGAGGAGACCGTTCCAGAAAAACCGGAGTTCTCCAGCGTTAATCTGGACTGTGTGGTTCAAGAGTCTGCAGGAAAAGTAATGGACTAACTTCAAAACCAAAAGCATGTTCAGGAAAACAATCTCTGTTATTTGTAGACATGTTTAAAGGAGGCAAAGAAACTGAAACCACTGAAACTGACAGCGTTTCATTCGGATCTGATGACTTTGCTGCTTCTGTTCCGACAGCTAAATCCTTTTTAAAACTTGATGGGGGGGGGGGTTATCATGTACTTAGATACGCTCTTCAGTTTTCAATCAGTATTCACAATTCGGTTTCTTGTTTCTGTTCATCCACACTACAGTTTATTTACATCTCACTCTGCTTTACATCCTCAATTCATTTTTTAATCAAAAGAAAAATAATCAGGCTCATCTTTTCCCATAGACATTTTAAGGCCGTGTCACACAGCCACTATGTGCATCTTGCACAGATAAAAACTGGTTATATGTGAATATATGTGGAAAAAGGGAGAAAAGTTGTGATTTTTATGGGAAATTTTCCCAGACGTATTGTTATAAACCCCTTTTGTAGAGTTCAGTATATGTGAAAATGTCTACAATAATATCCAATACTAGATGTTTTGGGAAGCATAAATGTTAATTTAGAAGCCAGTATTATTTCATTCCGTTGGCTTTTTTCAATCACATTTTCGTTATTCTCTTAAATGTTAAAGAAAGTTTCACGCACAGAAAAATCACATAAATTCTAATTCATGAATACATTGTTGCTTTTTGTCTTTGTGATATCTCAGGTTTGACACAAATCGCGTGAGTCCAAAGTTTACAACTCCGCCTACGCATCACTATGGCAGCTGGGCATGGTCCCAAAGTCTTGTGACCTTTGACCTTCACGAAGAGCCTCCATTAAACCTTCATTACAGATTTTTCCCAGATGATCCATGTATGCAGCGACTCATCGACAGCCAGCTTTTTATTTTCCGGAACAGAAAGTGATAAAAAGTGGAACTTTAATGATTTACTGGTTTGTTTATAGTTTTCTGATGTTTTATATTTTTATTTCTTTTCTTTTATTTCATTATACTGTGTTTATCCCACATTGGGAAATTTATTCTCCGCATTTGACCCATCACCTGGGGGAGCGGTGAGCTGCATGTGACCAGCGCTCGGGAGGCAGTAGCGTTAAGGGTCTTGCCCATCACTGGGTGATATTAATTGTTCGCCATTGAAATGGTATAGTACCATTATTCATTCCCCTCCGGGAATCGAACCCTGGTTTCCTGCGTGGTAGTCTCTCACATTACCAACCTGAGCCACTTTGTGTTTTTTATTACTTAATTACTCATTGTTGTGATATTTTGACTCAAGTTAACCATCCCACAAGCTCCAGACAGGTCCAAATCACGCACTTTTGGACCACCTAACCCTATTCATCAAACAGGGACTCTGTTTTTAATCAACATTTGGGAATTTTAAAGCTCATGACCTACAGAGACTAAACATTTAAACTGAATAAGTCATTTTTCGTGCTCTGTACAACCCCTCCTTGCAGCAGGGAGGCAGACTCCACCAGGTCTGCATCTGTTTTCCAGATGGTACCTCCACATAAGCACTGTTCACCTCTCTGAAGCAGACCGGCCGCCGTCAAAGCCTCCTCTTACCTTGGGGAGGCATCAGCGTCTTGTTGTTCTGGGCGCACCAGCCCACAGGGTGCAGCTCCGCCGTCATGACGTCGCACCAGAAGTCGGCCTTGCGGTCCTCGCCGTAGCCGCTGTAGCGCAGCAGCAGCAGCTGTCCGCAGGTGGTGATGATGGAGGCCACCCAGTAGGTGTCCGGGCTGCCCTTGTTGGCCACCTCCAGCTTCATGCCCGGCTGGAAGCTGCTCTGAAGGCTGATTTCCACCTAGGACACAAACAAGCCATTTTTATTAAGTCATGAAAAATGTCGGACCCCAGTGGGATCAACGGATGAAGAAGAGCAGGAGGACTCATCGTCCAACTGAATTAGCTTAATTTCAAACGCCCTGATTTTAGGTATAACAGAGCGGACGCACAGAGAGGAGGTGTGGTTGGACAAACTTCCCTTTAGGCTCTTAATGAGCAGTTTAGGTGAACAGATAATTCCAGGCTGGCTGGGTTTGCAGAGAGAGGACGCACGCCTCCTCATGACCCTGCAGAGTCTGGGTTCTTTTGTCTAAATCTGACCTGGAAAAAAGCAGCTTCTTTCAGGAACCGACGCCAAAGTGGAACCAAAAAGGGAGATGATGATCTAAAAATATTCAACTTCTGCATGTCGATGCACATTAAATGTTTGGGTGTAAACGACAAAAGTGTTTGGGAAATTCCATCAACTTTCCTTAAAAGGTCAGCTGATAAAAAGTATAAGTCTAATGATTTGATGATTTTATCCTCGTCCTTCTAGGACGAAACAACAAACTGGAAAGATAGTAAATTGTCGGCTTAAGATGTGAAAACAAAAGACATGCTACCCTCATTGCATCATGGAGCATCAGCTGTGCAGAGCATTGTTTCGTTGAATTATTCCACACAGATATCTCATTTTTTCTGACCCTATTCAGCTAAAAACCAATCTGTACCCAAGTACTTTTGTGTACATAAATGTGTTTTTTGGCATTCTTGAAGGACTTGGGTGGCTTTGAAAATAAAAATCCAATATTTTTGTTCCAACAGAAAAAATAAATTATTAGCATTTTTACTATGATGATTGTTATTATACCAATTCAATAATCTAAATAAACACAAAAAGCTCAGAAAACTATTTGTAAAGACTAACAAATGTTTAAAAAATAAGCATGTTGTCATCTTTGTGTTACACAAGCATCCAAAAAAAACATTAGACCCTCATACTTTTTTCTTTTCTTCTTTAGGAACTCCGTAGACTGAGCGTTGAGCAGTTGCCATGGCAACAGTATGAGGAAAATAGTCTATTACTGGGAGTAAAAGGTAATTTTATGAGTTTAAAAAATTAAAATATTGAGGGTGACCCATCACCTCTAAATAACCTTCCTTCCAATTATGTTGAATGGGTTTTCCGTGTTTTTTTTTCCCTGTAGATATTTTATGCGTAATTGATCTGTATTGCATAAGAATTCAATAGAATTCTAATGAGAAATAATTTAAATATGGAAGTTTTTTGAAAAATTATCATGATTAAAAAACAAATTCACCTGAATCACCACCAATAAACGGTTCAAGAAGAAAACTGTGCGAAACTAGTTTGAACTTGTTAAGCTTTAGAACTTGAAGCTTTTGGTTATTATGGGATGCCACAGTTTTACAGGAATGGTTGTGGAATTCCAAGTTATAGTTATAGTTTTTTTTAGTTATGTTATTTAAGAAGAATAAAGAATAATAATCAAGCATTTATAGTTTTTCTTATGCATCATGCAAGTCTTTTAAGAAACATTTTAAAGGACATGGATCCCCCTCAAGAAGATGAATATGATCTGAAATGTATGTATTTATAATAACAAATATATTATTAATCCAGGCTTAATAAAGCCTTTGAGCATTTGATTTAGCCTTCATGGGGCTTCTATGGCCCCATGATGTGAAATTAACAGCAGATGTGAAAACAGCAGCAAGCGAAAAGGAGCTACAAACAAAAGAAACGAGCACACGCTGCAAGAGGAGCCCCCCACCCAGTAACTTCTGATAGTTGCCTCCGTGTAGCTTTTAGTTTGATGAAGCAGCAGAACATGTGAGGATTTTTAAAAAGATCCAGAAAGAACTGGAGGATAAACCAGTTGGACTTACAGCACGTTTAAGAAAAAGTGTTGATTTGGGGACAGCGGTGTCGTTAGACACTGATGCTATGATGCTATGCTAACGGGATGTTCAGTGTGACGCTACATGTGATCACGGGCCGCTTTAAATTCAGGCGTGGCGGATAGTGCAGCTAAATTAATGCATAGAACATTTATAAAAACTGTATTTCATAAATTTGATAAGAGGCATTTGTATGGAACTATAATAATAGTGCCTTCGTAACATTAAATTGATATGAAAAAAAGCCCCCACTCATGAAAGAGCTGCATCTTTACCGTCAATGCCAAGAATCCGAAACAATATCATGTTTTTAGGCTGTTTTTGTTCTGATTTCATATAGAAATGAATCAACTGGAGTAGGGCTGCACGATATGAGGAAAACTCGCGATATGCGATATTAGTGATCAATATTGCGATGACGATATAACAGGGGTGGCAAACACGCGGCTCTCAGCCAATAAGAATGCAGCTCTTTGCCTCTTGCCATATTTTCTATATACCGTATTTTCATGAACATAGGACTATAGTGCGGTGCACCTAATGTGTTGTTGCGTGACTTCGGTAAAGACGACGTAGGAGAGGACAGGATGAGAACTGTAAGGAGAGAAGTGAGGACGTGAAAGAAGACCCCCCCCCCCCCCGAGTAGTACAAACGTGCAGGTATGTGCATGATACAGAACGACACTGTTATGGAAACCCTGAAAATGCCGCCTGGAAAGAGACAAGATTATGAAGCGCAGTTTAAACTGCAAGCTATCGGCTACGCGGAGGAACACGGGAATCGAGAGGCTGCAGACAATTCAAGATGAATGAATCCATGGTTCGCAAGCAGAGAACTACAGTCCCGCAGCAACTTCCAGCGGATGACAATGAATAGCTGTCCTTTCTCAGCTCCTTTTACTGTGAGGCAGTGAGTTAAGTCACACTTTGTGAATGGCTGGTAGAAACTTGGGCTGACGTGTCTGCTTGCACTGCTGTCGAAATGCAGAAAAGCCAGCATCATTGATGAGGAACGGCAACGTGACGGAGTCTGACGATGATGAAAGGGAAGCTGGTGTGTTTGATAGAAATTTAGCCCAGCTGTTCATTTCAGATACAGAAGATGAGGACTTTGATGGATGTTTGGATGCTGATTGATGACTGAAAAAATACAAAATGAATCACTCTGTACTCAGTTTTGCTACCGCTGTCTTTTTTAAAACACACACTAGCATGCATGTTTTACCGGTATGTATTAACGAGCCCGTGCCCTAAAACCCAACACATTTTGTCTGTGTCAAATACAGACAAAGCACCAATAACTGAAACTGCACCCTACATACTGTATGGGTACCAAGGCTCTTTGCCTCATTTCATATTTAGTTTTTTTTTTGCCTCTTAAACCAAACTCAAATCCTTTAGAAGGTAATAAAAATAATAATAATAAATTAATTAATTTGGCAGAGTGGGTGTTTTGACACTAAGTCCGGAGCAATATTTTAATATTCCATTAATTGTCAGTTTTTCATGCAAATAGTCAATTATTAGTTTTTAAATAAAAAATAAAAATAAGTTAGAAAAGTAACATTTTTACTGAAGGTCAAAATTAAATTTATGCTTCACACTTCGGAAATGTAATGTATTTAATGTGTTTATTGTGAATACGAATTACTTACACCAGAAGGATGCTCTGGTCAGATGTTTGTGTATTTGTTGGTGTAAGGGACATTGAAAGAGGAATGTTGACATACAAAGAATTACCAGTTATGGATGAACAGTGAAATACTCAGTTTTTACAATCGTAAGTCAGTGCCTCACCAGCCATCAACCTCACTGCACGTCACTGAGTAGTTGTGTGTGTGAGATAGAAGCAGAGAATTAGATAGAGTGAGAGAGTGTGTGTGTGTGTGTAGGGGGTATCTGACCTCCAGGGTTAACTCTGTTAACTCTGGCTAAGCTGCATTTGATGTATTGAGGGTGGACACTTTCCTCGAAATGAACAAGTGCAACACTTGCTGCTGTATTGTTAGGAGAGGAGTGTTAACGGAAATAATATGGCTTTTATTGTGTGTGTATGCCTTGGCGGCAGTGCGGCTCAGGTGGTAGAGCAGATCGTCCAATGATCGAAGGGTCGATCCCCACTACCTCCAGTCAACTGTCGTTGTGTCCTTGGGCAAGGCACTTCACCCTCCCCTGCGGCTCCACTGGTGTGTGAATGTCCATGCATGTCCCTGTGATGGTCAGTGCGGCCGTAGGCATGAACTGGCAACCACACCTCTGTCAGTCTGCCAAAGGGCAGCTTTGGCTACATCAGTAGCTAACATATCACCAAGTATGAATGAATAATGGACACATTGAAAGAACTTTAAGCACCAAGAATCAGCGCAGATAAATCTAAGCCATTATTATTATTATTATTGGCAGGTCAGTGCGTGGTGTGGCTCTTTTGACTCTCACAGTTAAAAATCTCGGCTCCTTGTGTCAAACTTGTTCGCCACCCCTGCGATATAACTTTTAATTAATACTTATTTAATTTAATTCAAATAAGAGTCGAAATACCTTTAATTATTTGAATAAAACTAGTCTACATGGGCGGCGAACATCTAACATAAAAGGGCTTCATCCGATTGGTCAAATGCATAAATGGATTTATTTGATTAGATAAATACTTCAAGCTGCCATAAGATTGTTTTAGCACATTTAAAGTAACCATTTGTTGCGATTTTCGCTGTCTTTTATAATATGTATTTTGCACAGCTTGATATTGCGATAACAAAAAATTGCGATTTATTGTGCAGGCCTAACCTGGAGGCAGAATTAGGAAAAAAAAGGTGTTTTTTCTGTCAATCTGCTCCTAAATCTGTGCTTGTTTTCTCAGCGGGTTTGAATTTGTCTCTACGGTTGGTTCAGAATACAGTTGACTGAATCAAACCCTCTTCTCATGGGGGAGTTTTTCTGCCAGAAAAACACTTATTTTCATTTGTGATTGAACATAAAACGTTTCACAAAAGCAAAGAGCAAATTGATTAGAAAAATCAAAACAGGAGTTCCTTAGAAAAAAACGGTTGTTTTTATCTGATGTTTTCATGATGTTGTCACTTCCTCTCTGTTTGCATTTACCAAAATATCATTTTTTAAAATAACACCTATAGTATTTCTTTGTAAAAAGAGTTTTTTTTATCTACCAGTGAGAGAAAAGTGAGATTTTGGTCTCTGGGGCTGCAAAATCTGTTTCAAGGCTCCCAAAAATGCTCTGCCGAGTGGATTCTAGTATTTCTCTTTAGGAGATGCTCAAGCTAGCAGTAGCTCCCAAAACAGCTGCTGCAGTGATCTCTTTGTGTTAGAGCTCATTTCTAAAGTTGATGTTAAAATAAAATACTTTTTGTTAAATATATTCCATCATTTGTAATTGGAGATTTTATTTGTTGGCCATATCACCCAGCTCTAATGGCTTCATTCCCTTTAAGAACATCATGACTTCAACAGGATGTTCACACAACACACACACACACACACACACACACACACACACAAAAATGAATAGAAATGCCAACCTCTTAGAAACAAACACAAAGAAAAAGGCCCTGAGATTTCCTGCTGTAACAATGTGCTGCATCACTCTGGCAGGCTTATGTAAGAGGCCAGCAAAGTCTGACTCCAAGAGCCCGTGTGTGTCTGTGTGTGTCTGTGTGTGCGTTTGCAGGCCCGAGAGAAATCACCATTTCAATTTGTCCAAGCAGAGGAGGAGGAAGAGCGAGAAAGACGAGGGCAGCACTTCACCGAAGCGCATTTGTTCTGAGGAATTCAGTCTGTTTCCAAGTGACCCAATCCACTTTTCCAAATGGCAACTTAACTTCTCCGGGGGGCCGCTGGCCCCCAAAATCACCGCTCACACGGTTTGTCCAAAACATCAGGGTCATAAAATCCCCAAATTCCAATCCAGTCCTCATTGGCTTCATCACGACAAGTGATTTCCGACAAACGCACTTTTTAAAAAAAGGAAAACAATGCGCTTTTTCTTAGAGCCTCTTTAAACACCGGTTCCCCACCGTAACCCTCATCAAATTCTATCAGAAACACGTCTGTTTGTCGCTGGAATCTGAACATTTTTCTAATGTGCACTAAAGCATTTCTCTAAAAATGGTCCATCGCTGCTGGAATCCCAAAACAATAAATACTAACATTTTCTTAAAGGGCCTATATCATGCAATTTTGAGCTTTTATGTGAATTATAGAGTTATTTCCACATGAAAAGAAACCCCAAAGTGGTATTTTGATCTGTTCATGCCTTTCTAAGCATTCCACTAAAAACCTGCTCTCTGACCCCTCCCAATCCACAAATCGAGTGGGTTCTCACATTGTGACATCACAAAAATTGGAACAACCCCTTCAGGAAGAGTCTGCGCTGCCAGCTCCGCCCCCAGGCTAACACACACGCCCACTTTCTCCGTGGAGCTAGCGGTGATGGGCTAAACGTTTTCATTTTATATCCACAATATGCACATCCGTCTTTGCAAAAGTTCATATGTTTGTTGACATGCTGCCGATTCAAGGACGATGTCATAAAATAGGCAGCACCTGGCGAAAGGCGGGGCCTCAGAAATCGAGTCGTTTTATATCCTGGTAGGAAAATGAACTGTGAAAATAACTCATATATTTAATAAAAAAATAGTTTTTTGCATGCCAAAGATAATATATTATCATATATGTGGATATTGTTTACTATAAAAGGCTTCATGATATAAACCCGCTTAATTTACCTCAATACATGGTTTGCCCACACAGTGGAGACCGATTTACTGAAGTCTCAGCCAATCGGGACGCAGGACTGATAAAGTGAGTCAACAAAAGGTGAACCGCAAAATAGCGAGGGACAACTGTATGCAGAAAGATCACAAGGGGGAAGGGACTATACAAATGTACTTCTTTCCAACCCTTTCAAGCAACAAATCAAACTCAGTTTTTATTCAATCGCTATATTTAATAAATATAATGTGTACTGTATGCATAACAGCAAATACATCTTTTGTGATTAGGAATAGTCAGGAAGATAGCAACGTCTTCTTATTTGTATTTTTTTGATTGTCTTAATCCACATTTTTTAATGCTTGACATAAACCAATAAATCTTCTCAGATTTTCAGTAACAGACATTTCTTACTAAAAATAAAAGGTGATCATAACCAATGTACAGAATAAAAGCATTTTAGAGGAGGTACCAGCAGCTAAAACTGGTTAGTAATTCTTCAAGGTTACAGTTTAACTCGTCTGAAGGACTAAACCACTTTCTCTACTGCTGGAGTTTAACTGAGCTGCTCTTCTTCCAAAATAAAGAACTGAGAAGATTTTTTCTTTGGTTCTAAATTTAGATCGATGTTTTTTTTATCTGCTAAAAAAAAAAAACACAAATGAGAAATGTGTTTTATTTGAACTAAAACTGAAAACTATATAATTTTAAATGTATTTTCATAACTGTAATGACTTTTTTTAAGGCAGTGGGTGTTTTAAGGAAGTATGAAAATGCTTTTGCTAAAATTATCCAGAAACTGTATTGCCAAGCAACTAAGTTGGTTTGTTGCCAACACAACTGTTGTTGCCAGGTGCATCTTCCCTTTCAGCACAAACATGTAGAACGAACAATTTACACATTATGTAATAAAAAAAAACCTGAAATACATCATATGTGGTTGTTTTTAAGGAGAAATTTGCAGAAATGTTTGTGGGAGGAAGCTTGTAATGAAAGAGACGCATATTTTGATCGTATTTTTTTTGACAAACAGTTCAATGTTTGGCGTGAACAGCCTGGAGCTTCAATTCCTCCTTAAAGCAGCTTTAATTGGCAACAGTTCTCCAAAACGAACAGCGTGTTTAGTCCAACACTTCTTTCAAATCCTGACTTGGTTGAGGGGGAAGCGGTTTGGGTTTTCTGCTTCCACGGTTTCCAGAGAACTCCTGGATGTTCCTCAGAGATCAGGAGCGGGTTTGCTTTGGAACAAACGCGTCACACTTCTGCACCTCAGCTGAATTTTAAGACTCCTTCCACCCAGTAATCAAAGGTAAGCTGTGATGAAATCACAGAGGATCTCGTGTTTTCTGAAGTTTCACAGCGCAGTATAATAATTCGTCTGTGTGCTGTTGTCACATTGAAACAAACACATTTTAACTTTAAAAAAGGGCAAAAACTGTATTTTTTTAATTTACAATCTGGTTTTCCATTCCCTTCAAGCTGATCCTGATCCGACCCGGCATGCAGCCAACCGTAACGCAGAAATATGGACCCAAGTTTTATTTTAAACTACAGTTTGGCCAAAATCCTGACACTGAAAATACAAAAGCCTACAAATACAACACAATCAGCCCCACAGAGAAGCTTCCAAATGGATTTCTGAACCTTTAATATGCTCTCTCTTTTGAGAAGCGCTTCCCTTTATTTGATCATAGGATGTGTTCAGGGGAGAGAAGAGTTTAGCACAGAAGTCAAAGCCGAGGCCAAGAGATGAGTTTAGGTGAAATAAACGCTATAACTCCAGGTCAGAATTGAATTCAAAAACAGGAAAAAAACAGAGGTGTAGGATCAAAAGATCCTCCACTTTACAGTTCTCTGTTTTAATAAATGACTTTTGATCTGAAGTTCAAACCTCAAAGCTTCACTCAGAGGTGAAAAAGCTGACCTTACCCTTCAGACAAATATGGGATTTTCCTTCAGTCTGTGATCTAAACAAAGACGGCAACAGGGATGATAACATCACCTCCGTGAACGTTACGGGGAAACCTTCACAGCTGGAAACTAAAGCAGACGCACACATTTTTTTTAAATAAAACGTGTTTTGGTTTCTGTCGGGATATTTACGCTTCTCGACTCTGTTGGAGGGTTCCAGCTGCTGGTCTAACAGATTTATGAACAGAGCAGCTTATCTGCTGATAAATAAACAATTAAAAACACTGAACTGAACTTATCTTTAAAAACTGTTGAATTCCTGGAAACACGCAGCAGTGAATCACATTTAGTTTTCTTCCAGATCCTGCTTTTTTTCTTCTTCATGGAAAACAAAACGATGTTTGCTAAAAGCACTAGCATGGTTGTTGTTGCCACAGCAACAATATTAAAAAAGAAAAAAAAAAATGGCTGTTTTTATTTACTTTTGTTAAAGGGAATAAATGCATAAACTTTGATTATATTTAACATAATAAACCATAAGCTCCAGTTAATCTTCTTTAACAGGAACGTGTTTTGGGTTTTTTTTGGCTCAGAAACTTCAAAACAACCTACATCAAAGAAAAGGCGTTGCTATGGGAGTTTACGTTTCTGCGCATCAGCAGAGACCTTCAAATCCGTTTTTAACGCCCAGCAAAGGTGGACTGGCAGCGTGCGTCAGGAGGACGCATTGAAGCGCCATACGAGGCTGTGTTTAAGGGATCACGGAGGGACGGGATTAAAGAGCGAGCGCGAGATCATACACACATGTCTGAAGGTGGTGTGGGGGGCGGCCTCAGCTCCCGTCTCCTCCAGGTACTCCTCCCAGTTGAACTCCGCCTCGTCCTCCATGGAATCTGCAGGTGATCAACAGAAAAATCGGTAAAGTCACCGACTTATCGTCTTGAGAAAGAAGATGAAATTGGGGGGGGCTGTGAGATTTTGTGTGGTCTTTTTTTATGTACTATAAAAGGGAGGGTGAACATCCATAAACGGGTTGTGTTTCACTTTGATCTAATTTTAAGTCAGTCAGGTAAATAAGAAAACTTTTTAAATCCAAACTGACATTTTTAGCATAAAAACAAACAAAAACCTACAGAAAAACACAGACAGCAGCAGCAGCAGACACTAAATGAAGGCAGGATGTCTTAATATAGCCGGCGCTCTTCGCTGCACGTCAATCTTTCATACCATCAACCTCAAACTCGTGTTTTGCTGGAGGAAGTGCAGCGCCGAGTGTGAAATTGCTTCACAGCGTTTCTCATGTTTCGCCTGAAAGAAAAGTTCAATGTTCTACTGTGTGCTGTGTTTCAGGAACGCCGATGCAGAAAACTAAAACTTTTGCAGTAAAAATTGAATTAAGGTTTGTTTATATTCAAATGTGACATTTCTGAGGTGCGTTGTTGATACACAGCAGGCCCATTTGACAGCAAAAATTCATCAGTCATCGTTTCACACAAGGCAAATCGAGCTTCAGCAAGTGAAAGAAATGTAAAGACGCAAACTAGTCTGATCTTTAACAAGATAAAAGTGAAAAGTTAAAAAAAGAATAAAAGTCACACAGGAAAAAAAATCTTCTTTAAGCTTTTTGACATATTTATTAAGAAGTTTAATGGCTTTTTTTTTTAAACAAAAAAATAAAAACGCTTGAACACGCTAGCGTGACAACGTAACAAACATCGCTGACCTCCAAAGCCAACACCTCATAGTAGTGACAAACATTACATCCCAGCTGGAAATAATACACAAAAAAAAGAAATAAATCACATTTTAAACTGACTGAATGACAAAAAAAAAACTTGTTCGCCTCTCATGGATTTAGATTTCTTCCAAAACCTACACTGAAGGAAAAGTGACACCAGTGATGGCAAAAGAGAAGCAGAAACAACTGAAGCTACAAACTAAAGATCCTCCATTATTTGACAGGCGGATGAATTTTGATTTGATTTGATTTATTTATTTATTTCAAGCATTGTAGTCAAAGCCATAAAGAATTTACACATATTTATTAAACTCATTACAGAAATGTTGAAATGTATAGATCAAAAAGACAGAAAATAAAACAAAAAAGGCACATAAATCACATTTTCTTATTAAATACAGTGATCATTAACTAAAGTCAAGTAGAACTTGATGTATTGCTTGAAAATGAGTGGGAGAAAGCGAACTTTTATAATTCCACCACTACTGAGTTCATTCATTTGATAGTTTTACAGTTTTTGTAAACCAAATTTGATCCGATTTTTACTTTACTAAAGCCAGATGCTTGTGGCTGCTGTCTTCACATAAAACGTGGCTTTATTATTTATCAAATAAGAGTAAAATAAAAGGCAAAGTTTTATAAACACGCCGGTATGAGGCAATATTCTCTTTTATGTGCTTTAAGTCCCACCCCATCTATATTTTTTCCTTTTATAAAAGCTTTTCTAGTGTTCTTTCATTTAATATTAGGCCATTTTTTTTGGCCTAAATAGGCTGAAAAATAGGCTAAAAGAACGGATTTATCCAGCCATACAGTTTTGAGCTAGAAGCCAGCTCGGACAACGGGGAAAAATGAAGACGTACATGAGGGGTGAGGAGGAGGAGGAGCGGGGCGGGGCAGTAAGACTTTGGCCAGAAAACAAGAACTTTTTCCAAACGAGGCGTTTTTGTCTGCTCCTGATCAATCCCGATTTAAATGAAGAAAATGCTCAGAATCACGGCTTAAATCTTAATTTTCTTTATATATGTCCTCCCTCGTGTCCATCATGAGAAAAATGCTACAAGAACATGATAAAAACAGCAAAAACACAATTTTCCTTGTAGTGAATCTTTCATCAAATCAGTCAAAAAAAATACTGCAGACTCACATCACAGCTGATGGAATCTTTTGGATTTCTTCCACCATTGTCAAACACGGTGGCAGTAGTGTGATGCTGTGGGACTGCTTTGCTAAAAATCCTTCTATTAGCCAACAAGATCAATTTCACAAGGATTTGGTTTCTGTAGCACAACAATGAGCCAAACACAGCAGCAGGTCCACCTATGAAAGGTTCTGGAGTCAAAGTCTTTTTGGGATTTGGTTCTTTGAGACAAAAGAGACGCTGGAGAACCGTCCAATGTGTGAGAACTGAAACGGCAAAGAGGAGTGGACCTGAATTCCTCCACAGACTCTCCCTTGAGAGGTCTGGCAAACAAAAGCAGCAGAGTCAGAACGCCGTCTGGTTTGGGGGGGAAATGCACTTTTCAAACGGAAAACAGAATTTCTTTTTTTTCCCTTTGTCTTAAAAATGTATATTTTTGTCCGTATGGACGGTTTGTGAGAGTCTTCCATGAGATGAAGCCTTTGTTTCCTGAACCCTGAAGACATTTCTAGAGCTTCCAAACCACAGATTTAATTTATTGAATTCCCGATTCAAAATCAATTAGTTTTTTTACATTCGAGTTCGGTTCAGTTAAAAAAAGCTATTAAATACTGTGATTAACAATGAAGTCAAACTTTAATTTATATTTACCAGATTCTAACATTTGTTTAAAGCAAATAAGCACAACTGCAGCTTATTTTCATGTTTCCTCCATCATCTATGATTTATGCAAGAGCTGCCAGATGTTTACCTCTGTTATTGTTTACATTATCTTATGTTTGCATCACATACACGTGGAAACAGAAACATTGATAATTTCCAGAATAAATCAAAGATAAACTTTGATTATTGACAAGCAGAAGATACAGTCACCGTGTTTTAGCAATACGGACACCACCGTGTTGGAGGCAGACTACGTCGGTGAGCAGTGATTGGTCAGAGTCAGTTTCTATGACAACCACTCTGGCCAATCAGGAGTGAGCTTGCTGTAAGGCCACACCCCTACCACTTGAACCGGGCTACAGGAAATCTGTCAAACGTTTTAAATGTTGGACATGGCGGCAAGCCGGCTCAAACTACTTTTATTGAAGCATCTGATTGGTCAGTTTACAACACATCTTCCACTGCAGAAAAAATATCATTAACCCTTTAACACTGTTGACGTTGGCCGCCACACCCAAATAACACACGCTCCTTAACTTATGGTTATATGAATCAGGTGTTTCTGACGTGGGAGAAAGCGGCTTTTCACTTTTATTATTATTAAGTGTCGCAAAACCGCTTTTCTCAGCTTCACAATCTGCTTGAATTACATTAAATGCTATAATAGTCGATAGAATGTCCACACTGGAAATGAAGCTCCGGTATTAAATGATTGAAAAAAGGCACCGGATAATGGTTATCCTGACCAATAGAACGACTGTTTATTTCTCTATAGAAGTCTAGATTTTGGCTTCTTGGAGCCACTTCCTGTTTGGAACACCAGGGGGGCGGGGTCACTCAGTCCATCTCATTTACAGTCAATGATTGGGATGCGTTTAGGAATCTCACATTTGTTAAAATCGTCGGTGGGCATGAGTGGAAACCCCGCAGAACAAATGTTTTTATCTTTTTCCAAGCCGTTGATAGATGAGTTTTCTTGTCGGAAAAATAAATAAAACAAACGAGAAGTTCTCTAAAGTGTTGCTGACTAAAAACAAAGTAAAAGGGAATGATTCTGTCCTATAGTTACATGAATTTGTGTGTTCTTTGTGGGGTTTACTGGTGTAACGGCTCACCTGTATTCACCTCCTCTTCCTTCCCGTTGGTGGGAAGGCGTGGCTTCCCTGCAGTGAGGGCCAGCGGCTGCTCCTGGGCGACACGCTGCATCCTGCTGGACATGTCTCAGGTCGTCCTCACTGCATCCCTCACTTCCACCAGACAACCCTGGAGCAGAGGAAAACACAAACTCAGCAGGGGTTTTCTGAGGCTGTCTGACCTGATTTTAACAAACTGAAAGCACCTAGTTGGAATTTTGTTTAGAAGTTCTCTGGAAAAAAGATTTGGCTAAAAGAAAGTGTCTCCGGTTTCTTTAGAAGGAACAACTGAACAAGTGGGAGGGTTTTTTGTTTTTTTTTTGCATGAAGAGAAACTGACAAGAAACAATCTGAAGAGGCTAACATTTACTTATTTCAGGTAAAAAGTCTGAGTTTCGGTCTTCATAAAAGGGATTTTCTCTTCATTGTATTCGCTAGTTTCCTGCATACAGAATGCTCTGAGTAAGTAATTACATCCCAAACTCCAACAGGTACCCAATCAGAGCCAGACAGAGTAGATTGGGGCATAATTGGGTGAATATACCATAAAAGCACTGAAGCTATTTGAAAGTTTGAGGAACAAAGATGCCTCCATGTGATTGGCTGCTGAGAAATTTCCATCAACGCCCAACAGAACTATGAAGGGAGGATGTAAACACAAGATCTCCATCTACACACACGTCAGAGTGGAGTTAATTATCTATCTTATAACAGATCAAAGGAAAAATTATTAAAGCAACAAAAAAAACCATTCATTTTAATTGTCTGGCATTCTTCTTTTCCAGAGTTTATCACAAAAACAAATGAATTCCCTTTATTTATGAGCAGAAACAACACAGAAGGTCACAGACTGCAAACAATCATGAGGATGAATCATTGTTACATAAACAACGGCGTGCAGAAGCGTAAAAGGAACTACGCTGATGAATCATCTGGGTTTGTGTTTCAAAGAAAGATTTTAGAGCAAAAAGTGAGAAGAATCTCCTCAAAAAAGCAAATGAAGTCAGAGAAAAACCAAAGATGTATTTTAAGGAAACATCAGCCTGTAAATATAAATATTCCACCACTGGAATTGTTTTTACATGGACAAGCACAGCCAGTTTTATTCAGAAATCTAAAAAAATGGATGGCAATAAATCAAACCTGGCAGACCTAATCTGTTCTGATTGGTTTAGATTTTTTTGGTTTTTAGCTTACAGGTTCGCTTAACTTTATCTTAACCCTCTTTAAAACATCTGCAGCTTCTTTAAACTTTATTTGGACGCTACATTTAGTGTAGGGATCATTAAAATTTTCCCTAAACCCATAAGGTGGAAGCTCAAAAAAGAAAAATTAAAGAAAATCAGACGCCAACTTCAACCTCTTCCAACTTTTAAGGTTTGACCGATAAAAATGGTTACTAAAACAGGCATTTTCTAGTAATAGACATGAATCCACCGTTTGAACAAATTTTTTAGCAGCATCCTTGTTACAGCTGAATATTCTTCATCATTAATATGGTCTGCGGGAACAACCGTCACAGTAAATCCATATTTGGAGTATAGACTACTGGTTTATGTCTGTTAAGTGCAGCTTTCTTTTATTTTGAAGTAGAAGGCTCTTCAGTTTCCTCACTGGCTCTCTTCTGACAAAAGAACTTTCCGAATACGTTTGGGTTTTTTTTGTTAACTTTGCTAGCTTGGGGGTTTCGATTTAGCGGTTGGCTCTGTGCATTTCTGACATGAGACCGAGCGACTTGACGTGCGTCAAGAATGAGTTGGGTGTGCTGGAGAGAATCCAGTAGTTTTCCAAACCAAAACTTCCTTCAGAATCAGATTACAAATAAAACAGATAAAATGTAGGTGGGCTTTCTTTTTCTGCAACCGTTCCTGCAGAACAGTACACGAAGAGTGCGGCAGATCACTGGAAAGCAAAAAGAATGGAGAATCTGGGCTACAGTTAAAAAAGGAAGCTGATTAAATGCCCACGTGTGCTGAGAGCGCCACTCCTTTCAGGTTAAACCTTTTAAAGTGATGCTAACAAACATGGAAAAAGCTTCAGCTTGGAGGTCCGACACGGTCTGCTGCTGCTGCTGCTGCAGCCGCCGCAGAAACAAACCAGCCGGCTTCACTATCAGCGTCTTTTCATCTCGACCGAGCCGCCAGCACATCTAAACCCCGTCTGTCCTTGTTAGCAGAACCTTGACACGCAGCAGAGAAAGAAGGAAGGCTGCTCCTCTGCTGCTCCTCTGTTTTCAGTCAGCAGGATTTCACCACAAAAAAAGAACAACTTCACACATTTATTCAGTTTCTCTGTCAGCCCTTCAAATCTGCAGACCTGTCCTCGGCTCTCACGGCACTGCAATGTCACAAAAGGGTTATTTTTTTTTTTTGTTTGTTTCGTCCAATCAGCTGCCCCGCAAATCCTCAGACAGAGACTTTCCTCCTGCAGCATAATTAAAGTTACATAAACAAGCTGGGGATAAACAGGAGAACATGTCGGAACGGCTCAGAAAGCAGGCAAAAAAAAGCAAAATAGACCTAAAAATAACAACAACAAGGCTTTGCCTTATTTACTTGAAGGCAGCCAGATAATAGCATGTTGGTCACACAAACCTCGTGGTCGTCCTCAGCTAGCCGTCACATCAGCAGAGGCTCACAACTACGTTTCCACCTACTTTCATTAACCTGGATATTAGAGCTGAGGAGTGAGTCCATGACCAAAACAACTCCAGGCTGTCGGCCTTAAAAACAAGCTCCCGAAACAAAAAACAAAAGGCCAATATTCCCTGATTGGCTGAGCCAGGCGTCCGGTCCTGGGCGCCCACACAGGACACAAAAGAGTCTGAAGAAAAGCAACCCAGAACAGAACTGAAACTCTGAGGATGAAGGCTGCGGCGTGTTTGCAGAGCTGATGCACAATGCCTGCCACAGTCACAAGAGCGTGCGTGCGCCATCCCCCATCGCACGCACCACCTTGACGTCCCACGCCGGCCCCGGCTGCATGTCCACAGCGTAAACAAGCCTCTGAGCTCATCTGGCTCACATGACGCTGCTGCTGCTGCTGCTGCTGCTGCGTCACGGCTGTGAGCCTCTGCAGCTCCTTCAACCGCTCAGCGACGGCAGGAGTTCACGGCAGCTCTTGAACCTGGTTTTTCCTGAAAATCCTCTGGAAGTGGCAGTTTTATCCCACGCACAGACCATTTGTTTGTTCCAACATTTCAGCAAAGGGATTCTGAGCCAAGTTTACCCTCTTCAACAGCCAGATCAACAAGATTTCCTTACAGTGAAGCGAAAAGCCTAAACCAGAAAGTGTATCAACAGATATTCTTTTGTTTTTACAACATTTATTACTTTCCCTATTCTTTAAACTACTTATCCGTTTGCTTAATTCGCAATTCAAGTCACAAACTTCATTGTTTTGGTGTTTCAGTGGAAAAAAAGGTTGCAGTGAACCGAGTGTGTGGCTAAAATGAGCTCTAATTTGGGGCTTTGACAAACATCCCCTGTAAAGTGTGGGACCTGCAGGCCTCTCATTTCCCACCTGTGCCTCCCAGAAATTAGAGGCAGCCTGCGAAAAAAACCAACAAATAAAAGCCTGCAAACATTTAAAGCTCAGGGATGTTTTATGGCAATCCATTAATGCCGAAGCCGGCAAACAGGAAATGCATCAAAGTCCAGATTCTGGACGTCATTTCCCGTAAATTCCGCCCGACATATTTATGATTTACATAAACATTTGAATCTCTTCTGGCATCTTCAGCCTAGTTTTATTGTTACTTAGGTTTGCAGACACGCATGTATAACAGGGTTTCATATCAGCTCAAAGACGGTTTCTATTTAACGCTTGTTGAGATCACCAGTCTAACGAGTTTTAAGCCCTGAGGGACAGGAAACTCTGCCCCGCCAACTGCTACTGTCATCAAGTTTACCAAATTAAACCCAATTCCAAATAGTTTGGGGTTTAATTTCCTCCCACAACCCAATTTATACAAAGATAGCCTGCGGCGTCCCTCAGGGCAGCATCCCAGATTGGTCCCTTGCGGATTAAACTAGTGTTAATCCCAGAACATTTGTCTCAGATTGAGGTCTTTTTTTTGTTTAGGTTTTTAATCGATCATCCCACAGATGGGGTGCTGTGCGTCCACGTGCTGCCCTTCTGCTTTCCTCTATGCCAAAGATTTAAATGGGGGATTTAGGAGATTAACTACCACTGGGTTTTAATGCATTACAACCTATTAAGTTCTCCGCTTTTAGACGAATCCAAGAGTAGTAAAGGGGTTTGGCTTTTGGTTAGTAACAAGTGTCAGAATACTTGGATTTTCCCGATGTGTTCCCGAAAATTTCAGTATGAATATTTGTGACGTCCTTCTATAAATACAGTAAGGTGTAGTAAAATACACTTTCAGGCAATGTGATTATAAGATTGCAGGATGATGTTGGATTTTAAGTATATAGACTTAAACTGAATGCGCGATTGTCAACGGAACTTAATACATCTTCCGAGTAAAGTGTCGGTGAAGAGTTTTGTACAAGAAAAAGCCCTGACGAACCAATACAGTCGTCAATTTAAAAAAATCATCTAAAGCTTCGGGAGTTTTTTTGGACATTTCCACTACAGATGAAAAAAGAAATCAGTTTGTAAAACATGTTGGCTTCTTTTCATGCATCGACTGGAACTGTAGCTTAACTTTGAGGCAGGAAAAACTGTGGATTAAATGTTCAAAAACAACAGAGATGTTTAGGATTTGTTTACTGCTGAGGTTAACCAGGAAGTTGACAGAAAGAACTTTCGTTTAAAGTGATAATCACCCTTTTTTCCCCTCTTTCTTTCTAAATCTTCATGTTTTTATCTGTTGTGTGTTCTTGATTCTGCTCTCCAGTTATATAAATAAAGGTATACGCCTTGGTGTTTAAATACATGTATATTAATTTAAAAATAAGTAAGAATCATGATCTAATCGGATAATGATCCATAATCTTATTGGTTAATGATCAGCATGATCAGATGAAGGAAAGCACCTGGATGTCTAACTGTTTTCTGCATTTGTTTCAGGTTTTTTTTTTTTTAATTGTGGGGTTTTTCTAAATAAAGCCCCACAAATATGTAAAAAAAAACGGACAATTTTTTTCCCATAAATAGATTAAAAAAGATTTTTTTCCCCTCATCCAGCAGAACTAGCAGCTCCATGGAAACAAATATATGTATCTTGTGGACGTTAAAAGCCTGATATATTCATTTTTTCCTGGCGATCGTCACCTTATTTTCATCCTTTTATTCTGAAATCCGGCGGCTTGTCACCAAAAAAAAAACACCGACTACAACCATGAGACTGCAGGAAAAAAATGGAGGATGGAGAGATTTGGCAAAGAAGGACAGAAATTAGGATGTCGAATAAGAATTTTGGAATAAAAGTGAAAGAGGAAACGTTGAGTTCTCATAAGGAAGATGAGGCTGTGACTGGGGTGTAACCGCTCCGGTCATGTACTTTGCACACTCAAAAACTGCAGCGGAAAAAAACTCCCACGGAGTCGCCAACACCGCCTTTTAATTTTAATTGATTAAACCTCGTTCGGTCCCACCCAAAGAAACCGAACCGGGCCCGCGAAGTGGCTCCGGTGTATTTTTTCCTCCTTCAGAGATTTTAAGTCGCAGTTCTTCGCTTCTCCTCGCCAGCACCGCCATGTTGAGAGTGCTTTGACATTTTGGAAGTGTCCGGTATTTTCCGGCGGCTTTCCCGCACCTCCGCGTGCGACAGAAAAAGACAAAATAAAGGAGAAGAAGAAGAAAATAGAAATCCCGCGTGACTCAAAAGAAAATTACAAACTTGACGTCAAAACCGAACTGAACCCTTTGAAGCAGTCGCGAATTAAAGTCATTTTTTATCCTTCATAGTTCGAAAAAAATGTAAAAAAAAATTAGAAGAAATGGAGAGGAAACTGAATAAACGACGTAACCGTTCAATTTAGTCCGTGGGAGACTTTTTAAACAAGTTCGGCTCGCGTTTCTACAGAAACTGCCTCGTGCACCAAAATAACTCTTCTCTGTTTGTGCCGTCGAAACGGGCAGAACCACCACGAAAACGACCGGAAACCGTCCGCGGCGTCACCTGTCTTACCTGTCCAGGTTTCCTCTGTCGCCTCTCCTCCAGAAGACCCCCCCTCTGAGCTTTTTTTTCCCTCTCCCCCCTCCTCTCTTCGTCCGCACGAGCAGAGCAGCGCGAGCGACGTCTTTCAGCTGCCCCCGTTTCAATATGGCATCTCCCATCTGCGCATGTCCAAAATCATGTACAGATATTTTCAAGCCAACTCCTTCATTGACTTTCGAGAAGAAGCAAACAAAATCTATTTCTGCATTTTTTTAAAGCCTCAAAGTCCAGCCAACATAAACATTACTAAACAGTTACAAAAAAATGTCATTATTTAACTTTTATACAGATCAAACTGTAAAAACAGGAATAAAGCTGTTAAAACGCGTTAACAAAAAGACAGAAAAGTTGTTTTGAGAATATTAAAAACTAAAAAAAAGGTAAATTTCAACAAATAGGAAACACTTTATTTTGTGGGTTAAGGTTGGATTTTAAAACAATGTACAATAAAACAAAAAAACACAACCAACCTCCCCCCACAATAATAAGTCTCCATAGCTCTTTTTAGTTGCTTTTTTCTTTCTTTATCATTTTATGTAACAAATTATTTTCTTCTTTTTCTTTAGCTAATTTGAAACTGGTTATTTTTTTATCACTTGAGCATTAATCATTCAAAAATATTTGAATATTTCGAGTCGAAATGGTTCTTCTGAGTTTATATTTGACATGAAATTGTTTTGAGGGAATTTCCTTGTTTCAAGTTTCGCCAGTGATCACTGGAAACCAACAGAATGGTAATAAGGAAGTAAAAAATGAGGCGATGCAGTCTCTGCATTCCAGAAGAATCAGTAAAAGCAGCTTTATCTCCCCCCTGCTTTTATCACCCAACTGCATGCAACTGTCAACTTTCTGGGCGTTTCGCAGAATTCTGCAGCATTTCTCAGCAGTCAACAGTATCCTCTAGTGGCAGCTGCGTCTCACATCAGCTCTGACAGGCAAACATGTTCATATTCATGGACATTCGGGTGCTGCAGGAGACATGTGTGCAGGAAAGAACAACTTTCAGGGAGAAATCTGGAATTTACAAACAGAAAAAAACCCAAAAAGCAACAGAGGAGGTTGGCTGGGAGAGTGTTTACAGGTCATGAGGAAATTAAGGCGAGTTCCTCTTCAAGCGTATAGAAGTTTGTCATTGACCTTTGGAACAGTGAGCTTTGTTTGTACAAAAACATTGACTCGTTCTGCACAGGAGCCGAGGTTGCTTTTTTAGAATTGGAATAAGATATTTTGCAAAAGTCAGGACAAGACAAAAAAAAAGTTCCATGTGAGAGTTATTTGGTTAACTCTCACAGCAAAGAGTCAAATTGGAATTTAGAAAGTAGAAAAATAATTTTAGGAAGCTTCATAATATCTGATTATGTGGATGGAAAAGCTTGGATGGAAGAATGAAAGGAAGAGTTCTATAAAGATATCCTCCATTCAGCAAAAAATAACAGACATTCTCTCTTATAGTGATTTTCAAGGCTGTAAAAAACTTAGAAAGTATATTTTTCTTAACCTCCTGGCTACAAGCAATGCAAATAGATGGCTTTTTTAAAACCTGAATATAACCCACACACTTCTAAATTAACTCATTTTGGAGGAGATTTGGGGCTTTTCAAATGTGAAGCAGCCGGGCTCTGGGATTTGTAGTTTTTACGTGATTGAAATTCATGCATTCAGGAGGTTTTTAGTTCAATTTTGCAGTGATGCCAATAACAGTAATATATTAGATTCTCGTCTTTCAAAACAAATGTGATCAAAAAACCACTGACTGAGTGTGACGCACCATCCACGATGTTTAAACACTTCCACTGTTTTGTACTTTTGACTTACCAAAGTTGTTTTGTGACAGACATTTTTCCTAACTTTTAAGAAACACTAACAACTTCTTTCACATGAGTATCTTGTTCGAAAATTTTAGTGGGACTCAAATTAAAGTCTGAAAAACTAAGACCTTCAAGCAGCAATTTGGGGCTTTATTTTTTTATTTTTTTAAAACTTTTATGCAATTCCGTAGTTGCACTGTTGTGTCGTTCGTGGAAAAAGAACCGGATCGAGGCGCGCGTGCCGCACCACAGCCTCACGAGGAACAGATGGCTGCGGCGCGCGCCGTGTTCCATTAATCTGCCTTTTGGAGCGCGCAGGGAACAAGATTAACCGCGTGCGCATGTCACGTGTGAACCGAGCGCGAGCTCGCAGCTTCTCCTAAAGGGAGGACGGTCATCTCGGTCTATGGTGGGTGGTTACAGCGGCTTCTTTTGGATTTTAAATTACTAGTACAAAAAAGACATTAAAAAAACGAGGACAGCTCTGTGCAAAGATCAATGATCATGAAGAATGTCTAACGTTTAGTTTTGGTCATTTTGTAGGAAGTTAATATTCATCCGCTCTGATGAACAATGTGTTTTGGGTTAATTATTAAAAACTAAAGTCATTAATCTGCAAAGACAAAGATGTTCAAGATTGTTAAAATAATAAATTAGGGTATGTATGACAACAAGGCACTAGAAACCTGATTCGTTTATAATACTCTATAATAATCCATAACATGTTTATTGACGGATTCCTTCTTCGCCTCTCCCACAGAGGCAGCAACTCCAAAAATATTTTAAATTTGAAAAAAAAGGACTTCATTCCTCGTCAGAGAATCACTGTGATTGACAGACTCGATTGACAGGACAATAACAAGGTGTCAGGTGTTGGGACTTTTCAAAATAAAGCTGTCCAACATGAGAATCATGAGAAAGTGCGGGCATATCGTGTTTCTGCGCCTTTTTTAGAAGAGGAAAAATATTCACGTCACTGTATTCAATAGTAACGACTGCAGTGTAATTATCTGCATTTTCTGTTAAACAGCTTTTAGTAAAATAAATAAATTCAGTCCAACGTTACATATTTAAAAAACATTTTTTCATTTAGTTCTTCATTTTTCCCCCGAAACTAAGCTTCATATTTTTAATAGATTAAATCGATTACATTTTGTAAGAAAATGCCAGCCTTTAGTGGTTGTGTCAGTTAGTTCTTTTATTTTGTAAATCCAGTCATCGGAAGTGGAGCTCCTTGTTTTTGTTTCTTCAGTGGACGTGGATTTTTGATGCGAGTCCGATGATCGACCCTTTCCTCCACCGAGGAATCACGAGATGTAGCAGCCAGAAACACCTTTTAACGACGTCGGGATTTGGACATTTAGCGGAAGCACGAGGCAAAGAAGAAGAAGAAGAAGTGCTCTTCTTATTCCCGGTTTTTGTGTCAACATCATGGAAATGATGGGGGTGGGATACAGCGGACTTTTCTTGGCCAGACGGGTTCTGGACAGTTCTCCTTTGGAGGTCACGAACATGTCCGACATTGACGACGCCGGTCCTCACGGCTGCGATAACGGAGCTCTGACGGACAGGTTCGGGGTTCTGATCCAGGGACTGCTGGCCGTCGTCGCCTTCAGCACTCTGATGTGTGAGTAAAGTCCGCAATGTATGGAAGGCTTAACCGGTCCAGATTTACGCCGCTTTGACTAAAATGAATAAATAAAAAAATAAAATAAATAAATAAATAATTAAATAAAAACTCAAGTCAGTACCCAATGGCCAAATTCTGACATTATTAGCAAATATATTAATTTTAAATTAAAGTACACATCTGTATAAGCGTTCGGTAGCAAAATATGGACATTTAAAACAAAAACATAGCTGTGAATTAGTTATTTAGTTGCTAGTACTATGTATTTGGAATATTATTTATCTTCTAAACCCGTTTTTGTGCCTTTCGGGGTCACGGGGCTGCTGGAGCCTACGTGGGTGAAGGTCCTGACAGACAGGTCACCAGTCTGTGGCAGTACTTACAACACTATATAGGGCAATCGCCATTTTGCAAATAATTTCAACTCGAGTGCCCTAGAAATCCCCCAGAAGTCTGTACGTGAAACCAGTGTGCATCAATGTTCACTACATTGGCAAATATCAGTGACGTGCAGTCAGGAGAGGCAGCTGACGCTGTGCCTAACCTGTCATTGTGGGAAGAAAAGAGAAAAAATAAATTCAATTATTACATTTAATCAGTAATTTGTGCTTTGCAGTCATTTTCCATTTAAATTGACCATTTTGGGGTGTTTTTTCTTTTCAAAATCGCTGAATTTCCGCATTTGCCATTCAGATACTAAGAAGTGACGTGCGATGAGGCACCAGCCCGCTGAGCCTCACCTTGGATTGCGCAATACCTATGCAGTCAGACGGTACTGCTGTCTCTCTGTATGTCGGTTCAATCACTTGTACTATATGAGCTGAGTTTACATAATTTAGCAGATGTATATGATGTACAGTGTTTGTTTTTATAAATAACTGTATGTGAGGGACGTGTTTCTTGTGCTGAGCGCTAAACGCCGGCAAAAAAGCAGTAGTGGATGGGATTTTGGCTTCTTGGAGTCAAAAACACCAGGGGGGAGGGGCAGCTCAGTCCAGTTCCCATTTACAGTCAATGGTCTGAATCCAAAATCCAGTCCCTGGAAGCCTCTCAGAAAAACTAGTGTGTATTACTGCCCACGTTGTAGATTGGTAAATATAGACCACAATGCATTGTGTTTAAAAGATTTGTCATCGGAAAAAATGGATGTACATTTATTTTTTTAAGTCATTCAAGATTTCATTGAGTTCATAAATAGATAATATAAAATGTTCGTATTTATTAGGTTTTTGTTCGGCTGGTGGGTGATGTCATATTCACCATTTAAAGAAATAGTGGTGAATATGTGTCTAAATTGTGTTAAAATTCAGGGGACTGGATAGTCTTTTAGGTGAGCAGTGAGGATAATTTGGACAAAGTCAAAGTCTGTTTAGAATTCTTCGTCAGGTAACCTAATTTTTTGTGTTTTTTTACCCTGACCAGTTGAGTTATTGATCAGAGTGAAGGGACTATTGCTCAATGTGTCCCCCTCTCCAAACAAAGATTGTTTATTTCAACATAACCTTAAACTAAACTAAACTCAGACAAACTACTGCAACTGTGGCCCAAATGGAGCATTGGAATGAAAAATGTACCGGTGTGGCCAAGGCCTTACTGAATAGCAGGTAATCAGAATGACTAATACAGATGTTCAATGTGTTAGCTCTCTTTTTTTTAAATAATTATTAAGTTAAAACAAAAACAATTAAATTATCATTTTTTAAAAATCTGCATTTCTTGTCATTTTTCCACAGACTCTATAGGCATTTTCACTTTCAGATCAAACAAATTTCAAATAATTTCTCGATTTTTTAACTGTATTAGAAATGGATGTAGTGTTTAATTCAAAAAATAAGAATCTTATTGAACATTTTTAAACATATTTGGTTTTCTGATTTTTGCTGTGATAAACTGACAACCTGTCGCGGGTGAAACCCGCCTTTGCACAATGGCAGCTGGGATAGGCTCCAGCAGCCCTGTGCCCCCAAAAGGGATTAAGCGGGTTTGGAAGATGGATGGAGGATTTTTGGTCAGAACAATTTTCTCCGACAAGAGTTTTTTCTGTGAAAAAGGACACCCCCATTATGCATAGTGGGAGGATAAAAGGGTATCATTGAGACATACTCAATTTTACATTTATTTAGCCACACTGAGGCTAAAATTATCCTATTTACATTATTACAAAATTACAAAAATGTGTAATATCCGAATAATCTCTAGAAACGATAGGGATTGTCAGACCTCCTGACACTTGGTATATGTTTGTATTTTGGGCTTTAAGAGGTTATTGTCTGCTTTGTTTTGCTAAAGCTGATCCCTTCACGGTGTGGATTTAATCAGGTTTAACAACGGCTCCCGACTCCATGAATATCGGGGATTGCGTGTCAGCTAACCTGGAGAACGTCGACCACATCTTCAGTGTTAGGTTCACTGTCCTGCCGTTGTTACCAGTTTCCTGCGGCACCACAGAGCTGTTTGAAAGCAGTGTTAAAGGTCATTGCAATGATGGTGATTTCATCACCGAATCAATCAGCTGGGTTCACTCTCAGAGGATCTTCAGAGCACTAATGTGCTGCAGGGCCTTAAAGAGGAGAGACAGCAATGCAGCCTAATCTACCCTCAGTTACTTATTGGTGAAAGAATCAATAACCCCCCCCGTTCGGTTCTCAGGGTGCAATTAGGTGTCATTGTTGGACAGAGCTCCATTAATCTGCTTCATCTGTGACGTGGAGCATTCAGAGTTCTAAAGTTATCACCGCGGCAGAGCAGATTGGTTCAGGCAGATGTTTTATTCCTTCAACTGCATTGGAGGAGTTCAGCCGCTGGCTGGACATGTATGGATCACGCCAGATTTCACATGTTGAAGGCGCCATTTCAGTTTGCTTGTGTGTCCTACTTAAGGAAAACACTGAGAGGAAAATGAAGCCAGGAAGCTACAAAAACACGTTTGAAAAAGGATTTATGCAACAAGGCTTTGAATTTAAAGATTACTTTTAAATGAAAAATAAATTTCTTACAACATATTGAAAAGCACGGTGGCAGGAGGTTCATTATTTATAGCCGTTTAGCTGCTTTGGAAGCTGGGTTACCGTTCAGTTTGTATGCAGATGATTCTAAACTCTTGCTCCATTTTAAGCTTTACTTACGTAATGGGCGTCGACCCGTACAGGTGCTTCAGGTGTTTGGTTTGTCTGGGTCCGTGGAGGGTCATAGAGGGTCATAGAGGGTCATAGAGGGTCATATGCATCTTAAGTGGAGCGCAGATGTGTCTTACAGTTCCCTTTGATTGACAAGGTCTGCAGCCAATCAGGACGCAGAACACAATGCACTGTGAAAAATAAAGGAATAAGTCAAATAAAAAAATCATTCAAAATTTCACAAACAAAATCTGCAAAACAGTGAGACCACAAAAAGTGAACTAAGTATTAGCCAGGTACCACTGTATCTCTATTGTTGCCATGGTAACAATAATTACATGGCGTGTTCAGCTTTTAAGCTTGAATAGTTTTATGTGGAATAAATAATTTATGAGAACCTTGGCAGTGTTAGACCTGATTAGAAGTGGAGATTTGTTTTTCAGAGGTAAAAGTCTTAAAGACTCACTCCGATCATCGTTTGATCTATTTCCCCAGTGGTCTTTTAACCAAGACGATGCAGTTTTGGGCCAAAAGCAAAATAAAACAAAAATGTTGTGTTTTTTAGAACATAGTTCAATGGAAATTCACCTCTGATTTGTAGTTTCCCTCTTTCCCCTCCCTGTTGCTGAGAGTTTTCTGTTTACATCCTCTCCTTCTAGCTTACAGCCCCTCACATTCCTAGTGGAACAGAAACGGCGAGCAAAACTGGCAGACGGATGGATCTATTGGTCTACAGGTGGATGCATCAGAAGGGGGTGGAGAAGGGAGCTTGTGGCCCCGCCCAGCTTATGTTTTTACGTCACAAATACAATCTTTTTTTACAATTTTTTTGAATCAGCTCTTGATTAACAAGAAATAGTCAGAAATGCAATTTTGAACTTAATTTTCTCTATAATAGACCTCCAACATGTCAAACAAAAGTCTTTAAATCTTCAGTCTCACAGTTTCTGTTGTGGATTCAAAGGGTGAATGGTATGAAGGTCACCATGACAATAAGTTCTTTAGACTAAAAGAAAGGTGCATTTTGCTTTTTCCAGCGATAATCAAAGTATTTTGAAATCCCATCCTCCTTTGAAAGCTTCTTTTATGTGTGCAAACGTCAGCAGGAGGTCTCATCATGTTTTCACATGTCAAGTCACATTCCCCGTCCTTGTGAGATCCGGGGATTCGGGAACAGTGGGCGCCTGTTGAAGCTAAGTCTTTGGGACATAATGGAGGTGTTGTGGCAGAATGAAACCAGGACGACGTGTTGGCGAGTTTTTATTTGTCCTCTCTGCCCTGCTGCTCTGCTGATAGATGAGGTTTAATTTGAGGTCAAACTATGTCGTGTCACTGCTTCTCCCTGCTAACTGCCGCCATCCATTTAACTGTGTGGACTTGTGTTTGCAGTGAAGCGCTTTCGGGAGCCTTTGGGGATCAGGAGACCGTGGAGGATCTGGTCAGGAAATGGCTTCTTCTTTTTCTTTCAAAAATGTACAACAAACAAACAAACAAAGAATAATCTGAAGTTTTATCTTTTCCAGGCTTTTTGATACGTCCAAACAAGCCATCGGCGCTTTGTTCATCCACTTTGCCAATGTTTTCCTGTCCACACTCACCAAAGAGGACCCCTGCTCGCTGTGAGTTCTATGCATTTAGTGTGAGATATGCAGCAGCATCTCAGGTCAACTAAATATCTTCATTCGCTGTAGGTACCTGATCAATTTTGTGCTGGACGCCTGTCTGGGCATGCTGGTCATCTGGCTGGCTGTCAAGTTGGTGTCAAATCTGGTGGAGGTCAAGCAGTGGACCCTGCTGAGGTTTGGAGAATATGGTGAGAAGCTTTTGAACAAAAACCTTTTCCCAGACCAGAAAAATGATGAGATGTAGATGTGATGTCTGCCACTAGAGGGAGCTGTTGTTCCTTTAAGACACATTGGAAGAAACCCAAAATCTCCAGCTGCAGCCGGGTCTGGAAAAGATTCGCCGTGGCTTCCCTCCCTTTTTGTTTTGTTCTTGACTTTTCTGTGTGATTAAAAGAAATGTAACCCAAACAAAGCCAACAGATGGTGAAATCATTCAGAGACTTGGAGTGTGTTTGCTTGTTTCTTAAAATGTCATCAAGATTTATTGGTTTAAATATTTCCCCACCTTGTTGTCCCCCACAGGTGACCCTCCCCAGGCTGCGCCGTGGCTCGCTCAGTGTGGCATCTACCTGCTCATCATGGTGCTGGAAAAAGGTGTGGTCACCCTGGTGCTGCTCATCCCAGGATGGTCCCAGGTGAGAATAGGTGAAAGAGTAAACGTGTGAGCACTTTTCAGAAGTGGATGCCTGTAAGTTGATAGGACGTGGCTGTAAGGCCTTAGCACCTGTACAGGTGTTGTGGGTTTTTGAGTTGGCTGGTAGGATCATAGAGAGAGGAGGGAGTGGAGGTGTGTCTTGCCGTTCCCTTGAGGCACGAAGGCCCCTGTTAGGAGCATCATGAGAATGGAACTGACCATTGCTGTGTGTGTGTTGCAAGTGTATTGTGAAGTATATTTAAGGCTGTGATGCGCGTGCAAAGACGTACGGAGTTCTAGAGCGCACTATTAGCACATGGTGTTCCCACTCGACTGTTGCTACCCGACACAAGGGCACAAACTCACAGTTGGAAGAGTCTTGGATGGGAAATATTGATGCGGTACAAATCTGGTGAATCTCGCTCCAGGCTTTTTCTTTCACAGCTCTATTCCGATAAATGAAAGACTTGGTGTCATAGAATTCCAGCCGGACACGAACAGCAATAATTACTTGAAAAGGACGCCATCCACACGTCACTACCAAATCCCAGTCCCTGATTGGTCAAAGTTCAGCTGGTTTAACTTTCGACACGCCATCAATAGCACAAAAATGAGTCTGTGCACAAATGCCGCACACAAGGAGCACGCACCTAACATGTGACCAGCACTACTGGGATTCTTGCACAGTGGGCAGGATTTGGGGGGGTCGTATCAGGTAGCAGAATCTACGCCTGCAACTCACCTACTTCAACCTTACTTGTTGTCCAAGTGTTCACTTCAACCTGCGGGTCCCATAAAGTTTTGCCCATTTTCCACCCGCGGGCGGCCCGTGCCCACCCGTAAGGGCAGTTGGGACTAAGGCAAAAGCTAATCTTGATGGAATTAGCCCTGTTTTTACTGTAATACAGTGATCCCTCGCTATAACACGTTTTACTTTTCACGGTTTCGCTACTTCACGGATTTGCATCGTGCATTGTGTTCTGCATTTCTCCCGTTTTTTCCAATTACTCGGGTCGCGGTTAAAATTATTATTTGACAGTACAGTACAGAAGTTATTTGTTGAAAAAGCGTTTCTAAAGTACTTTGATTTGTGAACCAAATGCTTGAGCCTGTAAAATGGTTTGTTCTTTCTTTTCAATGTATAATAGAGTATTTAATTGTATAATAATTGTAAAAAAATAGAGGTTTCTACTTAACGGATTTTGCCCATCACGGGTTCTTTTTGGAAAACAAGGGTTTACTGTATAAGACATTGGTGACCAAAACGGCAAACTCGTTGATGGAAACTCACAACCTTGTTCTCTGGATTTTTGTTCCTTCTTTTTCACTTTTAGAATGAAAGAAAAGACTTCAAAGAAAATGTGTTCTTTGAAATGGATTGATCTTTGTGCAAACACTGAGGCGAAGAAAAACCAACGCTGTGTTGAGTTTTGACATTTCCATGGCAACGAGCGATTTATTTGTTTACTCTTTTTATTGCTCGGAGACCCGATTTCCTTTGTTTTAATAAGTCTTTTCTTTACAAAGTCTATTTGACTTTTTGAAAAATACATTTTGCTTCTCAGATTTTGGCAGTTTTTTAGTTAATTTTACTTTGGTAATTGAAAAAGTGAAACATGGTCTGTTTGAACATGGTTTGAAGGTTTGAACATGGTCAAACCTTGCATACCAGGAGTTTTTTTTTCGTTTTAAAACATCCATCCATCTTCTCCTGCTTATCCGGAGCCGGGTCACAAGGGCAGCAGCAAATCAACCCGGTGGGACACTCCCAAAAATACCACCCAATGTCAGCCTTAAGGGTGGTTGTTTTCCCATCTACAGTTTTCACAACCGCTTAAAACACAATTAGATATTTTTTTCACATTGTGAATAAAACAAACCACAGAAATTCGCCTCTCAACAGAAAGAAATGCGGACCTGTGTTTTTCCGGAAGACATTTTGGAAATATTTGTTTTGAAAATGGATGATTTCATGATTTGAGTCACAATCAATTTTTAATTTAACGTCAGAGACGAAATCTAGTTTGAGCTGGTTGTGAAAGAGTTTTTAGCAGAACAAAGAGACAAAAAGGTTTAAAATGTTCATGGTTACATTTCAAATAGACACTAAAGCTATTTTTCTCCGCAGAAATAGGCCTAGGCCCTTTACATTGGGAGTTGGGTCATCTAGACCCACTAGACAGTGGCTGAACTTTTTTCTTCAATGATTTGTGATCTTCACTGGTGTCCATGGATTACATGAAACCTTTCCACCTTTATCCACCTTTGTCATGGTAGGGAGAACACGTCAATGGTCATCTTGACCCCATTGGATAGCACAAGGGTTAAGTGTTTCAGCTTCACCGTCTACGGCAGAAGCTGCACCTGACTGACAGACGCTTTCAGGACGCTTACTTCCCCGTCTGTGACCCAGTTTGATGACTTGCTGTACCGCACAAGGAAATGCTTTTTATTGTCGCGATGTAAATAAGGAAGAAATGAAGTTCAGGAGGAGAACAAACATTAACGATCAGCTTCTCCTCTGTAGTGGTTTTGGACTCCACCCACTGAGTCCCTGATTGGTTGACCTGATGTGTCGTCTTTGCCAAAGGTCAGATGTATGAACTGTCAAAGCACTGCGATGCCCAAAGATTTGAATGAGGAAATACTCAGAAATGCAGTTCGAAGATTAATGTTCTGTGCATATCCGTCCTCTATCATAACAAGAACAAGTTAAAAACACTGAAAACATTATTTTTTTATTGGAGCGGGTCTTTATATCTGGTAATGACTTCTGGCATTTTTAGCGACTTTACTGTCTAATCTAGAAAAAGGCTTGTAAATTAGATAAAAATACATGTTTCTATTGTTCTGTGTGAATGTTTCACCTAAATTAAAAGAGGAGATAGCCAAAAGGATTTTATTTTTCTAAATGACCTGGTTGCTTTCACTCTTCAGCTGCAGGAGGTGCTGCTGAGCTACATCGCTAACCCTCAGTTGGAGCTGGCGCTGGTCATGCTCATCGTGCCCTTCATCGTGAACGTGAGTTTCAACCCGCAGGTGGAGTTGCTCCTCCTCTCCTGCAGGCGCTGACTCGTCTGTTTGGCTCTTTCTTCAGTCCATCATGTTCTG
Source organism: Oryzias latipes (assembly GCF_053564925.1). NCBI lineage: Eukaryota > Metazoa > Chordata > Actinopteri > Beloniformes > Adrianichthyidae > Oryzias > Oryzias latipes. Next base: position 23,658,417 of record NC_136259.1, read on the forward strand.
GGTGGTGGACAGCCTGACCATGAGGAAGTACAAGACCGTGAGCCTGGATGACGCCTGCGGCTGTCCGGTGATGGGGGCCGACTCCCTGCCTCCAGGGAGCAGTGAGGAGACACGGGTGAGGGGTTTTCAACTTCCTTTAGTTCAAAAAATGAAATTCTTTTTAAAGTTGCTCTAAACCGCATTTATGCAGTTTAACAAACCAAACCTAAAAAAAGTTCTGTAGCGTCTGTCTGTCTTTGATGCTTCTATGGTTACCATGGTTACAGGTCACAAAGTTCTGAAGGCAGAGTGATTGATGCTTCTATGGTTACCATGGTTACAGGTCACAAAGTTCTGAAGGCAGAGTGATTGATGCTTCTATGGTTACCATGGTTACAGGTCACAAAGTTCTGAAGGCAGAGTCATTGATGCTTCTATGGTTACTATGGTTACAAGTCACAAAGTTCTGAAGCAGAGTCATTGATGCTTCTATGGTTACCATGGTTACAGGTCACAAAGTTCTGAAGGCAGAGTCATTGATGCTTCCATGGTTACCATGGTTACAAGTCACAAAGTTCTGAAGGCAGAGTCATTGATGCTTCTATGGTTACCATGGTTACAGGTCACAAAGTTCTGAAGGCAGAGTCATTGATGCTTCCATGGTTACCATGGTTACAGGTCACAAAGTTCTGAAGGCAGAGTCATTGATGCTTCTATGGTTACCATGGTTACAGGTCACAAAGTTCTGAAGGCAGGGTCATTGATGCTTCTATGGTTACCATGGTTACAAGTCACAAAGTTCTGAAGGCAGTCATTGATGCTTCTATGGTTACCATGGTTACAGGTCACAAAGTTCTGAAGGCAGAGTCATTGATGCTTCTATGGTTACCATGGTTACAGGTCACAAAGTTCTGAGGGCAGAGTCATTGATGCTTCTATGGTTACCATGGTTACAGGTCGCAAAGTTCTGAGGGCAGAGTCATTGATGCTTCGATGGTTACCATGGTTACAGGTCACAAAGTTCTGAAGGCAGAGTCATTGATGCTTCTATGGTTACCATGGTTACAGGTCACAAAGTTCTGAAGACAGATTCATTGATGCTTCTATGGTTACCATGGTTACAGGTCGCAAAGTTCTGAAGGCAGAGTCATTGATGCTTCTATGGTTACCATGGTTACAGGTCGCAAAGTTCTGAAAGCAGAGATGAAGCAGAACAGGGCAGGATTTTAAAGTCCAAAATTCTACTAAAATCAACTTTTCTTGAAAGTTTTTGGAATCTAAAACATCTAGCTTCACTGCAAACAATTGTTTGCCATAAAAAAAGTTTTAAAATGTTTTATTAAATATAGAAAAGGTCAACTTAAACCAATGAAAGTATGTTCAAAGTATGCTCAACGATTAAATTTGCGATGTATTGTGCAGGCCTAACGGAAAAAAATGGAGCTGCTGTTCTCAGTCCGCATCGCTCGGCCTGTTACAAAAGATCTGATTCTGTGGTGGAGAGTATCTGCCCCCACCTCCTCACTGAATCCCATGTGACCCCCCCCCCCCCCCCCTACTCACTGCTGGGAGGAGCTGCACTAACTGAATTCCCTGCGAATGAGTCTTGGAGTGTGTGACACATCCATTACACCAGTGTTTATTCCACCTCCTCCTCCCTTCTCTCTGCTGGTCGGCTGCCAGGCGCTCATAAATCCAGCCTTCATCGCGGGAAAAAAGTGACATTTAGCCTTTGCTAATGTTCTGGAAAGCATTGTAGAGTATTCGGGGGGGGGCTCTGCAGAGGAATGGGGGGGGGGGGGGGGGCAAGCACGATGATAAAAACATTTTTTTACTCAAAATCTTCAACTGTAAACACAGTTTTTACCACCACCACAAAATCCTTACAGATTAATGATCAATAAATCCTGAGCTGTGACAAAAAAAATCGTCTTTTTCAGGATAAATTCGGGTTTTAGTTTGTGTTTTTATCTGCATGTCGGTTCATCACACAAATAAAAATTGGTATTCAGTGTTTCCTGCCAGTCCATCTTTCTCAGTCTCACTGTTTGGGGATTATTTTTGGGACAATTTTCCATGTTATTTTTGTTTTGGGTCCTGATTGGCTGCAGATCTCCCCTGTCCTGCATCTCCTGTAGAGAATGCGCTCGGTTCGTTAAAAAAACACTCAAAAATCCAAGTTTAAGCTTAATTTTCTACATATTTGTCCTCCATCATGAGAAAAATGCGACGAGAACCAAAAACACCATCCTCATCTGAGTCTTTTTATAGCTTTCAGGTGGAAACATGTCAGCGACTGTAACTCTTTTCCTGTTCAGATCCTTTTGCTGCTTCACTTCGTCAAACAGCTTCTGTTGACGGGTTTTCATGATTGAAAAGGTCTGACGGCGTTCGGGTGGGGCAACAGGCTCAGGCTTCCAGCAGCGTTGTGGTTTTAGCTTCTTCTCTTCACAACTGTGTTTCATTTTCTAGCTGTAACCTGTTACTCCACAATATTGCAAGTTTGACTGCAACTTCAATCTTCTCCTGAATGCCAAATTGTTCATAAATTAGGATTTATGTATAATCCACCATATGCTTGTACTTTGTTTCCATCTGAATTGGCTAATCCTAAATTGATATCAGATGGTTTTGACACTTCCATGTTTGTAATTCTTGTGCTATCCTAGGCACTTTAACATTGGGAGTTGGGTCATCTAGACCAGTGTTTTTAAACCAGTGTGCCACGGCACACTAGTGGGAGATGGTCAAGTGTGCCGTGGGAAATTGCCCTCATTAACTGATTTAACAACATTTTTCATCTCCAGGATTTCAGTTCTTTGTTCATCCCTACAGGCCCTGATAAAACACTAAGAAATTGGGAATATGAAAGATCGTAAAATACTTTCTTCTTTGTGTTTATTTGATTCTATTAAATACATTTTGATAAGAATGACGATACCACGATTTAGCCGCAGCTTCAGCTGTGTTAGGAAAAGTTCCGCCCCTTTAACTGTCTCCACCAAACATTCTTGGGATCTTAATCACATGTCATCAGTCTGACCAATCAGAAGTGGTTAAAGTTTTCACTTCCTTGTTCTGAATTCTGCCGAAAAAGTCGCTCAGTTCTAAGAAAAATACCAGCTAAAGCTCGTTTTTAGCGGTGTAGTTTTCCACAGAATCCGGTGTCGGACCGTGGAACAAGTGAACAAAACAATGAAGCTCAGAGACGCGAGTCTTTCTGGGTTCGGCGGATTATTGAACTAAATCTCCCATGATGCATTGGGTTAAAAGTGACAGCGTGAGCGTGTCGGCGCACAACGAGTCTCTCCTCTTAACGTCTTGAAACAACAGCGAACACAATTTAAAAAGTTTTTAAATCTTCAAACTTAGCCTTTATTACATCTATTAGAAAAAACAGCTGCAGCTTCCAGCTTTTTCTGCCACAATTATCAAAAAAATGCATGTGAGATCACGGAGGGACTGTGGATCAATACAGACTGGTTTTTTTTTATCCTTTTTTTTTTTGAATGCTGGTGTGCCGCGGGATTTTTGTCAAGGTTAAAGTGTGCCGTGGCTCAAAAAAGGTTGAAAAACACTGATCTAGACCCACTAGACAGTGCTCTGAACCTTTTTTCTTCAATGATTTGTGATCTTCACTGGTGTCCATGGATTACATGAAATCTTTCCACCTTTATCATGGTAGGGAGAACACGTCAATGGTCATCTTGACCCCATAGGATAGCACAAGGGTTACACTTAAGTCTAGTTAAGCCTTAATTAAAGGCCTTAAGCTGCGTTCACAGCGCTCTTGGCATTGCACATTCAAAACTATCGCGTTCACGTCAGTTTTTGGGAATGTGCGTTGGAGGTTAAACCAGTTCAACTTTGTCCTATCAGGGACCTGGATTCTTGGATGCACATCACACCCCCGGTGTGAGTGAAGCTTCAGAGTTGCTGGACTTGGATGACTTTAAACAATGTTTTTAAACTTAAAACCTCACATTAGTTCCACTGAAACTTTCATTTTTCTTCTTATATTAAAACAAATTAGATAAATGATAATTTCTTGGTGGATTTATAAAATGTGGAGAATCCTGAAAATTGCTGCTTGATTAAATTTTTTTCCTTGTGTTTTTTAATCTCACAGTGAAAAAAAACCTTAAGTTATCGACATGTTCTGGATTATTAAATGGAACCAAATTATGAAAAACCTCAACAATGTTCCTGCAGGATCAGATGGGCGGAGCTGCTTTGCCTGAAGTCGACTCCACCTCTTTATTTTGCATATCGCCGCATTCCTCCTAAACGCCGTTAATGGCTTGATAGCTTTCCCATGTGTCGCTGAAATAAAAGGAACCATATGGGAGTTTTCAGCTCTGTATGGTTTTCACATCGGTGGATTTGAGTCCCTGCTGCTTCTGACATATTTCAGCCTCAGGCGAGGAGCTGAGACCCCTCCCAACAGAGCAGCCGATGGCCGCCGTCCGCTTCATCTGAACGCTGACAAAAGCTGGTTTTTCAGGTTCTGCTGATGGTGGAGACGGACACAGATGACGCTTCGGGGGAGGAAGAGGAGCCCGCCGAGGTCGGGGAAGGTCACGTGCAGTTTTCAGGTGGACCCGTGAGGCCCAGCTGGGTGTTGGTGTGAATCCAGGAGAGCAGACTGTCGTCCACGAACAAACATTTCCCTCCGTGGTTGCCTGAAGGTCTTAACGTCGCTGAGATGCCTTCCTCTGCAGAGTTTCTGCTCATCTTTTACATTTTTGTCTCCTTTTCTGTAGGACTTAAAAAAAAACCAGAATCGGTTCAATTTCAACCCACATGTGATTAAATATTGATTTATTTTTGACATTTATAGTCTTTATTTGGTCATAAAAACCCAATTCCCAGAACTGAAGAAATAAACTTGAGGAAAAGTTGAAATTTCAACAGTAAAATTGTGAATTCTTACAATAAACACTTAATAAAATTCGTTATTTAAAGGAAAACGAATGTAATGAATTGATAAAAGTAAGAATCAGTTTGATGAATTGATGTTTTTGAACCCAGGCCTCATCAGAGAAACCTCAAATGTGTGAAGGGAAACCTATGAGTGGCTCAAGGGCTGCAGGGCAGAATCTGACGTTTGGTAAACTGTTCTCTTCTTTTCAGTAAAACTGCCTTTTTAATTAGGATGCTATCAGCGTCATTCCCCTGTGGACCATTGATCTGTTTGTGATTGCTGCGTAGAAAAATGTTTACATTTCCGAAAACGCTCAGGTCAAATGAAATAATTTGTGTTTTCTATGTGGAGCCTTTTTGTTACAAATACCAGGAAAAAGTTCCGGTTTTAAAAGAGCAGGAAAGCCTAAAGGTCACGACACGAAGACTGAACCCTCAGCAGACAAGAAAACATGGAATTTCATCTTTTTTACTCTTTTATTCTTTCATTTTAAAGTGGTATGATTCTGGTTTACACAAACTTAAATTTATATTTCATTTTACATGTTAGATACGGTGTTTAAGGGCTATTTTCTTACATTATATCAGATTTTAAAGTAAAATGTGGTCATTTGCTTTAAGAAATTGAGAACATTTTAAAAAAACAAAGTTTGTTTTACCAAATAAGGATTTTTTTTTTTCTTTTTAATGATTCAAATAAAGAAAAATCAGACCTTTATGTTTCTTTATAAGGTCATTTTGGACTAAAGCGGCAACATTATATATATATATATATATATATATATATATATATATATATATATATATATATATATATGTATGTATGTATATATATATATATATATATATATATATATATATATATATATATATATATATATATATATATACATATATATATATATATATATATATATATATATATATATATATATATATATATATATATATATACATATATATGTTAGCATCATTTTTTTCTTTCTATGTTATAAAAAAGATTTTAATGTCTGTAAACTTTTTCAAATGTTTAAAAATGAACGCAAATGTAAAAGTCCTGAATTGAGCCAAATGTTAAGGCTGCTAAACCTTTAGTATTTAAAACTGCAACTGTTATTTATATTGTTAATATTTTATATTTGGAACCGTTTGTGGAAAATGATCTTTTTTTTGGGTAAAAGAGGTGATTTTGAGGCGTTTTGTTGCACATACAACCACTTACATGTTCTGTATGTTTTTGGATGAACCACATGGTGGCCGTGTGTGTGAGGAGTGGCGTTGCCCGGCAGTGAGCTGGTGCGTGTTGCAGAACCGCTCTGTACTTGAATAAAGATGATTGACACGTGATGAACCTGCGTTTGCTGCTGAATTCCTGCGGCGAGGCAGCCAGATGACAGACGACCTGGACAGAACACACCTGTGGGGGGCGTGGCCCGGAGCCCTGTGACCTCCACCTGATGACAGGGAAGAAGAAGAAGTTGTGTGTTTCACAGCGTGTTAGGTGTGTGTCAAGTCTCCATGGTAACCAGGTGGGATCCACACTCTGACATGTTAAGCTGCATGGGAAAACACGTCCTAGACATCAAATATAGGGTTAAAGGTTTTATTTACAGTCACAAATGTAACAAAATAATAAAAACATAAACTTTCGATAAAAAATACAATAAAGATAAAGTCAAAATTGACCTTTAAAAAATAAAAAACTTGTTGGTTTACAGATTTTCTGAACCGGCTCACATCCGGTTTGTCCCCTGTGGCCAGTCTCCCGTGTCAAACATGTGCGACATCAGATAGTCCTCATACTGTCCGTCTATCAGCTTGGCTGCGTTGTTGCGGGCGAACCAGCAGTCGACGCTCTGCGTGCCGCTGTAAATCTTCCTGCTTTTGTGAACCACCGGCACCGAACGATCTTTCACCTTCAGGACTGTGTCGGGTTCAGCCCCCACCTGCACAGGAAGTTCCGCCAGACCCACTTCCTGGTGGAGAAACTGACCTGGAAGTGGGATAAGTTCAAGCTCAGCTAATGTCCAAAGGCTTCATTAACATTTATTCTTAATGAATAAATGTAGATATTTTTTCATGTCATTTCTTAATGAATAATAAATGTTTTCATACTTTTAATAATTAATTAATAAAATATGTATTTATAAATATTGATTTAAATACATGTCAATAAATGTTAATAAAGATTTTACCAATATGGATTTATTTATTCATTAAACAAAAAGGTAACAAAACTGTTAATTAGGGCTTTATTAACATGTATTCTGACTATTTCTATTGTATTCATTATTAAATATTCAGTGAGAGAACTTGTTAAACATGTTAATGAATGTTTATTAACCTTTAGCCTTGATGAATAAAATATCATTTATTTGCTAAGAATAAATATTAACATAACCTTTATTAACATTTATACATCATAATAACTGGTAGTAACACCTTTCTAACCGTTATTTATTAAGAACTGATCAACATTTATTCCTAATAAGTAAATGTTAATATTAAAAAAAGGAAATATTTCCTAAATTACAACTAAAAGTAACTTAATAATTATTCAGTTGTTAAAAGTACAACTACTGCTTCCACACCTACCCAGCAGACCGTGACAGTTGTCCGACAGCCCCTTACTGTTGCCGATGTAGAAGCCTAGGTGGTCTCTTTGGTAAGGCGCCGGGTTCTTGTACTGATGCAACAAGATGACAAAGCTGATGTTTCCTCCTATGGTCACAGTCACATTGGCCTTCCCCACCACAGCCACAGACAGCACGCCGCTGTCCACCGCAGCGGTGGAGTGGCAGGGCAGGACGATGCGGTCCTGTCCATCCAGGATGACCTTCCTGGGCGTCACCTCGATGTAGGCCCGTTTGGGTCGATCCGCCACGATGGTGATGGTGCTGAAGTAGGTGCGCTGCTGCTTGTGGCTGCCTGGAGGCGCTGGGGCACCAATGAGCTTGCCATTGGCTGTAACGCCTGTGGGACCATAGAGGTGTGGTTAATACAAACTCATTTTATTACCCTGTAAATGTTGGTGTCTAAATCTAAAGTGAATGGTGCAATTCCCAATCCCCAACAGCTTCAGTTTAAAATTTCAGTTTAAAAGATATTTTTCTGTCCAACAAACCATAAAATGGACTTAAACAGAGTTTACGCTGTTGCTAGGAAGAACTATGAGCCTGGTGTCTAACCAGGGCTGCTTTACAATATTGTGACACCAAAAATAACACAAAGTCTGGAAACTGCCACAACACTGCTGTGTCAGTCCACTACAAAACCCCTTTTTATGCAGCATTGATAGAATAGAATAGAGTACAAAAGAGTAGAATAGAATAAAATAGACGTCATCAAATAATAAGCAGGACAAAATTAAAGGCACCTATTGTGTTAAGGTGCATCTGGAGTTATAGGAATAAAGGACAATAGGTAATAAAAGCAAAGCTTCACACAGAGTGAATCAATTGGTAACAAATGAAACCTGTTCTATGCAATTTTATTCCATGGTGTTAAACTGATGCACCAACCAAAGTTTACATTTCTATCCATTAACCTGACCAATGGTTGACTAAAACAGGCAACTACTGCAAACATGTTGGCTAAAGCACAAACTGACAAGGCTGCACGATGGTCTAAAGCAGGGATGTCAAACTAATTTTCACCGAGGGCCACATCTGCATGGTGGTTGTTCTCAAAGGGGCGCATGTAAATTATACATGTAACTAAATGTAATGAAAAATAAATGGAACTACTTATTCATATTGAATAACTCATTATTTATTTATTATAACTCTTTAAAGTGACAATTACAGTTGCATAGGAAATATATGTTTGTTTGTTACTCTAGCATAAATCCTTTTCCATAAATCCATAAATTTGATTATATAGCCTAACCTATATTGACAGTGTTAAAGTCCTATTGTATAGTTGCCCAATCCAATAGTTAATGTTCAGTTCCCCCTAGATATGAATAAATATAAACCAATTTTTATTTTGAAAAAATTAAAAACTTTTATGCTCTCGGGGCCACATGAAATGACATGGAGGGCCACATTTGGCCCCCGGGCCTTGAGTTTGACACATGTGGTCTAAAGGTTAGCCCTCTTGCCCCACAGAGAGAAGGTCCTGGTTGGAATCCCGGGCTTGGACCTTTCTGTGTGCATATTCTCCCTGTGCATGCGTGGGTTTTGTCCGGGCACTCTGGTTTTCTCTCACCCTCCAAAAACATTCATCATAGGTTATCTGGTTATTATAAACTGTCCCTAGGTGTGAGTGTGAGTAGCTGTGTGTGTGGTTGTGTGGCCCCACAACCAACCGTTGATCTGTCTAGCCCTTGTGCTATCTTTGATGACCCCACCCTTATTTTGGCGTGTTATTCCAACCATGACAAAGGTGGATAAATGTGGAAAGATTTCATGTAATCCATGGACACTAGTGAAGATCACAAATCATTGAAGAAAAAAGGTTCAGAGCACTGTCTAGTGGGTCTAGATGACCCAACTCCCAATGGGAAAGTGCCTAGGATAACACAAGGGCTAGAGAAGGGGTCTGCAACCTGGGGCTCTGGAGCTACATTTGGCTCTTTTACTTCTCCATTGTGGCTCTCTGGTTGAAGAATACTAAAATATCGTTCAATTTAAAACATTTTTCGGACTACATGCAAAAATAAGCCTAACCGTCAAATAAGTCAACATTTAATTAATGCTCCTGACTACGATAGCTGTGACGCTCCAGCAATCAATTTAGTGTAGCGAAGGTGAGTAAACACATCATGGTTTATTAGCTAATGTATGCCTGTCTATAAAGCAGAGTATAGTTATTCTTTTTTCTGCTGACATGACACTATGATAATCTCATGTGGCACAAGGTGTCTTTTATTTTGAAAGGAAGTCATGTTAACCTCTCTCAAAAATTATAAACTTATATTGATCATAATAGTAACCAAAACATAGATACGAATCAGCGTTTTATTTTTCTAAAGGGTGAAGTAAAACTTTGTGGCTCCTGGGGGGCTGTGGTTGGTTGCATGTTGAGTGTTGAAAGTTGCAGACGCCTGGTCTACTGTGAACCCCACCTTCACTTGAGCTCCAGCAACTCTATGACTCTAGAAGGGATGAGTGGATGGATGGATGGATGGATGGACAGACAGACATGAACCTTAAAACATTAAACTTTTCTCAACTGAGGTCAATTTTCAAAACAATAAACCTGCTAGAAGTTACCAATTCAATGGAAACAACAAAACCAAAGCTTACCTAAGCATCAATCTGTTTATTTTAAAATCTCTTGAAATAAAGATTGTTCTGAATTGGTTCTACCTCATGACATTTCCGTAACTTAAAGTTTGGTTTAAGACGGTTAAGTGCAATTTCCCCACCGATGGACTAATAAAGGACTTCTTATTCTCATTCTTTACCAGCTTTGTCAGCTAACGTACTAAGCAGCAGATTATGAGGACCTGTCACATAACTAAACTTCTATCCATTCGCCCATTTGCTATACCTGCTAATTACCATTTTGGGGTGACGTGGCCTACCCAGTTACAGTTGGGCAAAAGCAGGATACACCCTGGACAGTTTGCCACTCCATCACAGGGCCAGACAACCACACACACCCAAGGAACAATTTACAGTCACCAATTAACCCAAGAAGCTTGTTTTTGGAGTGTCTGAGGAAGATGGAGTACCTACTGGAACCCACACAAAGAACGGCGAGATGGGCCTTCTCGTTGTGGGGCGAGCGAGCTAACCATCACCCCACCATGCATCCTTTAAAGCTGTACAATCTTACGTCTCCAAAACAACAGTCAATGGAGTGAGGTTTTAGAGGCACAGAATCATTTTCTGTAGAATCCAAGCACAGTCGGTCAAAAGTCACGATGTTCGTTGTGGTGAAAAATCCATCAAACCTACAACTTACCTGAGTATTTGTGGTCAGAAACCAGGCTAAGGACGTGTCCAGGTTCACCGTTAATGTTAAAGCACACCGTTAGCTTACTGAGGGGAAACTCTACCACAAAGTGGGGGTCACCGTCCGCTAAAAGACATAGAGAAACGTGCTTTACAAAGAACTATTAGAAACTATCTGATAAATGTAGCAATAAAAACATGTTAGGGACAAAACACACAGTTCTAGAAGCCACAGTGCACCCTATCAGACAGTCTTTGGTCATAACGATTCATTTTAACACAGATTCAATTCACATCACACACCCTTTTCTCTTCTCTTTTCCGCCTGGTCCAACAAGAAATGTATACAAACACAATTGATATAAATAAAGTTTAGCCTCAAATACAAAAGAGGTTTATACAAATATACACCTTGTGTGTCTGAAGATTCATAACCCTCGATTGTAACAGTAAAATTTGTCCAACACAAGAGGCCTTCAGCTCTGATCTGTTTGCTGCTGGACAAAAAGGTAATTAAAAAAGAACGATTGATTCTTATAGATTCATATCTGATCAGATTCATAGTCAGTATTGGTTCATTTTAACATCAATCCAATTCATATCATAATATGTGGTTGACAATACGATTCATAGTCCATATTGTTTCATTTTGAAAGATCAGATTCTCTAACCTAAAATGGATCCAGATTATCTTTATCCAAAACTTCCACCAGTGAGCCTCAGAGAGCAATAGCTGCTACTGAACAGTGCAAGTGACGTTTTATAGATTTCGTATATTTCTTCAAGATAGCCAAGTGTAATAAATATGTGTACAAAAGAACAAGTAAACAAAACTGAATGTAAAATCCATTCACATGTTAGTTTCCTAAAGTTAAGCCCACTGTTGTTTTTCCACATCCAAAGAATCCAAACGGAATATTATTAAAACATTCTAGCACACTGTATGGTCACATGACTTTGGTAAATTCAAAGTCCTTTCACAGATTGGACTGGAATGATCAGTTTTTGCTGACATCGTGTCTGTGGACTTAGTCATTTTTACAGTACAGGAAAATAAACCTACCTTGCCTTAATATGAATGGTATTTTCCAGTATTTATATCACTGATTTGTTTCCTTTTGAACCGATTTTATAATGGTTATAGTGGATTTGATTATCAACTAGCCTCAGGCAGATCAATCTGGTTGGATCGTAGGAATAGAAATCAATTAAGTTTAGACATTGCACCTGGCGTCATAAACGTGCAGCCTTTAGTTTATAGTGACTTTCACATTTAAATCACCAAGGATGTTTAATTTCTGAATTATTCAGCTTGAGGTTTACAGTGTTACACAGAGGCCCATGTAGAGATGCTAGAACAGTAATTGTAGCTCAATTGGTCTATAAAGAATATAAAATAAGATATAAAATATTTATAAGTGAACAAATGCACATTAGTAGAAGTTTTCCAGACATTTGACGTTCATCTTTGTTTTAGGCTGCTAGACGCTTGAGAACCAAAACAAAGAGAGGCGCAGTGAGATTAAAGAGTGATGCTAATGACAGAGTCCGTGGCCCTCACTAAACTGCCTGTGATGGCTTCCCTCTCTTTACATTAGCACAAACTTCCACTGCTCTACTCCTTCAGGGTTCGTGCTCAAAAGCCCATTTTCCCATTCAAAGCTCTGCTGGGAGCCTGTGTTGGTGTTTCAAATAGACCTGGTTCAGAGGAATCCCACCGTCTGTGATCACTGAAGACTGCCTGACAAATGTCCAGATTACAGGACCCCCCACCCCCAGAGCACATATGTCTGTGTCTACAATACCCCCATCCCTTCAAATAGAACCATGGAAACCCCTCTACCATTTTCTCATAGGATATCAGAGGATACAGATTCACATCTGACAACCAGAGGATTTGGGGTCACCTGATGTTTTGGAGATGGTGATGGGTTTCTTGGCTGGTCTCCGGTTGTCTTTACCTGCAAGGAAGATAATACTTAACTCCAGCCTGAGGACAGGTGTCAACACTTTAATCTGAAGTCCTCCCTGTAAGGAACATCAGTCACCTGTGGCCGTGGTATTAGTGTAATACCAAGTGTCTGAACAGAGGAGATGGTACATATGGTAATTTAAGGGGGGACAACTGTTTAGGCTTTACAAAGGAGGACTTTGGTCAGTTTGGATTTAAAAAACGTCATTATAAAAATATTTGACTTCTAACCAAGAAGAGTCTTGGCAGACAAACTTTACAGTCATTTTACTTTTACCAGACCTCAGCATTGTTTACCCTTTTGGAAAACCTACATCGTAATAGATAGTAGAATGAATTCTGTGTACAAAACAAATTGATCTGTTTTTTTTGGTTTAATTAGAGGGCAAATATTGAAAATTTATGGAAATATTCTTTAAATTGAACACCACTGCCTCTTTTGATTCAAATTTATATCATCAAAAAGCCTGGAATAAGATTTACCAGATTTGATAATTGACACTATCCTCTGCAAACTGTACATACATGCGCTTGTATCTACAGTCGACAGTGGCCCTTTGAATCCTTACCTAATGTGTTCGTCAAAGGGGCAGTCTGGCTGCCCAGCCTCCTGATTGGCCTCTGTTCTGCTTCAGCATCTGCTTCACCTGGAAGGTCATTGGCAGCAGGGGGCATCTCATCTGCCTCAGGTGCTGCATTAGAGGCTGTTTCCATAGTCCCATCAGCCAGGACAACAGGTTTCTCCACCACCATGTTTGTTAGTGGGGTGAGGAAGTTGTAGGTCAAAGACAGGTTGGTGGCCCGTTGGATGTGATCTTCTCTCTCTTTGCTGGTTGTACTGCGTAGCCGTGCCCGTAGCCCTTCTTTGACGCTTAGGAAACCCCAGACACGTTCTGCAAAGTGTTCTGCAATGGAACCAAGAGGGAACCCCAGTCCTGACAATGATCCTGACGCTGGAGCTTTGGCTCCTGCCGCCATTGCAGCAGTGGCTTCCTTAACGCGCCTCTGAGTCTCCAGCTGTCGATGCTGCAAAGGCACGTCTGTCTCTAGAACAATGCTCTTGTCGTTGTTGCTGGCGGTGACCTGCACATGGAGGGACTCTGCACTGGTGTTCTTCAGCTTCCCAGCGATGACGATCTCAGAGCCGTTGAAGTAGTTGGTGAAAAGGTTCTGGGTGACGTATCCGACAGTGCTCTCTGTGTAGTTGATTCTTATGTCGGACAGCAGAGGAGTTCCTATTTCATCATAGAACCTGGACAGAAACACACCCGGAATTCCTCCATAAATAACTCTACCATCCAAATACAGGAATAGGGAACATGAAGAAGCAAAGCTAAAAGATCAAAGTCGTTAAACATTCCGTCTTTTACAGATAATCTTTGAACTTCCAGTAACCCAACGTTTAGCGTTAAACGCTTAGCTTTGGGATATTTTTGTACGTGTATTGCAATGTTGAGTATGAGTCCTGCCTTTTAAACATCATGGTATCGTCTTGCAATTTTATAGGTTGTTATCAATCAAAACATTGATGGAAGTTTTGGTCTAAATACCAGAAGGATGTATAGATGGGGATCAAGAATAGAAACATCAAAGGTATGGCTTAGTTCTCTTGGGGCTTGTCAGACACTTCAAGGGGTGTCTTGAAGATGGAATATACCATTGTCGTCCATGTAGTAAGTGTATCATGAAGTATGAGGTATGGGTGATGTTGTCGTACAGTGTCCCTACGCCACACTCCAGTTGGTGGTAAGGTCAGAGTACTGGCTCCTTATTGACTGAGCAAATGGGGGTGTGCATGTTTTGGACAAGTGCCCGTATCTATATAAGTGCCCTACACAAACGATAATCTGATTTCTAACAGTCAGCCTGCACGCACAGAGCACATATGCATCACTTGAACAGCACCAATGGGTCCCTTGCACAGTGTGCAGGCTTCAGGGGGGTTGAAAAATGACCCCCATTTGGCTACATAGTCAGGCAGTAGCAGGAACGACCCACCTAAGGACCCACACTGGATGAAGCCCCTCCCCCTGGGAATCGAACCCTTATTTCCTATATGCCAATCCTACAAGCAGCCAACCGATCCATCCAGTCACTCATGTTTGGCAATGTTTAGTTTGAATTGACATTTGACCCATCAAGGATTCCATTTGTCATTGTATAGGCTAATATCAATCGAGCCATTGCTGCAAGTTTAATCGAAAAATCCAGATGATGTCTAGATGTGGATCAGGAATAAAAACATCAAAGTTCACATTAGATGTCATCTTTTTCTTTTGCACCAAAGGCTACGACCCCCCAGGTATATGCACACACTCCTAAAAGTGTCACAGGGCAGTAAAGTTCCTCACCTGTGAACCGGAGTGTTTGTTTAAGTAGGACGGGACTTTTATCAAAGTCTATCTGTGAACTCAGACGCAGGTTTCACAACACAAACGCATTCCTGCGCGGCTGAACAAACACCTGATGTGTCCGAGAGTGGAAGAAAGGAAGGGAGGAGAGGGGTTTTGTAAAGAGGACAGAAAAAAAGGGTCTGGCAGAGAATGAGGGTGGCTACTCCTGTCTGCCTCATGTTTAAGTTAATTAAAGGTGTCTGTTTTCAGCACCGTCACATTTACCGCTTATGGTTCCCCTTTGATGAGAGATAGATGGTCTTGTTGAAGGGAGAGAAAGGAAGACGTAAGGGAAACGTATGGAAAAGAACACGACTGCCACCACGGCGTAAAAACATTGTATAAGGGTCAAACGTAAAAAAACTTTGGTTTTAAGCTTTACTAACAGATTGGGAGCCTTGGCCAAAAAAATGTTCAATGTTGTTAAATCAACATTTTATATACAACACTTGAAAGAATGAATTATTACCAACTCAAAAAGGGCAACAACTCAACATGCAGGATCAATTCAACACAGATGACTAATTTAAGGCTCTAGAACATTTTTAAAACCAAGTTTCACAATAAAGCTACAAAAACTGAATTTCTTTTTCTATCTTTCTTTTGTTTCTGCAGCGCAAAAAGACAAGTGTGAATCCAAACTTTTCTTTATTTGGATGCATTCATAATTCACATCAATGGAAGCTTATTAAACCTAGTTTTACACCAGCTCTCTATTCCACAAAGTTTAAATCATTTAACTAGGGGTGTCCAATGTGTGGACAGACATTGAATAAAGTCATGTGACCATCCAGTGTTCTAGAACCTTCTAAGAATGTTCCCTTTGGATTCTTTGGATGTGGAAAAACAACAGTGGGCTGAACTTTAGGAAACTAGCATGTGAATGTGTTTGACATTCATTCTAGTTTACTTGTTTGTTTGGACACAGATTTCATTTACACTTGAAGAAATCCAAGGAATCTGGAAAACGTCACTGTTCAGTAGCAGGAATTTCTGTCTGAGTCACACTGGTTGAAGTTTGGGATAAAGATGTTGTGGATCCATTTTAGGTCAGAGAATCAGATTGTTCAAAATGAACCAATATGGACTATGAATCGATTTAGCGACCACACATGTCAAATAGAATCGAATTTTCGTTCAATCTCGACACCCCCACATTTAACCCAATTTTTCTGTTTGGTCACAGCAAATATAAACCCCAAAGAATCTGAATCCTCGTTTCAAGAAAAATAATCATATCAAGAAAGTTTCTCATGAGCAAAATAATCTTTGTTTAAGAAAACACATCCTTTTCTTACAATAAGATATCTTGGTAAGACCATTTTTCTTAACCCATTTGCAAATTTGACTTCTTATTCAAAGAAAATTTGGCAAAGAGGCCCAGATTTTTTGCTTATTTTCCATTTATCACACTTTTTTTAAAAGGTTGGAGGGCCCATGAGTTCACGTAAAGCTTTCACTTCACAGCCAAATGCCCATTTTTTGGTATGCTGTGAGGCAGGCAGAGTAAACTCTAGTATCATTTTCAACAATCATAGTCTAAAGGATGATGTCAGAGACTATTCCTCCAACGCATTTGTGTTAATGGGCACAAACCGTGGGAAAAAAAACTAAAAATCATGGGTGATGAGCAGAAACACAACTGTACCCTTTCAGCATGGCGCTGGCATCCGCCTCCTCGGGGATCCGCCTCATCATCCCGCAGTTATCCAACGCCATCCGCTCCAGCAGCCGGTAATCCACGTCATTACCAATCCCGATGGTGAAGACGCAGAACTTCTCCTGCACGGCCGAGCGCGTGTTCCCCAGGATTGTAGCTGACTGGACCTCTCCGATGGTGGGCCGTCCATCCGTCAGAAAAATGATCAGGGAGACGCTGTTCTGACCGCTGTCTGATCCTGAGAGGTACTCACGAAGCACGGAGGAGCCCATCTGGATGGCGCCATCAATGTTGGTGCCTACAAAGAAGAAAGGGAACAACGACGAAGAAATTCTGTGACCCCAAGGACTCTTTGTTAGGCTTGTAAAAGTCTACAATACACTAAAATCCCTCAAGAGGAAGCCATTTTAACATCTCTCACCCCCTGTTGGCATCAGCAAGTAGATGAACTTCTTGGCATCTCTGATGTTCAGCGGCGTCACCGGCACCAGACGGTTCGGTTGCCAAACTTTGATCTTATTGGAAAAGCTGATGAAGTTAAAATGATCTCCAGGTCGCAGGTCCTTCAGGATGGTGAAAAGAGCATCTTTGGTCTGAGGGTCACAAAGAGAAACATTTATAGCAATGTGGAACTGCATGGGCCTTTTATTTTGAAAATAAACCCAAAGAAATGATTGCAACACACATGACACAGCTGTACCCCCTGAGCTGCACTCAGAAGTCCTTTAATCCGTAATTATGTTACAATGTTTATAGTGGAACAAAATGTCAACATATTTTTAGCGTGTTTAGATAAATGTCTAATAGATTTGCTTTAAATATCAAAATTCTTTTGTTCCATAACTGCCTCTCTTGAGCAACAGTCCTGGGGCCCACACAGGCTCCACATGCACCGTGAGGTTTAAATTAGTAGCCTACTCGATGAAATCAAACAGACTCCCAACGTCACCAGGAAAATGTCTGTTTACTGCTCACTTGGCTCCAAACAAACAGTGCAGGTCTGCCATTAGCCTTTAGCTTCAAGTCACCAGTCGCCCCATAGAACGTCCGCAAGAAACTTCAGGGTCACATTTTAGGATGGAACTGAGGCTGTGGTCAGATCCAAATCGGTTTTGTCTCTTGTAAATGAGCAGAAAGTGAATGAAGCTGTTGTGCTGTAGAGTTGGGAGATATATTCCACCAATACCAGATCAAAGGGTTAAAGATTTTAGCTTTTGATCCTTAAATTTGGTTGTTGATGGTACTCTTTAAGACCTTGGTCCAATCTTCCATGAAAAAACGTCTTAAATCTCCAGTTTGACTCAATTCCAAAGACTCTCAATGAGGTTAAAGAAGAAGATCCACCAATGCTGTAGATTTAGCCTCGTTCAGTGGTTTGGGACGTATTCCAGGTTATCATCTACCATCATGGAGCTGCATAAGAAGGAACATTTCTTTATTATTGTAATCTCAAACCAAATGGTCCCATAGCGTTATATTTCTACTACCATTTCCCAATGTAGAGGATATTTTAAAGCTCGAATTCATACTGTCTTCAGCATCTGCTCAAGCTTTTTCAAGGTCCTCTCAAAGTATTCCTGATTCTTTTTAAGTCATTGTAGTATTCACAACATTTTTCCAAAAATCTTTTCAGAAGGATCTCAAAGTTTTCTCAAAAAATTATTTTTTGAAGAAATTAAAAAAAAAATTTAAATATCACAAATTTTCCTAAAATGTTGTTAGTCTTATAAAAGTTTTCTCCTAATTTTCTCATAGTTTTGTTAGATCAGAGTTCAACAGTCTAACTCTGAGGTGTGAGGAGGATGTAAAAAAAACTTCTGTCTGCTTATTGTCCCATAATTTGCTACATAAAGGGAATCTGTGATGAAGATTTCCCTTGACATTTTAAAATACACAAGACACCATAGGACTGTCTGAACTTACAGTGAAGGGGGATCAGTTAACCCCTGCGCTATCCTATGGGGTCCAGATGACCCCACCCTTACATTGACGTGTTCTCCCTACCATGACAAAGGTGGATAAAGGTGGAAAGATTTCATGTAATCCATGAACACCAGTGAAGATCACAAATCATTGAAAAAAAAAGGTTCAGAGCACTGTCTAGTGGGTCTAGATGACCCACCTCCCAATGGTAAAATGCCTAGGATAGCACATGGGTTAATGGTTCTTTGGTGGTTTGGGACCGCCCAGCTGTTTCTCTGAGACATCAGAAATCCTCATTTATTCTTAAAAACTATAAAAATATCATTTTTAAATCTTAAAGGAAATTCTAAAAGGGCAGTATTTACATTTTTCTTTCTGAGTATTATTTAATTTAAATCTAGTGTTTTTTTTAGTAAAATTGAGTCTGATATAAATACATAAATATTTGATTAAATTCTAATTTTTGCACAACTTCAGACTTGAAATGTAAGATTTAGCCTATTTATGAATAGAAAAGTGATTTACATTTTTTATATAAATACAACATAATTATCTCTGAACAGCCAATTGGTGCAGTTGATGACTATTATTATTGTGTCATTCTACAGAAAACATCCCGTTAGCAGCAGATATTCAGAACACCACTTTTAGAAAAGAGACTGGAAACATTTCCTGATTCACGAAGATCTAATTTAACACGTTAAGGTCCAGATTATTAAAGACGAAACAAATCTTTTAAACTATTTTAATTTTAAACTAAAAACCTTTAAATCGACTAAAAGTCAGAAGATCAGAAATCAACAGAAAACTCAGCCGTTTTCCTTTTAAATTTAGTTTTCACTTTTCTTGAGGATATATGATTAAAAAAATCATATTCTCGTTAACAAAATTCTGCCTCTCGCCTCCATAAAAACAGATTTCTTTAGAAAACCTGTGTGATGGTCACAAAAAGAGACAAAACTTTATAGTTTGTCAGAAAACGTTTGATGTTTTCCTGTTTTTTTGCGTATCTGAACTTCTACTTTATGCACTTTTGCTTCCTTCTGGACAAATTTTAAACAGTTTTTATTTAGTTGTTTTAGTTCATTAAAGACCAAAAAAACTTTAAATAACATGAAGCTGCTCTTCAGATAATCTGCAGCCTGCCGTTTCTGATGTTTCTCTCTGCAGTTTGCTCAGTTTAAGGAAACGTTTTTCAGGTATTTCTAAGCCTAAAGTGAGTCTGAATGGAGTCATGATGGAGCTGAGACTCCACCCCCGTAACTCCGCCTTCCTAAGCGTCCTCATTTATGGCAAACAAGCAGCATCTTCAGCTCTGTGGGGGCTCCAAATGTCCGTCTGGTTTCTGTCTCTGGGGATCAGAACCACAAACTGACTGAATCCCTTCATTGTGGATCCACAGACTTGTTCTTCTCCGTCGGCTCTCTGAGGGCAGCCGATGGGCGGGTGGGGGTCCAGGTCAAAGGGTGGGGGCTCTGCGAAGTTCCATAACCACACAGGCAGTGACCTTCCTCCCGCACAGATCAGCCTGCATGTTTCTGCTCTGATGTCTTCTCCTGCAGCAGCTGCAGAGATCGGCCTTTGCCTGAGATGATCGCCTCCTCTTCAGACCACGGAAAAGCTCTGATATTGATATTTCAGCGTGGGAGGGAGGAAGGGGGCGGCGTCACATTTCCGAGAAACTCTCAAGAAACTTTCAAATGAAGGAAACGGGTCCAAATCCTCAAGATTTCCTCCAACTGTCCTGGGAAATCGTTCCTGTGAGCTGCTGCTAGAAGGTCAACCTTTGATCTGCTTCAGCGTGAAGACATCATCTGTTCTGCCCCACATCCTCGGCGCCTCCGCTCACGCTCTTCTGGATTTGGAGTTCGCTTCCAGGCTTCATACTTTGGCTCCCTCCTGTAAACAACTCTGTAACCATCACAGGGACTCAGGCACAGCAGACGTTCACGGGCGCCACAATCAGCAGCAAACATCCCGAAGGCACCAGGCAGGCCAGAGCAGGACAACTGAAGGTGGCGTCCACCAGGGCGGCGCCCCTGCAGTCATTCAGATACTAACAATCAAAATTAAAAAATAAATTCTTATCATGAGTTCCTAATCTGATGTACAGATCCATTTTAAATCATTTTGAATTTTTAATAAAGCGGAGGCATTTGAAGCAATTGAATCATTTGAATCATGTGAAGCATTTGAATCATTTGAACTGTTCAAAGCCTTTGAATCATTTGAAGCAGTTGAATCATTTGAACTGTTCAAAGCCTTTGAATCATTTGAAGAAGTTGAATCATTTGAAGCAATTTAATCATTTGAACTGTTCAAAGCATTTGAATCATTTGAAGCAGTTGAATAATTTGAACTGTTCAAATCATTTGTATCATGTGAAGCATTTGAATCATTTGAACTGTTCAAAGCCTTTGAATCATTTGAAGCATTTGAATCATTTGAAGCAGTTGAATAATTTGAAAACTTTGAAGCAGTTGAATCATTTGAAGCATTTCCATCCATAAAGCAGATGTTTTGCTGCGTCTGCATTCCAGCTTTTTTGCTCCAAACATCAATGTTCCAGATGTTCAGTGGTTGAAATGAAAGCAGCTTCCCACAAAACTACAGATTTCCACAGCGCACAAACAATCACAGAAGATTTTTTGCAGGGACACAACTCCTCTCTTCTTCTTTCCAAATCTGAGTTTTTATAATTTTTCCCCTTTAGAGTAGACTGACATTTTCATTATTTACCAGTTTAATACCTAACGCTTTATGCTCTGATTGTAAGCGATGAAGATTTTTACTGACTGTCTCACTACCTGTCTCATCTTCGCCCCCAGCATGGAGGCGCTGGTATCGATCACAAACACCACGTTCTTGGGGACGGCGGGGAGGTCTTTGGGGGCGAAGTAGTGCACGAAATGCCCGTTGAGAACCTGGGGGACACAGATGTTTGCAGGTTTGCAGCCACAGAAGAGCACGGCGAACAGGCGTCTGCGACACTCACCTGGATGTCTCCGATCCCCAGCTCTCTCTGCACGTCGTAGCGGACCACAAAGTCTCCCAGGATGCCGCTGGTGGAGATGCGGGCCTGCTGGACGATGTTTGGGCTGAAGGTGATCCTCCAGACGTTGTCCTGCTGTTTGATCTCGGTGGTGATGGGAAGCACAGGCTTCACTGCAGCACAAAGACAGGAAGCGTGTTTTTGTTTGGAGACGGCGTGACCTCGGAGCGGATTGAAGTCGGTGCCAGCCCGCTTTGTTTTCAGACTGTTTTGCTGCATGGACCCTCCAGACCTGCTGTCTTGGATCCGCTGGGCGAGTTGGAAGAACTGCTGCTGGTCCTGCTGCTTTGGAGCGGAAGCACCTCCAGGTCCGTGATGGGCGCGTGATCCGCGATGGTCACGTCCAGGCTGAGGCGGCTGACCAGCTGCAGGGGCCTCAGACTGGTGACGTGTCGGTAGCGCCCCAGCCGGCGCTGCAGCAGCTGCTCGTACGTCAGCAGGAAGACGGCCCGGTTCCGCCCGGGAATGTTCACCGCCGTCCTGAAGACCTCCACCTCCGGTTCTGGACTGGAGACGGTGGAAAAAAACGTCAACTGAAAGCCTCAAAACCCAGATGAGTGTTTTTCAGGTCACACCAAAGTCGTGTTTTCAGGTTTGTTCTGAACGAAAACTGAAATGTTACCAGAACTTCTACAGACCCACTCGGATAAAAATGGTCTCCTGGGTGTTTTGACATGTTCTTGTGGCCTTTTTATGACACATATATAAGTATATATATATATAAAATTGGATTTCTGAGTGTGGAGCTTTGATAAAAACAACAGGTGGCGTTTTCCTCGTCTCCATCAGCTTTCTGTACCTGTTCTCGCTGGAATCTTGGCTCTTGGCTTTGCTGTTCCCTTGTTTGACCCTCCTCTCCTTCGACGTGACCTCACCCTGGTAGACACGCCCCCCGACGATCCTGGTTCAGGGAGGTCAAAGGTCGAGCTTTAAGATATAGGCGTTTGCATTCAGAGCGCCCATTGTCGCCGTTCCGCCGGGTTGTCCTCACAACATTTGCGAGGAGCCGCTGTGCGCATCAGTGAACCCCTGAACTTTAACAGCGTTATAAAAACGCTGACATCTCCATGGCAACCGATCCACCACGATTCCAGATGCTGAGGTTTGTCAGTATCTTCTGAAAGCATAAATGGGTTCTAAAGGCATTTGAGACAAAGGTTTAGTTGTAGATCTGGTTCCTTCTGACGTCGTTATTGATGAGGATGAAAGTCGCCGTTTCTAAACAAAATTTGGTGATAAATCAACTTCAACACCTGTAGATGAAGAACGCTCTTCCTTTTATACATTAAAACTGCTCATTATCTTTACATTTTTAACCGAAAATACACTTTTTTTCTTTTCTGGAATAGATAGGAGGAACTCCTCACATGGTGAAGTTGGAGATGTAGGCATCAGCGGGGATCTGGAACTGGAAGACCCCCTCGGCGGCGGAAATGTGCCGGTTGACCATGGCGCAGTTCACCGCCGTGAAGGCGTAGCGGGAGATGATGGTGGTCTTGATGGAGAGCTCCTGGATGTGAGGTTTGGTCTCCTGCAGGAGAACCCAGGACACAGCAGAGCCTTTGGAGAAGTTCATAGTAGTTCTGGTTCTTAGTTTGGACCCAAAACGTTTGGCGCGTGGCGCACTTGGCGGGTCTCGTGCGCGTCACGCCCAAAAGAGCGCACGACGGGAGTGACTGAATGCACCTCCAGCTCTAAGTAGGTCACCCACTCTCTTCTAAAAAGTACAAATCTTTTTTCTACAACTGCAGAAAAACTTAAATGTGTTCAATTCTAGATCAATTTTTGTCTCGTGGCCAGAAGTTTGACATAAAAATTTTTTCCCACCTTTGCCAGGATGGTTTTCACCTGCCGCGGGACTCTGCGCAGCGCCTGCAGACACAAACAAGGTGAAACCCAAGTTCAGCAGGCGCGAGGCTCCATCTGCAAAAGCCTTACCAGATCCAGGTCCAGGTCCAGGTCCTCCAGAGACTCGGAGTCCGGCTCAGACTGGAGCTCGTCAGGGCGGCCGAGCGCGCTCAGGCTGAGCGGCAGCAGCAGAACCAGCAGCGGCAGCATCTTCCTCCGCGCACTCCCCAAATTCTTAATGGAGGCGCTCGTGCGCGGAGTCCGGATCAGACTGAGATAGACATGCCCCCCACCCCACCCGCGCGTGCGCCTCAGGAGGGAGGAGTGGTGACAAACCTCCCTGAAAATGTGAGGAAAATCAGAGCGACCCTCCTGCTCTGCGACACTTTACGCACAGAAACTGTGGAGCGCGCTCTCATGTTCGCGCCTGCGCACAGCGCTGCCGGACTCCAAAAGGACAAGATGCCTTTGAGGGTCATGAAAATGCTGGAATTCTTTTAGAGAGAAAACAACATTCAGGATCAGATAAAGCGACTATGCGCAGATTCAGTGGCGGTTCTAAACTAACTTACTCCCTGGGCGAGTAACCCCACCAGCCCCCCCCCGCCCGCCCGCCCGTTCCCGGACACACATACAAAATTTGACAACATCCTGTTGTGTTCCCTATCTTCTATTTAGCTATTTTACACAAAAAATGCATGAATTTTCTAGACTCGTATTACAGGGGGGTCAAACTCAGTCACACAGGGGCCTAAGTTAAAAACACGCTTAAGGTTTTGGGCCGAAGAAGATAAACAGTTACTGAACACACTAAAGGTAAACTTTTAAACCTTTAAAACTGAACTTTTTGAACATAAATATGAATAAATACAGGAAAATTAATCCAGGGTAACTCAAATTAAACCTTAAATAACTTATAATATTTTTCTCTCCATAAAAATCTATTCTGTCAAAATGATAAAAATATGAACATGCTGCAGAACAAAACAAACAAAGCCTGAAAATATTAATAATAAGAAATAACATATCAAATAATTCCGTTTTCTTTTCTCTTTTATCGTTTTTGAAGAGCTGGACTCCTGTATCATTTTTAGCAATAATTTCTTGGTGTGTGACATCCTGTGTGTCTATTTGTGAAACATATCAGAGGGATTGGATCTAAAAAGAAAAACGTATTGTGAATACTATTTTTAGGTCTTATAAAACATTAAAAACTAAAACATAGAATTCATTAGTGGGATTATTCCAAAAATATTTGGCGTTTCCCTATTTTTTTTGCTACACCAACAGCAGAAATCCTCCAAAAAACCTCAATCCATAAAAAATGGTCTGCGCCCACCACCCCCCCCCTTCCCTCTGACACACGCGGCTCCGTCTCTATGACGGGAGGCGCAGCTGCGGCCCAGAGTTGATCGTTAGAGTGAAAAAGACTCCCAATCACTTGTTAGTGTGATTCACCTAGCCACCGATGAGTTGCGCCCCCCAGTCGAATTTTCTGACTTATGTTCCAAAGACTACCACAAAGAGGAGTGGGCGCAAGTGTCTTGCAGCAGAGGGCGGTGGTCACGTGCACGTTGGGTCTACTGTGTCGGAGCAGGGAGTTGAGGGAAATAATCCCCATTGCCTGCTCAAAGTCTCCTCTTTGAGTTTGGCCTTTCACTGTGTGTAACTCTGTGGGCATGGAAAATGCCGCCCTCAGAGAAGTGCCGCCCTGGGCCAATGCCCACCTCGCCCATATCAAAACCGCCACTGCACAGATTAGCTCATAGATAATCCCAAACTAAACCATGTAGAAAATATTCAGTTTTTATAAATCCTACATTTCTGCCCATATTTTGATAAATAAAAGCATGAAATAAAAATAATTAAATTTTACTATTTAATTTCAGAAGAGACCGTGTTCCAAATGAAGAGTTTATTTGAATCGTGTATGTTTTCGAGTCACTGACCTAATTAAAACTCATTCGAGTCTTACCAAAGGAAAGTTAGACCCATCACAAACATCAAGCCACTAGAATAGTTAGCAAAAGTTGTAAAAAGTGATCGAAGTTTCGATCAAATGACTATTTTTAGGAATTTGAGCAAAAAACGTTTACGTTCATGTAATCCAGTAGCAAAAATTGTGTGATTCACAGGAGTTTGTGTAAATGATTAGAACGCCTTTACTTCTGGAAACAACTGGAAACATTTGGAGGATCCAAATTTTTTTTTTAAAATATTTAATGTGAGTTTCCATCAGAATAAAGTCACAAAAGATGATTATTGATGCAAGATTATCTGGATGGGGTTTCAAAAATGTGAATATAAAATATTTTCTTTTCTTTACCTGAAGGTGGCGCCCTTCGGGTTAATCAGAGGTCATGTTTAGAATTTACTTTTTCCCCCCCGAAATATTTCTGCAATAAAAAATGTATTAAATTTATGCCTTTTTGTGTAAACGGATTAATGTTTTTTTTTTGTGTTTTTTAATGGCCAGCGGGTTCTAGATCTCCTTCTGGCTGAATCAAAGTTTCTATGGCAACTACTCTCACCAATCAGAAGTGAGCTTGATTGGAAGGCCACACCTCTACCCCTTGAAAGCAGGCTACACATCCATCAAACATTTTCAACGCTGGATATGGGGTCCAACAAGCTCCACCTACTTTCAACCGAGGCATCTGATTGCCCAGTTTATACCTTGAATAACAGAGACGATATTTTTGAATATGAGGATTATCAAGAACATATTTAAAAAAAAAGTTTTGGATCAAGAATGATTATTCTGAGCAATAGAAAGACTGAATAACAGCTGATTATTTTTCCATAGAAGTCTAGTTTGCATTTTTGGAACCAGAGCGTACTTCCTGTTTGGAGCACTTCCTGTTTGGAGCAACAGGTGGGAGGAGTCACTCAGTCCACACACAGTCAATATTTTCCCTCATCTCCATAAATTTTCTTAGATGTTTTTGGTCATATCTATGCAAACTAGGAAGATTTTACAACATTAAGGATTATTATTGGAGCACAAATAAGACTCAACAAATAAAGAAAAGTAGAAACAGTTTTCATATAAACTTCTTTAATGGATATTTGGATTCCTAGATCTGGATTTTCCGCCCACTTCTCCACTTCCTCAGAAGAGTCACAGACTTGGGCTTCGGTCCAGCTCCGCCCACAGGCCGCCGCGTCGTTTAAACATGGTCCTTCAAACCGTTGGTCTCCTACAATCAGCTTACGAGAAGATTTGAGCTCCGCACTCTCACACGGCGGCAGGAACATTCATACGTTTGCTTCACTCGGAACAGACACTTCGCCTTCACATCGTCCAAACAAACGGCCGCTCGATCGTTCCGTCGCCGCGGCTCAAACACACAAAACACAGGCATGGTGACGGATGCACAAAGATACACAACTCTAGGGTCGAACCACAACGAAGGAGAAAGCCTTCAGACGTCTGCCATGTGCGCTACGATTGTTTTAGTGAACTTAAATGTGCATCTGTGGTAAAACTGTTTGCAAAATCTCACCAGAAGGTGGTGCTGTTGGCTAAAAAAGTGCCCAAAAAACCCCACAACGTTCCTCAGTTTTGTGATCTTCAAAGGTAGAAACAGCCGATTCTTCAGGCAGTTTTCACAAACTTCGCACCACTTTTTCCAAACTTCTAGAGCGGCTGCTGAAAATGACACATCTGGAAATGGAAATTATTTTCATCTGACAGGATGAACCCCAAACTCTAAATCTTTCTTTTTTTCTTTTTTTGTGGCACAAAAGCAAAAGTGACGACACATCAGCTGATTCTATTTCTGAATATGAAACGTGAGGAATTCTTCACAGCATGGGAGAAGTTTGGTTGTTGTTGTTTTTTTTTTTCTCTCTCTTCCATTAAAGTCGCTGCTTTTTCCGATCGTCTCTGGATCTTCCTGGCCTCAAACCGAGGCGTTACCGCCCCCTGCTGACCAGTCTGAACACATCTGAAGTTTCCTGGAAACAGCTGCAGAAGATCTGCCAACTTGAAAAAATAAAATATCCGATTCCCTCCGTTCTGTCCGACCTGAACTCTTTAAGGCACTCTCTGGTGGAGAAGAGAAGGCAGAAGGAAGAAAGAGTCGGTGGAGAAGAGAAACATTCTAGCCAGCTCATATTTAACGTTTACATTTGCTATTTCGAGGGAAAACATCGACAGCTTTGTGGCGACCCTAAAAGCTTCACATTTGATCGGTTTCTCACCAACGTAGCTCCAGATTATTCAATCGTTGGCTTCACTTGGTTTTTGGCCACAAACATGCGGCTGTAAAGAAATCGTTTGGCACCAAAGTGGTTTTAAAAACGGAAAAAACCATCAGGTTAAAGTTAAAAGAGGAACCGGTCCGGTGGCGTGCAGCACACCGTCTGGGTTTAGGACGAGTCGATTTAGCTGAAGATGGAAGATTTTTAAATGTTTCTGCAGATCCATGGCAAACACAAAAGAAACTTTTCTTGTTTGAATCTGAAAAATATACATTTGTTATTCTGAGAGACTCATGACCTCTTTAAGAAAATCCTTGGTTTTCGATTTATAAAACACTGAAGAAAAGTTTTATGCAAACTCCTGGAATATTTTTGCCAAATGACAGTTTTTAGGTCTCTAAATAAACATTTTCCATCAATATCTGCTATTTTTACAGTGATTTATGAATTTTATCAACATTTTTCCAGTTTTTTTTTTACTTTAAATAAAGTTTCTGAGCTGATCTTTCAAATTAAATTTGTTTTTTTTTAATTGAAGCTGAACATCTGAAGGAAATGGGAGTGGCCTAATCCAATCTGCGCTAACCAATCAGAACAGAAAAGATTTTTGTGGAAAAATATCTGAATTTTCACAGCAATGTGAAATTCTTTACTTCTTTGTTTGGAAATAGAAAAAAAAAAGGAAAATTAAATATTTATATTTACATCGCCTTCTGAGCAACTTTAGACTGATGAAAATAAACAAAAACAAAACAAAAAACCCCAAAACAAATGCAAATATTTCAGATTTTGTGCAAATTTACAGCTAAAAATTGAAGTTATGAATGAACATGTAAAACCTGATGGATTATTGTGCCTCTAAATCTCAGATTAACATTTATATAAATGCCTGTTTGTTTTTTTAAATTTGTGATCGTTTTATTTTCCCCATGAATTTTTAATTAATTAATGCCATGTTTAATTAGAACGTTTCTGGCGTCTCAGATCTTCCATACAGAACAAACATTTTTGAACTTGTGCGTCTGCAGAGAACGACCAGCTGACATCAGAACGCTTCTGTAGATGAAGTCAAGGAAAACAGCTGTCAGGGTTTTTGGGAAGCAGAGTCATGGCACAGATTTCAAACCAACAAAACACAAAGAAGTTTGGCCGTTTGGACCATGGATTCTGCAGAAACTATTTTCCAGAACGAGGCATTTACGTCCCACCCACAGAGGAGCAGAGAGGAGGAGGAGGAAGAGGAGGAGAGCTACAGGATTCTGTCTTATCTGAAGGGATCGTACCCTGAGCTGGACGCTCTTCTGCCATCAGAGGGCGCTGTGGTGCAGCGCCCCAACGTACCGCTTACTTCCTGTCATTAAGTCTGATCCAGGCCTCGTTCCTCACAAAAGACTGAATTCCTGCTTTATATTTAGGGGGAGGGGCTCAGAGGAGAAAAATTGGAGGCGGAGCCTTCCTGAATCCACAGACGTCAACGGCCGCTTTTCCAATGCAGTCCTCAAAATAAAAGGCGGAGTACCAAAAAAAAAAAAGAGGAGAGGCTCATTTTTCCACGTCCAGATGAGCAGAAAAACAAATAAAGTCCAGGAGGCGGCAAATCCAAAAGTGGGTGTGGCTTTCTCTGCCGATTCCGGCAGCTCTTAACACTTGAAGAGTCCGCCAGCCCGCTGCCCATAGAGTCCTCGTCTGGATTTCAACTGCTCGCCCTGCCCTCCCCGTGAGGTCAGAGGTCAGTGACTTTGTTCTCCAGGGCGGCGGCGATCTGCTGCAGGCGCAGCGTGAGCTGCTTATTCTGGGCGGCCGGGTCTTCGTCCAGAGACTGAATGATCTGCAGGAGAACCACAGGATTCTGTAAAATCCGATCCAAGATCCAGTAAAACAGATTTTATACATTTAGTCACTTTAACCAGTGTTTTTCACCCAGGGTGCCGCGGCACACTGGTGTGCCGTGGGAAATTGCCCTCCTTAACCGATCTAAAAACATTTCCCATCTCCAGGATATCAGCTCTGTGTTCATCCAAACAGGCCTTAATAAAACACTGAGTAGTTAGAAATATGAAAGATCATAAAATATTTTTTCTTTTTGTTTATTTGATTCTATTAAAGACATTTTGATAAGAATGACGGTACCGCAATTTAGCGTTTTTGGAAAAGTCCCCGCCCCTTTAACTGCCTCCACCAATCATTCTTGGAGGCTTAATCACACGTCATCAGTCTGACCAGTCAGAAGTGGTTAAAGTCTTCACTTCCTTGTTCTGATTCTGCTCATAAAGTCTCTCAGTTCCAACAAAAATACCAGCTACAGCTCGTCTTTAGCGGTGTAGCTTTCCACAGAATCCGGTGTCAGACCGTGGAACAAGTGAACAAAACATTGAAGCTCAGAGAAGAGAGTCTGTCTGCCATCAGACTACATCTCCCATGATGCATCGGGTTAAAGTGACAGCGTCTCAGCGCACAATAAGTCTTCGTTGTTAAACGTCTTGAAACCACAACGAAAACACATCAAACAGTTTTTAAATCTTCTAACTTAACTTTTATTACATCTTTTAGAAAAAAAACACTGACTTAAACGACACTTTAGTTCAATATTCATCTACGTTATGGTTTATTTGGGATATTCTAATACTTAAATTCTAAAACGTAAATCTTTAACATTGGAGCCAGAAAACGTAACTGTAGACGCTCAGCTCCTTAAATGAGTCACTACTGATTTAATAATCATTTAATTTCTTAAAAAAAATAAATAAATTCAGAAGATTTTTACACTAAAAACAGATGTCACAAATAGATTTTATAAAGGTTTAAGTTCACTTTTTGTTCTAATTTCATTTTTATCTAAAACCATATTTTACTGACTATATTGTGAATTAATAAATACTTTTTAAAATGATTGATTTTCAGAATCTTATGATTTTCAGTTTTTCTTTAAATGTTTTACGAGTTCTCTTTCTTAATTGTCAGATTTTGTTGTAAAAAAATCAAACCCTGGGGGAAGTGGAGATCCTCGCCTGCTAACTGTTCCCACTTCAATAACAGCATCTTTTCAGAATTTGTGGAGCATTCGGTCGCAGAAAGCATAAATGAAAAGCTAAAAATTCTTCTTTTGAATTTTAGCTAATTTAATTATTTATATTTATATTGTATCTATTTTTATTTATTACGATTTTTAACTTGATTACTAATAAGTCCTTTTCTAAATCCTCTTTTAAAAGAAAACTATTTGCGTTTCTACCTAATAACTCAACTTGATTCTCAATGACGGGCGATGTAAAGGGGGAGCGTTTATGTTTTTAAAATTCATTTACTTCAATCAAAATAATTTATTTTGGTGTACAGTACTTTGTGTTTGTACTTTTCCATGAAAAGTAAAAATAAAAACTGATTTGATTTTCAAGAAAACAGTTTAAAAAAAACTTTATGATAAAGAAACCCCCAAATCCTCCAAAGTCTGAAAGTATTGTTTTTGCTGCCACCTAGTGGTCACCCCTGAAAGTCTTTTACTAAACAGATCAATGATCAATGTTTATGATAACCCTGAATTTCTGAAACCTCATGAGAATTTCCACGTATTTACCTGAATCCATGTAATGACAGGAGCTGACTTAGGACGTAAAATGTTTACAGAAACAGTTATAGTTTTGCAAAAAGTGTCATACAATCTGAATGATTATTTTTTCCCTCCTATTCCTGCATTTTGGGGATTTAAAGTCCATGACTGATGTTGGATTTTGCAGCAGCCATAAATCTGTAGTTTGTGTTTTTGCAGAACTGTAATCAAAAGGTTTTCGGAGTCTGAAACCGTTCTTCTTCATTCAATTCAATTCAATTTTATTTGTATAGCCCAAAATCACAACAACAGTCGTCTCGATCATGAGAACCGGCAGAATCAGGAGTCCTCACCACATCGTAGTACTTGCTGGCGTAGTGGTACAGCTGATGTAAGGCGGCCTGCGTGTTCAGCTTGCCTGTGTGTTGCTGTCGAGTAAAAGAGGAAACCAAAGTCAGCAAAACCAAACCACCAGCTGTAAGAGTTAAATGTTCCCAAAGTCCCCCAATGACTTATTTATTTAAATAAAAACTTTCTCAGTGGTGTTTTCATCATGAAGCAAATTCTCCAACCTAAATGTCTTAAAAAGCCAGACTTCATGTTTGTCTAAAGCCTGTTTTCAAAATCTCCACTATGTGGGCGTGGCCATTGGCCCTCTACCCCCCCTTTCTGATGACGATACCTGTGCATGAGTGAGGAGCTTGACACACGTGGAGCCACAAACCACTCAAATGTTTCTCTTTAGCGACAAAGAAACAGTGAAAATTACATACTTTTGGTTTTCAAATCGATTTTTTTTTCAATGTGCAGAATGACCAAACTAATATGACCCTGCGGTTTGATCAAATTAGACCAAAAAGAACTTTGATAAGTCGGGAAAAAAAGCTACACTGCAGCAGGGAGCAGCACTGGCTGTGGCTCTGATGTGATGCTAGCTCATGCAGATTGTTTAATCCCAGGACTTTATGATACTTTCTTATTTTCAACGAAGCAATAATAAGACAGATGATTTTATTCTTGTTTTTATTTTTACCCTCTCTACTTAATGCGGGACAGCAAGCCTTCAAACTCGGTCAGAAAAAACACAAAGGAAAACACATCTGGAACTTTAACTCTAAGTTTGATTTTAAATTTGTGCGACCAACAACAAAATCCAGCCTTGGAAGCACGATGGACGGGGCAGATTGAACTTGACCAGAAATATCTACAAGCTGCTCTACAGTGACACCTCAGGCCAAAAGTCGAACTGCATCTCCTCCTGTGTTACTGCAACAAACTCGTTTCTTACCCTGGAAACCTCGGCGAGGTGTGTGTTCATGTCCTGGTCACTGACAGGAATCAACTCCCTGATGTTTTTGTAGTAACTGCAGGAGACAAACAGCCGCATGAACACAACACAGCGACACAAACGAGCGATCAGAGCGTGGAGCGCCAAACTCACTCGTCCACCATCCTCTTGTAGGAGGAAATCTCTTTTGCATAGAGAAGCTTGTTGCTGGGAGACTCCTGGAGGAAAAGACAAAACGGACGCATCACGGCACAATCTGCTGATCTTTATACCAGGAAATGCTGATCTCACCGTTTGAATTAGACTAGATGAGATACAAAAGACGGTTTTAAAGATTTAGAAAATGATCTAAAGTAAAGAATAAGTAAATAACAAAATGTTCTGTCAAATTGACTACTATGTTTCACAAGAATCACAAAGAAGTGATTTTGTTATTTAATTTGTTGCAGGGGAAACAAAATTAATCCAAGTTTGAAAAAGTATTTGACTTTTTGTAGCTACAGCATTTGACCACAGGAGGGCGCCAAAGACTTTCCACAAAAGCCAAACAAATGTTGCAGAGACAATCTGAAAAGCTGCTGAGTAATTGTCTTCATCATATTTTGTGGTTCTCCTCTATGGTTTGGTTTGAGTGGGTCTGTTCTGGACTTTGGACATTGTTCTGAATGTTGGATCGCTGGTCACTGACCCGGGTGAGTTTGTGCTCAGTCTTGGTGCAGGCGTCCATGAAGGTCTGCGCGATGACGTGCAGCGAGGCGTCCACCACCTCCGTCACGTGAACATCCAAGATAAAGTGCGGGTTCCTCAGGATGTTCACCCAAAATCGCAGTGGCAAACTGCAAACACAGATCAGAAACTTTTCAGAACCTCTGAAAAAAACCTGACGCTGGACAGAAAAATCCTGAGGTGAGATGAATCAGTAGAACCCTGAAGAACCAGGAGCAGCAGGTCTCAGCAGATGATGTGGCCTCTGTGTACAAAAAAGCTTTAATAGAACGACTTTGCACGAGGGATGCAGCCTTTTGACTTCCAGAATGAAGATCATTAAAAAAAGAAACCTGTCCGTTCACCATGTAACCACCAGGGGGCTTTTGTACACAAGAAGGTTGTTTGAAAGAAAAACAGCCGAACGGGAGGGATATAACACATTTTCTTTGCTCGCCATAACGGGGAAGTGATGACTTGCAGGTGAAAACTTTGTGGGCGTGTTCAAACATATGCCTGGTCGGATTTTCCCGCCCATTTTCTTTCGAAGAGATAATTTACAACTGAAATAGCCACGACCAAAGAGATGAAAGAAACTGGATCCAGTACGAACTGATGAGTCATGTTACATCTTTTGTCAAACTAACGATTCATGTTACACCCTCCCTCCAACTGATGAAAAATGTTACACCCTCCATCCAACTGATGAGTCATGTTACAGCCTCTATCCAACTGATTAATCATGTTACAGCCTCTATCCAACTGATTAATCATGTTACACCCTCTATCCAACTGATTAATCATGTTACAGCCTCTATCCAACTGATTAATCATGTTACAGCCTCTATCCAACTGATTAATCATGTTACAGCCTCTATCCAACTGAATAATCATGTTACAGGCTCCATCCAACTGATGAGTCATGTTACAGCCTCTATCCAACTGATGAGTAATGTTATAGCCTCTATCCAACTGATGAGTAATGTTACAGCCTCTATCCAACTGATTAATCATGTTACAGCCTCTATCCAACTGATGAGTAATGTTACAGCCTTCATCCAACTGATTAATCATGTTACAGCCTCTATCCAACTGATGAGTCATGTTACAGCCTCTATCCAACTGATTAATCATGTTACAGCCTCTATCCAACTGATGAGTCATGTTACAGCCTCTATCCAACTGATTAATCATGTTACAGCCTCTATCCAACTGATTAATCATGTTACAGCCTCTATCCAACTGATTAATCATGTTACAGCCTCTATCCAACTGATTAATCATGTTACAGCCTCTATCCAACTGAATAATCATGTTACAGGCTCCATCCAACTGATGAGTCATGTTACAGCCTCTATCCAACTGATGAGTAATGTTACAGCCTCTATCCAACTGATGAGTAATGTTACAGCCTCTATCCAACTGATTAATCATGTTACAGCCTCTATCCAACTGATGAGTAATGTTACAGCCTTCATCCAACTGATTAATCATGTTACAGCCTCTATCCAACTGATGAATCATGTTACAGCCTCTATCCAACTGATGAGTCATGTTACAGGCTCCATCCAACTGATGAGTCATGTTACAGCCTTCATCCAACTGATTAATCATGTTACAGCCTCTATCCAACTGATTAATCATGTTACAGCCTCTATCCAACTGATGAGTCATGTTACAGCCTTCATCCAACTGATTAATCATGTTACAGCCTCTATCCAACTGAATAATCATGTTACAGCCTCTATCCAACTGATTAATCATGTTACAGCCTCTATCCAACTGATTAATCATGTTACAGGCTCCATCCAACTGATGAGTCATGTTACAGGCTCCATCCAACTGATGAGTCATGTTACAACCTTCATCCAACTAATGAGTCATGTTACAGCCTCTATCCAACTGATGAGTAATGTTACAGCCTTCATCCAACTGATTAATCATGTTACAGCCTCTATCCAACTGATGAATCATGTTACAGCCTCTATCCAACTGATGAGTCATGTTACAGGCTCCATCCAACTGATGAGTCATGTTACAGCCTTCATCCAACTGATTAATCATGTTACAGCCTCTATCCAACTGAATAATCATGTTACAGCCTCTATCCAACTGATTAATCATGTTACAGCCTCTATCCAACTGATTAATCATGTTACAGGCTCCATCCAACTGATGAGTCATGTTACAGGCTCCATCCAACTGATGAGTCATGTTACAACCTTCATCCAACTAATGAGTCATGTTACAGCCTTCATCCAACTAATGAGTAATGTTACAGCCTTCATCCAACTGATTAATCATGTTACAGCCTCTATCCAACTGATGAATCATGTTACAGCCTCTATCCAACTGATGAGTCATGTTACAGGCTCCATCCAACTGATGAATCATGTTACACCCTCCATCCAACTAATGAGTCATGTTACACCCTCCATCCAACTGATGAGTCATGTTACAGCCTCCATCCACCTGATGAGTCATGTTACAGCCTCCATCCACCTGATGAGTCATGTTACAGCCTCCATCCACCTGATGAGTCATGTTATAGCCTCCATCCAACTGATGAGTCATGTTACAGCCTCCATCCACCTGATGAGTCATGTTACAGCCTCCATCCACCTGATGAGTCATGTTACAGCCTCCATCCACCTGATGAGTCATGTTACAGCCTGCATCCAACTGATGAGTCATGTTACAGCCTTCATCCAACTGATGAGTCATGTTACAGCCTCTATCCAACTGATGAGTCATGTTACAGTGTTTTTTTGTCTGTGTTTTAGTTTTTTCCGACGCTCTCATCACATTTTATACTGAATCTAAGTTGCCTCTGACAGCTGCTCAGTTTGTATTCAGTCTAACAAGTCGAGAACATAAAAGCCAGGAAAAGAAAATATATGCATTTTCCTTAAACCTCTTTGTTCTTTTCAAAATAAGAGCTTTTAAAAATCTGTCAAAAAGTCACGACCATCGTTAATATTTCCTACGACTAATACATTTTTTATCGTCAAACAAGGTGATTGACAGCGTCAGCTCAAGGCTAGTTTAAACGCAGACATCCGTTGTTCTCCGTCCTTCATCTCTACATTGTCTTCATCTGTGCAACCTGACGACAGCGATTGGAGCAACCTTTCATGAGGCCACCGCCCGCGCCGGCGGTGATGAGGCCCTAATGAGCCTCTAGTGGAGTTGATTAAAACACACAAAGAACTGATGAGGGAGATAATTATTTCTATGAGATCTCTGTCTGAAAACTTCACAGGACCTTTGAACAGCAGCTGGCAGGTAATCCATCCGCTAAAATACGGCGGGAAAAAGCGTCAGGTCTGCAGCTGATCCACTCACCCCCACCCCACAAAAGAAAGGATGACATCTCACAGTGGGAGAAACCATCAAACAAAAAAGAATACGTCTAAATCTCTTTTGGAAATAAACATTGCAAAAAATTTTATTGACCTTTGATCTCAGGAAGGGGCCAACATGGTAAATGGGGAATACTTTTCTACCTTCCTCGAAGGGCCAAACGCTTCACAGTCACAGTCCCATTCACACACTGATGGTTCATCTTGAATAAAAAATTACCTTTGGTATCAGCTACAAATTTAAATGATCTCCATCTATCGCCTCCAAACTCCCCGAGCATCATTGGGAAGCTACTCGAAGATCTTGGTTACACAGACTGTATTTTGTTAAACGACGGTGTGGCATAAAAGTGGCATTTCCCTTTTGTTGGCATATTATTTACCGGAATATTGTGGAAAACACCAAAAACCCCGGCTCAAGCTGAATGATATGACATACGATATGAACATATTAGGAATATTGGCGTGGATAACAAAAAACCTCTGTTGCCAAGGAAATCCCAAATTTTACTTTTGCAGATTCTCCTAAAAATTACATAGACCTGTTTGTCAACCCTAGACGACCAAAAACTTAAATGGTTGCTATGGAGATAAAACTAACAAAAAGGCCATTATTTTGGAAAACATGGCAGGGGAAAGAGTTGGGAGTAAGGGGCATGTAGCAGTTGTTCAACCAGTGAGGGTGGGTCAAATGGGGGTAGATTGGGGACAAAACGCGGCTTTAATTACGATTCTCCTACATGACTGACGGGTTTTAGGCGGAATCCCGTGTTTACCAGATTACATTTGGCAATTCTGGTTAAAAGAAATGAGGAGGGCTGGGCCTCCTACCTGTTGGTCTTCCAGATGTGCAGCGTCTCCTCGTCTACGTTGTCGTGTCTCTGTCCTTGTTCGTCCAGGAAGTCAAAGAAGTATTTGATGGCCGGAGGAAGAGCAGAGCCCGAACCCAACACGCTACTGAAGAAATTATCCACAAACTGCTGCAGCGTGCCCTGGAAAGACGTAGAGTCCGTGTGAGACCCAACGTTCAGAGGTTCTGGGGACATAGAGGCGAAAGGGCAGCACCTTGACAGACAGCAGACGGGTCAGGTAGAGCTCAGTGATGGCTTTGGTCATGGCCTTGTCCTTCATGCTGCCTCTCTTCGACTTCACCTCATCCATTTCTTCCGTCGGCCGCACTAAGTGGAAGGTGTTGTCGTCGTCCTCCAGCAGCGCGTTTTCTGCAGAGAGACGCAGAACGTGAACTCTCGGATCCGACAAAGTCAGAAATCGCAAAACTTGGAGCCGGTGAGCGCATACTCTCATCGTGGCTGTCCTGGTGCTGGTGGAACGACTGCGTGTGCATCACCGTGGACAGAACCACCGTGGCGTTGTCCCGAACCTGAAACCAGAGAGAAAACTTCATTCCCTGCTTCCTGTCGCCTCATAAGTATTTCTGAGGCTCAGACGGTTCCCGCACAGCAGAACGCAGAAACAAAGCTGATTACAAAGATCCAGAGCGAGCAGCAGGATCCCGACTCGCCTCAGTGAACCTGATGATGAGCTGAAGAACCACAGGATTGTTTCAGGCGGGGAGTCTGACACCGCGCAGATGGACGGAAAACCTTTTTATAAATGTTAAATACGTTTTATAAACCGTTTTTTATCTCTAGAGCTGCTTTCGGATTCTATCACTGAAAAAAAAGAAAAGAATTATGCTCAAGATGTTGATGTTTTTTTTGGTTTGTTGGTACAGTTTCTACACCTCCTGGTTCCTGAATCTCCTCTTTGTGGGCCAAAAAAAAAACTGCTGCTGAAAAACAAACAACTGTTGAGGAGTCCATGACTGAGGGAGGGCTGAGTGGTGCAAAGCAAAAAGCTCATTTATCAATCAATGTTCTGTAAAAAACAAAAACTCACGTTGTAATGAGCCAGCGTGTTGATTCTCTTCCAGCGACCTTCTTTCTGCGACGTGAGGTCCAGGTCGGACAGGATCTGCCCCGTAGATCCAGGACGCCACTCTGCGGGGGAAAAGACAAGCAAACAGAACTTTTCATCACTTCAGGGATGTCAGAACTCTTCCTCCTGTTTCCTCTGCTTGAGTTGAACAGATATACTTGTTTGTGGGTTTTTTGTTCTCGTATCTCGCAGTCAGACACATAAACATAAACATGACTGAAGACTGGAGTCGGCGCTCAAAGGTCAACGCCCCGTTTAACTGACAGCACCTCTCATTCTTCCTTCAGGCTCCAGCCTGCAATCTGCTGTCTTGATGGACGCTTCGATTAACTCTCAGTTCGGAGGATTCAGGAGACGAGAGCAGAATTCTCAGGAGTGCAGAAATGATCTGCAGCCCATCAAGACAGCCGGTTCACGAGAACGCAGAACGCTCCTCACACACACACAAATCCCGCAGTTTCTACAAGAACCTTCTTTTTTCCTGCAGCTTTTAGGAAACACCGACATTTTTAGGATTCAGAAGAGATGCAACACATTTTCTTCCTTCTTTGTTTTTGCTCTGGAGTCTTCTTTTGACCAAAAAGTCTTTGTCAGGCATCAGTGAACAGGCGAGAAAAATGCGCCGGCGTTTAATTTGCACCAATCGTCTTATTTCCTTTTAAATCAAATCTGTAAAATTCCATTTTAGCTTCATACGTGATTGTTTTTAAGAGTTTGGAGCCAACAGAAACATCTGGAGCTTTAGTTTAAAAAAGCGAGGGACTGTTTTAATCCTAAACTGAAAAAACGTCTTTGTTTAAGTCCATAATAGTGCCGGCAGTCGTCGTCTCCCTTCACTCTTCTAACAGCAGAGCAGTAACTTCAGTGTCACTGCATTCATTCACACACAGACTCTGGAATTGATGACTGTTTAGGTGCTCCTTTAGAGGGGCTGAGGTTAAAGATTCACCAGAAGTGAGTCCAAACAACTCTGGCTCTGATGGAAGTGTTTTTCTATTCATCTGTTTGTTAAAGGTCACTCCTCTTCACTGTTGTTCCACTTTCAGCCAAATTATCGGACTGAATCAAAAATTCTTTGCTGTAATTTTTGATCATGAACATAGATCGTTGTCAAAAGAAAAAGATGAGTTGAACTTGTTATATTAAAGCTAAAACTATTTTGTGTAACATTTTTAAAAGGTTGCTTCTCTTCACTATCACTCAGTTTTTTTTAAATAATTCTGGGATAAAAACAAAAAATCTCTTTTTATTTTATGATGTTTATAAATCCTTGCAAAATTACAACTTATTTGTCGCTCAGTTTTCTGTTTGATTCTGAGATTAAACCACAATTCCATTCATGTATTTAGATACCAATACAAATACATCATCTTGGTCTGAACATTTTGATGACAGGTCATTTCCATTTAACTCATTTTTAAAGATTGCTGCTGTTCACTGTAGCTCAAATTCTTCTTAATTCAGGGATTAAACCTAAAATTCTTAACCTTATAATCTGGACATGTACACAGATTATTGTACAAATACAGGCTAATTATGTGTT
The DNA here is from genome assembly GCF_053564925.1 of Oryzias latipes. NCBI lineage: Eukaryota > Metazoa > Chordata > Actinopteri > Beloniformes > Adrianichthyidae > Oryzias > Oryzias latipes. The sequence goes on from NC_136259.1 coordinate 23,698,659, forward strand.
ATTATAATTATACACTTAGGTATACATTTTTTCTATTCAGCCTTGTTTTAAAGGACACTCGTCTTTACTGTCGCTTTGATTTCTGCGCGATTCTAGGATTAAATCTGAATTTTTAGCCATTTAATTTTGAACAATTCAATTTTATTTTTATAGCCCAATATTGCAACAGTCATGTCAATGGGCTCCATACATGAAATCAGTCAAAAAATTCAAAAGGTAATGTCTAAACTAAGCTAAACTGAACATTCTCTGCCCTTAGACCTGCCTTTTCATATAGATCATGTATAGAGATCATTGTAAAAATGCACATTATTTGCAATTATTAGAGTTATACTCTTGATAAAGGTTTATCCAATTCAACCACTATTTAATGGTCGCTCCTCTTCACGTTCACTCAGTTTTCTACTCAATTCTTGAATTACAATCTGTAATCCATTAATCATGCACATAGATGTGTGCAAAAAAGCAGCCAGTCTCATCGGAAACACAATATTTATGATATTGTTTCTACTTTTCTTGGCGCCTTGTGACTTACCCAGTGCAACACTCTCCAGCTTTGGTCTCTGTGAGTACGGCTGGTTCCTGTAGACCTGATCCAGGATCTTTTCTTTCACCTGCAGACCAGAGATTCAGAGTCAAACCTGCTAATTTATGCACTGAAACAGAAACATCCCTCAGTGTACGACACAAAACCACAGCTAAAGGAGGCGTTTAAAATGGGGGTTTTTTCTTCCCGTCAGTGGATAAAGTATGAAATTATTATTTAAACCAACTATTGAAGGCTAATAAATAAAACCTGACATTTACAAAATTAATGGTTTTGTATTATTGTCACAGAGCTTTATTTTAATACGTGCATTCTGTGCCGAAATGTTCCCGATGTGCAAAAGCAAATAAAACTAAAAACAAATAAAGGTTTCAAGGTTAGATAAACAGAAGTGAGACAGACATTTATGGAGATTTTTGTGAAGATTTTTGTAACATTTCTGGATGATACAGTTTGGTAAAGACAAATCAGAACTGTGGAGGATTGGAAGGCTGAGCCTCATGAGAAACATAAAAAAGAAAACTGTGGATTCATTTTCTGAGCGATAAGACAAAATGGCCCAACTAACCCCTGCAAACATGCTCAGCTGTCTGCATCCTCCAAACTGCACTATATGACTAAAGCTAAAATGAAAAGTCTTGTTTAAAATGAAAAGACGTCACTGTTGTCAAAGTTCTTTATTTATTTTATACCATCTTAGTTTGTAGTTCCTTAAAGGTTGAGAAAAACAACACAAAACTAGGAAAAGGCCACATTTTTCAGTCATGAATCTCCTTTTTATTTCATCCGTCACGTTTGAATACTGAACATTAGCAGCATTTGTTCTGCTTACTAAAGTCTTTACGTCATTAAAATGTTAAAAAATGCAAATTCGAATGCAGAAAAGACACCGACTCGGAGGAGGCGGACAGCAGAGACACAGCATTTATTAACATAGGAGAACTTAGAACTAGATCATAGAGGAGTAACGTCAAAATATTCATAATTTTAATCACGACCTAATAAACAAGACTCAGTGATTTAACAATGTCCCTTTCTCGGGTGCCGCAGCACACCGTCACCCCCCTGCAGTGAACTCACCTGCGTGATGGTGTCACAGTTCAGCACCTTCACCGGAGTGACATCCGGTCCTTCTCCATGAACCAACACCTGCAGATTCTGCAAACACCAGCAGCTGTCAGCTCCACAACACACAAACACTTGCAGCTTTCTTCTTTCCTCTTGATGTGAGCGTCTGAACTTCAGCGGGTTTGAAAGGGGAAAGCACCTCCTGGGAGGTTTGTGCTTCAGCCCGGTGTGCTCCTCATCAGCATGCTGCTGCTCCACAATGTGCTCGTTTCAATGATGCTCAGCTGACACAAAGTGCCTGTGCACAAGCAGGTTATTAAAAACGGATGCTTCGCAGCCGGAAATCAAACAGCCGCAGTGACATCCATCATCTGACGTGCACACCCATGCAGACATTCTTCTTTTTTTTTTTTTTCTGCCTGTCACGCTGCGTCTCTGAATGTGGAGGTTAGTTGCAGACTTTTCTCTCTGAAAATAGTCCCGCTCCGCTCTCAGAGGAGGAGAACCGTGTCAATGAAGAGACATTGTGTAAATATAAGCAGGAAAATGCAAAGATTAGAGTGAGGCACCGAATGAGAACATAACCAAAGTGAAGTTCAGGCTGCCTTAAGTAATGAAAAAACATTATAAAAAAGCCCACAAATACAGCCATGCGCCAACTCTCAGTGCTTTTCACCCGTAACGCAACTAAACCTTCCACTTTTCCTTATTTGCTGCACATTTGACATCTCTTGTGTGGCAAAAAAGGTTGTTTTATAGCAATAATCCCATAACAACCATAGGTTTTTATCATATCTGAGGGTCAATAAATAAGTACAGAGATGTTCATGTCTTTACCTTAAAGTAAATTCAGCATTTTTTTACTTGGCAACCATTGTTTCTGTAAAACAAATGACTTTAATCTTTAACATGAGATCCATGGACACGTTTTTTTATTTGAGTATTAACCAATAGAAATACTAAACAGTAACACCGGTTAATTTCATGGATTTTATTTGCACTTTAGTTCAAATTAAGATTGTTTTAAAGAAGCCCTATTTTTTGGAGTACAAGTTGAGGTTTTTAACATAGTTTGGGCAGAGGTGTGACGTATATGTGATTTAAACAAAATAAATGGCCTCATAGGTTTGTTATTTTCCCACTAATATCAACTAGGGGGCACTGTAGGTGTGTGTTCAGTCTTACCCCAGTGTTGGCGGATTGTTCAGAAGTGTTGCACTTTTCACCCAAAGGTGCGACTTATATTCGAGTGCGACTTATATATGTTTTTTTTTCCTATGCATTTTTTTTTGCTGCTGCGACTTAGCCTCTGGAACGACTTATAGTGTGGAAAATACAGTACTTAAATTTACGACGAGTTCAAAATGAATTAGCAAAAGTTTGAAAAGTGACACATTCAATTTAGGATAATAGTTTTATTTAGATCGTATTTTGACATATGCATGCTAATTTTTCTTTCAATTCTACAAAAAGTTATAGTTTATTAACTAACTACGATGAAAGGGGAGGAGTCAAAGGTATTTGAACTCCACCTGTATTGAGGTCTAGAACAAATCTGAATACGTTTTATGTATAATCTGGCCTGTTAATCTGCAGCTGCTGGCTCCAGAATATGAGTTCATTTCATGATTAAAACATTTTTAACTTTAAATCCGCTTTTATTGCGACTTTGGGTCCAACTTTAGAAAGTTTAAAATGTCTCTAAAGTAAACATTTAAGCAAAAAAATAAAGTTTCTATTGTCTTTCTCAAAAAATTTATGCCTATTTACAGAAAAACAAAGTTATCGTAATCCCTGAAATTTGTGCACAATGTTAACGGACACTATAGAAAAACCGCAGATTCAACCAAAGAAAATGTGTTTGACCTGATTACAGGAAAAGTATTTTTAGTGTCATTGACAGTTTGTCTTTGCTGCTGGAGTGAAAGTGGGACTCACCAGGACAGAATACTCCACGTCGTCTCCCAGCAGCCCCGTGTCGTTCAGTGTGTACTTGGCTTTCTTCATCTTGGCGTCCACCGGTCCCTTCTCCACCTGGTGCTTCAAGGCCCTAAAGAGTTTGTACAAAGGCTCTCCAGCCGAGTCCTGAAATGAGATCCACACAGGGGACTTTCAGACAAATTCTTCCACGCACTTCATGTGCAAAACGCACAAGCCTGAGTCAAGAGGGTCGAACAGAAGGGATCCCAACTGGATTCATCTGCAGGATTTTCTCTGAAAGATAACATTTCTACTTATATATTGCAGTTTCTTGTCAAAATGTTGAAATAACTGCATCTGTGCACTCGGTCTGACAACTGACAAAGACAGAAAAGAATAAAGAAGATCCTGAAATGAGGAATAGCAGGTCTCATGTTTTTAAAAACAATTACTGACCCTTTTAAGATAATGAATGTTTAACGTCCTCACATAATACACAACTCGCTTGTGTGCGATTTGACCGTGTATTCCTCTTTTCTGTCACTATGGCAACCATGACATTGAGATATCTTGTCAAACATTAGAAAAGAAACATTTTTGGTAACTTTTTAATGATCACAGATACAAAGTTAACTTCTGTAACTAAGGGCAACCATAAACTCCTGGATGAAGCAGCTTTTATGAAGAAAATTTAAAGCCAGGTCGATTCACCGCTAGAGGGCTTGTTAACCATTGATTGTATATAAGAACTGGAGTGAGTGCATGTGAAATCATCCACAAATAGCAGCTGACTTAAATTCAATTGCCTTTTTTTTGTTTGCAATATCTGGACGTCGCCATGTTGGAGCCAGACGTCGTCTGTAAGCAGTGATTGGTCCGAGTCGAGTCGTTCCTAAAGTGGCATGGCCTTTTGATGGAGCAGTGACAATTAGCTCTACATGCCTTTTGTTTTTGGGTGTCTTCAAACAAATATCCGTTATGTTTGCCCCGCCCATTTACCTATATCTGGTGACATCAATATTGAGCTAAAACAGGAATAAAATGATCCAAATCCAGACTAACAGGTAAAATTTGTAAAACTGTAGTCCAGGGGTGTCAAACATACGGCCCACGGGCCTTTAGTCCGGCCCACACATGAAGAGTAAAAATCATAAGGATGTTTAAAAAAGAAAGCAAGTTTTTAGTCCATTCCTGTGGCGAGTTATGATTTTTTAAAGAAATAACCGAAATGCGCAAATCCACCACTATGGGCAGCAAAGGAAAAGCTTTACAGGTGAAACAACATAACTCTGCATGTGCCAAAAACGAAACTTAACAGCTCTGTGTCTAGGTAGGCAGTAGTTTGGTTCCCTGTGAGCTTCATCACTGAAGTATGATCAGTAGTGACACCCTAATGACCAAAATGTTGTCAAAAAGAAAAAAAAGGTTGAAGAGAAGTCCTGAGCTTTCCAGGAAAATGGAAAGCGTTTATTTGTTCACGAAGCTAAATGCAAACCTGCATGCTTGGTATGTCTTTAACAGGTTCTCCAAGAACATAACATTCAGCACCACTATGAGACTCCACAAAGAAAAGTTTCACCATTTGCAGTTAAGAAAAAAAAAGATTTAGAAACTTTTAGCTGGACCGATAAATAACAATCTGGATTTACTGCAGCCGTGACGTCAGTGATGGAGCAGTGAAAGCTAGCTACCTTATTGCAGACAAGTTGGAGCAAACATCCAAATCATTTTCTGATGGTGAACTTATTGAAAAATGCTGAAGGCTGCAGAAGTCTTGTGCCCCAAAAAGCAGTCGACCTTAAACATGAGTCTGTCAAGAATTACGATCAGATCCAACATCTCTGAGGAAACATGGGCAGCCATATGAAGGAATCCAGGCATTTATTGTATTTTCAGTCACTATTGATGAAAGCACCAACATCACAGATATGTACAGCTGTGCATGTTAATAGAGGTGATGAAGAGACCGTCACAGTGGAGTTTCTGGAGTTGATGGACACAACAACAACTGATGACATAGTCAGCTCTCTAGTTACTGTGCTGGATGATGTTGGAGTTAACTGGTCACATGAAGAAATTTTGGTCACTGATGGCGCTCCATCAAAAGTCAGGAAGAAGGCAGGTGTTGCCACAAAATTCAGGCAGAAACCAGGAGAAGATTCTTATAATAATGAATGATAATAATAATGGACATTTCATTGTGTTTTGCACACTTGAATGAAAGTAAATGTGTTTCTGCACAGGATTTCAATCCTGATATTGACGGTCTTGTGAAGTTTCAGGAGAGAAAGGAGGTTAACTCCAAACTCTTATGTTGACAAATGTTTGCAAGTTTAATTTAGTGTAACATCGTCATCGTTTGGACGTTTACATTTTAGGAAGATGTTTCATATTTTTTCTGTAGCCCCTCTTGAATTTATTATCAGGATTGCTTTAGTGTCAGATTTAAAATATTCAGTCTGTATAAAATTGAATAAACCAATATTTTTAAAAGTGAAATTAATTTTATTTAAGATCCATTGGCCTTTGTGAATGAATGTCTAATAAGAAATGATTAGGCTACCATGGTGGTTGATTCATGCTTTCCAATTGGGTAAAAAAACAAGAATAAAGCTGTTATTTAGCCTTTATGTTACTGGTCCGGCCCACTTGAGATCAGACGGGTTGAATGTGGCACCCGAACCAAAATGAGTTTGACACCCCTGCTCTACTCCATCGACATTAACACGGCAGATGTCTTATATTTATATACTTATATTTTGAGCCTTTCCATCCAGACAGAACTGTGCTATTTTTTGGGCCCTTCTTGGTTGAAGGTCCAAAATGGACCGGTTAGGGTGGAGCTACTGTTGAAAGCCGTTGATTGGCTGGAGGTCATTTTGACAGAAGAGGGCGCCAGGGACGCAGTTCTATTCCTCGCCAGCAATCCTTTCTGAAACAACTTAAATGCTTTGTTTGTATACGTGGGAAAAATGAGCTGCTGGATGACCGCCATTTTTGTTGCCGTGACAGTCCAACTATGAGCGGAAACGCTCACCTGAATTGCCTGGACCATTCTAATCCGGACCAGACTGAACCGGAGTGGTCAGTGGAAACGGGTGACTCCAAAAGTAATCATTTACACTTAACTTTAAGGGCAGATTTGAGAGATTTTATGACCGACTGTGAAGTGAGGAGCAAAGGAGGCTAAAGAATGGGGGTTACCCTGAGGAACTGGTACAAGCAGATGGACATCCAGTTGCACAGCATCCTCTCCACCACCGTCTCTGACCTGCACAAAGAAGCCAACATTAACTCCATTATTCCTCCCTGGATGTTTCACATCTTCAGAATTCTGCTACAGAAACAACGAGAGCCATCCGCTGGTTACTACTGCCAGACTTAAACCCTAGAGTGGAAACAAACAAACAAACAAAAGCCGACGAAACAAATGAAGCCAGAACCTCCTGAGCATCAGTTTGGGGTTCTTGCTCTGCACGTGCTCGTCCATCAGCTCCAGCAGAAGCGTTCTCATGATGTCCGTGTAATACTCCAGTTTGCCGTGCAGCGCCACCGTCAGGAGGGAGGCGAAATAACCCCGAGCACGTGCGTTGAAGTCCGGGCGGCTCTCCAACGTGCGAATAAACTGATGTTAAAGAAAGAAGGTTCTTAGAAAAACAAGTATTTAAGAAGTTATTCTAAAATAAATGTATTCTAGAAGCCGAACTGCTTTTCTACTTAAATATGGAAAGTTTTAGCCAAATTCCCCAAATGTTGCCGCTTTAGTGAACATAAACAGAGAGAGAACAGAACCTGGAGAACTCCAAACTCACATTGATGAGGAACGTTTTGCTGTTCAGCAGGTTGGAGAACTGAGTGAGCGCCTGGTTCACCGTGGCCTTGCGGGCTTCTGGGACCGGTATGTTTCCTGTGATCATGGGGTCGTTGGAGCTGTCTTTGGACGGCCAGAAAAAGTTTCTGTCCGTGTAGGTTTTGTAGTCCAGGAAGGGGATCCTGCCTTCGCTCAGCTCACTGGTGTGGTCCTCCATTTCAATCATCAGGTCTGAAAAACAGCAATGAATCTTCTGTTCACTGGGGGAATGGGAGCTGCTTCTCCTTCTGATTGTTTTTTTCCAATTCTTCTTTCTTACTGCGCCTTGGAGAACAAATCTCACTACCGCCACAAACTAAAAACTCACCAAAATGTGTGCGCAGCTAGTGCCAGGTGAGACTGAATTTAGCGATTAACCCCTAGCCCCGATAAAGACGATGACATCACATCCTGATGACATCACATAAAATTCTCATGGTGCTCTAAAATATATTTGAAAATCTACAAACGAAACCCCAAAACACATTTTTCGGGGGTCTCCAAAAGAAGTTTGAAAATATTATGGGATGGCCACAGGACTTGGGGAGTCAATTTTGTGGCGATTTTTTACATTTTCGCACAATTTGAAAAAAGAAAACTTTTGATGATATGATCATCACAAAGTTTCACACACGCCACAAAGGTTAAGTCTCCAGCCCCAAATGGAGGCCTTGTTGACCTTTGACCCTGGTAAGATGCAGCTATCTTTCATTTAAAAATATGTAGAAGGCACTCAAGATGAAATTCTCAGATAGATTTTGATCTTTTGCCTCCCAACTCTTCGATCATCATTGGGAAGATACTGGGGAGGTTTAGAAGTTTTAGATTTACGGCAAAAGTGTGGTGAGCTCGCTAAACTGGCGTTCCCCTGTTATTCAGACGTTTCTTTTTTACCAGAACGCTGTGAAAATTGAATACATGGACCGTTGACTCAAGCTAAAAGAAACTATATGACATGGATATAAACATATTAGGAAAACCTCCGTTCCTAAGGAAATAGGAAAATTGACTTGCAGATTCTTCTTAAACTTACATAGATGTGTTCGTCAGCTCAAGGCTTTTCTAAAATAAAATGGTTTCTATGGAGATAAACCGAACAGCAAAAAAGAAAAATCACATGCAGGTATGGCCAGAGTGTGGTAGAGGGGGAGAGTGAGGGCCGTACAGCCAATCAGCGGTTGGGTACTGGGCCATGCTATGCCGCTCATGGCTTTATTTATCATTGGTGCTATATTTAAATTAATTAAATAAATAAAAATAAACAAGAACTGTATTTGGGGGCGGAGCTGTGACGATTATTCCAAATTCAGAATGATATAAATTTCCTTGAATTATGTTGTAAAGTGTCTAAAACACTAAATATAAATGTAATCACATCGGTGTATAATCCTTTTTTTTAATCATCAAAGTGATCATCTTTCTTCAGAAAAACCAGCAACAGCTCATATACATTTAAAAAATGTTATGTTTTTAAAACATTTTTTATAGTTTTTTTTGTTAGAAACATTTTCATCGATAAAGTTAGATTCATTTTGACAGAATATGGACCCTTTTTTATTTCACAGCATTACCTTATAAAAAAACAAAAACATTCCAAACCTATTATTAAAGATGGTTAAAATTATTGATTTCTAATTATATTAATTCACCTGCTCAAAGGTTTGTTATGTTTATTTTCTGATAGTGTTATTTTTAATCATAAACATGATTTCTCTAATGAAAATAATCTGAATATATTTTATCCGTATGTGGTATGTAATTATACAAAATATTTGTATCTACTGTACATAATTATTAAGTAATTCATCATTGTCATGTGATTTATTCATACTTAAGCGTACGTAATGACCTGAAACTGTGTTGGTAAGGCGTTGTTATCAGATGGAAGGTGAGGAACCGGATGATGATCAATCGTGTAATAATATGGTTACGGTAGAACGGGGGTGGGATTTTCTAATCCTTCTACTCCCTGTTGGGTTCTGTCTCCCTCGTGCACCATGCCACCTGGAAACCGTCAGCTGAAGAGGCGTACCTGTGAACTCCTTCTTGCAGCGGTCTCGAACGCTCTCCTCCAGGCTCTCCAGCTGGTGCCTCACCTTCTCGTACTCGCGCTCCGCCTGCTGGCTCTTCCTCCTGTTGGAGGTCAGACATGCGGGTGAATCACCAGCGTTTCTCCACCCGCGTGCCAGTTTTTAACGCTCTTCGTCAAACCTGTAGCAGTAGACGGACATGACGATGAAGAGCAGCATGGGAACGATGACTGCGGGGATGATGATGGCCAAAGGAATGTCCTCCTTTCCCCCCTGGTAGTAGACGTGCCCCACCATCCATGTGCCCCAACCAAACTTCACCTGGAAAGAGGCGGAGCCCAGATTGACCCTTTAAGGCATCGTTTCAAGCAGAAGAGATGGAGTCTGTCTGAGACTCATGTCCTTTGAGCGGGGCTGACCTTCAGCTCCAGCATGTCATTGGTGGAGTTTCTGAGCTGGTTTTTGGACTTTGGCTGCGACTGAGGAGCTTCCAGCATCAGTGTGTCATCCTGACCAGAGAGGAGAGAAACAAGCGCACACATCGGATCAACCATCCACATCCTGAGATCAGACAACAGCGCAGCAGCAGCCGGTTTGTTAAATTTAGGGAGCGTGGATGGAAACCGCACAGAAGAAACGGATTTCCAAACTTCAGCTCGGTCTGACGCCGCTTCTGGACGGACATGAAAGCGAGACACGCTCAGGTATGTTTGAATAGTTTGAGTCAGAAGCGAAGGCGCAGATGGCGTCTGTTTCTGTCTGATAGCATCTCTGAGTCGCCGCTTTCGCTTTCATCAGGGAGGCGATTGATTTTCAGCGCCGAGTGAGGCAGAGTTTCTGTGACAGCGTCACCCGTCAGGCGTGCGAGTGCGGCGGCACTCTCAGACACGAACGCCCGCCATTCCTCCGCTTTGATGGGGCGTCGGCATCGGCTGCAGACTGCGAACGCAAATCCATCAAGAAGCCATCAAACCCCCACAGCCCCCCCTGCCTCTACCTGCATCACGTTAACTCGACAGGGGACGTCTTCGATGAACGCCTTGGCCTCCTCCTGCGTCATCGCCTTCAAGAAACCTCGACCCTGAAGAAAGGAAAAGACACAGACGTCAACAGGAAGGAGAGACGAAGAGTCTTTGGACTTGAAGTGAAGCGTTTGCCCTACGTTGACGATGACAAATCTGGTATCTGTGATCATATTCTTCTCCAGCTTGTTGAAGGTGGGGTTGGTGTGATAGTCAAAGCTCCTGAGCTCCTCTTCCATGTTGTCCAGCTGGATGAAGGTCTGGAGAGACTGGCTACTGGAGCAGCAGTTCACCGCTGGGGAGAAGAACTCCAGGGTGGTGTCGTTCTTATGCTGCACCCGCTGGACAAACTGACAAACGAGACACAGGGAGGATGAGATCTCCCACCATGAAAAATATCCACCGCGGACTGAAATTTCACGTTCTTGAACTTTTCATTTCCTCCTCCTTCACTCTCTTGTCAGTGTGCTGCAGGTTTAACCCTGGAACAGGTTCCTATACGAACACAGGCTTTGGATCCAGGAAGAGAGTTCAGTCCCAGAATTCAAAGCGCCTCTCACCTCCACAGCCGGTGCGTCTGACGGCTCGTCCACAGTGACCTTCACCTTCATCATGGCCAACTGGATCAAATCAAACCCGATCCCTTTCACCGTGATATTCCGTCCACCACTGCAAAGAAAAACTCCCAAACTTCACAGCTCCACTTTTTCCTGCTTGGACCTAAAGGAGGAGCTCGGAGTGCGGCGCTCACCACATGAAGCTGCTCTTCGGTTTGTAGGAGCTGATTTTAGGGTTTTCGCAGTACTGGAAGGCCTCCCTCACGTCTTTGGTGGTATTCCTGCCGTACTTCACCGTCACCAGCAGCGGGTCTGTCGGCACCTTCTGCCCCAGATACTTGCCCGTCTTACAGGTGATCTCTGTACCAAACGACAGGCTGGAGGAGGAGAGAAGAAGTCCTGACTGACTGAGCTTCTGGAGCGCTGTGGAGAGAAGGTCAACGCTTACACTTCACAGGGAACGTTCCCAACACTGACGGCGACGTCCTCCTTGGTGGCCGTGTCCAAATTCTCTCCTCTGATGGTGATCACGGTTCCTCCAGCGGCAGGACCCTTGGTTGGCAGGATGGTGGTCGGTTTGGGGTCCTGAACAGAAAAGAAGAGATGAACCAAATAAAACACAAAACCTACAGTTAAAGTACCACGAGCTCCCCCTGGGGGAGCGGTGAGCTGCAGACACAGCCGCGTTCGGGAACCATTTGGTGGATTAACCCACCAATCCAACCCCTTAATGCTAAGTGTCAAGCAGGGAGGTGTTGGGTCTCATTCTAAGAGTGTTTGGTGTGACTCGGCCTGGATTTGAACTCACGACCATCCAGTCACAGGTGGGACACTCTTACACAAGGCCACTGAGCTGGTTAAACTTACAGTTTTCTTGTTTAGAGGGAAGTTTCTGGTTATAAAAATACATAATGGTCTTAATTTGTGTTTTAGGGGTAGAAAAAGCAGCTTTACCATCAGAAGTTTTAGGATTATCAATTAACTCTAGAGAGTCAATCCTAGTTCTCTCTTTTATTTTGGAAGATTTTAGCAGAAAACTGAGATTTGAACCTTAGTGAGACCATATGAGCATCACAACACAACGGCGGACCTGAATCTGGTGGTTCCAGATCCCCAAAAACCTGGTCAACGTTTTTGTACGTGTTGAGAGTTTTTGTACATTTTTCTTGAGCATTTCCTGTTTTCCGTCCAAACTTCCACGATGGCTACAGAGCAGACAGTTACCTTTTGTTCTCACGTTAAGAAGGCATCTGTCATGAAATGATGGGTGTCATAGTGGCCGTTTTCTTACTTAAAGCCCTGACAGAACCTTTGCACTTGCAGTTCAGCTAATTTGTTCTCGGGTCTGAGGGACGAGTGTTCTGTGCCCCCAAATGGAATCAGAGTCACCAGATAGTCCTTGCTGTACGAATGACCCGGTTTTTATAGAAATTTGTTTTTACTTTTAGGAAAAATGGTTTCTAATCAAATTTTTTAATTTGACATTAAAAAAGTCCCCCAGCTTTATTTTGGCATTTTGTTACCATATGGTACCAAAGTGATCTTTACATTTGGACTCCCACTCAATTATTAAGTGGTTTTAAAATGATTATTTTAACGTTTTTCGCCAAAATAAAAACAAACTTGTTTCGTTTTCTAGGACATAGTTTCTGCAGAGCGGCAGGAGTTCAGTAGAAATTCATCTCTGGATTGTGGTGAAGAGCTACCCCACCTTTCCCGTTGCTGAAAGCTCGCGGTTTACCCGTTTTCCTGCTAGCTTACAGCCCTCCAACCTAACATTAGCGGCTCAGACGAGGCAAACAAAGATGAAGGTGTATCTGTTTAAGTTGATGCATCAGAATGAAGCAGAACGGGGACCTGTGTCCCACCCAGTGTTTTTCTACCTCACAAATACCATGTCACAAACCACTAGGGGTGTGACGATGACCGCATCACCGCATGTGATTGGAACTATAATAAACACATTCATCTTAGCAGATAATTTACTTTTTCTGCTGGTTCATCACCGTGGTGATCAAAAATCCCGCACCGTCTCAGCTATACAAACGACAGTTTTGCCTCTACTAGAAATTTCGAACAATTTGAATAAAGAAATACTCAGAAATGCAATTTGAAGCTTCATTTTATTTCTATGCATATCCTCCATCCTCATAAAAAGGCCCCAAGAATGTGTTAAAAACAACAAAAACATCATTTTCATCAGAGTGGGTCTTTACGACACACAACCCAAAAGAGAAAATGTAGTCAGAGATTTTGGGAAAACTTCTGCTCCAAATGTTTCAACGTCTCCAAAAAATGTCAACTTATCTCAAAGTGAACTAAAAAAACTCAGAGTTTGAGTGGAAAAAACAAAAACAAAAGATGACAAAGATTTATTTGAACTTGGCTCCAAGATTTTAGAGAAAACAGACACCGGCTGATTGTTTTCCTCCTCAAACTGGGGGGGGTTTGCTTCAGAGCTGCCAGCAGAAGAAAACAGAACAACGGGGAACATTTAGCCTCATCTGCACCGCAGGAAAAAGCTGCATCCAACCAACAAAGTGAGCGGAGTTCTGAGTGGCAGCGGAGGGAAAGTAGAACTATAAAGACTGGAACGTTCAGAACTGTGTTTTGGTTGCAGTACAAAGTACAAAGGTGGGGTCTGTTGGTGTTTCTGATGCTCTGGAACAGAAAAGATTCCTCCCTGAAGAGAAGAAAGCCGATAACGACTGGGCTGCTGTGGAGCAGTGGCTCAGGAGGAGCTTCTGTGTTCAAACACCGGCAGGCCTGCAGCCGACGGAAACAGAGGAACCTCTTCATCACAAACATGCAGATCCTTCACCTACGCCAACCAGAACAGGTCCACACTTCCTGAATTCTGCAGCGTCTTTGGTTAGAAGCAAAAAAAATAGTTTTTTTTTCTGTGTTTATCTTATTTGTACAATAGAGTTTGAGGGTCACCAAAAAAAAAAAAAGTTATTCCCCCGAGATTTAAAGTAAGAAGAAATTTGTTCTCATAACTTTTATGAGATTAAGGTAGAAGTGAGCATAAAGATCACTTAGTTGAATAGGTGAGCTGAATGTTTATCGATAACATTCCAAATATCTGGAAGCTCATTTGTTTGATTTACGATTTATTAATGTTTTATTTATCCATGGTTGGTTTGCAGGATCTCTGCAGCCGTTGATAAAGACGTCTGTGTCCCTGCAGCTGTCCACTTCAGTCCTTTCTTCCTCCATTAAAGACCAGATCTCTACGTTTGTGTGACGTATCCGTCTGAGGAGGGCCAGTTTGTCCGCATTTTCAATGTTCTAATGCTAATATAACAGACTATTTCCATTCATCTTTGTTTTTTTATGTGGAAACGATACGTTTCATCTGGTATGCAATACTGTTTTTCTTTCCGCTTTGGGGTTTCTTCTGCGCGTTTATTCTGCGCATGACGGGTTCATGACGTGAGGAGACAACAGGACTTCTGGGTTTGTGAATGAACAGGAAATTAATAGTAGCGATACTCCACACCCAAACGTGTCTCTGACTCCTTAATTTACAGATGACACTCCGCTTTACCGACATGTTCTTTGCATGGTTTATTCCCACTTCTTCCGTGGTTCATTTGCGATACATCTTCTCCCACTTTTTTCACGTATAATCACGTATGACCAATTTTTATCTGTGCAATATGCGCAAAATGTAGTGGCTGTGTGACACGACCCTAATTTCTGCGATAAATGAGGGACCACTGCATCCATACTCTATTTTTCTGGAACAGAGTATTTGTCACAGCTCTCCCCACTCATTTCTCCTTTAAATGTTCAAGTATACGGGACCAGCGTGATATAAATAAATGTCATCATCACCTAATAGCTTATTCCTGAAAGAGTTCTTGCAGTTTCAATGTCAGTTTTTAACACGCAGATGAAGCAAAACTCAGAAACTACGTTTGGAAGTGGAGACTTACTGCTGATGGAATTAATGAGTCATTTCAATCTCAGCAGTTTTCCTGCCATGAAACGCAAACGGATGCAAACTCCAGGAGCAAAATTCAAAGGAGCGACTGAGCCTTGTTCAGGAAACAAAACAAATCAGCAGGTGAAGCTGCTTCCATCAGATTTGTTTCACTGTTTGTGGATAAAAACAGCTGGAATTTGAATTGAGTTTGGCGCGGCAGACAGTTTACACGCCGCTAATATTTTCACGCTCCGCTGGTTCATCGTGGAGCAGGTTCCCTGCAGCGGAGGCGAACCTTTCAGTGTTCCTAGGATTGGATGTGTGCCGTTTGAAGCGGCTCTGACATGCAATCTTCTGAGCCGCCAATGAGGCGAGCGCGTGCAGATCTCATAAAGACAGATTCTCAAAGCTGCAACGGGAAACGAAACGAATGAAGAAAGTTTCAGTGAAATAACTGCTGCGTCTGAGGCGTCCCGCGGAGACAAAGGCTTTCCGCTGCAGGCGCTGCCACAACCCCGAGGAAGTCCACGAGGAAAAGCAAACGGCGTCTGTCCCCAGGCCATCCGCACGCTCGCTTTCATGGTCACGCAAGCTCCTGACACGACGCAGACTTCTACTCTTCAATGATGCATCCTTAAAAAGCTGAAACAATTCTTTTGTCATATGATCTCAACGTCCCTGAGCTTTAGGTCTTCAAGGGAGATTTTGAGGCTTTTCTGAGAAGCTTCTAAACAGAATTTACTACTTTACTTATGCAGAATAAAAACCACTTGACTGATGCTTTGCCTCTAGCGAATCCAAAAAGCAAAATGCTGAACTTCACTTTATTAAAATTATAATAAATATATAATTATATATAATAATAAAATTATAGATCTTGTAGATCATCACGTGTAATTACATTCTTTGAATTATTAAGGAACAAAATTAAACTTCTGAAAAAAAGACGGTCTGACAGAATCTCTGTTATTATCCAAACAGGTGAATCTTTTACCCGACATATTACCCTAAAAAAAACAACAACTTGGAATTATCCCCAATAAAACAACAGTTTCTCTGTATTATAAACACTATATACTGTAGGGGCGGGGAAAAGCTGTACAGCAAACAGCTGCTTCTAAGGTAACACTAATGGATTTTTATGCTAACGTGTTTGCAGAAAACACAAAGGGGGAATAGTTTCACCTGAAGCTACAGAACAATTCAGAGCTTCAGTCTTTTCATGAACCGATTTGAGTTTCTTTTGGGAAAAGCTGATTAGAAGACGGCAGCGTACAGCGAGACGTTTGGCTGTTGTCATGTCCAATCAGAAGAGGCCTGGCTTTAATGTGGGCGGGATTTAACTTTCTAGTGTTAAAACAGAGATCAATAAGAACTAGGCTGGTTTACTATAAGCCAGAGCTTTTTCTTTAAGCAATATTCATTTTTTGCTTCTCATCAAACCGCTATGGAAGTTTTTTTGAGTCATTATTTAAAGTAATATGGAGTTCTTAATTTGAAAAGGAATTTAGCGATTGACAATTCAACACGTCATTCAGGCTTGGCATGAACTGCATGGTTATTTAAACAACACAAAATAATTTAAACCAAACCATGTATTGAAACGTCATTCTTAAATATTGAATTGTAAATTGCAAAATGCATTGTCGTTTAAGTGATGACATCAAAAACCCGTGGCAATTCAAAATGCAAGTGTCATTGTTTTTATTTAATATTATATTTGACTCAGAAAAACTTCCATAAACAGCAGCTGAGAAACGATCCCATGTTTTTGCAGTTTGGACGGCTGATTTGCAAACCCTTCATAAGACTCACCCGGTATGTAAACACCACCTGTGAAGTTCCTTTTTTCCCTCCGGCCACCTCCACCTCCACCACCCCACTGGTTCTTTGTTCCACTGGGATGTCGGAGGGCGGAGCCGACCTGGCGGGGCCGATCTCGCACACCACACTGTGGACGGACAGAGAAGGGGCTCAGCGAACCAACGGCCTCACAGGAAACCATAAAGGGGATTACACAACAATTTTTTGTGCTGAATGATTTGAAACAAAACTGTAATTGTGGAGAAACGTGGAGCAACAGCTCTTCCTTTTTTTTCCTGCAAAAACCTTCCCACGATGTTTGCTGCAGCATATTAAAAGTCAGACAAGCTGCCTGAGGCGGAGCCGCTTCAACTCTGCGGTGAGAAGCCTCAACGGCGGTTAATTATGCAAGAAGAATCCTGATTTTAATATTACGCAAGCGACTGAGCTCCCAGGCCAATCTCTCTTGCAGATCAAAGCTCTGCGACTTTCAACAAGCCGGCGTTGAATCTTTTCCGCTGAGTTGTCTCCTAATTAAAGCGGCAGCTGCAGGTTAAAGAGGCTGCTGGGCTCACCTGGTGGAGACGGAGTATCTGTCCTCCAGGTGGATGCAGTCCACTCCGGCCACTGTGATCCTCTTTATGTCCTGCTTCCTTACCCCCATGTTGGAGCCCTTGATGGTCACGGCGATGCGGCCGTTCATGGGGCCGAAACGGGGGATGATCTGCAGGGGGAACAGGATCAGAAAACCATGAAATCTAAAGCCTGAGTCTCAGCTCTCCCCCAAAAAGATGATGAGCCGGTAGAGAGAAAAGGTTCATGCACATTTTTTTTGTTTGTCATTCGTCAATGCAGATTTTTTGTTTGTTCAATCACTGTTAAATAAAGTGCCTGTTGGGCCTCAAACTGTAAGACTCGCCCTTGCTCCATTTAAGAGTTAAGATCCTCTCTACGACCTTTCAAGCTGTGCCCGTTTGGGTGCACGTGACCATGTTTTAATCCAGGTGTGGATCGTTCACTGCATATGAGAACTTGACCCCTCCCCTCTGGCGTTCCACACAGGAAGTTCATGCTAACTCCCAGAAGCCAAAATCCCATAGACTTCTATAGAGAAATAATTTAATTTAACATGCTAATAATCCTCTTTTTTTTAACTGATATTTTTTCGGTAGTTCCAGTTTTTCACGTTAAACTGACCGATCAGATGCCTCGATAAAAAGAGCGGAGCCTGTTGCCCCGCCCCCCAAATTGTTCAGCTTTGTGTCACCCCCTTTCAAGTGGTAGATCACTCCTGATTAGCGAGAGAGGTTGTCATAGAAACGTTGAGACCGACCCGGACCAATCACCGCTTACTGCCGATTTCTGGCTCCAACATGGTGGCGTCTGGCGACTGAATTAACTTCCTTTGGTTGGAGCCAAATGATTCATTTTTTACGGGTGACGTCACACTCACTCAGTCCAATTCTCATTTAGGGTCATGCCGTGGATGTGTCCCCCCCCCCCAGGGCTTGTTAGCCAAGTGCTCTACCTGGTCGACTTTTGTTCTCGACTTTGGGGAGGACAATAAAAGGAAGCTGGACGGAGAATGAACTGGAGTCCAATATTCTGCTTTGACAATATTGACATAGAAACTGCAAATATCAGCTTTAATAAACAGACGGCTCGTTAAATAAAGACGCCGCTCCTGAAGCTCACCATTGAGGTCACTTATATCATGAAAAACACAGCAGCTCCTGCTCTAATCCTAACCTAGCCCCCCCAAATTCACACTTTATATTATTAAGTCTATTAAGAAAAACTACAATAAATCTTTTCTCCTCAAATTTCCTCTTTTTTATTGCAGTGAATGTTTACTTCTGATGTCATTTTAGAAATCAACGGCAGAGTCGGCGCTTCCTGTCAGCAGAGCAGATCCGATCCCCTTTGAGTCTAAAATGTTTAAGGATTGGATTTAAAGAACCTTTTCTTTTCTGGATCGGCGGCTCAACGAACCCACAAAAAGGACAAGATCAAAAAATGAAAACTTCTGAGGAAAGTCCAATAAAACGATAGAGCCAAAGAATTTCCTCCCAAACAAAAACTGTAAGTTTTTGAAATGCAACATTCTGTGCAAACAAAACCTCTGTGCATAAATAGGCAGCAAGTGGCGTAAATAAAGTTTAAAATGTTGTTTTTTCTTACAGATTAAAAAAAAATCTTCTCTTACCAGATGACGCTTTTAAAAATCCAAACACTTAAATAAAGAGGCAAAAAATAAAAAGACAATGTAAAACTAAGGTAAATAATATTTTTTTTTTTTAAAAAGAAATGGAAAAGAAAAAAGACAGAAATGTGAAACATTAAAAAATAGATGATAATCAAGCAAGATTTTATGGCTAACAGCTGTCGGTTTTTATTTATTTATTTATTTCGGGTTTTTTTGGGGGGGTCCTTCACTATATCCAAAATTCATTATTACCGGGTGCTATTCATGTCCGTTTTTAGTATGTGGAGGGGGTTAATTTTTTGCCGTCCGGGCCGCCTGCAGGACACGAGGCGTCTGTGAGGCAAAGACTTTGGATTTTTTCGGTAAACGATCAAAGGCGCCAATGAAACCTTATTAAATATTTGCGCTGATACAGCAAAAACAATTAATTCACAAAGAACTGCTTTTTCAAAAAATCCTATTAAACACTTGGACGACCTTTTTCATTTCACTTTTAAAGTTCGACTCTGCGTGTGTGTGATGCTTCCAGACGTCAGGAGCATCAATCTGCTGGTCTGAAAAGACGGCTGCAGATCCTAATGTCCTGCAGGCCGTTGGGCCGTCGCTTCCCGCCATGCGGCGCCGACGATTGGCCGTCAGGTGCCTGTGGGATCCCTGCAGCTGTCAGTCGAGCGGATGATTGTTTCCTTGTGTTTTATTTCCCTGTGACTGCAGAGCAGCGCGGCTCTGGCAGCTTCTCCTCACTCATTCCTTCAAGAGGACGGGGAAAAAAGAAATCCCAGGACGCCATTTTTCCTGCTGCTTCCTGGAAGATTAGATGTTCTTCAGGTGTGGCGCTGTGATTTATGGCCAAAGATGACTGTTAGTAACAGTGAGAGGGGGGAAAATCTGAGGCCGTCTCCATTGAAAAGGAACAGTTTAGAGTTTCTGCACCTTTGAAGATTGAGAGCAGATTACAGAGCAATGAGGCTCTGACGTCAAATCTGAATCTTTTCTTTTATGAGAAAAACTTCCTGTGAGCGTCTCCAGTGACATTTGGGAGCCAAAGCTCCGAAAAATTGAAGCAGAACCACAAATCGACTGCCTGATAATGGTTTAAATCAAGTAAGAAACAGAAAGGCAGCGATTCATAAACTTCATAACCTGAAGAAACGGGACAGTTTGTTGAAGATGCTAACACATCAGCGCCAGAACAGACGAGGAGATGCGCTCTTCTATGAGAATCTGATCTAAAATCTGATTGTTTCTGACTGGTCACAATCTCCAGGTTCCAGGTTTACGTTGCGTTTCTTTTATCACCAAAAGAAAGTAACATGACCAAGAGTGCAGATAACAGTCAACTTATTTCACCCCCCCCCAAAAAAAACACAACTCCACGTAATAGTGAGCTATTTAGACGACCAAGCAGTAAATGAAAGAGAGGAGAGCCACGAATCGTACATTTAAAGTAAAAAAAACGTTTGGAGCATGAACCCGAAAAATCGTAATTTACGTGTTAAGCCTAGAAATGTGGAGAGAGTGGTTTCATATTTCGGTGAGTACGATTATCGTACGCTTGTTTTTTGGGTTCTTATCTCATTTCAGCCAATAATGCCCCCTAAAGAGCATCAGTGTAACTGCATCTTAGTGCGGTTTTTTTTAGGACTTTTAAACCTTTAATGACAAAATTTTAGATCCAATGTTTACATTTTTGGAACTACCATAACTCTTCAACCGTTTGCGCAAATAATGTAATTATAACAAATTCTGAAAAAAGTTACCATTATTACACTAAAGAGTTACATTTTGGCGAAAAGCTACATTTTTGTTGCACCGCTGATGTTATTTTGGTGCTGTAAGCTAGCAAGAGAGCGCATAAACAGAGAGCTCTCAGTTATGGATGACGGGAAGGGGGGAGGGGCTTGCTCTGCGCCAATGGCCCAACCCACATCTCAGAGGGGGAAGTTCTAATGAACTCCTGCAGCTCTGCAGAAGCTATGTCCCAGAAAAGGACAACGGATTTTAGATTTGCCTCAAAATGCTTTTAAAATAGCTCAAAAGATGATTGAAGTGTGTCTTTAGAGGGTTAAAGTGCAGGCGCCAGAGGTGCATACACTCTTTTTATTTATTTATTTATTTATTTTAGAAAACAATGTTTCCTGTGAGCCGCAGGCTTTTCTAATGACCTGTAGGAGAATTTCTCTAACATATTTCGTTTTGGTTCAATTTACTGACAGTAAAAAAAGAGATCTTGACCTTCATAGAAAATTAAGGATTGAAATTAAAAACTGATCACCTGGTTTGGATGAAAAACAGAATCATCAGTGCCCCCCCCCTCAAGCTCCAATAAGCCTGTGATTGTGGAGCCACGATTGTGGATCTTGTAAAGTACAAAGGATTTATTGGTTTTCTGCAGTTGGCGTGAAGATTGTGTTTTCTTCTGGTTGTGGTGTTTGGGGGGATGGGGGGTTGTTGTCAGACTCACATCAACGATCTTGGGGTCGGGGCATTGTGACGACTCCGGCTCCAGCGCCGGGCAGAGGTTGCGGTACACGCAGCGGTTCTGTTCGGCGCACCACACACAGTTGTACTTGGCGTCGGCGTGTTTACACAGGCTGCAGTCCTCCCGGCCCACCGCGCAGTTATACAACACCACTGGTGGAGGAGAGGTCAGGGCGGGTCACCTCCTGGATCTACAGGTGTGTGTGTGTGTGCGTTGGTGGGGGACACACCCACCTGTCAGGGTGCTGTCGATCTTGTGATTGTCGTTGTCTTTGATGTGGAAGGACACGTTCACTTCCTGCTGCTCGTCGTAAGAAAACTGCAGACAAACAGCCATATTTACACCGCCATGCGCACGCCATCAGTCTCTGAACTACGTACATCCTGGACTTTAGCAGCTTTTATTTTGAAGCTTGACACTAAATTTTTACAGGAAACTTTTACTCTGATTGAACTTTGGCTTTTAACCAAAGAATCTGAGCAGCTAACTCACGTTTTTAGTCAACCGTTAATTATAAAAGCGTATGGAGCGTGTGAAACGAGCTAGAATCGCTTGAAACTGACCTGATAACCGTTAAACTTAAACTTTGAGCCTTCTTCTTTGATGACCTCTTGCTCATCGGGCATCAGCAGCTCAGTCCCGATGGAGAAGCTCTGGCCCTGCAGACAGACACCAGAAAGAAAAAAACGACGGAGATGAAAGGGAAACCCAGGAGGATTATGGGTTAATCGGCCGTTTGAGGAGCAGGTTCGACTGATCTCACATCGTAGATGTCCAGGTTCTTTCCATGGAAGCTGATGGGGATGGCGGAACCCACGGGGATCAGCAGCGGCTTCGGAGACTCAAACTGGGGACAGTTTTCCGGCTTCAGTGCAGAGGAAAAAAAAACAGAAGCAGTGAACCAGCAACCCTCTGTTTGGATGTGACAAATTGAAAACCTGCGCATTTAGTGCAAAAAAAATATTCCCATAATTCTTAGGGATATATTATTACAATATTTCCCCTGCAACTGTGGCCAATAGCCGATATTTGCCGATACTTTAGTGTCTACAGTAACACAAAGTTTAGATTTCCTTTTCATTTCTATATTACAAAAGCACAACTTTTTTTTACTGGACGATCATAGGATCACTTTTAAACTTTCATATGAATATTTCTGAAAGCATTCAGGTCATTTATTAAATATTGGACATAACTGTAAACTGTAAGCTCCCCATAACCAGGATCTATTAGGAACAACATGTGTCCGTATCAAACATAGTATTGACCTTAAAACAGTCATTGACTGATGATGACTGTAAAAATAAGCTTCTCAATCTATTAGGAACAAATATACATTTAAAAGAATAAAGTGGCATTTATATCCCTAATAATTCTAACACTCTCTCCAAAACATTAAAACATTATAGAAATGCGTTTTCATTTCCATAATTCCATTCAAAAAACTTTAAAAAGAATGTGGTCATTGCAATAAGGACAAAAGGATAAAATATATTAGATTAATATATATATATATATAGCACAAAAAAGCAAATATAAATAAATATGACTTAAACAAATAAATTAAAAACCAGCAAAAACCAACATTAAAATCCCTAAAATATCAGAATCAAGAAGACCAAAGGAAGTATTGACCTGCTGCGGTTTGATGATGTTCCACCCGCTCACAGAGTCATCTCTGTCGCTGCACACGTGATCCTGTGCGTCCCACTGGCAGCCCCACTGACTCGTCACACATGTAATGCACCTGAAAACACACGTGTCAGAGTCAGGGCTGTGCACGTTTTTTTTGCTGCTGCGAGTGTGCGTCGTCGGCCTCACGGCGTGTTCTCGTTGCTCCTGACTGTGGCGGCGCAGTTGTAGAAGTGAAACTTTCCAGACGTCACTTCCGTGGTTTTGTTCACTCGGATCTTGAGCGGGACGGACACAAAGTCTGCAAGAACGCACGAATCAGAAATTCAGCATTCCCCTTTCAAAACTGTGCAAATACGACGAACAGATGGGTTCACCCACCCCGGTCTCCAGGGGTTGGCGGGATGACCTCAAGATTGGGCAGCGAGCAGGCCACCTGAGTGGAAGAGTACCGGATCAGCTGGGCCCGAGTGTCGAAGGAGCCAGAGGAGCACTGTGAGCATTGGAAGGAGCACTCCAGCTCGTCCTGATCCCTCAGAGCGGGGAGGGCGGGGATGGTGATCACAACCTGAGGAGAAACACAGCCGACACTGAGCCTCCAGGACCCCAAACGTGGAGAGGAGGAGACACGGAAGCTCAAAACATGCGTGAATGAAGCGTGTTAGTCTACAGCCGCCTGTGTTTCAACAGGTTTCAGGTCATCGTCCTGCAGAAGAGCTCAACTCCAGCACTGAGTCCACATCCATCTTTCAGATGGAGCTTTGATGAAACATCGGGGGGAAAAAAAAATCATCAGCGACACCATCTCATCGGTTTTTGAAGAAAGTTCCTCAAGAAAAACCAAAACAGTTTCCATACAGAAACTGCTAAGTTTCACTGAAGCTTCTATCTCTACGACAAAACCCTTGTGCTATCTTGTGGGGTCAAAATGACCCCACCCTTACATTGACGTGTTCTCCCTACCATGACAAAGGTGGATAAAGGTGGAAAGATTTCATGTAATCCATGGACACCAGTGAAGATCACAAATCATTGAAGAAAAAGGTTCAGCGCACCTTCTAGTGGGTCTAGATGACCCAACTCCCAATGGTAAAGTGGCTAGGATAGTAAAAGGGTTACACAAAGACCCTGGTCAGGTTTAAACATATGCTGCCTCACTCCGATCATCTTTTGATCTACTTTAAAAGCGTTCCCAGTGATCCTTTAATTATGATTATGTTGTTTTTAGCCAAAATCCCAAATGAACATAGTTTCTGCATAGCGGCAGGAGTTTATTAGTAATTGTGTCTTCGTGACCATATCTCCAACATCCCTCTCTCTCCTTCTCTCTTCTTTTCTACTGTCTATTTTAAAAAACAGATATATACAGACACAATTAGTATTAATAAAGTTTAGCCTCAAATACAAAAGGGGTTTATACAAATATACACCTCCTGTGTCAGACGATTACTAACGCCCTATTGTAACACAAGAGGCCTTCAACTCTCATCTGCTAGCTCAGAAGTCCAACAGGACAAGTAATAAAAAAGATGACATAAAAGACGTGTTCATACCAAATTCACCTCGGTGTTGTGGGTGAGACAGTTGGCTCGGAGCAAGCCCACCCCCACATCCCCTCCCCTTATGACTCGCCCAATGTATTTTCAACGTCACAAGTACGATCTGCTCCTGATTCACAACGATTTGCTTAGAGAAATACTCAGAAATTATACTTCAATCTTAATGCTCTTTATATTTGCCCTTCATCACCAGAAAAATGCATTAAAAACATTTCTGATGTTGGTTTATTTAAATGAGAGAAGTTCTCAAAGGTCATCTGAGATTTGAAGTAATCTGCACAAACAAAGCGGTTTCTTCTTTTACATTAAATCCAACAAATAAACAGTGGTACCGATCTGCCTCTTTAGGAAGCAACAGATTGATGCATTTGTACAAAAAAAAAAACAGAAAAACAGTTAAAAATAAAAGTCTCCAGTTTTAAACTTGATAACTGCATTTGACTTGGAAAATAAAAAGACCTGTAAGTAAGTGGAGGTTTGACCGCCAGCGTGTTGCATTTCGCACTATTTAGACGTCACCTCGGCTTGATTAGAACAAATACACTGTGCGGACGGATTCACAGCAGTCATACATTTTCTGATAAACATATTTAGCAAAGCTAACCAGACAAATGCAAAGTCATTTAGCGAAGTCGCCAGCCGCAAGCGGCGCTCATATTTCTTCATTAGACGGCCGCATTTGAAGACGTGCTGCATGCAAAGGAAAAACCATCAAAGGATTCACAACTTGGCTCCAACCAACAGTGACTTGGGCTTCTTTGGCCACTAGGGGGCAGGCACAGCAAAGTGCAAATTGTTTGCTTGGGATTGTTTCATCCTTTTCTGACGAATTTTGTAGTTACGTCATGTTAAAATCATTGTGACATTTATAAAAGAACCAGAAAATTCAGACAATGAATCCTTGAAAGATGCATTCAAGCTTCATGAAGGTTCCATACTGACTCATAGAGGTCATTCTGTAAGCGCCTGTCATTGGAAGAGCCCCCTGCAGGATTATTTACCTCTAGCTCCATTAATGCAGAAACTTTGAGGTCTTTTTTTAATTTATTTTTTAAATAACATTTTTTACCAACTGCAGTCTTGGCTTTTTGTACTCAGACTACAGCCTGTTCTAGAAGAAACAAAGATCTGAAAATATATGCAAAAAAATGTCCTCCTCAGTTGTGTTTATCTTATTTTTAAACTCATTATTTACAATGGTTTACATATGATTCTGCGGTACTACCCAGTCTGCATGTTTTACATCCATAAATCTGAGGGCAAACTTGGAAAATGTTTCTTTTGATCCCAAAACGTATTCAAAAGTCTGAATTTGGCTGAAACGTTTAATGAAGCTAATCATTTTACACTTTTGTGTTGCCATAGCAATGCCACAGCAAGTTGGGATAGTAGAATTTACAAAGATTTGACCCCATTAGCTCCAAATGCTACTCATGAGGAAAAAAACTGTTTATTGTGCAAAAAGGAGTATAAAAGGCGCCATCTGAAGACAACAGGATTGATTCTGCAAACACACTTTTCCCCTGCGTTGAAGTATCAAAGCTCCTCACTCCAGATTAAACCTTCATGCTCCATGGTTCATACGAGAACCTACACCACTCCAGGTAAAATTAGCCACATAAGTCAACTGTGTTGCATTATTCCTCCATCTGTGTGATGCAGATAAGTGGCAACAAACAACCTTCATGCCCAAGTATTTATACTTGGGGTTGACCTGTACGGATGGTATAGGGTCGTGGGTTGTTGGGTCAATGGAGGATCGCAAAGAGGAGCGGCTGCTTCCTAAGGGGGAGTGGAGGTGTGTTTTCCAGTGTCCTGGAGGCTCGTACGGCCACCTCAAGGACATAAAAATGGAACGTACCATTGTCGTCCACATCGGTGGTAAATGCATAAAAAGTCTGTTAGACATGCGTGGACATACTTGGAGCCACAAATTCACGCATGCGCCTCGCTAAATAAAAAAAAGTGTTAATTGCATTTAAACGACATAAAATACGCGTAAATTATATAATTCTTAACCGAACAAAAATTTTGAACAGCTCAAAACCAAATTCACGCAAAGACCCGCTGGCCAAAACTGTCGGCGAACATCTGGGCACATCGACGAACGCAAGAAACACGTCTGAATGACGTCAGAATGACCGTAGAGAAACATATGCATGAACACGACCTTGAAACTTTGTGGAGGGTTTGACCATTTTTCACCCGAATCCACCCATAGGGGCAGACCGGACAAGGGTTCTTAGTGACCTTAGCCAACATGGCCACCACAGTTAGCGTGATAGCCCATAGCAACGATGACATCTTGTGGTCGTCTGAAGCAGATGAACACGTGTATCAACTTTTGTGGCGATGTGTGAAACTCCATTTTTAGATTTCCCTTATGATCAGGCCTCTGCGGAAACCTCGCCAACATGGTTGAGAAAGCCGCATTTCATTCAGGCCAAGAGGTCAGTGTTTGCCATTTCACATTGTTTCAGTCAGGGCTTGCGTGGAGACGCCAACGCCACGCCGTTCCGGCTTTGGAAAGGAAAATCAATAACTTTGAAAGGTGATCGATCTGTGACGACACCCGAGGGAACTCAGATCGTGTTTTAGATGGACTAATTGGTGTTTGAGACTTTTAAGGATCAGAGGTCAAGCAAACTCAGTTGTTTGGTCACGTCTATTCTGGAGATTCTTGGTACCAATTTTAATGAAGGTTTAGCTAATGTTACAAACATTTTTAATAAAAAGTGGTGATTTCACACTTTTCCACCAAACCAATCAACCATGGTGATCTTTAAATGTAGTTTTTATGCACCCAACTTGGTTTTAGGGGTTTGACATCATCTCGACAGATGAACCTCCCTAAACTGAGAAACAGAAGAGACCGATCCATCCGGGTTGGAGAACATCTGATCAAATCTGAGTTTAGGAGAAGCGACGGCTCAGAGAATGAAGGCGTGAAGGATGTCTGCTGCTGTTAGCTTCCTGCTGAAGGACGCCGCGTCTCTGTGACACGGCTGCTCTTTGATCAATTCCTCATTAATTCAGACGGCTCAGCCTTCAGGTTCAGGGCGACGCAGCGCCTCCGCAGGAGCTCGGTTACCTCTGGAAAACGCCTTCCATTTAACAATCCTAATTTATTTTTTGATTCTACTGTCACAGAGATCCATTTCCCAGAAACAATAAAGGTTTGTTCTCCTCTTTAGGGACAGAAATCTTTTAAATAACCTATTTCGGTTTAAAGCTTGAAGAGTTCCTGAAGGCATGTCGTCAGTAACTGCGTTTTTATCACACATATGCAAAAAAAACACAATTTCATGATATCATTTATGTGAATAAACATAAACCAACTCACAGCGTTGAGCTACTAACTTTGCACCTTTAAGCAGCTGCTGAAGGTCACGTGACGCGTCAAGGAAGACGGAAATAAAACCTCCATCAGTATCGGAAAATAAACAACCCACTGCTCAAAATGATCACCAGCAGAATCCCAACAGCGTTTTAGGCTTTTGTGCCACTGTTTTGTCAACAAACTTCCCTTTAGTGCCAATTAATTACAAAAAATGATCTCAACACACTTTACAAAAGAGCAAAATAGCCAAACTGTTTATCAAATAACAGTAATGACAGTAAAAACTGTTTAACATTTAATTACAAGGAGCAGAAACTAAAGATTTGAATCCTTCTTTTAAGGATTTTGTTGTTTTTTGGGAGGGGGTTGAGTTAAAATAAAAGTATATTATGTAATTCACTTTGTGTTTCCTTTATATGAAAGGTGCTTTTCTAAATAAAGTTTGAATCACAAAACAGAAACTGGACACCTTTCTAAAAAAAATCCTGCCTTAAAATCAATTCCACAAACTCTACTGTGTTTGACGTC
Organism: Oryzias latipes; assembly: GCF_053564925.1. Lineage (NCBI taxonomy): Eukaryota > Metazoa > Chordata > Actinopteri > Beloniformes > Adrianichthyidae > Oryzias > Oryzias latipes. The sequence continues at coordinate 23,727,134 of NC_136259.1, forward strand.
CATGCGTTGTTCTGCAGCTGAAAGGACTCCAGAAGCTCCAGAGAAGCTGAAGGTTCAAGTCAAACATCTACAGAAGAGTAACGGGTCCATTTCTGTCCATCTGAGAGCTTAGAACCATACCGGCTCCACCTTTGCCTCTGGAAAAACCTGTCATGCAGCCGTTTTTCTTCCGGGTATTTCCGCCAAAAGCTGCTGTCATTTTTCAGCCCCTCAGCTGTTTTTTTCAACCACATTACCAGACACGTCTGTTGTTTTTCAGCTGCAGGTTATCGTTAATACTTCCACAAAAACAAGACCTCTTTCATATCCTTCTATTATTTCCAGACATGCATATTTCAGCAATACATCCTAAATGTGGACTTTAGATCAGTGTTTTTTAACCTTTTTTGAGCCAAGGCGCACTTTATCCTTGACAAAAAATCCGGCGGCACACCAGCATCCAAAAATTAAAAAAGGAGAAACTCTCTAGTCTGTATTGATGTTCAGTCCCTCTGCAATGTTTTTTATTTTAAAAGTTAAGTTAGTTTTCAGTAATAATTTTCAACTAAAGTATTTGACGTTTTACCCTGGTAGTTGTTTTTCCCTTCAGTTTATTAACATGCAATTTTATGTCTTCTCTTCCTCTTTCGGCTTCTCCCATCAGGGGTCGCCACAGCGAACAAGTCGCATGGTAAATTTGGCAATGTTTTACGCCGGATGCCCTTCCTGACGCAACCTTCTCAAACCGGGCTTGGAACCGGCACAGGGGTAGAGAAGGGAACAGGGAGCAGCCCGCAGTTGAACCCTGGTTTCATGGATGGAAGGCGCCGCAAAGCAGCACGAGCTAAACCGGCTCCCTAACATGCAATTTTATGTAACCTCACTAAAAAACAATATTTGAAAAAATATATATTTTTTTTCCAATGTTGGTGCAAAGGCAACTGTAATTTTTGAAAAATATGATCACAATATGTTTGATAAAATTGACAAAAAAAGACTAACATTATATTTGTGTTTTCTGTAGTGAAAAAAAAAGTGAACATGTTGAAGTTTTACTAGTTTTTCTTTTGTCTTAATCAAAGATGAAGTCTTTTAAAACTTTAACAAAAATGTTTTATTTCTTTTTAGATGATTAAACTGTTTCAATTTAGTTGAATTGTGTCTGTTGGCCACTTCACCTTAATCCTGTTTCTTAAATGTTGTTATTACTTCTTCTTAAATTTAACATCTAAAATAATCCAGACGTTCTTAGAAAAGTGTTTCAGTTGTAAAGATGACTTGGACCAAACTCTGGGATGTTTGGCTGTTAATAAACACAAACCTTGAAGGAGAACTAAACTGTTGACCTCTGACCTCTGATTTCATCAAGAAGATTTAAAAATTGTTTGATATGTGTTTGTTGTGGTTTCAAGACGTTTAACAGGGAAGACTCATTGTAGCGCAGAGATGTTGTCACTTTAACCCGATGCATCATGGGAGATGTAGTCCTATGGCAGACAGACTATCTTCTCTGAGCTTCATTGTTTTCTTCACTTGTTCCACGGTCTGACACCGGATCCCACGGAAAGCTAAACCGCTAGACGAGCTTTAGCTGGTATTTTTGTTGGAACTGAGAAACTTTATGAGCAGAATCGGAACAAGGAAGTGAAGACTTTAACCACTTCTGATTGGTCAGACTGATGATGTGTGATTAAGCCTCCAAGAATGATTGGTGGAGGCAGTTAAAGGGGCGGGACTTTTCAGAAAACAGCTGAAGCTGCGGCTAAATCGCAGTACCGTCATTCTTATCAAAATGTCTTTAATTGAATCAAATAAACACAAAAAAAAGTATTTTATGATCTTTCATATTCCTAACTACTCAGTGTTTTATCAGTGCCTGTTTGAATGAACACAGAGCTGATATCCTGGAGATGGAAAATGTTTTTAATCAGTGAAAATAGGTAATTTCCCACGGCACACCTGACCATATCTCGCGGCACACACTGGTTGAAAAACACTGGTTCAGAGAAATGCATGGAAAATGGCTATGAATGCTGCATGTGTAGTGTCTTCTAATGCTCTCATTACCTGCTGGGTCTTCCTGCAGCTCAGGTTCGGCGGCTCGAACGTCTCGATCTCAACACACTTCTGATCTGGAGACCAGAGCCAGGTGTTTCTCTCCGTCGACCTTCCACAGTCCTTCTTTTGGCTGCACCTAAGAGCAGAAACGATCAATAAAGCTTTGAGATTTCACAGAAAAAGTATCAACACTTCTGGTTCTTTGGGAGATTACAAATCTCATGTTTGATTAGTTAACAAGATCTCACATAAAAGTAAAAGCATTTCTACCCCCCCTGTGGGAAACCCTGTGGACTCACTTTCCCTCCAGGACACACCACCCACAGTACGGGTCCTTCATGGAGACGCAGTCCTGGCAGGTGGTCTTCAGGTGGCAGGCTTGGACGGGAACTTTGCTGATCTGGTTGCAAAAGACAGGCTTTTATTGTGAAGGTCCAACCAAGAACCACGGTTCAGAGCTCTGGTTAAGGAGAAGCAAAACGAGGCTGTTTTCCAGATTAAAAAGATGAATTTAACCCCTGACTTTATTTCCAGTTGTATTAAAGAAAATATTCTTCAGTGTTTCTCCTTTTCGACGTAATGGTAAGTGGATTTAATGCTACTTTGCGAATTGACAACATACAACGTGAAGCAGAGAAGCGGTTTTCATGTTTCAAAGTAAATCTGAGTGTTCTGCAGCCAAAAACTGAACCAGAACCACCAAATAATCAATACTTTGGGATCAAACTGATTTTTATAGATTTTTTTTCTTCCTTTTAGGAAAATTGATTTATAATCCGATTTTTAAATTCTCCAGCTCTACTTGGACATTTTAGGTACGATATGTAAATGTTAGAAAAATAGGGTAGATTATAGTTCGGAGCCAAAGTGATCTTTACGTTTGGACTTAAAGGAGAGAAAAACAGTTTGAAATTTCAAAGATTTTTTTCTTTACTTTCAGTCAATCTTTTTATCGTTTTTGCAGAAGCCGCTTTTATAAAAAATATTCCTTTCCGATCATTTTCAGAGTCTCCCACTAACCAAATGAGGAGCATTTTGACGTCATCGACACTCTGAGGAAGCTTCACTTTGGGGGCTTTTTGGTTGGGAACCTTCCGTTGAACAAATACTGTCTCTGTTAAGACGAGCCTCGTCTATTAAATTCAAATGAGCAGATGGAACAAGCTGGAGCTTCGTCACTTGACTTGATCAAAGCAAATTGCCTTCTTGAAGTGTTTTGTGATTAATTTGTTTCTAACTCAATAACATCCATTTCACCTTGCAGAGCGCCAACCTGGGGGATGAAAGGAGGAAGGCAAGACGGATGAGGAATAAAAGCGGAGTGAGAAACAAGCAGAGCGGCGGAGAACTAAAGAGCGAATGAATCAATAACTGACTCGGTGTGGTAATGTAGACGGATGTTTTGGCGTTAGCCGACCGAATGAATAAATGATCAAATAAGATGCAGACAGTAGGTGAAAGAGTCTTTTGTTGGAGGGATGTAATAGAAAAGCGTGAAGGAGCGTCTGTGACCTTCTGGACGGTACGCGCCGCGCGTCAGGCAGCAGAAATGGATTTAAGAAAAGGAGCGATCAATGGCTGTGCATCAGAGTGACCTTATTGCTGGTGGTGATGAACAGGTGTTCGCGGCTGGAATCGAACAGCAGGTTCTTGTTGACCTCGTCTCCTGTGACTTCTCCGAGCTCCTGCTCGTGCCCCCTGGAGGAAGCTGACAGATGAACCTTCAGCACCTGAAGAAACACATTAAGGCACTTCTACAGTTTTCCTCTTAAAGGGTCCATAATCATGCTTTTCTTAAGCCTTTCATAGTAAACTATGTCTATACATGATAATGTATTGCCGTTGGCACACAAAGAACCAATTTCATTGACGAAATAGGAGTTATTTTTGCAGCTCATTTTCCTATCCAGGAATAAGACACCTCGATCTCTGAGGCTCCGCCTCTCTCTCCTTGCAGATGCCGCCCATTTCATGGAGTCAATCTAGAGTTTTCGTCCGCAAAAAAACAAACATCTTATGTTGTGCATTTAGAAGGAAAGCGTTTAGCCGATCACCGCTAGCTCCACAGAGAAAGTGGGCGTGTCTGTTAGCCTGGGCAGCGCAGACTCTTCCTGAAATGGGCTGTTCCTCACTTTGTGATGTCGCAATGTGAGCATGCACTGGTTTTCGTGGGTTGGGAGGGGCTGTTGCTCAGAGAGCAGGTTTTTAGAGGAATACTCAGAAATGCGTGAATGGATCAAAATACCACTTTGGGGACGTTTTGTGAAGAATTAATATCATAATACACTTAAAAGCTCAAAAGAGTTGATTTTGCATGATATAAGCCTTTTAATGTGTTAAAAAATGTTGCTCTGTGTCGTCTTCAAGTGTAAATGTCAAAAAGAAACTTTCATTGAGTCATAACTTTGCATCTTACAACACAAGATTTACCAGAAAAAAATGGCACTAATGTTTAAGATGAAACTATTCCATGTAACGCACACTCTGACTCTTTGAATGTTCATGTGATCAACGTGAATCAGCTGATTCGAAAAGCAACTTCTCATTCATATGCACCCATATGCAACACATCGCTAACGTTTAGCGTGGAATTACGTTAAATGCGTTGAAAATCTTCAGTGGTAACGTAGCTAAAGCTCTAATATTAAAGGCTTAAACACTCCGACACTTAAGAAACTGGCAAAACAAGAGTCAAAACTGCCCTCCTCCCTGTAAGTTTAAAAATAAACTGCATCCACTGTCGCATCATCAAAATGTCCTATGAAAACACAAAATAACCTTTTCGGTCCAAAAGGAAAATAAGTGTGCAGCGTGCTGTACTGCCCCCTTGTGGAAACACTGAGTCAAGTAAAAAAGTAGAAAAAGATACAAGGAAAGAAAATAACTAAATGCATGGTAGTAAAAAGGGTGTGTTACCTTTCCAGTGGCGGTCCCCAGAAACGCCACAGCGTGCCCCATCTCCACGGCAACTGCCACAGCTGTCATGCGACCCTTATGAACCACAGACGGCTCGGTTGATAAGGCAAACTCTGCCTTGCTGGCCAACGGTGAAGGTAGAAACTCAGCCCCACACTTGAAATTGTCAGACTAAATAGGATAATAAACAAAAAAATTAAATTAAATAAAAAAAAAACACATTGACGATGCTCTATTTTATTTTTGTTCTATTTGAAGTTGACTCCATCTGATTCTTTTTCTTTTACATTAGGGTGGACGCCGCAGGGCTCCTGCTCCTTGGATGCGTAGGGCGAGTAGACCACGGATTTGTCGTTGATGAGGCCGTTTTTGAGGTAACAAGCTCCAATCAGCTGCTCCAGCCGATGATTGATGGCCTGAAGAGGGTACATACCTGTGGGCGGGGCCAAAGGAAAGCGTTTTAGAGCGCCGTCTAAAATACACCACGTTCAAAACATGAATTACTTTGTCCCAAAGTCAGATTTTAACCACATCTGTAGATTTTGTCAAGGTTGGATTTTAACATTCCAGCTTCATCCTACAACAGATATATGTTTTGTACTTTTTTTTTTAATTAACCCTTTAAGACGGGAGCTTTAACTTCAATGTTGACGATCTTTGAATTACCGTTACTCTCCAACCACACCTTCCATAATGCCGACGAATTCTGAAGCAAAGAAAAGCATCTTTGAGCTGATAAGCAACACTTTAGTACTCCAAAGGATTGGATTACTTTAAAGTGTTGCATATTGGCTCAAAGGTGCTTTTCTTTGCGTCAGAATCCGTTGGGATTGTACAGAAACGGTTGAAGAGTTACGGTAGATCAAGGAGTGTGTTTTATTTCGTCGCTGGCCCGTATTAGAATGAATAAACAGAATAAAATCTTCATTAATCCAGCGACTTGCGCTCATAACATTAATAACACATCCGAAAAAATAAAACAAATAAACATTAAAATCATTCAAAGATTAAAATCTACATCTAAAGGGTTAGAAGACCTACAAAGACGCAGCACTTCCATAAAAATTCTAATTTTATGGAAGTAAAATTTATGCTTTCGTTTTCTTATTGGTGTAATTATTCCTTACAAAAACAGAAAGGTTTGCAACTTCAAGAACCTGATTTCAAACTGAAGCACTTTAAAATCATCAGAACACATTTTTTTTTTCTAACTTGTCCTGTCCAACAGCTAGGCAGACAGATGAGAGCTGAGGGCCTCTTGTGTTGGACATATTTTACTTTAACAACAGGGGTTATTAATCTTCAGACAAACCAAAGGTATGACTGAATAAACCCCTTTTGTAATTGAGGCCAAACTTTATTAATTTCAACCATGTTTGAAAACCTTTGGTGTTGGACCGGACGGAAAAGGAAAGAGGGGAAGAAGAGAGAGGGATGTTAGACAGGGGGGGTGATAGTGAGAGGGGGGGGTAAGACCATGAAGCAGCATAGAGCAGACAGGTTTACTGGTTGTTTATCATTACGGTACGGTTCAAATGTAGTAAAAAAAGGGCGGGGCCTGTCCACACACAATCAAATGTTATCAACACACCTGCTAGCTGCAAAAAATGTCCACATGTCAACATGTACACAAAACAGATAGTGTTCACAAACGCATACTTATGCCTTTAAACCAACTAGTGTGAAATATTTCATTCATTCAATCATGCAAACTATTAGTGCAAAGGTGAGCTAACACCTGTGCTCAGGTGAGTGTTTATGTTCTTCTAAAATGGATGGTGGAATGTGAAAAAGAAGGAGGAGGAGCGCCCAGCCACCCCCACACCCAGACCTCCGCCGCAGCACTAGCGGCAGCCGGAATCCCCCCAACGCCACACGGGAACAGGCAGGGAACAACCGCCCCCCGGGCGACCAAGACCGCCACCCAGGCCAGGGCCAGCAGGACCGCCGCGAGGCCCCCAGAGCCAGAGAGCAGGGAGGCGCGGAGGGAAAGAGAGCGCCGCCCCAGCCCAACCAGGAAAGCAGCCCCCCCGCCGCGCCGGAAGAGCCCAACGCAGGGCCCCACCGGAGAAGGACGCCCACAGCCCCAGACGAGCACCCCACCACCAACCAGGAGTTCCGGGCATCCCCCCGCCCCAACCCCAGGTACGAGCCAGGACCCCCCAAGGGAGACCCGCTCCGCACTCCAGGCAGCCACCCACCCGGCCCACGGTTGGTCCAGGGAGGAGCAAGGCAGGGGCCAGCCGCCCCCGCCCAGGAGGGGGGAACACCGGGGGAAAAAAGGGTGACCCACAAGGGGTGTTGTAAATATGGCCCGACCAGGCTCGGCCACTGTTGGAAGTTTGGCGGGGCCCAGTGCCCAGGGGCAAGGACCAGGACCCACCCCCCAGGGACACGAACAGAACACATTTTAAAAGATTTTGAGCCTTTTTTAATTCTGGTTTTGTCAGTTCTGTTGTCCTTCTTAAACCGGTGAATAACAATAAAGAAAAAGACTCTTAAAGAAAAAAGACCGGCTCACACACAAAAAACCCCAAAACAAAACAGTTCAAAATGTTTGGAAGATTTTGCTTCACAGGAGCTCACCCTCGTTTTAATGAAGTGTTTTTAAAGCCTTCAGAATAAAAGCCCAACTCCATTCTCTAACTGTGAGGGTGATTTTCATTTATTTCCATTTAAAATAGAGAAACATGACCCCTAAGCAAAATTGAAAATACACTCGATATTTAATAGTCTTGCATGATATTGTCATGGCAACAGCTCAAAGTTCAGATTGATGCTGACAGAAAAAAGGAGTAAACTGCTTTTGAAAAAAATGAAAGTAATTCATTTTGCTTTACGCTTCTTTTCTGGCTGAAGTGTGGGCAGTTTTTAGGACTGATTATACTGATTTGTATGCAGGTTTTTTCAGTATTCAACCCTGAACAAAACCATGACCTGCTCTAGATCAAATTCATCAATGACATCTTTTGCATTTTTGATAGAAACAGTGATGAACAATCATTTAAGCCTCATCTGTGTCTTCCAGCTTAAAGGGTTGACGGAGGTGTGGGATCTAAAAAACAAGCAAACCGTTCTGAGATCTCTGTGTCATCAAGATACAGTCAAGAACACATTAGAACTGGCCTTCAGTTTTTATCCTAGTCTTCTAAAACCCTTAAAAAAGGGGTTTACCAAAGAGCCAATTAGAAGCTTTCATTACACAAGTCACAGACAGAACCTGCAGATTTACAGTCTGCATAAAGTCTTTAGGGTGGATTGTTTATTTGACTGATTCATTGCATCTCTGCTTCTGCTTTCTTCACACAGGAAATAAAATTAAGGCTTTTTTTAGGCGTGCGTTATCACTGTGGATTATGTAAGGGTTAATGGCCGACGAAGTGTGCATTATCACTTTTAACGCACGCCGTGGAAGCCTGAACTGGTTGCTTCCGTGAAGTGCGTTAAAAAGTGATAATGCACACTTTGAAGGCCATCAACCCCCTAACACAGAGGTGGGCACTGAGGGCCGCATTCCTGCATGTTTTCCAGCATACCCTGCTCTGGCATGTTCTAATTGGCTGGACACACCTGAACCAGGTAATCAGCCATGAGTAGGGCAAGACTATCTGGAAATCATGCAGACACACCGGCCCTCGAGGCCTGGAATTGCCCACCCCTGCCCTAACACCATGGTCACTTACAAAAGAAATAAATAGTAACCAGTTTTTAGTCCGTAATACATATTTATTTTTCAAATTTGGATCTCTTTTCTCACAAAAAGCGAACTATTTGTTACGTGAAAAATAGTCCGAACCACCCCTGCAGTCAAGATTCGGCGATATAAAGAAATATATATATATGCTGATCTTTCCGATGGGTTAAATAAAGCATCAGTTCAGAGAGAAAGTTCTCCTCTTACCGCTTGTTTTTGTCCAAATGATGAAGCTAAAGGTTGTTTTAAAGAAGCCGGCGCAGTGATACAAAACATTTAAGGTGACCGGAACTTCTTTTTCACCGTGCGGTTATCATGTGGTATTTCACTTTTTAATGCACACCCAGCAGCCAATCAGAATTGAGTATTCAACCGGACTTTGGCATAATCACCATTAATTATTTTATTATGGATTATTTAGAATTATTCCATAGTTGTGCTCTCAAATATAAAACAAAGGTCCAACTGTTTACTCCATAAATGTTTTATTTGAACTCGGCTGAAAACGACTCTCACATCACTCCTAGTGCACGTCTTGGTGTCTGTGCGCCGCCGTGCACGTGGCATGTGCTGCGTTGCTGCTGTGATGTCGTCAATATGCAACTTTGTAGGTTGTTAAAGAACTATCCCCAAAAAGGCCACAACACCACAACTATTGTCTATGATGTAAGGGATAATCATAAATGAATGGGCTACTTAGAGGGCTGATCACATGGGACGGTTAACTCTGGAATAAGGTATGTCAACATGTATATTATAGTAATAATAATAAGTTTGTGGTCAACATGTTTTTGATTGATCAGAAAAGTGTTCCTGCGTTTTATATGTGTTAAATTAGAGCAATCTGGACCTGATTTTTTGTTATGTTTTTTGTTTAATTTTTTGTTAATTCTTCAAGATTGAAATAAATTCTCCCTTGTTGTTATAAAAGTAAAGGTTTAAAGTCTGCTATAGTAGAAAACTTCATAAAGCTTTTTTTTTTAGTTGTAATGTTGTGAGATGAAATGAAAATATCTCAAACTGAGGCTTTTTAAAACAATTAAAAATAAATTAAATCAATTCATAACCGGTCATGATTAATTAATCAAACAAAAAAATAAATGGCTTGTCAGCGATTAAAAAAAACCAAAAACATGAAATTAAGTGTTATGGCCTTTTTCAGTAAAACCACTTGAGGTTTACCTATGATGACAATTATATGCCCCCCTCATCTTTTTAACAATTGGTGGCTGGCTAAATACTTTTTTGGCCCCCGTATATAGGAGAACTGGTCTGAGAGACCCCGCCCCCCTGGCGATCCAAGAGGCCAAAATCCCATAGACTTCTATAGAGAAATAAACAGCTGTTAGTCATTCTATTATTGGTCAGAAGAACCGTTCTTGCTTTGATCTATATTCTTTTACTTTTTTTCTTGATAATCCTCATTTTTTTATGATATATTTTCTGTAGTTCAAGTTATTGAAGTTATAAACTGACCAATCAGGTGTTTCAGGGAAAAGTTTCTGATCTAGTTGAGTAATCGGAGGCAAAGCAGATTCAGAGGTGGAACAGTTGGGGATATTTGGACACCTACACATGGCTGAAGAGTGGGGGTCTTCATCAGAAGTGAAGGTAACGAACAGCACCTTGTCCTGGGCTGAAACTTTACCGTATTGGTCTGAGCTGGACAGATTTTTAGCCAAAACTTGACCAGGTTCTCCTACAAAGGCAGCCTAAGAGGCCATGGGAAAAAGACAGATGAATGTTATCTGCAAAAATGTTTTAAAGAACAGTGAAAACACCCATTTTGGGAACAACGGTTACCTGAGCTTTGTTGTACTTGTTGGTGGCGCTGCAGTTTAGCTGCAGCTCCGTGTACGAATAATAATTGTGGTCGTCTTCGCACATCCTGGCAATGACAGTGAAGATCTTCATGTCCTGCATGCCCAGAGTCCGGGAGAACAGGAAGTACACAAAGTTGTTGTCCGTAAAGGCAAAGCGGAAGTCGTGCAGGTAGCGCATGACAAAGGGGTTGGCCTGGACGGCCGAAGCCTCGATGATGCTGTCAAAGATCCCCCAGTCCTTGTAGTCCTGCAGGATTCGCGTGGCAATCAGCTTGGTGCTGTCGTGGCTGCTGTAGCCTTTACCGACCTAGAGAGAGGACAGACTTGCTTTGTGAATCACACCCGTGTTTCACTAAACTAAAAACCTGCTGTTCTTGAATAAACAACGAAGAAATCTACTTTTAAAGCCTAAACATTAGAAAAAAACAAAGAGATGAACCGAGAAGTCTATAAACGACAGACAACATCTACTGTTATAGCATCACATCAGTAAAACGGGGCTGGTCCAATTACAAACAAGCATTCAGTTAAAAGTCTGATAGGATCTGAAACCTTTCTTTGTGTCCTTGACAGAAAATCTCCAACTAAAAGAAAGTAAAAATAAACTAGAGATCAGATTTAAATTCTATCCTGGCTCATAAAAGATGGACGATGAGGCCGTCAATTCCTTTCAGTCTGCAGCAACAGTTGAGCTAGTTTGGGTTCATCCAGAAGCTGAGCCAAACACGTCGACACGACTGATCAAAAAATGTTCAAATAACTGCCGAAAAGTTAGGTCAATCTATCTGATAAATAAGGTTTTGATATCCAAACAATGTGTAAAACCAGCCTAAAATGTTGAGATTAAGGAACAAAAAATTAAGATAATCTGGCGGACAGGTTTACGACGACAAAAAACAAAAAAGTAAGACCAACAAGATGAAAAAAGTTAGAATACCAAACAAAAAGTTTAAAATTACGGAGCCCATAACCTGACATGGGGGAAAAAAAAATTTGTTCCCATAAAAATCATGTAATAAGTCATTCAAATTGACGGATGTGAGCAATACTTGAATTTCCATGTCTCTGTGAACCACAGTGGTTCACGAGAGGGAAAAAAATAAAAACAAGAATCAAACTATGGGATTTATTTATTATTGTCTCGATGAAAATAAGAAACATATCATAAGATTTGGGAGGCCCGTAGCAATCACCTGTCTATAGCCAATGGAAATGATGGAATCACAAAATATATTTTATTATTGCTATAACCCTTGTGCTATCTTGGGGGGTCAAAATGACCCCACCCTTCCATTGACGTGTTCTCCCTACCATGACAAAGGTGGATAAAGGTGGAAAGATTTCATGTAATCCATGGACACCAGTGAAGATCACAAATCATTGAAGAAAAAAGGTTCAGAGCACTGTCTAGTGGGTCTAGATGACCCCACTCCCAACGTAAACGTGCCTAGGATAGCACAAGGGTTACATCAGTTATCATATTTACAAAAAAGATGTAACCGAAAGCATTTTAGTTGATTTCCGGTTGAAAGGACGGGGTTTGTAAGAGGTCACAGTTATTTCTTGGGAACTAATTAGTTTATTTATTTATTTATTTATTTTTTAAAACCCATGTCAGGTCACGGGCTCTGTAGAAAAATATAACACCTGAACAATCAAAGATACCTGATCAAGTACTATAGCTGGGAAGCATTTCTGCAACACCATTCTGATCATCATCCTTACCAGGAAGACTGGTAGCTGGGTTTTCCCCACCATGTAGTATGACATCACTCCCACCACAGACAGGCCCTCCTCCGTGCTCGCCACATAGGACTTTTCGCCGTTGCTGTCGCTAAAGTAGATGACATGGTTGATGTTGCTGAGGTTCCTCAGCGAGCAGATGCCCCTGAAGACGCTGCCACACACCACCAGAATGTCTTTGGCGCTGTGAACCAGCAGCAGCTTGTTGTGATTGTTTGTGTCCTTCGCCTCCTCGCAGGCGGTGGTGACGGGCGGCGTGCACAGCCGGTTGTCAATCTGGGGCCCCGTTTTGGATTCGAACTCCACTTCGAGGTCAGAGTTCAGCTGATAGAGGGAGTTGACGGCGCCGACGTAGAGCCTGCCCGTGCGAGGATCGGAGACGACGTTATTGATGAGGGTTCTGACGGGAAACTCGGAATTCCCACCGAGGGTGGGGCTGAGGAAAACGATTTCCACAGTGACCATCGTGAGCGGCCACGCCCACCACCACTCCATCTCGTCTGTGGGGTAAAACAAGAAAAAATAAAGTTATTTGGTAAAATTAGTGGAAAATGTTATGAAGCGTTCAGAGACCAACAGTAAAACACAAACGTCACCTAACTGGAAAAACTACAGACACATTTATGATGAAGAACTTTATGAAGCAATATCTTTATGAACCTGATATTTAAATAACATTTAAGTGGCGAAAAAATGTTAAAATAGTAGTAAGACCAAAATAAAAAATTATGCGAGTTATTTTTGTGTTTAGGGTCAAGATTAGGCATCATGCTTGTTAAAATGAATCGTTAAACCTTTATTTTCTGTGTTGATGACTTGAAACAAAACAATTCCAATTGTATTTTTTATTTTGCTAGTTTCTTTGTCTATTCATTTATGTAAAAATGTACTATAAGGGTTAGGGTTAGGGTTACTATAAGGGTTAAGTTTACTAAATTAGGTTATTAAAAAAATACAATAAACTGGTTTATAAAAATTTCCAAAATAAAAGACTTGCTAACGTTTTTGCGTAAAAATCCCAATTTTTTTAAATGTGACTTAAATTGATCTCAAATTGGAAAAATAGATTTTGCTGTTTGTTTCAGCGTCAGATGTTAAATAATTAATAAAGCAGCTGATGCAAGAATCAAAACAAAAACAACAATTTTGTAAATAAAATACATTTTAAATTTATTTCAGAATCTTCAGTTTTTCACAAAAAATTGTGAGGGAAATTATTGGATTTTTTCCGAGATTTTAATTGAGCCAGATGGGATTACACAAGACAAAAGAAGAGGGGGCACACGGCAAAAGAGGAGACAGAGTGCAGCAATTAGCTGTTTGACATGGTGGATTTCTGCATCCATTAGTCTGAATGGGAGTGTTTAATTATAGCCATGGCCCGCGGCTGTAAAACAAGCCCTATAGGTTTGGGTAACATCGCCGTTATTACACTCTTTCTGGGTAAACAATGTTCTCCTCAAAGCCAGTTCTGTGGGCAACACTGAGATTATTTGAAGTGATTCACTTTCATGAACTTTTTCCCTTTTAATCCCACATAAACTGCCTCTCATTAGCTTCCTGTTCAATAAACCCGGATCGCTTGCAGCCACGTGGCGTTGGTTTATTAGCGCTTTCATGGTCGGGGTGTTTTACTGGGAAATCGCTGCGTTTTTTTACTGCAGCCATCGGATCATTCTGATGGTCAACTGTCTGTGCTTCAGCTCGCGGCAAATTCCATTCAGCTCGCTTCATTGCCGAGGGATTTATTAGTGGGAGAAGACTTATCTCTCTGCCCACCTGCCCCTCTAAATTACCTGTTCGCAAATATCAAGAGTGTGCCTTGGCTGCAGTGCGCTTTTTAAGATTACACCGGAGACATCGTTAGAATCACAACTATTGACTTTAAGCAGCCGCTGCAGCTCAATTCTAGGGTTTACTGGAGTCTCCAAAGTCTGAATTATCACTGAATTTAGCAGGATTTGATCAGATCCAACTTCCCTATAGGCTGTTAGAGCTGTGGTTTCCAGCACATCGCCAGTGGCCTCTGACATTAGAAGACTCTGGACTCTGGTTCGTGACCATCGACGCTGCATTGATAGTTTATCGTGTTTTGAGTCTAAATATTTCAGGGAGAACTTGGTGGGATCAACTAATCTGAGACTTTTTCGCACAGAGATAACAGAAGTGTACTTCGTCTGGTGTTTTCATATCTGACAGTTTATTGAGTTCTTCAAAGACGATGACTAACCAGCTAATTAATTTTAAAATGATCGGTATCAGCAGATGGGCCTGGTTGGAATCAAGCAAAAAAAATCTCAATTATTTGTTGAATCCACGCCTTCCGTGATTTTACTGCAAGTCCAGCCACAGAAAAGAAAATAGTTACATTTTTAGTAAAAGAAATGTAGTCTGGTTCTTCTAGAGCAATATATTTCAACCGTTTTTTTTAACCAATGTCCACTTTTCCTTTATAAAAATCTCAAAGCACACCACCAACCCAAGATGCCACTATAGTCTGCATCAACAACAACCAATCTTATCAAAGTGCCTTGAATAAAAAAGTATTTTACGATAGTTCATATTTCTACCTACTCTGTAGGAAACTCTGTTCTGTTTGGATGAACACAGATATAAAATCCTGATGATGGTAAATGTTTTTTAGACCAATCAGGTGGAATTGAGTAAGTTAACGCGGTACACCTGACAGTTTCACCCGGCACACTAGTGTACCACAACACACTGGTTAAAATACACGGTTCTAGAGGATCATTTCACCACATAATCCATGGTAAAAAGTTCACTGGTTCACCTAGTCGACTTATCTACAGCGACCACTCATTTTCCTCCAATGGTCCAACGTCTAATCCATCAATATCCATCAATAAATAATAAACATTACATTTTCTGTCTTTAAGGAAAAATGTTCTTGATATTTTAGTTTACATTGAGGTTGTGCAACCAGTTATTTTAAGCAATTGAGGTATCACACAGCAGATGTATTAACAATCCAAGGATTGTATGTACTGCAGTCAATCATCCAAACAACCTACCTACCCTACTAACCCAACCCCTTTATTTGTAGAGCACATTTAGAGCACAAGTTAAAAAAAAAAATCATAAAACACAATGGACTTAAAACAACAATAATCAATAGACGAACATAAGAAGGACAGAAGTGTTGTGGCTAATAGTTTGAGCAGGAACTTTACCATAGAAAGAGTAATAAATGTACAAATGATAAAGTCCATAAAACACTTAAAATACTCTCCAAAAATGGTGTCTACCGAATGATGTGCAGACCAGCCTCTGCAATCCCCTCAAGATCGTACTAGCTAAAATTAACCCATAAGAACCCAGACCCATTTTCCCAGAAAAATTGAATAACATGAAATGCACCACAAACCAAGTGGACCACTGAACACATCTGTGATATCTTTCCGTTACACTGATGTCACCATGGGTTCTTACGGGTTAAAAAAAAGGTCAAATGCACTGGTTGACGTAAATCATTTGTCAAAGCAGAAAAACTCCCACCTGTGCTCAATTTAAAATCAGGTCAATCATGGTAAAAGGTAAATGACGTGTACCTATATGGTGCTTTTCTACCTTTGCTGAAGGCCCAAAGTACTGGTGCCAACCAATAACCAACAAAAGCAACGTGGGGTTTAGTTTATTACCCAAGGACACTTCCACACATGGGCGGGCAAGTCAAGAACTGAACCCGCGTTACTGACGATTGAATAAGAATGCTGCAAACTTTCCCATCACCATGTTACAGACAACTGAGACAGAATGATCTGGAACTATGTTAGTTTGTATTCCTGTGTTAATGGTTGATAAAGCAGCTTGATCGTCAAACAGACAATTGATATTCACATTTATCTGCAAAGAAAAGGGAAACAAAAGCTGCTGCCAAATTCAATTACATAGATATGTGTTTTTAATATTAATATACATATAAATATTAAATGGTTCTGCCGGCTCTTGGCACAACAAAAAGGAAAAATAGATCAGCTTTCTCAGCTCTTCTCAAATTTTGCCAATCTTTCTAATCATGATGTAGAAACTATACGGAAATGTGCTCTTATTGTGAAGGAGTCGCTTCACATTAATATTTACGTTTTCATTTATTTAAACCTTTAACACCTGAAACATTGCTGGCAGCACCTAAATAACAGATGTTCTTTGACATACTGTGACTGTTTAAGCGATCAATGTGAATCAGCTGATTCTGAAGAGGACAAAAGCGGCGTTTAATATCGGCGCCGATTACACATTACTACTGTAGAGTGTTGCATCATGGCGCAAAACCACTTTTCTCCACTTCAGCCGTAAACAGTTGAAGAGTTACTGTAATTGAAGGGATGTCCCCATTAAAGCTAAAGCTTCAGGGTTAAAGGTTAATGGTCTGTCTACTGACATGACCCAAAAACAAGTCTGAAGTTGTAATCTCATAAAAACTAGAACAGGATTCAATGTTTTAGGCGATAAAACTGAGCAGATCAAACATGGCCAACGCTCCCAAACGATGACCTCTAGCAGTAATGAAAGAGTTTCTATGAATATTATTGCACTCATCAAAAAGAGAGACTCACCAGCTTCATGCTAAATGCGTTTTCCTGCTGGTGTTTAGGTTTATTGGGGTTGGACGGACTGCGACTCTAAAACATTAAATCTATACTCGCCGCCGTGTTTATCCTTCAATTTCTTTCAGCGATGCACTCGAGGCCGTCACAGATCCTTGCAGCTGGTAAAGACCGCCGTAAGCAATATTTCCACTTCCCCTCCATTCATCTTCTCACAACCTGCACCTTGTTTTGTTGCTCGGAAGCAGACCTGGCTGCACAAAAGGACGGCGCTGCTGACGAGATCACCCAAGTGTTAATTAAAGTCTGTACCACTTAGTTCTGGCAAAACTGTTGCTGTTCAGGAGCAGACACACCTTTGTCTACTGGTTTATTCCTGTCTTGACAGAAGATCCTGAACAGGAAGATGAAAGAGAAGAGGCGGGTTTGCCGGCGGAACACAGACAGCTTCTCCCCGGAAACCAAAGAAGCATTTCCCTTTGATGTGGCAGATCTTTAGCAGACCTTCTGAGGCAGGTGTAGGGAATAAACCTGCTGTGTTTGGTTATGGGATGCGAGAAATATGTGACTTAATGAGAGGATGCTTGGCCAACATAGGCGTAGATTTGCTGATCATTTCAACAACCACCTTCCCTCACTAAATTTTAAGATCCAGTCCGATCATCTTCTGCTCTATTGTCAAAGCGTTCCCAGTGCTGTTTTTATTATCTTTATGCCGTTTTTTGGCCAAAATGAATAAACCTGTGTTGTTTTTTAGGACATAGTTTCTGCAGAGCGGTAGTAATTCGGTAGAAAATTGCCTAAAAATGTGGGCTGGACTGCCGAAGTGGAGCAACCCCGCCCCCGTTCCCCTCCCCATTGGGAGCTCGGAGCAGGAGTAAGATATTGGTCACTAAAAAACGTAAGCATCAATACACAATTGTGCACAAATTAATACTCTAAGCACAATTTACAATAAAACCTATGAATACGACAATTAGTTTTATGTTTGACTCGTCTGTTTTGAATACGACTCTTGAATACGAAGTTTCCTGTGAACTCACTGTCAAAAGTACGTCACAAACAAAAACATTCAACTGAGTGAGCATTAGCTCTGAGCCTCATCTATTAAACTACAACAGAATTAAACTTTTTAGGATGTTGTTAATAATCATTTTTGTTAAGGTCCACTTAGCGTATTACATCACAAATAAAAACAGTTGTTTTTGTCAGCTTCTCATTCGGGATTTAAATAAAGAAATACTCAGAAATTCAGTTTAGAGCTTAATTTTCCACGTCCTTTATCGTTAGTAAATGCAAAAAAATGACCCCAAAACTCTCTTTTCTTTAAGTCCTGGTAAGTTGTGTATGAGGTCACTTTGACAGCCATCAGTGGGACAAAAGTGAGAGAAGAAAGGCAGGGAAAAAAATGCAAATGTGGAGATCAAATCAAGGAGCAGCTTTAACACAGCCAGACATAGAGCGTGACTGATTAAAGAACTGAGAACAAAACTTTGTGAAAGTCTGACCGCCTTCTGCCAAAAACTTTGCAGGGAAACTGAATCCAGGAATGTCTGCCGAAGCTCCAGCCAGGGGAATAAAGTCCGACTGATTTTCTGCCTCTGCCTAACCTCGCTAAGCTTTGCTCTTTCTAGTTTCTCTTCGGCGCTCACATCGCTCCTCTCCGTGTGCGCCTGCCTTCGCCTCCCAACCCGTGGGAACAGGTTCAAACAAACCTGGCTTTCTGACACAATTCCCCACAGACGGAGCCAATCTGAAACCAGCCCCGGCTCCATCTGTTTGAGTGATTCTGTATCCTGGAGTCTGTCCATCCGCACCTCCATAATACTTCCTTCAAAGACGCTTGGCAGCTCGTGGCACCTAATGTCTAGCTATCTGAAATCAATAGCAGCCAGCATTCAAAGACTAGAAACAGAGTAAACAAAGGTGAAGAAAAGTTAAAGGGTGTTTTTTTAAGAGTTTATAGCAAAAAAAAAAAAAAGGTTCAAAATATCTGGTATTTAAGATATAAAATACAAAAAAATGCATCTGACTTGTTTTAGAATTGTGCTTGTTCCCTCAAAACTATATCAGTAATCAAGAATACATCTCCAGATGTTTTCATCAAATAACTATTATGGGATGCTGAGAAACTCCTTTTTGTCTTATAGAAAACACATTTGAGAAAACTCCAGTCTGTCCACAGTAATCTTGAAAGGTTTGAGTGCCATGAAAATAGATCAGGTCTGTCTTGGACAATATTCTGTCTAGTCTGTTAATGCGGGATCCCTCAAGGTGATATGTTGGGGCCCCTTTCTTTTTTCCCATTAATTATATTTACAAATGCTCTTCTCTAGTGAAAACCTCGTATTTTTTTTAAATAACTAAGGACTATTATTTGTTATCTGCCAGAATTTCAATATATTTTATTTAAAATGTCCTATTACTTTTTTCAACTGTTCCCATGATTCTTTGCCAGACATTTCATTTGTCAAAGTTGACTTAATTATTTAAAAGTGAGCAAAGAAATGAAAAAGTTGTTGTTTTTTTTAAAGCAAGGAAAGCATTAGTTGGAATAGCACATTTTGTTGCGTTATGCGTCATTAAAATGAAAAGATTTATTAGCTGTTTTTTTATTTTGCCATTTGTTCAGTTATTGCAAGTCATCGCTATAATGATCACTAATATTGCACCAAATTTATGTCTTATGTTTGTATCTATTTACTCACTATATATCATACTTGCAATGGTAAATAAAAGCAGATATAACATGATTTTAATCACTAATCCATCTGACTTTGTTATAGATCCCGGCTGTTACAAAGAGGCGGTTTAAAGTTCAAGAATCTACGGCTTCTTCATTTCTGCTTCAACTCTATCCAAACTTCTTTTTATGTTGCCTGAAAGCGTTTCTTTTTTTAATGTGGGGATTTTCTGTGAGTTAGAAAAGCATGTATGGGGTCTCATTGACATTCATGCCCACCGCTGGGCATCATTAGCCATTCATGACATCGGGCCGGAGGAGCATTGAAGTTGACTGGTCAGGCCTGGGGGGGATATGAGGGCTGTGACTGGCGGGGCTCGGGGGAAATTGACTTCTTATTGGTGGTAATGAAGAAGCCTGGAGGAGCGCGTGGCTGAGGCGGAGAAGGCATAAAAACGAAACACAGAAGAGTGCGGCCACACCGAGGAGGGATCCGCTTTCCACACAACTCAATTTATGCTGAATAAACACAAACAGTCTGGAAGGAGGAAGGAAAATTAGAGATGTTTTTGAAGAGGCTCATGAGGCTACAGGCGCTCTGAGGAACAGAGTCTAACTAGGTTTTATCAAAGCACGAAACCATCAAGACAAAGAAGAGATGCTCCAAGTACGTCCACAGATGCACTACAGACGATATGGCCAAAAAGTAAAACTCTGATTTCTGATTTTAATCGATTTTTTTCTCCCTGTGGCGATGTTCCTATGGCTGGACTTTCCTCACAGCAGAAGTTACTTTTCTCAGTATTCATTGTGTGTGGGGGGGGTCATGTGTCATATTTGTTAATGGAGGGGACTGGGAAGGGGGAAGGGTGGGTTGGGTTTTTATTGTAATACTGTGTATGTTAAATTTTGCATTTTTAAAACACTTTTCTTCAACCTTTAAGCTGAAAAAGCTAATTTAATCATAACAGCCGAGTAAAAACATCATTAAACTTTTCATTTTTAAACTACAAATGATAAAACTAAGAAAATCTGATCAGACAGATGATTTGCTGAGTCACAAAGCAGGGCTTTGCGTTAATCTCAAAGCGTTGGAACGAAGTCCACTGATGGGACGAGCATTCAGAGGCAGATTAATGTTGAGAGTGATGTTCCAGAAGGAAATCTTCAAACAAAGCAACTCTCCTCTCTAAAGCACCAGCTGATGACATCTCAGAGCGGCACGAGGAGAGACCGCCTCTGTTGGGTCAACACAAAGACGCCACTGACCGAGAGGCCAGAGGAGAGCAGGAAACAACAGGTCACATGATCAGGGAAGAAGCGACGCAAAGAAGAAGTCTTGTGTTGACATGAATCAGTCTTTAACGTTCTTTGGAGGATCTAAAACACCAACTTACAGCTTTGATTTGCATCGTGTGATAAACGTCCCAGAGTCTGAGGAAGTCACCTGTCCTGAGCAGCATTTATGGTTGTGCATTTGTTGTCAAACTTCCCGCCACACACCGATGGTCACCCCCCCCCCCCCCCTCAATATAATGGATTCTAGTTCTGATGTGGCATCTGAGCGGTTGAAGATTTAGGCTTGTTATACAACTCGTTCATAGAAAAGGTTCTGCTTTGACTCTACGCTACAGACAAACAGAGCGTTCACATTTTTCTCTGAAAGCGGATGTCCTACGGCACATCCATGCCAAATTTGGTGGCTGAGACACAAAACGCACAACTTGTCTGAGACACCAACTGAACTGCTACAACCAGGAGGGTCATGTTAAGGATGGAAGCCGCGAACATTGAGGTTTGGGCGAGAAAATTCCAATCTTCCCTTGGACGTTTCTTTGTGGATTTCTTTTTAGGTTTGGAATTTATGAATCAGCCTTGAATAAGGAGCCTAAAAAGACTGACAGGCTAAAAGGTCAGTTTTTTTTTGTTTTTTTTTTGCTTGTTTAGGAAAGACATGTTTGCTTTTAGCTTGTATTGGTTAAAAACAAAAACCCTAACCCATTTCTGTAAAGAGTTTATGGTATAGAATGTTACCTAGCTATATCCTTTTACGGTTAACGATTCACCTGTTGCATGATTTTTTTTTTCTGTGTCTTGATTGGCTGTTGACCTTGTCAGTCAATCTCCTTTGTGCCGTGTCTGCCGTACAAAATGCGTTTGTTTTGTTTTTATTCTATATTTCCCGGAGTTCTTTTTCTATGAAAGTTTGAACTTTGAAAGTTATAAAAAGAGAAAAGTGAGAAAAGTCCATGTAAATGTTAATCCTAATTTGCGGATTTCAGCAATAATGTAACGACAGGGAGCCGGTTTAGCTCGTGCTGGTGTGCGGCGCCTTCCGTCCGTGAAACCAGGGTTCGACTCCGGGTTGCTCCCTGTTCCCTTCTCTACTTCTGTGCCGGTTCCAAGCCCGGTTGCTTTGAGAGGGTTGCGTCAGGAAGGGCATCCGGCGTAAAACATTGCCAAGTTTACCATGCGACTCGTTCGCTGTGGCGACCCCTGATGGGAAAAGCCGAAACAGAAACAACAACACCAATAATGTAACGAGAAAACGCGAAAACGCTGTAACATACACCAAATTTAAAGAACCACCTAGGTTCTTGTGACAGTGGAGAACAACCAAAGCACGAGGAGGTTGAAACGACACACTGTGATGAATCACCGACGTCAGAGAAGGTCTCCTGTCAGTGCAAATGTATTCAAGCAGGAAGATGGACCGCCTGGAAGGAGGGAAATCGATCTCCTTAAATAAATACGAGTCTCCATCAAAGCAGCGAAGGCTCTCTGCTGAGCTGAAGGGTGAACACGCGTGATCCCTCTCACGTGTACGTTGGCGTGTTCTGCGTTTTGCAAACTGAATCGACTGTGAGATCAACATGAACTCCCATGATCCTCCCGGTGGCACACTGATGAAAGCAGGCGTGTCCTCCAGTGTCTGTCTGCAACACGGCGCCTTAATTGCGACCCGGTTCCTTCAGAGGAGGGGAAACGCTGGGAGCTGCCACAGGTCCCTGCAGGGCGGGTAATGGATGTGGGTGTTGTACATCACTGCTGACTGCGGCCTGTTTGGCGCAGCGCTGCATTCAGCTCACATGAGAGCATCTGTCAGAGCGCCCGACATCTCTCAGCAACTAATTTTTCAGTCCTTAAGATGTGGCGATTGAAGATCTCTGCAGACTCCGCAGCAGATCTCCATCCTGATGGTGTTGTGATGTTTAAAAGCGGGCTTTACATGAAAAGATAAAGCCTGTCAGGTGTCCTGTCACAGATTTGAAAGAGGTGAGGATGGACGGATTGATTGCAGCTGAACTGAGGCGCCGCTGCGCAGAGGTGAGTCTTCTGATGAAACCTTTCAAAAAGAAACGCCCAACAAGACGTTTGTGTCACGGTTGCTTTTGCTTTTCTTTGCTCAATATTTTAAAATGTCCATCTTTTTTTTTTTTGGTTGGGGGGGGTGAGGAGCAAGAAAAACAGCTAAAAAAATATTGTGAGTTCACGTCAAAGCAACGTTCTCGGCCTTTAAAATATTTATTTTGCCCAAACTAAAATGCTGGTGGTTCTGGGAGAATTCTCCACTCCAAGCCTTTAAGAGCTGCTGTTTTTTTGTTTTTTGTTTTTTAAGGTCTACCCCTCATGAGCTGATTACCTGAACCAGGTGAGTTCCTCCAATTAGGAAGCATCATTTGCTTTTAAAGAGAGACAACACTTCTGGTCTGAGGAAAGTCTCATTCTCCAGCTCTGGACTTTTAAAAACACAAATGTTTGGATTGAAATTAATTTTATTTATAAAGCACCTTTCATGTCAAACACACAGCTCAAGGTGCTTTCCATAAAAAAACAAACAAGAATACAATAAAACCAATCCATACACATGTAATAAAATAATTCAATAAGCCCGTCATAATAAAAAACACAAAAAACAAGCAGAAGTAAAAGAGAAATGAAGGCAGAGAAATAAAAGGAGAACCCAGAAGGCGATAATAATTAGAGATTTCTTCAGTTTAAACATTTTTTTTTTGGTAAACAGTTTTTTAAAGAAACTCAAACTGACCGTCCCATCAGTAAAGGAAAACTCATCTTTAGTTTAGTATAAAATGACTGATAAATGCTGTTTAGACTAAACCAATATAGATTTGTGCCTCCCCCAAAATGGGCGGGACAGTTGGTTGACCCCGCCCCTTGACGGGGGCAAATGTATTAGATTTAAGTCAATATTCATTTATTCTACTATATTCTACTGTATGCGTGTATCTACTGTATGTACTGCAAACATTTCATCCTCATTCTAGTATAATAAGCATAAATCATTTGATGAGTATTTGTGCTTAAAATATTTACAAAACCTTCTTTCCATTTGGTTCATTATTTCTGCTCATTTTTCAATGAATCTGTGCCGAACGCAGAGCTTAAGTCCAAACAGTGATAATTACCGTGTGATTGAAGACTTTATGGACTTACCCAACTTCCCGAATGGAAATTTAAAACCACTTTAGATAATCTTTCTGTAAAAACCAGAAGGTATTTAACAATTGGATTAAAAATCTGCATCTAATCAGGTTAATCAGCTCTGAGGGAAGCTTACTGGGAAAGTGGACTTTGGGAAAATGTGTAAAAGACAAAACGGGTTGTGAAGGAAGCCGTGTGTCTGAAAAGCATCCAGCAGAATGGAAGTTAAGACGGGAAGAAGAAGAAGAAGCTCTTCATTAAAAGCTGCTCTTCTCTCCAGAGTGTTTTTTAGAAACAATTAGCGCTGATAACAGATGGACCTCTTCAAACCTGCATTTATTTGTGCATGTTTGGTTTTTTTTTAAATTGTAGTCCACCTCTACGAAAGAATAAAACAGTTCTGTTTCTGTGGGTTAGTGCGGCTCCTAATAAAAATATGTGTAAGAAGTAAAAGACGCAGAATGAAGGATTGTTCTTTCCAGCCAGAAGACAGATATAGCCTTCATTCCAGCTCAGATTAAAGGATTTACAGCAAAAAGCCTCATTATGGAGCCAAAGAAAGAGAGCGTGCCCTCCTTCTTCCTCTGTGCAGGCTGATTAAAACACATAGAACCCCCCCTCCCAGGCTAAAAGCTGCTGGAAGCCACTATAGACACGCTCACAGCGGCTCATTTAAATCCATATCCAGCAATAGTTTCATGAATGATTTGCTCTTGTTGCCTTAATTCAGAACCACACTTTCCAACAGCTCCGTGTTAACACGTGTTACTTCTGTAGACGAACCTCAATGACCTTCTCTGGTGGTAAACATAAAGAAATAAACACATAAATAGGGGCGGGGTGGGGTTGTATACATTTTTTAAGCAATTTTAAAGCTTGAATCAACCAAAAATATCCAGAGAGGCTTCAAAGAAATTAAACAAAGAGGCAAAAATAATCAATTATTTAAAAAATGTATTTTCTTTTAAACCATTTTTTAAGCAAAAACAAAATTTAATGATCCTTTTTATTGAAATAACTATTTTCTTGATAAAAGTTTCACCTTTTTCAATTCATACTAGTTTTTGAAAACTATTTTTTTTAAACGGCACCCAAAAAAACAAGTTAATAACCCCCAAGCATCACCTGGAGTTGAATAAAATACTACCTTTCCTCAAACACGTGATCATATCTAGACTCAAATCAGTTTTTTTCAGCCTTTTTCTCATGAAATTCAACAGTTTTATCACAGAAAAATTAACTTTTTAGGAATGACTACAGAGTTTGAATAGGAGGGCTGAAGCTGAAAGGCGCTCCAAATAAATCAAGTTTCAGGACGTGTTGACAAACAAGCAGACATTTTTGTTTTTATAGCAATTTCTATATTTTGTTCCAGGCAAAGATCTTTTTGTTGGAAAAAATTCCACCTTTGCTCATCTTAAATAGGTGATTTAAAAAAACAAATTCCTCTGGTTTCAAATGGAAAATTGACTAAAAAACTGAATAAGAAATTGAATGAAGTCATAAATTAAAATAGAATGGATCTTTTTGTATTAATTTTTAGTGTCAAATGTTTTCATAAATCAGACTTTTTTTAAAAAAACATTACGATCTCTGACATCCAGTTTTTTAGTTTGTGACTTTTTAAATGAAGGAGCGGCGCAGAAACGGCGCCGCTCACGATGCCTTCGCTGCAGGGCGGCTTCTCCGAGGTGCTGCTTCTTCAGTCGTAAAGCGGCGAGCCCATCAAAGCGGCCTTTATGCTCGGCTCCAAACTGCTGATCACATTTTGGTTTCCGGCTGACTCCCTGCATCTATTTTTGGGGGCTGGATTCCCTCCCCGGCACTCGGGGAGAACAAACATCACAGGAGAACACAGATGTTTCACATCCGACCGTTTGATAACGAGGAACAAGGAAGAGGCTTACAGCTGTTGAAATATTCCCATCTCCTGCAAATTAATCATCAGGATGGGAGGAAAATGACAGAATATTGATCACTGCTGCACATCAGAGAGACGCCAGTCTGCTGCAAGGTGGAGCGCCCCCCCAGTAGAAAACTCCAAAGGTTTAGTGTCAAAGCGACACACACCTGGACACACCTGTTTATTCCTGACCCGTTCCAGCTACATGAGGCTTTAGCCCCAAATCCCAATTATTGATATGAAGCTTAAATTTGAAAGGTTATTAGCAGCAGAGTGGCGCTCTGCCAGCGCCTCTGTGGAGTTCTTCTACACAAACGTTTGTTTGAAACCTACTTTTATGTTCAGCTCAAAGCGACAAAGATGCATTTAAAGCCTCAAAAGCAGCGAGAGAAAGATGCAACTTCTGGCTCCGTTTGTTCAGCAGATGTTGCTCATGTTACGCTCATTTGCAGCTTATTCTGGACTGTAAATCACTCCGCTTTGTGTTCAGACTATTTCTAATTTACTGTGTGGAAAGGGAGGGGCAACAAAAGCCGCTTACAGCTGTTATACCGACGACAAAAACAGCTACCAGAAATGTAAACGGTGTTTGGTTTAGGGATCACACTAACCCAGTTTATCGTTTGAATTCAAAACTAAAACATGGAACGGCAACGGTACGAAATGAGACATCAATGAAAGGGAATCATCAGAAACAGGAAGAGGTAATCAGACTGTTTGATTGACTAAAGGAGATCCTTTGTATGTGGGGTCAAATAGAAAAAAGAAAAGAAAAGAATGTAAAATTTTTTCCTGATACGGTCGCCGCCATGTTGGAACCAGACAATGTCAGAGTTGGTCTGTATCATCACTGGACATACTGAACCCCCCCCCCCGGCGTATCAAGCAGTAAGTACCTGCTGGCACCAAGAAGCCAAAATCCCATAGAGTTCTATAGAGAAACAGGCAGATGTTACTTAGTCATTCTATTGGTCAGAATAAATATTCTCTGATACCTTTTCCTTAACATCTTCTTGTTAATCCTTATTTTATTTCTTTATTGGATGTTACTCAAGTCCGAGTTGCTTTCAGTGGAAGGGTTGTGGACTTCGAACAAGCTTACTCCTAAATGTCTACAGTAGTTGCCCCAGAAACGGGACTGAGACCAACCAATTACTGTCGATTGGGTCCAAATGGCTGTGCCCGTGTCACGGGAAAATAGCGACTGTATTGGCTTCATTTCGTTGGAGCCAGAAGTGATGTATTTGAGAATAGAAGACGTCACAACCACTTTGTCCAGTGAAATACGAGTCTATAGTCAGAGTCATTGTTTCTATGGTAACCACTCTGGCCAATCAGGAGTGAGCTTGTTGGAAGGCCACACCCCTACCCAATGTCTATCGTTTTGAACGTTGGATTATGAGGGTCAGTAGGCTCCACCTACTCTATTGAGGCATCTGATTGTCTAATTTATAACTTGAATAACTTGAACTACAGACAAATTTAATGGGGGAAAAAAGAGGATTATCAAGATGTTTAAAAAGATATCAGGGCAAGAAGGACTGACCAATAGAATGACTGAGTAACATCTGTGTATTTCTCTATAGAAGTCTATGGGATTTTGGCTTTTTGGGACCAGCAGATACTTCCTGTTTGAAATGCGGGGGGGGGGGGTACGTGTCCGATGGAGACACAGCGGCATACGCTACATCCTAAACTTCTGTCCAGGCTTTACGCTTCATGTTACAAACACACACGACTCTGGAGGAAGATGGGAATCTGATGGTCATTCCTCTAGCTGCCTGCTGGTGTGTTCTCCCCAAAAACATTCCCAAAAGTGCACAAAAGCAGGATGTGTCCGATTTCACTGAATTGTCGAGCTCTTAGTGAGGAAGGTTTCATTTTTCAAGATCCCACAGATACAAGCTGCAGAAATCCTCTTTTTCTTTTTCTTCAGGATGCAGATGCTGAGCCAGCCCTGGAGTCAACGCTCCGCTGCTACAGTCTGTGCTGTCAGAAGACGAAGAAGAAGAAACCGTTTCTCCACGTTTCCAGCTCTCTAAAACGGGAAAACGCCTGAGTGGAAGAGACTTTTACAGTCTGGATGTTTAGTGCCGCTCCGAGTGGGGGGCTTAAAGGGCCTCTGATCCTCACACCCCCAGCAGAGAAGCACAGCGGGTCAGGCAGCAGCCGCTACCTCCAAAAGCTGCTGCAATCTTTGATTATGAAGGGGTTTGTGACAGCAGAAGCAGGTAGACCTCTTCCTGTTTTACAGTCTGGGGTGTGCACGTGTGTGTGCACGTGTGAGTTTCACCCCGCTCGTCCTCGCTCTGCTATCTGACAGCCCAGATTGTGATTTTTAGCTGAGCAGTGCTAATCTCTTGTTACAATATGAAGAGCTGATTGCAGCACGGCACGGGTGTGAATAAGACTGTGTGTGCGCGTGTGTGTGCATGTGTGTGTGTGCGTGCGGACATGCATGTGTGTGTGTGTACACGAGATAGCAAAGGGCAGATAAGATGACAAGGTGAGGCTGCAGACGTGGAATTAAGCTCCGGCAAAAAGGAGCAGTGTGTCTTACTGAGGTTAAACAAGGTTATTGTGGATGCGCACATACACACACACACACACACACACATGTACAGTAGGAATGTTTTGACTGGGTCCTGGCTCGCTTTGTCCAGAGCTATTATAGCTGCTGCGATGCTGAGATAAAGCGCTGCAGGAAGCGCAGAGGCCTGCAGGAAAACTGCAGCGGAGTAGCAGCCTTTAATGAACCACGCAGGGCTGAGCCAACACGCCAAGATCCTTATCCATCAGAGACGCCGGACCGTGCTCAAACCTACAGATGGAGAGCAAACATCCAACCGCGAGAGACAGTGCTGCTGCTTCACAGGGAACAGCTGTGGAACATCCGACCACCTCTGAGTTTAGGACGTCACGAAAAACCCCAACGTCTTATCTTAACGACAAAAAGATGATGGTTTAAAAGAAACAAACAAGAAGGGATTTTTTTAGTACAAAAACAGCAACACACACAAAAAAAGCACATATTTAAAGTACATTGGGGAGTGGGGGGGGGGGGGGTCCTTAACATGAACTCTTACATGTACAATATTACTGATCAATACTGCGATGAAGAAATGTCATAAATAGCAAAAGAAAAAAACAAACCTTTCCATTTCACTGCAACATTTTTGTTTAAAACAATAACTTTATTAATATGTTAAGTTATAAGGAAAGAACTTGTATGTCAAGGAAACATACCAAAGAACAATCATCTACCATCTTACCTGTCCAACAACTGAGCAAACAGATGAGGACTGAAGGCCTTTTGGGTTGGACAGGTTTTTCTATCACAAAAAGAGCTTATATTTCTACGGAGCCCGTGTCCTGACATTAAAAAATTAAAATATATCTTGTTCCCACAAAATAAATATCTTGTTCACACAAAATACTATTCTGTTCCCACAAGATAATAGTTTGTTCCCTCGAAATGATTAACCTGTGCAAACGAAATAATTAATTCCTGCGAACGCAATAATTATTCGTAAATCATTCATAAACACGGATATGCTCTCCGTTCGGCCGCAAAAGCCGCTTCCAGCGGTAACTTCCGTGTCTCTGTGACCCACATTCGTTCAAAAAAGGAAAAAGGAAAACAAGAATGATCAATTTATTATTGTCTCAATGAATATAAAAAAAATATAAGATTTATGATACCTAGGCTGCTTTGCCATACGATTCACCGGACATAGCTCCTAGCTTCGCCGCGGAGCTCTTTCGCTTGTCATGCCGGCACTCGGGCAGCTGGCTGGCCGGTAGACAGACAGCCAGCAGATATTGTACTTTAGGGTCGAATAGGAATAATAATATTCAGGACTTGTCTTTTAATAACATACTCTTTAATAGTCGCTTTACATTCGAAGGCTAGTAGGCTACCTGCTAACTAGCCGATCATTTATCCTGTTATTTACCTCATAGATTTACAGCAGATACCTTCACATTTCTGTCTGTGTGTGTCTCATTCCATTGCATTGAAGACACAGATGTTTAGAGATCAGAATTATTTATTTTAAAAAGCATCGGTAATCACGTTCATTCACATCCTGGTACGCTCGCCGTCCATCTTGCTGCAAAAGCCGCTTTCTGCCACTACTTCCGTGTCTCTAATAGCATTCAAGAGGGGTAAAAATAAAAGCAAGAATGATCGATCTACAAAAATGAGAAAAACATCATAAGATTAGGCTGGCTGCTTCGCCTACCGGACTTAGCTCATAGCATCACAAACATGGATGTGAGCAATATCCCGTCATGCATCACGCATACCCAAGATGCATTTTGAACAGCCAATCATTGGTCTTGTTGTTACACTTCAGTTACAGGGACACAGTGATTGGTCGAGGTGCACTTTGGGATATTGCTCACATCCGGATGTGATGCTAAAAGCTACGAGCTAAGTATTATAGCTTTTTTTAATATTTAAAAATCAAAACTGCAGAAATGGGGTGTGGCTTTTAAGCTAAACTATGTCTATTGACTGTATCTGAGAACTGGACCGAATGAGTGTGACGTCACACACAGAAAATGGCTCCAGCAAAATTAACTCAATTCAGTCGCTATTTTTTCGCAATAAGGACGACGCCTTATTAGAACCAGGTGTCGTCAGTTTCCAGTGATTGGTCCGAGTTTGTCTGGGTCAATGTTTTTATATGACACTACTCTGGCCAATCAGGTGTGAGCTTGTTGGAAGCCCACACCCCTACCACTGAGAAGCAGGCTACACAAAATCTGTCAAACATTTTTAACGTTGTGCGTGAGTACTTTTATTGAGGAATCTGATTGGTCAGTTTATAGCTTGAATAACTTGATCTACAAAAAAAGAGGATTATCAAGAACATGTCAAAAAAAGGTATCAGAGCTAGAACGGTTATTCTGACCAATAGAATGACTGAGTAACAGCCGTTTTTCTCTCTATAAAAGTCTATGTGATTTTGTCTTTTTTGGAGCTATCAGCCACTGTCAACTTCTGAGATCCAGTCAATGTTCAGACCATGCAGTCCTGAAATGTGGATGTCAGTCAGTTTTCTTCCTGTCTGCCCTTTCGTTCTCAATTGCAAATGCTGCCGTGTCACACACCATTCAATAGGTGGCAGTGCAGTGCTGTTTTAACGCCTTAAAGTTACCAAAATAAATGAAACGTTTACTGAACGGTGCTCTGTAAGCTGCATTTTTAGAAATATAAAAACTGATACTGACACAGAGAGGCTGTATCAGCAGCTTTAACCCTTGTGCTATCCTAGGCACTTTAACATTGGGAGTTGGGTCATCTAGACCCACTAGACAGTGCTCTGAACCTTTTTTCTTCAATGATTTGTGAACCTCACTGGTGTCCATGGATTACATGAAATCTTTCCACCTTTATTCACCTTTGTCATGGTAGGGAGAACACGTCAATGGAAGGGCGGGGTCATCTAAGATAGCACAAGGGTTACACAGACACTGGGTCGGAAAAGTGCTTTCATTTTCCAGTATGTGTCCGGTTCTAACAAGCCTTCTTTAAATGTTGATTACACAAACAGATCATAAAAGCCATTTTATTCAATGGGAACGTTAGACGGTGGTATGAGGGGCCGTATAAGACATTATTTATTCTGAACCATTCACATTCATACATTCTTGCTCTCACAGTCATATATACTCTCTTTCGCATACATATATTCTCTTACGCATCCATATATTCTCTCTCTCACATTCATACATTCTTGCTCTCACAGTCATATATACTCTCTTTCGCATACATATATTCTCACTTGCACATTCATATATTCTCTCTCTCGCATGCATATATATTACTTTACACATACATACATTCTCACTCTCATTGTCACTCTTAAAAAAGAATGTATGTATGTGAAAGACAAGTATATATGAACGTGTGAGGAAGAGTTTATATGTGTGTGTGAGAGAGGAGTATGCATGAAACGGAAGTTACTTTGGATGAAAAGGAAGGCACTTTGAATGAAAAGGAAGGCACTTTGCATGAAACGGAAGGCAGATGATTTCTCGTGCTCTGATTTGGACGAGAGGCCGCCACCTCCCATTTTGAACACACTCTAAACCCTATCACTTGTACTGACTCATAACTATTAAGGTTACACAACTTAAATGTCATTTTGTAGTTGATTCAACTATAAAGTATTAAGCTCTATCAAGATTTTTTCAAATTTAACTTAACAGTGCTAAATATTTTAAAGCTTATTTGTATCTAGCACTCAAAAATTTTAAGATCCCTGAAGTAGCGTCATGACGTCATCACGTACTGGTGGGAGGGTCTTTCGTTTTCTCTACGTTAGCTCAGGTGGCCATGTTGGATTTGCCGAATGCGAGTATGCGACGTTTGAAATTGAAAGTCGAGCATTTTATTTTTCTGCAAAGCGTTGCGATTTCGTCCCGCTTCAAGACGCCCCAACCTCGGGTTTTTTTTTTCATCCGCCTCATCGCTGATGGTGCCGTCTTGTCTTCAGCCCTGATTTAATTTGGTAAGTATCGTTCATGGTTTATTTTGAATGAATGCTTTACAAATGCTCTTATACTACCGTAAATGTGGTTTACTGTTGTTTAAACATATGTGTGTTATGATTGTTTTAGAGCTTAATGTGGCAATGTATACATGATTAGTTTGTCATAGCAGACGTATGGCGAGCCAAACCCAAAATGCATTTCTGCCCGTAAGTTACGACAGTGATGAGGTTTTTTTTTTTTCAGAGGTAGAAATGATCTGTTATGCTGCAATCACACTAAACATGATCCGCGTGTGAAATTCGCGTTGGAGGCCTCTGTCTGTGGCTAAAGTTTGCTGCTGGACATTTGTCCAAAAATGTCACTCAAAGCCTCTAACGGTTGTGTGGGAGGAGCTACCGCCAACAGTTTTAAGCCTGGTTGCTACATGGAAGCATTGGGTTTTGAATGCAGCTTTAAGCTTTTATAAATCACTGATCTCCGTTATAAAAAAAGGTTTTTGTAAAAATAAATTAATCAACGTGCTCGTGTTGTGTTCAGGTACCGAACTACAGAGTGTTCAGTGTTTCACCTCAGGTAGACGCCAAGGCCAGCCAGGTAACTTGTCTCAGTTATTTGTCTAGAGCTATTTTAAAAAAACAAAAAATGCAATAGGTTGTGTAGTGCAATAAATGTTTTTTGATCAGAATATAATTGAAACATTTTTTAACATTGAAAAATCTCTTTTGGACTTTTTCAGATACTGAACTTCAGAAACTGAACTTCAGAAAGTTCACCAGAAAGTCACCATTTCACCAGAAAAGAGGTGTCAGTGGGTGAGTTTTATACTTATTTAATATATTCATCCTGAACTATTACCATTATTAGATTTATACGGCAGCATGGAAACATTTATGCACATTTTAACTAGCCAAAGGTCTAAATAGAGCTGAAATTATTTACATTTGAACTAAACATATTTAGATTGCAGGCTGAAGGTGGCACAATGGAATGGAGGTGCAAGTTGTGTTCTGTTACTTTGGCACTATGCAGTACTACATATAATACTGCAGTACTACATAGCAAATATTCCAAAGTGTTTCCACTGCCATGTATGTGGAAACACTTTGGAATATTGTCATGTCTTTATGACAGTATATTACAATAATAAAATGATGTTGCATTAGCACCATTCCATCATTTGAAACCATGAAAACTCATCTGTCAAGATCTGAAATGGATTTATGTAGAGTAGATGCAGTCAGAGGAAATTGTGCAGTTTTTACATGTTTGTGTAACTTAAAGCTGCCCTTTTCTGAGACTAAGTCCACCAAAACAGACAGGAACTGGCCAGCTTGGTTAGGATTTATGACCTCCAGGTGAATTTCTAATGTGCATAATTCAAAAACGGATAACAGCTGTAAGAAGCCAAGGTGTAACTTGCCTTAAAAATGACTTTGGGTCTTTGACCTGAAGTGGATCATGCCATGAACACTATTGTACTCTCACTAGAAATAGACATCTAGAAAAGGTATCATTTTATTATTTCTTAAAGTTCCTTAAATAAATATTGGAAGTGTTTGCTCTGCATTTGCTTCAAAGGTAATGGATATTTCTTTTTATTCTTTTAGGACCAGCGTGACGTGAACATGAGACGGGCACTTGTCCTCCTTGCACTTCCTGTTTATCTGCATGAAGATGCCTCCAACTTCTTCAAGACCTGTACAGTAAGTGCAAACGACTCCCTGTCAATGGTTTTCACTAATCCTTTAATATTGATTGAGATTTTATTGAGTGACATAATAAATAGGGCAATTGTTTGTAGTTTGTAAACTGAGTGATATTTTTAAATGGTTTTAAAAATGAGATGGAAGATGAGACGAACATCAGGGACTCCTGATTGGAAGGAGTGGGAACATTTTCGTTTACCTTTTTCTGCTCCTGATCCATCATTATTTGAATAAAGAAAAATGAAGCTTTAGTCTTAAATTATTTTATAAATGTCCTTCAGAAAAATGCTAAAGAACTTTTTAAAAACACAATTTTAATCGGAGTTGGTCCTTAAAACATCATAGCCAGTTGATTAAAAGCTAACAGAATGTTAGCATGAAAAGATTCCCATTGACAGATGGCAGTAATGTCAGTTTTGGACATTAGTGTGATGAATATCTTTGAGGGTCTGAACTCATCTGTGTTTTTTGTTTTGTATTTTCCAGAATACCAGACCTCACAGACACTGCTGTGGGTATCTTCTCAGTTGTCGTGGTGACGCTCCTGATGCTGCCGTCAGTGGTCCCACACATCTGGCTGACTAATCTCTTCTAACTCTTCGGGGACATCTATGCTCTGGACCTACAGCACCCCAAAAAACTTGAACTTGCCTTCATATTTATTCAGAATGCTGTCTTGAACCTTGAGGACAGCAAACCACTGAAAGGACATTTATTGACGCTGAAGAATGTTTCGTTGAGTGAGTCTTCCAGAATGGACTATTTGTTGGTTTAAGTGTTATGTAACTAATGTGTTTTGTTGTGATCATTTGCTTTTTCTGCCGTACAATACAAAACCAACTCTTTTTGTCAATATGTTGTGTGGCACTCTTATAATGCAGTTTTATTGCACTTATTGTTTCTTCATCCTCTTGATATTTGTGCTTTTTTTTAAAGAGCAATTAAAAAAAGTGTATTATGCAATCACTATTGTGTGGCCTTCACGTTTGTTGGTTTTTATCAATGTTAGCCTTTAAAATGTAGTGGGGCAGTATCAATATCTCTGTTTAGAATACATTTTAAGCTGAAGAATTTTAAATATTTTCAATGCTACACATTTAATGAGTTAAAGAATTTATAAAGCATTTGAGTGAATTTTACATATTTTATGAGTTGAGTAATATAAAAATATAGTTAGTTAAAGCGTTTTTTAGTTGGAAAATATTAAAAACTTTAAGTAAATAATCTCTCTTTTATAAGTTGAGGAATCTTAATATTTTTTATATGAAATAATACAAATGTAAGCCAACTGACAATATGAATTTTAATAAATGTTAACTTAAAAGTTTAAATAATATAACTTAACTGTTGCGTAATCTGTTACACAATAATTTTTAAGTTCAGTCAACTCGCTAGGGATTACAGTGCAGACGCTAACATGAACCAGCAAGAAATCCCAAATTAACAGACTTGTGCTGTGGAAAGGTATGTTTTTCAGCTAGCAGAAATAATCAAAGTATCCGTTCTCTGTTTCAAAATGAGATTGCCACAAAACCGTATGTTATCTCATACTGGAACAGCTTTGGATGTAGAATTCAGTGGGAAAAGGTTTGGACCCTGCCACAAAAGTATTTCATCACCAATAAAATCAGAGAAATTTCTTTCAAAATTCTTCACAAATTTTATCCAGTGAAACATTTCTTTACTAAGTTTAAAAAAGATCTGGACATAAACTGTTCATTCTGTCATTCCTCACCAGAAACTGTGCCTCATCTTTTTTGGTTTTGCTCTTTCACTCAACTATTTTGGAAAGATGTGATACATTTTATAAGAACTCATCTATGTGAAGATTATAGATTATTTTACGAGCATATTATTTTTGGATATTTTACACAAGAAAGACTTAATGCAGAAAAAATATATGTAGTTAATTTACTTATAATTATGGCTAAATACTTTATACACAAGTGTAAATATGCAAACAAAAAAAACGTGTTTTATGTTTTTCAGAAAGAAATGGTTTTGTATGTGAACAGTATTAAATCTTCCACTAACAAAAAAGCTGTCAGAACAGTTGAAACATGGTCTCTCCTGAAACTTTAACAGATTCCTTTGCCTTATTATTTTTGTTTTCTTTTTGCATAACCTGTTTTACATGGTTATCATTATGTTTTTTTGTTCATTCTCATGGCGAACGTGAAGATTGTATTTTGCACACAGTGGAGTTTTGTGTTTGGTATTTTGTATGTGCAAGATATTGTTAATAAAGTTTATTTAAAAAAAAAAACGAACCGGCATCAAGTAGCCACGGGGGTCCTGCAGCCATCGGAACCTTAACAAATATTTCATCTCCACCTCACCGTTGCCTTTTTTAAGAAATGACAGCTGGTTTTCCCACATTTATATGTAG
Source organism: Oryzias latipes (assembly GCF_053564925.1). NCBI lineage: Eukaryota > Metazoa > Chordata > Actinopteri > Beloniformes > Adrianichthyidae > Oryzias > Oryzias latipes. Next base: position 23,763,543 of record NC_136259.1, read on the forward strand.
TTATGGATCGAAAACAAGAGGAATTTGTTTTAATGTAAATGCGTGTTCCAGCGTCTACAGGAAGTGTCGCCCATAATTCACGCAAAGGCTCATGGGGGCTAGGAATAAGGTGGATACGGATTTTCTGTTTCGGTGGCACTTCTATTACCATTATTGGTATTTGAGACATTCCTTTGTGTCTCTAGAGATGCAGACAGATTTGTGACCACTTGAGGTGAAGATAAAATATTTCTTAAGGTTCCGATGGCCTTCTTATTGGTTCGTGTTAGCGTCTGTTCAAAATGGGAGGTGGCGGCCTCTCGTCCAATCAGAGCACGAGAAATCATCTGCCTTCCGTTTCATGCAAAGTGCCTTCCTTTTCATTCAAAGTGCCTTCCTTTTCATCCAAAGTCACTTCCGTTTCATGCATACTCCTCTCTCACACACACATATAAACTCTTCCTCACACGTTCATATATACTTGTCTTTCACATACATACATTCTTTTTTAAGAGTGACAATGTGAGAATGTATGTATGTGTAAAGTAATATATATGCATGCGAGAGAGAGAATATATGGATGTGCAAGTGAGAATATATGTATGCGAAAGAGAGTATATATGACTGTGAGAGCAAGAATGTATGAATGTGAATGGTTCAGAATAAATAATGTCTTATACGGCCCCTCATACGGTGGAGCAACTTTTTAGTTTATGGGGTTCCTAAAAGGACAGAATTATGGTTTACAGAATAATAAAGAGTAGACGAGGAAGAATAGGAGATGAATAAAGATGAGGACGATGAAGCTGTCAGGTGTCTTTGATACTCAAGTTTGGGAGTTTTTGTTTATCCGGGTTTTTATAAAATGACATTTTCTTGATCATCGGAATCGCTCAATTGCGACAAACATCCATGAATCATCTGAATCAGCTGCCTTGTTAAATCGGCATCAGGGAGCAGCGTCTCTTCATCAAGCAGAAGTCTGAGCTGCATCTCTGACAGCATTAAACTTGGATTATGAAGTGAAGAAGACACAAAGAGCTGCAGGGGTTTTTAATAAAAACTTTGCCTTCATTTCCCCTCGAACTTGGCAGGCCACAGCAGCCAGATATGACTTTCCCGCCGAGGACTCTATAAAGCAGATCATTACCGCGCTGTTATCCAAGTATTGCTTCAATATGCACTGTTACATAACATCCAAGTAAGTCAGGATTGAGCCGCCACACAGCTGCTTTCTTTATCCGTCCTGATGCTGCAGATCAGCACCATCTCCATATCTCAGCTCTTTAACTAGGACTTTTCTGGTGAAGAAACAAACGCAGTGTGCAATAATTTAAGGGGCTTACTGTTCGTGGGGAAATAGGAGCTCTGGAAATGAAACTGTGCCACAGAAGAGGAGATTGGGTTTTTAACTGAAGGTGATTCAAGGATACAACTGTTCAAAGATTTTCATCTCTAAAGCGCCACACATTCAGTTGAAACCCCTCACCTGAGTTTAAGTAGACAATTTGAGCAACTCAGTGTACTAGTGGTAGAGTGTCCGCCCTGAAACAGGTAAGTTGTGGTTTCAAAACCATGGTCAAAGACCAAATGTCTCCCTGCTTGATGCTCAGGATTAGTTGTGTCAATTTTGGTCAGACTTGAGCCGTTTAAACCACAAATTTCACACACCCGACGTATGAGACTAACTTTTGTGAATTGTCTGCGTGAAACAAAAAAAAAGAGAGACAACTGCACGGCCAACAATAAAAAACAAGGAGTTGATGGGAGAATGACTCACTGAGGTTTAAAAAAAAAAAACTCTTGACTTTATTGTTTAGTGACTTTTTTGATGCTACTCCTTCAAATGATCTAATGACAAATTTTGTGGGGTTTTTTTCTTGTTCTTTCCGAGTCTGTTCTTTAAAAGATGACTAACCAGTTGAGTGGCCTTGGAGTGCCCCCTCTGACTGGTGGGCTCAAATCCACGATCACGTCATTAAAGGCTCTACCAATAGGAGCCAAGCCTCCCTGCTCGCCAATGAGCATTAAAGGTCGGGTTGCGGGTTAAACCAACCAATTAGCCGGTTGGATACAGGTATTACCTTGTTTCTCCAAACACAACAGACATTAAAGTTTCAATGAGAAGCTGCTTTGCATCAATTAACCAGTGGAGGGGTAAACATGACAGTCTGGACTGATTGTGTGTGATATAAAGATTGCTGTGAACTTTTCAACTGATCTCTGGAGTGTTGACAAACCCACAGGGGCAGGAGAACCGGGAGAGATTGGTCATTTTCTCCGGCTTTTATCTGATCCATCATCTCGAGGTTGAACGGGAGCCATTTCTCTATCCCGCACTCACACAGCACCAGGTCCAAATCCAATTATGGAGAATGCTGGTGGAAAAATGCCTCGGTTGTCTCTTTTGGTCACACTCTGGACTTTTACTTAACCCCTTTGAAACAAATGCTTGGTGTCATTTCTGCATCGGTACCTTAGCCAACAAATTGGCCCAAGTCACTACTCTTCAAAAGTATGAATGCCCATAAGCATAACTCAACGATTGAAGGGATTTATAGGGATCAAAGGACAATAAACGATTTCAGGACAAAATACAACAACAGTACCTGTTTTCAGTGTTATCGCAGCCACAAAAATGAGTCGAAAAAAATCAAAGGAAAGAATCCAAGCTTCCACTCCTTCCAGGTTAGATGTGGATTAGGATTGGCAGAAAACACCCAGGATCCGCAATATTCCTCCAGATCAACAGAGTTAAGAAATTCAAATGACAGAGTTTGTACTGTTTTTCATCAAGAGCGCCAACGGGGCCTTACGATGGCGTGGCGATTTCAGCGTGCCGCACAGTGCCACCTATATAAAACCGAAAACCTTGTGTTCCACTCATATCGTGTTTTTGCAATTAACTGACAATATATAAATTTAGTTTGGTAAAATTAAGGGAGTTTTGCTGCAACTACAGCAGCAATGCATGATTATGGCATAAAAATAGCTTCTTTATGATCTAACAAGTCTTTATGGGCTGCTTGGACTTTAATACAAACATCGAATGATGTCTGTGTTCCACTGTGTCAAATTTTAGAACTTTTTGAATTGATAGACTTTTTTAAAGTTAATTCTTTTTCATGTCAGGAAAGTACATTTTGGAGTTATATCAAGTGTTGATAAATAAGGCTGAATTGTCCAAAACATTTCCTAATTTTCATAATCTAACTGTTCAACATATACTGTACATTTATCCATCTGTTTGAGAAAAAAAAAAAAAAAAATTTCCCTTTAAATAATCCATCCAGCAGATTTTCGTAATGGTAAACAGCTTATTCATGTTAGCATTTTATCCTTGCGACTGATAATTCTCATTTTTTCCCATTTTTTCAGTAGTTCAAGCTTTTCAAGTTATAAACTGGCTATTTGGATGTCTCAATAAAAGTAGGTGGAGCCTGCTGGTCCTTACGTCCAATGTTCCATAAAATTTGACAGATTTTGTGTGGTACGCTTTCAAGTGGTAGGGGTGCGGCCTTCCAACAAGTTTACTCCTGACTGGTGAACGTGGTTGCCATAGAAACATTGAGTCAGATCAACTCGGACTAATCACTGGCTACGCAGGATTTCTGAATTCAACTTGGCGGCATCCGTATGGCGAAAAACAATGGCGACTGAATTGACTTCATTTGGATGGAGCCAGAAGTAAACGTTTTTGTATGGATGACGTCCAGTTGTTGTGTACTATCAATGGTCACAGTTTAAGAACAAAAAAGCCACGCCCCAAAAATAAAAATTAAAGAAATGTCCACCCAGAACAGTTGTCTTCAATTCATAGAAGTTTATGACAGGGAAGACTGTGAGCGTGGTTATTTCTATTGTAAAGTTGGACTGTTTTACATTGAAGTGAATGGGAACAGACTTCCAAGCCACCTGCTGTTTGGTTGGTGAACTGACCTGGCTCCATGTGTTTTTGCTTTCAAACAGGAAGTGCTACCCCTCCTGGAAACTTCTACGTTCACCTGCCTTTCAACCAAAATGTTCATACTCAAGTGAAAACGAGAAAAGGTTTAAAAAAAATAACTTCTAATCGGGAAGGAGAGTGTCACGAAAAACTTTCAGGGAAAAAAAACAAAAGTTTTGTAACTATGATGAGAAAAGGCCTCTGAGGCTGCAATAACAGAAGAATCCAGCCTTCCACCATATGTGAAGCAACGAAGTGGAGTTTGATCGAGCTGATAACACTGCAGCGAACCCGACTGATTTAACAATAAACCCCCAATCCAATGGCATCGTTCCTCGTATCAGAGGTGGACTCCACGTGTGATTTTTAATAAAGGTACAAGAGCAGCCCGAATGTCGCTTTCGTCTTAGCTCCCAAGGGTCTTTTCATTTAATTTACTTTCCATCACCCGTCTCTTCTTCACCTTCTTATTACCTTGTAACCTCATTCTTCCTTTTCATACTCTCATTTTCTTCGCGGATTGTCAGACTTCGCACTTATTCACTCCGTGTCCTAGCTGTTCTGCCCTTTCTCTCCATCCTTCACCCTTTCATTATCACCCTGAACCCTCCACTCCCTCCTCTTCTGCATCTCAGGTTACATCAGCTGAAGAAAAGCGTTGAGACAGAAGAGCGGGTTCGACACGTCTAATCCAGGGAAGAGGGGAAGTTTTAACATGAGGTGGATTAAGAATAAACAACAAGAAAAAAAACTAAAACATAATTTATATGAATAATTTCAAATTAAATCTAAAGCCTTTCATGCATTTCCTTATCCTGCAGACTCAAAGAAACACATTTAACCGCTAAAGACTTCAATAAAATTCACTTTCCCTACACTAAAAACGACATTTATGTCACATACTGTTTAGGTTCTTTGCAAATTAAATACAATTGTAAATATTACTGTAATAGTGATGTTGTTTTTAAATCTGAAATGACTCAGGTTTGTAGTATTAGAGTAAAGAATAAAATTAAACAGAGCCTTTCCTGATGGATTTACTGGTCTTCGTGTAGTAAATGCAGCAAAGGAACAGAAGCATTTGTGTCTGTGGTTCCATCACACATATGCACAAAACACAATTTCACAATCACACGGTTTCCGTTAAAGCCTAATTATGTGAATAAACGCAAACCAACTCACGCGATAAGTCGTTCAGAAACACGGTGACGGATGTGAACAATGCTTTGATTGACAGCTTAGACGTTCAAATTTCTGCCACGGCTCTAGCGCTCATCATCATCCATCAAAGGAGACGTAGGCGTCTTCTAACGGCCGTGGAGCGGCGAGCTCCTTACACGTGGGAGGGGCTACGGATGAAGCCGTTTTGGGAAATGGTGGTTGGTGATTTGACAAAGGAGCTGTGGATCCAACAATTCCTCATGACACGCCCAACTCTTGATGATCTGTGTGACGCTGTCTGGTGGCCGCCAGTTTCGACCATGAAGTGCATTACCTCCGGTTGTTACGCCTGAAAAACCACCTCCTCCAAGTACAAAAACGTATTTTCGATAAATGCGAGTTTTTCCAAATTTGTCGTGTTTCCATTAGGTGAATTTAGTATGGAAAACCCAATTTGCGCAATCTCGCAAAGAAAACGCAGCTATTGCTGTGATGCAGTCGTTTTTCTTTGTTGTTGTCATTGTCAGTTCTTCTAATTCGTTTTATCTGTGAAAGTCGGAAAAACAAAAGACAATTGTTGATTATTTATGCAGCCGTCCCACTCCAACCATGTTTGTTTCATTTGTTGTCAAAGTGTTCGTAGCGGTCTTTAAATGATATTTTTCATTATACATGTCTTCCCTCATCAGAAAAATGCCACAAGATAATATTACAAACACCAAAAACACAATTTTTATCGAATTGCGTCTTAAAAAGGGGGTTTGGATATTTTGAAACAACACAACATAAAAAATTCTAACTTGATCCAATGATCAATGACCAGGGGGTATAAACTTATGAGGGGGCGGGTCTACCAATTCAACAACGACATAGGTCTTGTCAAACTGCTGTGAGATGAACAGAATTTAAATGTATGCAGCATAGTAAACTATGTTTTGTCACATGACACCACAGATCATATATTTGAGCTTCAAAGTAGTTTTCGTTTCTGTGATGCAGATTAGCGTTTTCCTGTACCGGCTCCATCCAACTAAAGATGATCTAAATATGAAGAACATGCATCTCTGGGTCTGACATGTCCAAACAGGAAGCTTGGTTTACTTGAAGCAGAACTATGGAGGTTATGAACTCTTCTGGGGGAATGCGAGCTGTTTTGAGTTCCTGACAGGTCAGAGGAGACTCACTAAGCCGGAGCTAAACTCACAGAGAGGCTCTGTTTCCACTTTAATCTGAGTTTTAACGTGTTTTGTGTGTCTTTGCATAGTTTTTTGGTATCTGTTCAAAGCTACCACATCACATCTGTTTGTGCGTTTGCCATTGAGCTCTAGAGAGGAAGATGTTTCGGAGAATGATGACAGACAGCTGACAGGTCAACAAACGTGCATACGTGCGCACAAACGCACACAGTATGACCTCCTGATCCGACAACAGTGACTGATCTCATCTGACAGGCCAGACAACAGACAGATATGAAAAACACTAGAAAGATGATGAGAAACAGAGATAGACTGTGACGAGGAGATGATGAAGAGTAGGAGGTATAAAGAAATCCATCCTGAGCGGGTTTGTCTCCAGCAGAAACTGGGCACTGGCAGATTTTTAGGACTAGAACTGGCCAAAACCAAAACAAACAAACAAACCAGAGCAACAAGTTACTTTATTTTGTCATGGCAAACATTAAAGTCCTTGTGCTATGTCCAAATCCCGCCACTGTTCCCTAATTCCTAAAAGATTCTATAGGACCGGACTGGATTTAACACAATTTAGACATTAGCTCACCTTTATTTTTTAAACGTCACATATGGCGTCACCAATATGCCAAAATAAGAACCTAATAAATATTAACATCTTTTAAAGCCTAAATATTATTCTACTGTGATTTGATGAAGAAAACTTGGATGATTTATAAAAAATATATTTAAACAAATAATTTCAAATGACAAATCAAACGCATTGATTTGCACTGGTTTTTCGCAGAGACTTGTGGGAAATTTGATTTTAGAATTTTACATTTGGACACCCACCACAAAAAGCCGGATATAGTGCTGTAAGTAATGAGTAGTAATGGAATTTGGACGAAACAACAGATTGAGAAACACAAAAATCTTTATTTAAATAAAATTAGGAACAAAATGACAAATAATTTTTACCTCTGATGGGAAAAAAAGGGATTTGGGTTTTGGTTTACTTGCAAGGGAACTCGGGTTACTATTCAGTTGATGCAGTTTATTCAGTGCAATGACGACCGAAGCAACGGAAGACAATTTGTGACGAAACCACGTCCATTTAGCTGAAAATAAAATGCCATAAAGCGAATCCAAAGACGCACAAAAAGCTTGGTTTAGTCTCCAAATAAAGGAGCTCATCAATATTTGAGAAGTTGGTTGTTATGAGAAGTGTTATAATTGAATTTACCAGTTTAAGTAAACTGGTGTGAAGCACTTAAATACACTTTAGTTTGTACTTTCAGTTAAAATTCTGTAAAGTTCAGAATGTCATTTCGTCTAAGAGTCAACTCGCACAAACCAACCCAAACACATCATTATGGGACCTATACTTCACCAATCTTTCAGTGGCACCGTTGGACCTGCAGGGATTCCCAAACATGCTTGAGTTCAATTCTCAAAGCTTATGATGTCATCGACTTTACAGCTCATGTTTCAGTCGCTCCAAAGCAGCTCGGTCCAAAAATCCACAGTGGAAACTGGAAAACACACCTTGACCTCTAGGAGATTATTTTTAGAGCCCTTTTAAGCCCCTCTTCTTTCATAAACCAACCGCCACCTACTGCATGGGGCGGGAAACAGCGGCGCCTGAGAACGGGTCTGTGTCCTCATGAGCGTTGAGAAGTCGAGGTTGGACAAACATTTCTGCTTTTGTACAGGAAAAAGGTCTTTGGTAAGAAACAAGAATTCAAACGCGAAGGCCAAAGACCATTTCTATGTAATATATAGGAAAGAAATACACAATGCTTTCATTTTTTTTCCTGCTTAGACAAAAACTACAACAAAGTCAGCAAACGCATACGAAAAATATGAAAATCTTCAAAAGAGACTAAAGGAAAGAGTTTCTAAAGGAGTTGTTGGGTTACGCTGATCTTAAATAAACTGGGATTTCACAAACTCTTTATGGAACAATAATCCAACTGAAACCTGCAAGGCAATCCACTTTCATATCTTTGTGCTGGCAAATGCACCGGTGGGGAAGGGGGGCGGTCCTGCACGGTCACTGACACATCCATTCATCAAGACAGACTTTCCGGGCGGGAATCAGCAGAGGGCTAAGTACTCCCCAGCGCCTCCTCGCTGAACTAAACGTGGAGTCCCCGTCATCGTCACAACCTGTCTGCAGCTAAAACCCACCAGAGGAAGGTTTGAGGATCCACATGTTAGTGGATCTATGTGGTGTGAGGAGGGACTTTCCAACAAACCAAGCATTTTTAGTCTCTGAATAAACCACTAAGGATTGTTAAAAAGGTTTTTATAGACAGACTGCAAGGAAAACTGTGTTTTTAACATGTTCTTGTGACATTTTTTTGATGATGAAGGAGATTTAAAAAATAAAATGAAGCACAAATTTGCATCCCTGAGTATTGTATTCAGATCGTCAATCAGGAGCAGAGCAAAAAAAGCGTATTTGTGATGTAGAAAACACTCTGGTCTGACCACAGTCTCCCTGCTCCACTCCATTCTGATGCATCCACCTGCAGACAAATGGATCCATGTACCTCTTTGTTTTCCTCGTCCGAACTGGCAACTGGCTGAAAACTATACAGCTGGATAGCTTCAATATTGCTCACCATTTTTGTTCTTAGGTTGAGGTTGTGCGCCGTTGTGGGCTGTTAGCTGGTGAGAGATGGTGCACACAAACGAATGATGGGAAATAAAGACAGGTTTACTCTGCGCCAACAGTCCCGCCCACAACTCGGAGGTGAAGTTTGAATCAACTCCTGCCGCTCTGCAGAAACTATGTCCTGGAATAAAGTGTAATGCTGTAGCACCAGCTCCACCTAGTGGCCAAACTCAAACACCCTCCAGGAGAGGCAGAACAAAAGGATCTGCACGTTTTTGTTGGAGCTTCTCCTTTTGAGAAATCATGCAACACTGTATGGTTTTAACAATCTCATTAGTTTATTATATCACTAATACATTTTACAGTATGTGAACTACATCAGATTCTTATAAATATCTTCAAAATATTTATAGATTATGAGCGTATTTCTATACAAATAAGTCTAAATTCAAATTTGAATCAAATCACTTCTGGAAATTACCAAACCCTTAAAAGAACACTGGGGATCAAAAGATGATTGGAAAGGGACTTTAACTTGACTTTTGAGGCTGATTTTGGTGTTTTTTTCCTCTTTCCTTTTTACATTCATGCTTAAATCTGTGTTTACTTCAGGTTTCCTGCTCATATTTCCCCTAATTTTCATCGTAATTGGCTTTGTTTAATTTGTTTTTGCAACTCAGCCTCTTTTGTACACATATGCTATTTTTCTCTACAACTAGTTTACAACCATTAGTTTCTGAAATTCAGGTAAATTCACATCCTATAGTTTGATTTTGAATAAAAGAGTAAACTTTCCCTGTGTTTCTTTTTGTTAACATTATATAAATCTGTCATTAGTCTGTTTATTTTACATTAATCAGACCCAAGAGGGTCAGTCCATCACCTTCATAAAAATGAAAAATTGAAGCATTAAAACTTACTCTGAAGGGGCTATTTTACCAAAACCTCACCGAAAAAAGATGAAAATCGGGAAAAGAAACTGGGCCAAATTCTTCAAACTGTTTCGTAGCAGCATGAAACTTCATCTTGGCACCAAAGAATATAAAACTTATTTTCAACTTGGATCACATTTCCCAAATATGGAGGCAGTTCATTTAATTTTGGCTTCGTTTGGGGCGAACGTGCCCCACATTTGATCAAACCCTGGAATGTGACCGGACCCCGCAACAGTGCGCTTGTCCTCTGCGCCAAAGCCTTCACCAAAATGTGGCTCCTTTTGAAAGGAAAGTTGATGGAACAGGCGGCATATGGAAACGTCTTTCATGTCAGTTACCAGACACATTTTTGATAAACTTCTCTACTCAAAAGGTCAGATGAAAAGATCCCTCCCGCCTGCCTCCGACCTCATTTCCACCATTTTCTCTGCTGCTGGTGTTTGGTGGTTTCATCCTGGCCCTCGTAACGGCTCCTAATGACCAATTTACATAATTAGTGTGCTGAGGCATGGCAGGCTGCCGTTACACAAACACGGCTTCTGCCTCGGAGAAGCTGACTTCAAGCCAAAAACCTCCACTTCCTTTTCTGCCTTTCATGTCTGCATTTGTTCTCATTTTTCCACCTATGCAATAAAAAGTTGTCTAGCTATTTTCTTATTGTGTCAACAACAAAATTCTTCATGAAAGACTGAATCATCTGGACGGATCAAACGTTAATGGGTAATTGTTCTGTATTCCTAATGGAGAAGAGGCAATAATGTGGTTCACTGCAGCTTCTGTTCAAGTGCGGCATAACTTGATTATTTTGGTTATTAAATAAGCAGCAGGATTCAATGCTGGTTTCTTAAAGTGCAGTTGTGTGCGATTTGGGTACAGTTACAGATGCTGCATGAAACCAGTCCAAACTGCTGTTGTTCAAGTGTTTGAAGAAAACAAATATGACAGAAACCTTTCCTTTGTTTGTAGTAAACTACAACTATGTGATTTAGAAATCTGTATTTTTACACAAACTTCTACTAAAGTGGGAATCTAAAGTTGCATCTCAGATTATACAAGCTTCAGTTAACATGTAAAATGCTTCCAACAATAATTAGAAAAGGGTGGAATGGGAACCAGCATGAAGCATTGTTTATAATTAAAAACAATAATTAAAAAACAAAGCAGCAAAACCACATTTAAATGATTATCAGACTATGTAAGCCAATTGTGTAGATTTAAAACGATGTTTTAGATACATTCCAATTAGACAATAAAGTAAGAAATCTCCAAAGCTACGTTTACACACACCTTCAAGCGGCCACTTCTTCAGAAAAGTCTACGTAAACGCAAGTTTACAAAGACTTCATTGAACAATTGTTAAACCAGGTTGAACTCGGATTTGGTAGCTGTGACTCAGGTCTGAGTTTGTTTTTCTAAAAACGTAACATTTCTTTTAAACAGCAAAGGTTTACAGAGATTTTTTTGATTGAAATAAATTAATTCCAAACTAACTGACTATTCTGCAGATTGTGTAGGATCAGTGGGGGTAGGTAGCACCAAATCCTTGGTATGGATGCCACAATGTCATCACAATGTAAAGTTGGTGGTAGTATGGACCCTTTCGACAGTTTTCTAAAAAAGCTTTTTGCATCTTTTAAGGCTAAGAGACTATTTCTCCCCTTCCACCCTTCTAGTTTGGTTAATGTTGTAATTTATCACATATGGTTAGATACTTGAACATCTTATTTTACTTCTCTAACCCACATTTTGGACAGGCTGTTATTATTATTATTTTCTTTCAAAAATTGATGTTTATGGTGACAAAACAGTGTCATCAGCATAGCGCATCAACAGTGTTCCAACAACTAAGCCCTGAGGGACTCTGCAATTGATTTTATGAGCGCAGATTTTTACAAAAAATGCAAATCAAGAACTGGAAAAACAAAAAGAAAAAATCAAAACAAAGTTGTTGTTTTTTTAAGTTCTTGATCAGGCGCCAAAATCCTTACTTGGTTTATTATGAGCAATTTTTCATCAGCAACAATCTTTTAGGAACGAAATCCTGACAGTTTAATTGCTTTTTTGTTTGATTTCCCCCCACCATCATTTCCTGAAAAAAACCTGTAAAGACAGGCGGCATTCAGGCTCCACCAATGCAAATACAATTTAAGGGAATGAAGAAAAGGAATGCTAATTCACCTGGGAAAGCTGGGAGGGCGTGTGCTGGACTCACAGGGAAGGGAGTGCCTGGTGTTGGGTTTCCAGCGCCAGAACACACTTGATGGCTATAATGAGGTCCTCTCAGAGGATTGTGTGTGTGTTTTTGTGCGTGTAAACCACAGCTTTACGGCTGTGGAGCAAAAGACTGAAAGAAAAAGTGAAGAGAAAAGATAAAAGCAAGAGACTGAAAGAGGAACGAGAGTCCCTGGAGTACCTCCCTTCTCTCGGTTTCTTTTATTCCTCCCTACTCTTACTGTGCAAACATGCTACAACCATTCCTTCTCTTTATCTTCCCTCCGCCCCCCCCCCACCTTTTCCACTGCCCTCTTTTATCTCTTTTCTTCCTCCTCATCTTTCTCCTGGCTGAAACACAAAACCCCTTGTAATCCTCATGATCCAAGCCTGTCCGGAGGGGATGGAAGAGACGGGAGGCAGAGAAAAGGGAGAGCACGAAAAGGAATGAGTAAAAGTGATGTAAAGAGGAAAAAGGAGGAGTGATTACTGCGCAAACATCATCTCGGCCTCTGAACGAGTGCTTTTAAGGACGTGAAAAGAGCCATTTCACCCAAACTGCCACGCTAAGCGTGAAGCAAACTTTCTCACAATCATATAGTAGTTATGGGTCAAATTATCAGTTTAAATTCCAACCTGGTGTTGGTTTTTGGGTCAAGCAGTCGTGCAGAAACTCAAGAGCTTTTGAAATGGAAAGGAAATGTTCAGGACAATTTGGTTTCACTTCATCATGAAGCAGATTTTTTTAACCAGAAAATTTCCTTTTATGCAACGGAGCAGAGAAAACAATCCACACAGAAAGCAAACATCTGCGAGCTTTAGGTTCCCATCAGGCACATGGTTAACTGTGTCTGTTACTAGGCAGTAATGTAGAACAAGTTTGCTCCTCACCGTTAGACTTGAATTACCACATTTTTTTTCTTTAAACACATTTTTCTGTTGATTTTAGTATCCAGAAGTTTTTATATGTGAGGCTCCAAACCTTAATGACAGTCCGGCTTCTCTTCCAAGCTTTTGTTTAAAGCCTGAATCCCATGCATCTGTGCAGGTGTTGACCCGTACGAGTGCTGCAGGCTTTTGGAGTTTTCCAGGACCGCGGACGGTTGTAGCGAGGAGCGGCCACATCTTAAGGCAAACGCACGAGTATTGTGCAGTTACCTTGAGGCTTGTTTGGTCATAGTTGAAAACAGAACGGCAAATGGTACACATGACATGCAGTATTTGTAACTAATGGAAGTTGCATGCGGGTGATGCTGTTGTACGGAGCCCTCACGCCACACTCTAGTCGTTGGCAAGTTGCGAGTACTGATTCCTTACTGACCGCGTGCGAATGTGAACGCAAAGAGTGGACGTGATACAAACGACACCGTAGGATGCAAACACAAACTATGGTCTCACTATCAGGTCACAGGATTTGGTGGGATTGAGACATGAAAAAAAACCTATGACACACATGCGTGTCACCTACTTCCCCCCTTACCCTTGTGTGTTGTATAGTGTTTACTACGACCTGTCGCTCACAAGAAAACTTTTGCATATATTCCTTTTTTGCTATATGGGCTCACTGAGCTGTCCACGAACTTTGTCATTTCGTGTGGGATACCTGCACGCCGTGTACAGGTTTGACCATCTGTCCCCCGCAGACGACCCGTATCCTCCCATAAGGGAAGTCGCGACTAAGGTTTTATGTAACACACCTGGTCCAGGTGACTGGAAGTGCAAGTAAAACAGAAATGGGTTCCAGTATGACAACCCTGACTTGGATAGTAACCAAACCCAGTAGTGGCTTGAACATTTAACTTCAAAAGATTCATTTTTACGTCAAAAGCAAGCTAATTATTTGACTGTAGGGTAGAGTTATCGAAGCTTCTATCATCTTCAAGTGCTTTTTCTGCTTCTAAAGTTGTACTGAAATTGTCTTCTAACCTTAAGGAGATTCTGTTAGGGTCTGTGACGCCATTAACAACTGAACTCCAACTTGGACAAAATCAAGTTTTCAGTTCTAGAATGTAATCTTTTGTCCTTAAACCGGCAACATTTTCAGTTTGAGCGGCAATGATGCTCCAATGAGTCACGCACTTATTTTTCTTGTGGTCAAAAACCATCTGTACCTAGAAGAGAAATAAAGTTTCCATCCTGAGCTGTGAACTTGACAAGAAGCCATCGAGACACGCTCCGTTTTCACAGCCGTTATGGCCTCTTGTGCAATCAGAGACACGCTGTTCAACATTAATGGAAGTCTGGTCCTGCAGGATGAAACTGCTGGTGAGCTGCGATTCCCGAGAAGTGTTGTGAAAACAACACAGACTCGTCTGACCCTCTATGACACCCGCTTGACATCGAAGGAGTCTGACAATTTTTGCAGAAATGACTAACCAAGTCCACCTACCATCCTTTAGCCGACAATCTATTCCAGGGAATAAAGTGCAGAGCGATGTGGCAGAAAAGGCATCAGAGCGTGGCTATCAGGTTGCTTCAGGACAGACGCTGGCTGCTGATAATAAGAGTCTGTTAACATTCCCTTCTGAAATCCAATCAAGATTTAAAGGCAGCAAAGCGTCTCAGCTGAATTTATACTGTTCATCACATTTTCTCCTGATTCTGCTGCTCTCATAGCGGAGCTGCCGTCTTTTTTTTTCTTTTTGCACGGTTAAGCGCCCACCTCCAGGCGTCTCTGCTCACGAAGCAAGCTGTGATCTTAAGACCGGCATTTCACAGCCAGAGTACATCTGTCTGCAGGAGGAGAACAACTCCAACTCCACGCTGACGATTTGTTTTCTTTTGTTCTTCGACTTCGGTTCAAACCAACAAAATGTTGAAGTCTGACTCTATGGCTGCACAGATTAAGCCGTTTGGGTTTTTTTTTGTAGACTATTATGTCACAAACTCATCCAAACCGCTTAGTGTTATTCAATTTCATTTCTACTTCGTCAGACTTGAAACTGTCCACCATGACCAAAGCCAAAGAGATGTCAAAGTGAGCTTGAACTCCAATATTGTGCTCGCTTCACTGGCTGCCGGTGTCTTTTTAGATTTTACTTCTGGTTTTTAAATGTTTGAATGGTCTGGCACCTCAGTATCTATCAGAGCTTTTACCTTTTTATCGTCAACGTCGAGTCCTACGATCTGAAGATCAAATGCTTTTAATGGTTCCCAGGACTCTGCTTGTGACTCGAGGAGACAGAGTCTTTTCAGTTGCAGCTCCTAAACTCTGGAATGTTCTCCCCTTTTCTGTGAGGTCTGCCAGGACAGTCAGTGATTTTAAGACACTTTTAAAAACTCATCTTTTTACTCCAGCGAGCAGACGCTGCTCTAGAAATAATAAATTGATTGATTGAAAGGACCCCAGGGACACGATTGTAGACCTGAAGAAGAACCAATATACAATAAGTAGGCAGCTTGGTAAGAAGAGATTAACTGTTGGAGAAATTATTAAAGTTAAACCAAAATTACTGGCAATCTCCCTCCACCTGGACGTCCATGAAAGATCTCACCTGGTGGAGTACCATAGTTTTCGCACTTTTGAGAGCCTAATATTTATCAAAAAGTGACAGTGCGCCTTATACAGTGGGGCAAAAAAGTATTTAGTCTGAAGAGTAAAACAAAAGATTGAAAAACAAATAACTTTTACTGGAAAATAACCTCAAAGATACAAACTATGGTAATTAAATAAAGCCGAAAAATAACACCTAGCAGAAAAGCAGTCAGAGCAGAAAATGTGTTAATTCAAAATGATGACTGTGGAATTAGGAGATCAAAATGGATCCCTGGGAATAAAAAAACCCACCCTTCAGCGATCTGGGGGAGAGGAGCCGAAACGCGAAGGAAAAAATGTTCGAAAGTAGTTTCATTATCTTCCTCAATCCCTCTTTAAGCTTTCTGGAAGATGTTTGAGCGGTTGAAAGAAAGCAGCACATTCAGTCACACACGCAGAGAAAAAGTTGGCTCTAAAACTAGATAATCTGCAGAGAATAACTTTTTTTTCTCCCATTAAATCCTTCAGATGCTTGCAAAGAAAATCCAAATTAGGGCAAACATGCGGCCCACATTGGCAGGAAGGATGAGCAAATGGAAGCTTGAGCATCACTAGCTGCTGCCTCCTTTTATTGGCAGCAACACAAGCGTGCAAACCGA
This sequence comes from Oryzias latipes, assembly GCF_053564925.1. Lineage (NCBI taxonomy): Eukaryota > Metazoa > Chordata > Actinopteri > Beloniformes > Adrianichthyidae > Oryzias > Oryzias latipes. The sequence continues at coordinate 23,779,701 of NC_136259.1, forward strand.
GGTCGTGCAGAAAGCCAAAAGGAGTTAGCAGGTCGTCTGTGGCGTTGACGGACAGACGAACGTCTTTAATTATCGCAGGGCTTTTATTCTTTTTGCTCCTGCCTGAAATGAAGAACTTTAAACTCCTCAAATTTCAGACAGAAATCCTGCAGATCAACAACAGCGTGCCTTCCTCAGAGTGTTTGTCTGCAGCCATGCAGAAATGAAAGCCACTGACGTGTTTTTGCAACCCTTTTTTAAACAAACTTGCCCAAGAGGTATTTTTAAATTCATCAAGGTGGCAGTTTAGGTTTGAACGCTGCCACCGCTCTTGTTCTTTTTCTGTCCGGACCAACAAAAATGCATACAAATGCAATTAATATCAATAAAGTTTTACCTCAAATACAAAAGGGGTTTATTCAAATAAACCTTGTGTGTCAAAGTTTAGAACCCCTTTTTGTTACAGTAAGGCCTTTAGCTCTGATCCGTTTGCTCTGTGGCTGCACAGGACAAGTTAGAAAGAAAGAAAACCTCTAAAGAGCTCATGTCTGTGAGTTGGGCTGTAACGAGTATCTGAATAGTTCGCTGATTGACAATATTTATAAATATAGTCAACAAAAATTCAGGTAATGTTAATTTTTACTCTAAAATACAGAATTGTTTATTTTTAAGTATATAAACTAATGCGCTAATGTCACAGGAAGTAAATGCATCTTCAAAATAAAGTATCAGTGAATGTTCTCATTTTTGAAGTAAAATCATCAAATGTTTTTTTGGAGATGAAAAAAATGAGATCGAAGTTCAGTTTACTGAAATAAGTTTTAAAAAAACGGTTTTGTTTTAAATATAGCTGACAAATTGAATAAAATAATTGCAAATATAAACGTAGGAATATTGCGTAGTTCTGTGGAGCAATTATGTGACGTCATGCGGGTCGTCTGGTAAGATGGGGGAGAATCCCGGCTCTGTAGTCGGCTGAACTTTGAGGAAGGAACAGCATTTTCAGGATTAAATCCAAAAAAACAGGGATGATTTTGTTTGTTTTGCCTCCTGCTGAACTTAACCAGGAAGTTGACAGAATGTGACATTGTCAAATGATAAATTCTATTTCGTTCATTGTAAATCTTTGTTTTTTGGAATGAAGAAAATACTAAAACACCAACCCATTTCTCTGTCAAATCAGAACCTGGTGGTGACTTGGTGAACTGCGCCTGGCTCCATCATCCCATCGCCTGGCTCCGTCCTCCCTCATCCTAAAATCAATTAGTTGCTGCTAAGATGCAGAACTCGCCTGCAAATGGATTTGTTTCTACCATGTGACAAATTTGCTGACTTTGACATGACTTTGTGAAATTAGACCCAAACTAATGCGTAAACATCTTTATTCATTTGACTGAGCAGCTCTGAGAAGCAGTAAGCCTCCAGAAAAGAAATGGGGTAACAAACTGACCCCCAACAGAGAGGAATTGAGGACCGTTAGCTGAAATCCCGGGGTATTTGGCCTTGCTGCATCACAGCGGCGAAAATAAAACAAACTGAACAGCAGGCGTCACCTCCTCACACAATTCAGGGAGCTGTGGTTCTTGACTCATTCTAGTCTTACAAGCTCCTTAATGACCTGTCAATTAAACAATAAAGACGGCAGCCGTGGGGGGCGGGCAGACTCCCGGAACAGGAAAATGTGTGCCAGCTCTTTTGGACGATCCCTAAAGGGGGAAAAATGGATTTTACTGCAAATTAAAAGTCAGAGTTTTCTCTGGGAAATCAAAGCTGCCTTTTTATTTAAGTGTGCGATGGTCATCGTTAACTTTTGGTCTTTCCTGCGGCTCATGCTGTGATCACTGCTGAAACTGATCTGGAACAGACGATCGTGTGTTTTCCAAAGCAAAACTTTGGTTTGAGGAACACCTACTACCACAGAATTGCCTCTCATGTGGCACTCAAGGAGGCTGAAGGCAGTTAGGAGACCGATTTCAGACAGACCTTCCAAATTAACCCAACATTAGTGGGGGGGGGGGGGGGGGGGCATTTTTGGAAATTTTAGGAAAAACCTTTTTTTTTGTAATCAAAAAATAAAGGCTTCCCAAATGTTACAGAACTACAAACTGCACTTCTTCATCTCCAACAGCTGAGGTCCAGTTAAGTCCAACCTTTAACAATCTGATTTAACAAACTTCCACCCGTAGAAGCTGTTTCTCCATGTAGAAAATCATCACAAAGTAGATTTGAGTAATTTGGCTTAAAAAAAAAAATAGACCAATTACAAACACACAGATCCCTGTCTGTTTCCAGATCTTTAGCAGTGGATGATTAGAAGGTTAAATAAAAACAACACTTCGGAAAACTCAATATTTAGGAGCAATCCAGCGTTTCTTTTGCTCTATCGCCATTTGCTGCAGGGTCTCAACTGTTTTGCAGATTCTCTTCAGTGCAATTTTGCAGACTTTTTACTATTTTTTATCGATGGTCTGGTATGTCTTTGTAAATCACAACTCCCCCCACGAAGGAGGGAACACAGTATTAAGTCTTGAAATTTTGAACATGTACCACACTCAGGGCTTCCCCTGACAACCACATCACCTTTTGATTGACAGGTCATCATCCCAAACGCAATTCTACTTCAATTTCACCGGGCGTCCTCTGACCACTATTGGGGCTGTTTGGCCTTCACTCATTCAAGGTCAGGGTTGTTGACATCACGCCCTGACAAGATGGTGATGACGCTATAGTCCCATGCACCTGGGGCAGTGGTTAGACTTAGCTTTGAGTCAGTCTAAAATGGAGAATTAAGACGACTCCTTCCCTCCACTAGTCTGAGGGTTCACCTTAGGCAAGTGATAGCACCCTCTAGCCTCCCTACCTAGGGTCACAGGTTCAGGCATTGGCAGCAGGATGTCTGGTGGTGGAAACGGCAGATGAGCCAATAGCCAATGGTGTGAACACCTGATGAGCCTCAAAAAGCTGAGGCCAAAGGATGGCATCAACTAGCAAGTGCTACTGGGGGCGACCTCTTCGTCAGCAATGTACGTTGCACACTTCTGTACCACATTGTATGCAGAGTTTCAGGACCAGAGAGGCAGTCTGGTGGAGGCACAACACCAACTGGCTTTGGTTTTGTGCAAGACGTTTTGGGTTTTGAGTGTTAAGACCTGTGGCGATGGAGTGCATGTGTCGGCAGCAGGCCTAAGTAGCTGGGAGCTGTTAGCAGAAGCTCTGCACACAGGCGGCTCACATCTGATGGTCGAAACTTTAACTGACCCATGAGTACCAGCTTGAGATGTGATCGCTTCTGCAGATCCCGTGCTGGGCTAGCAGCTCACATGAGAGCCTGTCATTTATGCACCTGCACGGGCGCTGACCCGAATGGGTTTTTGGGTTATCTGGGCTTATAGAGGAGCGACCACATCATAAAGAGACACCAGGAGTGTCTTGCAATTTACTTGAGGCTCGTTTGGCCACCTTAAGGGACGTCAGGAAAATGAACGTACGATTGTCGTACACAAGAATATCAGACGTATTGGTAAGTTGCACAGACTTATGGGTGATGCCGTCATATGGCGCCCTTTCACCCCATTCTAGTCAGTGGTAAGGTGCGAGTACTGGCCCCTTGCTGACCATGCAGCACGAACAGGGTGTGCACGTGGTATGCAAGTGCTCGTAGGACGTCCACAAAAGCAACACTCAACAATTTCCTCATTCCAACAGTGCGGCTGCACGCAAGGAGCATGCGGTCATCACGTGACTAACGGGCCCCGTGGATAGTTTTGAGGATGTGGATGGGTCTAAAAAAAAAAAAGAAAAATATGAACGACACGCCTACTTTACCCCTGAAAAAGGACAGGCATGAACATTTCACAGGTTCATCAAGCCATCTATGACCTTGACATTTTTGGCGGGCCGTCCAGATTTGACCATTTTTCCTCCGCAGACAGCCCATGTCCACCCATAACGACAGTTGTGACTAAAACTTAAAAAAAAGTCGACTTAATAGAAACTACAGAGACCTCATTCTAATATTCCAACTTCCAAATATGGAGTTTTCTAGAGAAAAAAAGACCTGAACTGAATCAAAGCAGCAATTCACTCCTCTGACGAGCTAAGGAGGAAGAAGCTATTCTTATTCTGATTATTTCATTACTCTAAAGGAGGACTGTGACAATCTGAATAAATTGTAGGAAAACTGTTCGTTTCAGTGGCCGTTGTGGTCCGGACTTAAGTGACATCTTGTCTGATTAGTATTGTGTGCAGAGAGCGATCAGAGTCAGCAGAAGCTTAACAACTAGATTACCTGTCAAGCAGCAGAAAGGTGACGAGATGAAAATGGATGTAGCGCTCTTGTGCTTCATTTCCCTCGTGTCAAATTTGTCAGCGCTGCAGTTTAAACTTCTTTTTTTTTTCATTTCTCCCCCAAGGTTGTTTAGCTTAGTCAATTTTTGCAGAGAAATCACTATGAATGAATTACAAAATAATTTGGTCTCAAGATATTTCAGTTTAGAAGTGTGTGGAATCTAAATGGATGAAGCACAAAGTCGGTAAAGCAGCATCGTATGTGGCAACCATATAACATGAACCTGTTGCTACAGAGATGACAGAAAAAAAAAAAACCAGACGGATGCTGTGGAGCCAGCAGCTGGGAGGGCAGGGAGGACCCCCTGCTGCTCTGCAGAAAGGCGTAAATGCAGCCGACGGCCCCCTCTTTCCTTGCATTTCAAAGTTTATGTTTTACAGAAATGAGCCGCAGGTATTGCTGATTCAGCCAAATTTTTTGGCGGAGAAAACAAATCAAAGCAACGACACAGTTGGCTGTTGAAGGGGAAACAACAAAGCGCGGCTGTGGAGCGTGAACTGTTCCACAAAGAATGCATTCGGCGGCATGCAAAGAGTGACCCCGAACCACTGCAAAGCAGCAAACAGTTTGTTATCAATAACGCCGGTTCTATGTTCTGCTCAGTCTGCTGTGGAAAATGGGACATTCACAGATAAATCCTATGAACCACAAAGCAACGCCGTCTTTTTTTTCCAAGCAGCAAACCTGAGAGGGACAGAAAAGGGGGGAGAATTGTTGTTTTTTTCATTGAGAAACCCTTTTGTTACAGATATGGACAGCTTCTGTAGATTAGGGGAAATAAAACGTGGGGGTTCCTCGCTATAAGGAGGTTCACCTTTCACAGCCTCACAGTTGTGCATATGTTGCGTTCTGTGTCCTGATTGGCTGTAGACAATTGTCAATCAATGCTGGACTTAGAGAGTTTAAACAAGAGTGAACAGTATTACAATGTTCAAGTGTGTCTGAGAAAAGTGGATAAGGTGTGTGGTGAGGAGTTTTACAGCCTGTAAACATCTAGAATTGACCTATTGCAAAAACATAACTGTATTTCATGTATGTAGCCGGGGGCCCATTTGCTAAAAAAATGGAGACGCTACTCAAATTTGTTATTGACGAAGGCAGTTGTAATTCTGACAGTGAGTGGGGAAGCTGCTCTGCTACAGCTTTTCTGAAAAACCTGAACTGAAGCGGATCGCCCACTGAAAAGCTTCTAATGATCTCCTCCCCCTTTGGTTCCAACCTTTTACTGTATCTGAGAACTGGAGCTAGTGAGCATGACATTATCCAGGTAAAAAGGTTTATCCAACCAATCCAGTCAATTTGGTCAATTTCTTTGGCAATACAGACACCACCATGTTTGGAGCCAGACACCACTAAGTCACCATTTCTATGGCAACCACTCTCATCAGTCAGGGGTGACCTTGTTGGTAGGCCACACCCCTATCACTTGAAAGCAGGCTACACGAAATCTGTCAAGTGTTTTCAACGTTGGACATGGGGACCAGCAGGCTCCACCTACTTTTATTGAAGCATTTGATTGGTCAGTAATTTGCACTATGTTAAAAAAAAAAGGTAGCTGAGCAAGAAATGAACAATAGAATGACTAAGAGCTGCTTATTTTTCTATGGAAGTCTTTGGGATGTTGGCGTCTTGAAGCCCGCAGAGAGGGGAGGAGGGTTACTGTACGGTTCTGTATGGTTCTTGGCCAACGTCTTGGTGAAACCAGAGTACCAGCCTCTCTTTCTTCTCCTTTGCGCCACAACACCACCTTAAGAAGCAACTCAATGGGAAAGTGGTGTCGAAACCTCCGCTTGCATCGTTAGCATAACAACCAATAGCTATCATTTGTTTCGTTGGATAACCTAGCCCAATAATGTCCAGTTAAACACATCTGCAGAAACACGTGTAAAAGCAGAGTACATTATTTTTTTAACAGTGCTTTAGGCTTCTAGTCCGTTAGGAGATGGAAAATTTTGCAGCAAAGAAAGTATTTCTTCAATAAATCACAACTACAACCAGATGTTTACCTCACCAAGCCTTGAAATAGTCTGGAGGCATTTTTTTAAGTAACAGCTCCTGTAATATGTGCAAGACCAAAGAAAAACAGTACGGCAATGAATATTTAGCAGCCGCATTACAAAACAAATGACTGACCAACTTTTTCTTCCTCTCCGCTGCTGCCCGGAGCAACTCGAGGCGGCTGAAAGAAAGATTAAAAAGCTTTCCACAGAGGCGAATAGACAGAGGCCACACTCCGCTGGCTTCAACAGAAAAGAAAAACACAGAAACCACACACTTAAACACGCCCTCCAGCCGCACACACACACTCGGTTTGAACAGAGTAAAGGACTGGCAACAATCCCCAAACTATTCAATCATACCACACGGGCACATAAACACACCGCAGCACCAGTTGGCAGCTGATAAAACTCTGCTCCAAGTCATCAACCTCGTCGTTGATGCCCTCGCTTCGCTCTCAGAGCTAACTTCTCTCACTGGCTGCTTTTTCTCTACATTCCTGTGAACTTTTTTGTTTTTATTCAAACTTTTCCTCCATCTTCCATCCATCACTCATACACATCCATCCTCCGTCCTTTCTTTGTCATACCAAAGCTTTGAACTAATGATCCGATAACAGGTTTATGATGGAAAGGAGTCGCACAGCTCTGGTAGATCACCCACTTTTTTTTTGCCGTTTGTGTACAATACATAGGGGAAAAAAAATGAAAGTCAAATCCAATGCAAGGCTCAGATTTCACGCAGTGATGCGGCTCTGGGACGGAGCCCAAACACAACAGTCAGCTGGCTGCAAACGCAAACCCAGTCAAGAGCTTGAGAGAAAGAGTCCAGGAACAGACAGCCACTGATGAAGATTAATAGCCGAGGGGAGGACGGGACCTGATGGAAACTAAACATAGAAATGTGTTTTTTTTTTCCCATCAAAGTCAGACTGAAGCTAAGAATAATAAACATTTAAAGTTTACCTGTCACTTAAACTATTAAACATTTGGTTTAGATTTTAGAATAAGTCGTGTTTCAACAAGAAAACTTTTACAGTGCAGGTGTCTCGAGCCAAAAAGCCATGCGGGCTTCTGGGATGGCGAAGCTTTCTTGAAGGTCTAATACTCACATCTGCATTCTGAAACCACAAAAGTCTCATTTTTTTTCTTTAGACCGCTGACAACATAGACGATGAAAGCCTTAGACGAGAACCGTTGGTGGAGTCCCTTTCATCCCTAATGTCATCGGTTACTATATTGGGCCAACAGGTTACTGCCAAAAGTGAAATAACAGTCAGTGAGGTCTGTTTTTTATTGTTCTTCCGTGGTTGTGGATTTATTTTTCTTTTAATGGAAACTTTGACAAACAGAAAGTAGCTCAGGGTACGTTCAGACCATAAATGTCTGCTGACTGGACCAATCATTTCTCACGTCACCCACTACATCCCGAGCAGCAAAATTAAAGGCTGAAGTGGATCAGCCATGTCGGCTGTAGTTAACTCCACCCACTTTATTAATGTTTAGAAAAGGAAAGATGAAAGCTTTGGTCACAGTGCGGGATTTTTGGTTGTCCGGGTCATACAGAGGAGCAGCCAACTCAAGGAAATCATAAACATCAATGGAACATACCATTGTCATACGTCTGATAAGTGTAAAGGAAGTTATGCACACTTATCACATACTGTTGATGCCGTCATACAGCGTCCTTACGCCCCAGGATGTCCACATAAACAACACACTGTCCAAAGGCCGTGTCACACAGCCAACACATACATTTAGCACATATTGGACAGATGAATATTGGTCATACGTGATTACACCTGGACAAAGTGAGAAAAGTTGTGGATCTTTATGTGACGTTTTCTATTTTTATTTTTATTTTTTTACTTGTTCTGTCCAACAGCTGGGCAAAAAGATGAGAGCTGAAGGCCTCTTGTGTTGGACATATTTTACTTTAACAACAGGGATTATAAGTCTTCGGACAAACCAAAGGTATGTCTGAATAAACCCCTTCTGTAATCAAGGCCAAACTTTATTCATTTTAGTCATATTTGAAAATCTTTGGTGTTGGACCGGACGGGAAAGGAAAGGAGCGGCAGCCAGAACCCCCCCAACGCCACACGGCAGCAGATAGAGAACAACCGCCCCCCGGGTGATCACATCCGCCACGCAAGCCAGGGCCAGCAGGACCGCCACGGAGGCCCCCATTTTTTATGTGAAGTTTTCACAGATGTATGGACCACGTTAAAACAACAGAAGACAAATAAACTACGCAAACAACATGCAAATCAGCCATGATGATTATTGCGTAAACATTGTGCTGTTTATATGAAAGTCATTTGTTATTTTGCATCAATTATGTAATTTTAATATGATGTGTGTGCCGTGTACGCGCTATAAAAGTTATACATTGGTGGCACATGCGGGATTAGTCTGTTACACACACATGGAATCACACACAATTGTGTAAAACTTACATAATAATTGCGTATAAACTACATAAAATATGTATAAACTACAGAATTCTCAACCAACCCAAAATTTTGAACAGCTCAAAACCGAATTCACCAAATTCATGCTCCTCTACCCATGTGGGCAGTTGTGACAAAGGCTTAAGCTAATCCAAGTAAAGTGAGTTTTTCTTTTTCTTTTTTAAATCTACCCTGTGGACCATCAATCTGTCAATCAAAACTAAAAAAAAAATGGGCCTTTTGCGCTGTGCATTTAGAGCTAAATAAGAGCAGGGAAGGTAAGGATGGCAGACAGACGCCCACTGAGGTGACACGCTTTAATCAGAGCTGGCAGACTGCGAGCAGATCACAGAGAGCGCCCTTTCACATTAAACCAGCATTCAAATCGACCGGTCACACTGGAGGGGTTCTTCTTGGTCCAGCTTGGGTTTTTGAAGACCTCTGGCTTCATGTTTAGACTCAAAGGGCCGATAAACCCTTTCACCAACTGGCAAAAGTGTCACATCATTTTTTTGATTTGATTTGAAATGGTTTATTTCAAGCAATCAAATAGGAATAATACACAACAACAATACAATCATCAGTCATACATTCATACAATCACGAATCAAACTTAGGATATGTAGATATTTTAACAAATATTGCTTGAAAGGGAGTGTTAAGAAGCTAACTTATATAATCCCACCCCATTTTACCGTAACCATTTTATTACATGATTCATCATTATCCGGTTCCTAGCGTTTATCAGATGGACTTTTAGAAATGAGAATGCGCTGATTCTCCAAAGGACTCGTCTGGGCTGGTTTGCACTCAGTAGAAAAAGCTTAAGGTGATCAGAATGAAGCTGCGGTCAGTCTTTCACACAGACAAAGTGACAGAGAACTCAAGGCTATTCTGTATTTCCTGATGAACACTTTTTAAGAGGTTAAAAAGTAAATGTAAGCAAAGAAAAGTGACCAGTTTGTTGGAATTTCAAAAAATAAAAGCCGATCATTAATAGTAGATAAGGCCACAGACACGAACGTAATGTTGGTACCAAAAGTCTCCAAGTATTACTTAGTGAAAAATATCAAGAAATGTGATCTATTTAACACAACTTTAAAGGGTTTCGGACACATTTTAAATTCATTTTCTATTAGTTCTTCATACATAAGCCTTTCGAAAGTCACCAAGCGGTGTCTTTACACCCATAGACTGCGTTTTGTTCCTCTACCTGCACTGAGACTACCTCCTGAGGCGGTACAGATGTGCTACAGAATGTTATCCCATACCTGCAACGTTCCATCCATACAGAACAGAGAAAAGTGGAAGAATGGAGGCGGACCAGAGAGGGGCTGAAGGTTGAAACTACCAGGATAGATCTGAGGACCAAGGCCTCGTCCACACAAGTTTTTCAAAAATCCAATATTAACCACACCTGGTTTTCAGTAAAAAAAAATTCGTACACATTCGTATACATGATTGCAGTGAAAAGTTTCCGTCTAGACAAACCTGAATGAATCCCAGTCTAACACTGCTGTATATACGCCCAGCCCACCGGTGTCAGCATATTTCGGCCATTAAAAAAAAAAAAAAATAAAAAAAAATAAAGGGAGTTACCCTTTTAGAAAAAGGCTTACACAAAGTGTCTGCATAAATGTAAACACATCTCAGGCTGGAGTAACTCCGCTACCAAATATGACTAATGCAGCGTTGGTGCGTTATCTGTCACTTTCATTTTCCTGTGTACCGATACTTACAAAAAAAACCTGAGTTTGAAGAAAATCTTTACTTTGCACGTTGTTGTATTTTTTTACAGTAAAATGCTGTGTTTTCATGTGGACAACCATCGGAAATAATGGCAAATGCTCTTTATACAGTTGCCCAACACATTCTTCTATCCAAAAGTTAAGGACGTAACAAGCAACTCAAGAAACAACTCAAGACAAAAGTAGATTATTCTAAGACAGATTTTTAGTTTTGCTAATGCTCCGTTTCTGAATTGTTACGTTTTCTTCCACCTTCAAACAGCCAGAACAAACTGAGACCCTTTCTTTCTGATGGACCGTGAAGCGTCCATGTGTCATCAGTAACACTTTAACTCAGATTATTCTAATTCCGTTAAGGAATCCGGATGGTATAGGATCTTAAGAGATCTTCATCAAACGTCCTCTGTCCTCCTGAGAAGCACCTTCAGTTTGAAAAGCAGCCAACACTGACGATCTGAGCTGTCTGCACCCCGCCGACTCAAGAAAGTGGCACCATTTATCAAACCACACTTCCAGATAGGAAAGTCTGTATCTTATTCTAGCAGAGCTTTTCCCTGTCAGAGCGCAGAGGGAAACCCCAACCATCTCACCTTTTTATTTTTCCTAATCTACAGTGTTTGGACTCTTTCAAACAAATAGGCCGCCACAGTCTTCTGCCCACGTTTAGCATGAAAATACACAGACATTCAAAATGAAAGAGATCGACTTTTGCATTTTGATGTATTTAATGTGCTTAGGAAAATCTTACTAATAAACATTTTTTATGCTCGTGTGATGAGGAGAAGCAGTACAATGCTTCAAAAGTTCACGTTACCAAGTAGAAAAACCTGGGAAAGGAGAGCAGCAATTCCCTCATGTTGGGACATGTATCAGTTTTCATGAATTCTGACTAAACCGTGTCAGCGAAAGAAGACTATAAACACTTATCTGTTCAGAGTTGACATAAATCAAAGTGTACGTCTCTGTGTTGGAAATCAAGTTGCATCTAAATGATGTGTAAGAAGGAATTTTTGGTAGAATTCTTTCCCCAAAAGCTGTAAAATTAACAAATGCTTTGGAGTTTTCAGGAATTGCCCCAGCTGTGTGAGGCAAAGCACACCCCAGGAGCTGAAGCAGATGCGGTACGGGTTCTGCGGGTTTTGGAGTTGTCGCTTTTTTAAGGAGGGTCCTTTTAAGGAGGTTCTTGAATGCGCCTTTAGACCAAGGTGTTCACACTAGCCGAGCAGGGAGGGACTTGTTCTCATTTTTCTTTTGCTACCGTTTACCAGTTCATTCGCCTACAGTTGAAAGAGTCTTGGTGTGAAATGTTGAAGCGGTGCAAATCTCGTAAATCTTGCTCCAGACTTTTTCTATGTGGTCAAATTCGGCTGAGCTTAAAGTGGAAAAACCAAATGTAAATTTGAAGAAAAAAACTGTATCATTACAGGAACACTTTCAATAATTCCTTCACAGTGTGTGCTTTTGAGTTTAAAACTGTTTTTAAAATGTTCAATTTTGTTTTTCAAATGTACAATCTGGTTGTCCATTAATTCTGAGCTGATCCTGATTGCCCCCATATTTCCCTCTCACAGCTCTGTTCCAATATATGAAAGACTTGTCATATAACCCCAGCAGGGAACAATCAGCAATTATTTATTTCTCCTCCATGATCAATTTTCAAAACAGCTGGTACTTCTGTGACAACATCTATACATCACAACAAATCAGAGTCCTTGATTGGTCAAAGTTCAACCTAGTTCGACTTGCATCGCGCGTTCAATGGAGCCTAAAAATGGTTGTAGAAACTTGCGTAGCTACTGAACACGAAAGTGGACATGGCCGCTTCAACGCATGTTACAGAGGTGTGACCAATACCTCAATGGATGTCATGTAAATGCAAAGTTGTCCATGTGGTAGGCGTCACGTAAACAGCACTATGCTGTTGGGGGGATGAAAAAAAAAAAAAGAAATCCATGTGATGTGCCTGCGTCTCACATACTTCGCCCCCAGTTACTCTCATGTGTTGTACAAGTGTTCACTACGACCCGTCGCCCATACCGTGCCCGTATACAAAGATTTGCATGAATATTTTCTCTCAACGGGCTCACTCACCGAGCGGTCTATGATCTTAAAATGTCGTGCGGACCAGTCCGTAAAAGTTTGACTATTTTTCACCAGCAGGCAGCTTGTATCAACCCATAAGTGGAGGACTAAGGGTCAAAACCTCCATCCAAACATGTCCACAAAAGCATTTTCTGCAACATTTGCTGAAAAACACCTGACATTTCCACTCACTCACTCTTCTCTAAATGTTAGAGGACAGAAGTTATTCTGTCAAAACTCAGCTCTAGGACAATTAAACGTTTGTATGTACCAAAAAGGTTCAGATGATTTGCTGTTGACGGATGCATTGAAGGAAATATACAAAAGTGAACAAGTTTTACTTGATCCCTGCAGGTAAGACTCTAAAGCTCAAATGTGCGAACGCTGGCATAAATTTACAAGCATAAAACATAATTAATTCACATAATGAATTCAAGGAACGGTCAAAAAATATGTGTATTATCTTTTCAAAGAGGATGCATATTACTGCCTGGGATATTGGCAGAAAGCTGCAGCCTTTCATCAGTACAACTGAAAGAATTTAAATGTGTGGCTTTAGAGCACCGCAGCGCTTCCCCAATAACAGTAATGCTCACTGGCACGTCAGCCTGTGAAGGGTAGGGCCCTTTAAAGGGAGACGATAAAGAAAAGAAATCAATTTGGGAAGTAATCTTCGTAATGAGACAACCTGACAGACAAAAACCACCAACAGAGCGAGTGTGAAATGACCAAAGTGGGGCTGAGCGGAGAAAGCCTCCGGAAAGGCGCTTCGCAGGTATCTCCCTTTTCATTTCACACTTTCCAGCTTCCACGAGGAGGCTGCTCACCTTTAAATCCGCCCGAGCTGCCTCTCAGCTCACACTAAAATGAGAAGCGGAGCCGCCGATACGTCCTTGTGTGTGTGTGTTTGTGTGTTCAAGTTTGTCTGGCAGTGCCTTTAACAATACAGAGACCCTCGGTGCGAGACAACAGAACAGGCCGGTCTGTTTGGGCTCTATCTCTAAGAAACATACGCTTCTGGAGAGCAGAGTCGACTGGTGTGTTTGTGCGAGCGTGTCCATATGTCACGCCATCTAACATCTAAACATCCAGATGGCAAAGCGGCGTTTCCTCCCAGCGTCAGGAAGTGTTTGGAAAACTAAAAAAGACAAACCAACCAAAAATCCTCTGCTGTGACGAAGACGACCGTTTATTTATGCCGGAATTTAAAAGGATAAAGTGGAACTGACGCTAACCTCAATGTACAGAACTGTCAGAGTGACTAAAGCCCTATAAACACTTACTGCTAAGCATATTGGGAATGTTTAACAATGTTTTAATAGTGGAAACAAACGATTTCATTGCTGTGCAATCCAACAAAATCCTCACATTAAGGCCATTAAAGCTTTGAGGAAACGGATAGCTTTCTCCACTAAGAAGAAGATCCATAGTAACAATAAAATGTATCCTCATGTCTATGGATGACTTATATGTGTCGCAAAATGTGGGTTTCTACCATTGACTGTATGTGAGAACTGGACTGAGTGAGGGTGACGTCATCCATGGAAAATGGTTTACTTCCTGCTCCAACCAAATCAGGTCAATTCAGTCGTCATTCTACATGGAGATCCCTTTGTGTTTTGTGATGTGACGCCTCCAGTTTGCAGCTGATGAAGGAAAACCAATGACAGCAAAACGTGTAAAACCTTTGAAAATACACCAAATTACCCAGGCATGAATGAATAAACCTTCCTGTAAATTAGATGATGCGGTACACACTGAAATGAGTTTCTCCAGGGCCTGGTGCTACATAAAAGTACACTCCAGAACTGTTGTACACCTTTCGACATATCCCTTAAGGGGCGCCACAGCAAATCAGCTTTGACTGGTTCACACAGGTGGTTTGGCAGATGCCCTTCCTGACAAGGAACCGGTACAGGGGGACCCAGACTCGGGTTTGGGTCGGTTAGTTAAGCAGTAACGCGAAGGGTCTTGGTCAAGGGAAACCCTGGTTTCCCATGTGACAGTCCTATGCTCAACGAAATAAGCAAATAAAGTATTTCCTTTATTTCCCCAAAATGTCACCACTGTTTGGTTGAAATTTAGTCAATGGATCTTTTGTTTATGTCATATTGCAACAAACGTGTCGATGTTGCTATAGCGATATGCAGTGAAGTGGAAAAACTGCTGTCTGCCCATGAAGACATGGACCTCTTTCATGAACGTTTGTGAACATACTTTTGTTCCAGGTGTCACAAAATGCTCCATTTTCACATTTAATTGGGTGTAAGAAGTAGAATCTAGAAAAGTCATCGGATCATTTCACTAACTTGCAAGGAAGTGGGATTTAAACCTTTTGTGCGATGTTTTCGAAAGGCAAAGACGAAGAAAGCAGAAAGTTTTTAACCATTTTCTACTGAAACTTTGGTTTTAATGTTTCAAACATCTAAATAACTTTGCATCTTAAATCTGCAGCCACTGCAATAAACAAACTTGCCTTCCTGGGAGTTTTTTTCCCACTTGTTTCTGTATGGCTGAAATGTAAAAAACTCTGATATGAGTTGTGTGATAGAAATAGTTCTGCCTGATGGGTATCTGATCTGAAACTTTGGGTCCATTTCTTCTCCATCTGAGGCCTGGCAGCAATAGAAAGATGAGCCAATTTCTGAAAGATTTCCATGATTTTTATTACATTTCCAGAAGGCTATTGTGCATTCTTCCATTCGGCTCGCTGACCTCTCGGCGGCACTCTTCCCTTTTTGCAATTCGACTCGGCAAAGTCAGACGCTGTCAATCAGACAATCTTCTCAAAATAAAGCGATGGAATTATGATGCAGGTGGGGGGGGGGGGGGGGGGGGGGCTTTAATGGTGCTTATTGATGTTAGTGTGACAGTTGTGATGATGTTAGTTTGCAGCAAAGAACAAAACCTTTAGAAACTTTTACTTCCAGAATCAAAACAGTCACTTGGCACCCCTAGATTGTTGGCAGGGACGACTCCTGCTGTCTGACCTCTGAGCAAGGAAAACAGACACACTCACTGTGTGAAACAGACACACACACTCATCACAGGTCAAGTGTTCAACGCCAGAAGACAGCGACTACTGCATAAAGGCTCCAAACACTTTCTCCTCTGGAAGAGCCGGTTCCCTCCAAATCTGAGGGGCGTGGCCTAAGTTACAAGACATGTGAAGTTTAAAACTCCTAATGACAGATGCAAACTCCCTCCACTAAATCCTGTTCAGATTGTGCACAGGACTGAGTTTGGTGAAGGAATTTACGCAATTCAGACAGGAAGCAGAGGCACGGTCGCTTTGGCCTCCCTCTGGAATTAAGTTATGGAACCAACAACACACAAAAGTTCCCACACCGTCTGACAAGTCACTCAGCCTCACACAAACACACTGAAATAATGCAGCCTCCACTTCCTGCTGACCCTTCCGCTAAACCCCTCCTCCCTGTATCTTCCCGCTCATCTCATCGTCTGCTGGCGGCAGAGGAGGCCACTTCTGCAGACCAGAGGACTCGCACAGACGCACGGTTTGTTCGCGAGGCCAGAGGAATGCGGGTCAGATCCCTCTTTGGGGAGTTCTGCTCTTTGAGTTCATGCCGCTCCTGTGCAGAGCTTCAGGGTTTAGAGGCCCGGAGGTTTCACTCAGGCGCTCCAGCGGAGCCTATCGTTTACGTGAGGAGGACCGACGGACGCTGATGCTGTTCACCCAAAAGAAGAGAACGCGATAAAAAGCTCGACGCTGGAGAAAAATGTGGAGGGAGCAATGAAAAGATGGAGTAGAAAGGAATGACACCTCGCTGTGTTCCTAAACACAAAAACGACCGTAAAACTAAAAACAGGACGTTTGTCTAAACTAGGGTGTAAAATCATCCCATTATTTACGATTAATTATACTTTTTTTTTCTTATTTAACAATTCTCGGGTTGTCAAATATAAGGTCAAACCGCTTGCTGGCATGAAGGTTTTATTTCAACTCTGCTGAAAACGTGTCTTACATAGCCCTCAGTGACTCACAAAGAGAGTTTATCACTGGACAGCTTGACTCCTCCCCATTGGCATTCCAAACAGGAAGTACCTGCTGGCTCCAAGTACCCAAAATCCCAGAGACTTCTATAAAGACATGAACAGCCGTTACTCCGTCAGTCATTCTATTGTTCAGAAGAACCATTCTTGATCTGATACCTTTCTCTTAACATATTCTTGCTAAATCTAATTTTATTTTTTATTATTTTCTTTATCACATGCTAATCAATTATAAACTGACCAATCAGATGCCTCAGTAAAGGCATGTGGTGCCCGTTGGCCCCTTTCTCAAACATTTGGCAGATTCTCCAGTGGCAGGGGTGGGGTCTTCAAACAGGCTTACTCCTGGTTGGCGACAGTAGTCCTAGAAACGTGTCACTGTCGACTGGCTCACAACGGCGGCGCCCGTAATGTGGACCAATGGCAACTGAGTTGGCTTCATTCGGCTGGAGCTAGTGGCTACTGGATTTGAACACACCACTTTCCAGTCTCAGGGAAGACACTGTACCACAAGGCCACGTGGTCTTCCAGTAGCTGACAGCTACTCATACCACCAACCTAAAATTAATGGCGCGACGAAAATGGCGAGCAATATTGGAGCTATCCAGCCGTACAGTTTTGAGCCCCGACAGAAAGAGAAGATCCATTTGTCTGGCAGTGGATGCATCAGAATGGAGCGGAGCAGCAACCCAGCGTATTTTCTACGTCACAAATACCATCTTTTTCAAACCGTTTTCTTCTCTGCTCCCGATTCACGATTTGGATAATTAAATATTCAGAAATGCAACTTTGAGCTTAATTTTCTTCATAAGAAAAATTTCCACAAAAACACCAATATTCAATGGAGTGGATCTTTATTACTCATACTTTTGTTTTTCTATTAAAAGTATAAAATCAAAAGTCTGACTTGGCAATGTATTTATAGTGTCAAAATGTCTATTTGATAGCAATATTGTGCCAAAAGCGGATAAGACTAATGTTAAAGAATTATGAAATGACATAATTTTAAAATAAATGTAACTGTTAATATATTCATGAATCCTTTTTTTAGAATAAATCTTCTTTCTGACACCCAGCCGAAGTGGTAATCTGCTGCAGAATGATGAGAACCGTCCCTGCGACGGCCCGACAGGGACGCTGAGCGGATGGAAAGCGGCGGGCAGATAAACGGCGGTGAGCCGCGCGGCAGTTTGTTTAACTGTGACAGTGGCGGCTGAATGGAGTCTATCAGCATCTGATGGGGGGGGCCGCCGAAAACGAGGGCGGAAACTAAATGGATTCATGTCGGTGGAAGGATTTCATTATTTGTGTTTGAAGGGAGGTAAAAATGAAAACAGAGGGAGGAGGCAGAGGTCAAACAAATCTAAAATACAACACAAAAAACCCCCACATGAACAGGAGTTAAAAAAAGAAAAAAGACTTATTGGTTTTTCCGAGATCTTCCTCCTTTTCTTTCCCTCACGAGCTAACCTCCACCCACCTCAATATCCCTCTATGAAAACTCATTTCTAAGAACTTACAAAGTGACATTATCTGGAAAGAAATGAAGTCGTGTGCTTTAATTTTCCCCCAGTGACTCCACCGAGCGTCTACCTTCCCCTGGTGTTTGGGGAGCTGCCACCAACATCCGTTCCTGATCCCGCTTTCCCACAGAAGAGAGGCAAAAAAACGGTGAGAAATTAGTTAAAGCAGCAGTGAAAATAAACAGAGTATGTTATGTCAGCGTTTAGAGGAAGCCATGCAGAGCAGGGAGGGATGTGAGCATCAGGAAAGCAGGAGCCAGAACATCTGGTTCCACTCTGCATGACTGGCATTCCTCCGGGATGAAGGAATTTGAAACGGGAATGATGGGCCTTCACACCGACGTCCGTCAGACTTTAAACTGGAGAGGGGGGGCGGGGTTTGACTTGTAAAAGGAAAACTTGTGGCGTCCTGGGTGGTGTTGCATGATGGGTGTGGAGCCGATCCACGCATGCAGTCAGGACGTCCACATCTGTGACTTCACTGAACAAAAACGCTCTTCCCTTTGAGGAAGGAAGAAAAGTAAAATACAATTCTGTTCCCTAAAGTTTTTCATTCCAGTTCAAACACAAAGAGACGAGGTACTGATCCGTACCCCTCTGTGGTTCTTTAAGGATCAATGCAGGAAAATGCAAAAGACCGAATCAAACCTTTGTCCTGCAAAAATAACATGTTTGTAAAAGAAACTAAATGTTAAATACAAAACAAATGTTTTACTTTTTTTTCTGCTGGAGGAACAACAGCTTAAGAAACTCTGCAAGAATTTGGAAATTCCAATTAAGTTCTGTTGCAGAGAGCTGGAAAGCATAAAGCTGAAAAAAAATGATGAAATTCTCACTAACGGTGTTAAATGACCCGCTTTAAGCTACATCACACGTTACAACAACTGACAAATATAGACGACAGCTGGAAGGAAAAAGAGAGGAACGCAATGGCATGCTGCAAAAAAAACACTCCATTCTAACCCAAAAGCAGTAAATGATGAGAAATGATTTGGAAAAAAAACATAAAAGCACAAATTTGCCTACCTAATGAAAATTATTAACAAACCAAATTAATTAGACATTGTAAAATGCTAGAAACACCAAAAAGCTAGTGACACGCTGAACAAATCAAACATTTCATTCACAGAAAAACTCAGGGCTTTAACAAGAATGTGACTGAAACGACCAATTAAAGCCTTAAATGTCTAAAATCAGTTCAAAAATTAGATCCAAGCCGAAACCTACTCACCCGCCAAAAATGTGCAAATGCTGAGCTAAAATGTAAATCATCTGGCAAAACTGATAAAAAAAAAATGAAGAAGACTCGGGGTAACTGTCAAGAAGCGGAAAAGCTAAACTCCTAATATATGTCATTGAATGTAAAAGACCTACACCGTGAGTTTTTAGGGTGAACTAGCATTCTAGCGTAAAATACAATCCATTTTAGAATGATAAAGGGGAAATTTACAGAAGACATATGGAGCCAGAGAGATGAAGATGGAGATGAGGACGGATCTTTTCCCCAACAGCTGTTTCAGTTAGTTGATTATTCACAAGAACTATTTTTAGAGATTAAAAAAAGAAACCATCACAACCCACGGCAACAGAAATTAATCATGCTGAACTGTTTTACAGGAAATCACATTCCAAACCCACAATCCCGTCACGAGACCCGACTGACAGCGGAGGAAATCCAGAGTCCTCTGTCTGAAGAAAGAAAATGAAATGCCAAGCCTGGCTAAGGAAATAATGAAAAAGCTATTATCAGCATAAGCTTTCATCAGCTCCACATTCAGACGTGTTCAATACAAACTGATTCTCTCATCCGGCACGTTCCAGCCTGAATGCTGGGGCATAATGTAGAAGAGGGGACAGAGAATGAGAGATCACTTCCAGCTGTAGACATGCATCAGCATATTTACTGATGAGGTGAAGGTTCCTTCACAACAATCAGCGCTGCGTCGTCAGGAGCTGATCCCTTTAATTCCACCGCCGTCTCCGTGCCTTCGCGCTCCTGTCCGCTCATTAGTCCTCATTTTCCTGCTTTTTGCTCCAATCAAATTAGGGTTTTTTTAATTTATTTTTTTTTTTTATGGACTGCATCCCGTCTTTTAGCCCCAGCATCACTGTCGCTGAATTCAAATCCAGCCTGCTCATGCAATATTCAAAGCAAATCTGAATAAAATACACGACAACACAATATTCGGAATATATTAGGCCACAACGAGGAGGGGTTCATGTCAGGCTTGTCAACCAGGAACTATTATGTGTTCTGGGAGAGAAAAAAAAAGCAGCTTGAAGACTAAAATTTGACAAGAATGTGGTTTTTCTCCTCAAAGGCAAGTAAAAGTGCAGCTCTGTCAGGAGGAGGGGTTGATGCATGACTGACGGAGGACAAGAACCACGCAGAAGGTGTTTGGAGGAATAAAGGGAATTGAAACACCCAAGTGTTCTGTTTCAAGCTCAAACCAAGACAAAGAATGATTCATTTAATTTAACATGTAAGGGTTAATGTCCGACGAAGCGTGCATTATTACTTTTTAACGCACGCCGTGGAAGCTTGAACCATCTGAGGCGAAGTGCGTTAAAAAGTAATAATGCAAACTTCGTAGGCCATTAACCCGCTTATATCATGGTCGCTTACAAAAACAATACATATTAACCAGTTTTTAGTCCTTAATTCTTGTTTTTTTCTCACAAAAAGCGGACTATTTGTTATGTGATGCACCGCATCACCGCTGCAGTCAAGATTCGGCGATATATATATGCTGATCTTTCCGATTGGTTGAATAAAGCATCAGTTCAGAGAGAAAGTTCACCTCTTACCGCTTGTTTTTGTCCAAAATGATGAAGCAAAAGGTTGATTTTAAGAATCCAGCGCAGTGATACAAAACATTTAAGCTAGCCGACCGGAACTTCTTTTTTCCCCGTGCGGTTATCAGGTTTTAATGCACACCCAGCAGCCAATCAGAATCGAGTATTCACCCGGACCATGGTATAATTACTTTTAACTGTACCTGTTTTACATAAACTCTCATTTTTATTTATTTTATCTTGTGTTCAAAATGTTTACATTTTTATTGCAAATTTAATTTATGTTTCCTCTTTGCCAGGGCTTCCTTGGAAAAGAGATTCTTAATGTCAATAGTACATTTCCTGGGTAAATAAAGGTTAAATCAATAAAACAAATATATATATATTTATCTTTTATAGTTGTTTTGTTCCATAATTAACTTAAAATATTATTTGAAATATGACCCAATTAAAAAAGGATTTTCATAAAACATAGCCTTTTTAATTTTAAATCATTTTTGGTCTGTAAAAATGAACAGCACCTCTTCAGAATATTATTTTGTACAAGCTTACATCCATCCATTCATTTTTAGAAACCACTTATGAAGCATGTTTTTGGACTGTGGGAGGAAACCTAGCAGAAAATGTAAAGACCTTATCACGGTGAAGCCAGAGCGCTAACCACTACGCCACCACACAGCCGTTTGCTAACGTTTTACAGCCTAAAAGTAAAAAACAACAAAAATGATCATGTATGCTATAAATACTTAAAGCCCACTGTGATCAATATTGGGCTTTTAAATGTGTTCTTGTGGCATTTTTCTGATGATGAAAGACATTTAAGGAAAGTTAAGCTCAAAACTGCATTTCTGAGTATTTCTGTAAATAAGTCAATATGAATCTGGAGCAGATGAAAAGATGCTGTTTGACAAAAGATGGTATTTATATCTCCCTGCTGCGCTCCTCTCTGATCCATCCACTTGCAGACAAATGGACGTCTTTGTTTTCCTAGTCCGAGCTGGAATCTGGATCTGAACTGTGTGGCTGGATAGCTCTGACGTTGCTCGCCGTTTCGCTTACACCGATGATGTTACGTTGGGGTTGTGAGCTGGTGGGAGAGAGGCACGATGGGAAATGGGTGCAGGTTTACGCCACACCAACAGTCCTGCCCACAACTGAGATGAAAATGTCTAATGAGCTTCTGCTGCTCTGCAGAAACTACGTCCTAGAAAACGGACAGGCTTTCACATCGTGATTGGGATAAAAACAGAATAATCACTGGAAACTGAGCGGAACTACCACAGCAAATATTGCCCTGGTATATTACAAAGTTACTTCTGGTATTGCTTTTAGACATTACAAGAAATATTAATAATTCATAAAAATAAAACTTATTATTTCAACTAAAAGACCAATTGTCTCCACTTAAAATCCACTGGAATTATGTGAAATGCATAAACAGTGAAAGAGTTCCAGTAGTTGAACGAATGGAGCTAAAGCTTCGGTGTTAAAGGGTTAAAAAATGTGTTTAGTTAATTTCTTTTATTTTGCTATTCTGTTATTAAATCCAAGTCGTTATGGTAACCAACACCTTGGTGTACCAAACCTAACAAAGACAAACCTTTAGCCCAGCTGGAGCAAACATGTTCTCAGACACACGATCATTTCTACCTGACAGTCTCTGATGATGTTTTTCCTGTTATTCTATCTCTCCTTTATGTATTCAAACTCGGTCCAGAGTTTCAGAACCGAGTGAAAAACACAGCCCGTATGCTCTTCCTTTAAATGAACAGAGCGCTGAAGGACTCGAGCCAAACTGGTCTTGTTTTAGCAGCGCTCACAATGCTGGATTAGAGGCTGAAAAAGGGAATTGTGATGCCAAACGGAAGGAACCAGTTCTGTTTGTTGACAGTGTGAGGAGCTGCAGCTCACCTCTGAGAAAGAGCAACGCCCACACGGATGGAAAGACCTGAACTTAAAAACACACAAAGCTTTGCGGGTGTTTGTGCGAGCTCGTATTTGTCATGACTGGTCATCTACAGACCTCCAGAACTTGTTTAAAATTTAGTACCAATAAGGCAGATTACTGTTATAATTAAGCTTTAGGGCAAACATGTGACAAAGGTTAAAGGTTAAATATCATAAAGTTATTCTGACAGTTTCTGGTTCTCTTTTTAAAGGGCCTATATTGTGCTGTTCTTAAACCTTTCAGAGTAAACTCCATCCAAATGTATGACAGACAATATATATGACCTTTGTCACACGAAAGAAGGATTTTTTTTCAAATGAAATATGAGATATTTTTGCAGTTCATTTTCCTACCAGGAATGAAGACGGCTCAATCACTGAGGCTCCGCCTTTCTCTCCTCGTGGGTCCCCCCCATTTGATGAAGATGCGAAAACAAACATCATCCGAACTTTTGCAAGGATGGTTGTGCATATTGTGCATAAAAAGGAAAGTGTTTAGCCGATGCTAGCTTCACGGATAAAGCGGGTGTGTCTTAGCCTGGGGGCGGGACTGGCAGCCAGAGTCTTCCTGAAAGGGGCTGTCCTCCACTTTGTGATGTCACGATGTAAATTTTCGTGGATTGGGAGGGGCGGGTGCTCAGAAAGCAGGTTTTAGAGTAATCCTCAGAATTGTGTGAATGGATCAAAATACCACTTTGGGGTCGTTTTTGTCATTATAATGCACTTAAATAATCAAAAAGTTGATTTTTATTTGCCAATGTACATTAAAGATATTATTTTGACTTTCCTTATGAACAACTAATTTAACTAACTTATTTATTTATTGCGCTTTGAAGCATTTTATGGCTTTCATGGTTGATCATTTATACTTTTTTTATCCCGTCTAGTCTAGTCTAGTCTAGTCTAGTCTATGCAGTGTCCTCAAATTTTAGCATCTGCGTTTCCTTCCCTTTTTTTATGTCTGTCTTTCATTGTTGTTGCTTTAATGCGTCTTATAACGTTAAGTTGTTTTAATAAATATTTATATACGTCTTTTATCTCAAGCACCTTGTGTTCGACAATGCTATATCAATAAAACTGATTGATTCTGTTGACGTTGGGGGTTTACTGATACTTCAATTAAGACGCCAGCATAAATTATCTTGTTCTACAGAATACTTTTTGCAGCAAAGATTTACAAAGTACAGATTTACTGGCACCTCTTTGGAGAAAAGCTTAAGATATGATTTTAAAGACCAAAACAACCAAAATCTCCCTTTCATGCCATCGGCATTGTGCCTTTCAAAGTTTCACTCAGGAAGTTGTGATGAGTCAGCATATTTTCAAAATGCTCAACGTGGGACGGGACATGAAACAAAAACAGCTCGTCCACTTCAAAAAGCTGTCGTCACATTATAAACAGACAGATGAGGGTTTTGAATACACAGTTAGGTATTAATAGACAGGCTTGTTATTGGATTAGAGGCAGTTTGCGATAAACATCATTGACGTTCCACAAACGGTTTATTATTACAGCCAAACAACTTCCTCTCAGAGAGGTTATCATCAGTCCTGCCTTCCTCTGGTCCCTGAAGAACCCTGACAGGCCCCTGAGGGTTTACGCAACACCAATGTATGTTTTATAAGGGCCCCAAAAAGATAAGAAAGCTGCTCTCCAAAATTATGTGTTGACACAGCAACTTCATTTTAATGAGAATTTCCTATAAAAGGCATACATAAAGAACTGCTCTTTGTCAGAGCGCAGGAATTTATCAATAAAACACAAACTGCCCCGTGAGGCAGCAGCACTAATTAAGCTACACAGAATTAGCAGCATAAAGTAGCAGGATGGGAGAAACACCAGGAAACAACTTTGCCAATTTTGGATATTTGCACCAGAAGAGATTAAAAATGTAAATGTTTCCCTGGAGCAACAGCAGAAGGTTCTGTGCTTTTCCACAGGAAGAACCAGACTTCTAACAACCGGACCTCTCCTTTTTCTCTGCTGAAGCTTTCATTAGGGGACAAAGTTTAGTTTTTGCACTGAGGTTTCTTTAGACTGGCGGGAACTTAACTATGACATAGTTTGAGAGGCCAAGGCCGACTGATTCCCAATTCAATCCCCACCCCTACGGCTCTTCCCTATTGCTCCAACTGTAGGGGCATTTGGATTAAGTGGTGTCCGAACGTGTCTTTTTAGCGACAAAAGGCTGGGTATCGGGATAAGAAACAGATTTCTAAAGCACAGAAGTTTACATTTAAAAATAAGTAATGACTTACTGTTTTTGCCTTATTTTTTGGTAGTTCTAAAACCGATGTTCTGTATTTACTGAGTGGTGACGGCTTCGCGTTAACGTAGATGACCGGTGACTATTGATGATGTCATCTAGTGGTAGAAATGTCCGGATTTGAAGGCACTATTTTTCCATAACTCTCGGCTTGGAGGGCTAAATGTACAGGTAAGTAGAAGCCATAGCAGTAGGGTATTAATTCGGATTCGGTCCAAAAGTTGCGATGCGTTGCACTGAGCCTTAGTTACATGTGTCCATACAAGGGTTGCCCTGTACGGGTACTGTGGGTTTTTGGGTTGTCCGGATCAGTGGAGGGTCGTAGAGAAGGCAGGCATGTCTTGCAGGTCCCTTAAGTCTTGTATGTCCCCCTTAAGGGTCGTCATGAAAATGGAACTTACCATTGTCGTGCGTGTTGTTAAGTGCATCATCAAGTATTTGTAAGGATAATGTAAGGTGAACACACTTATGACTCCTTAGGTGTGACTACTGGAGCACACGTCACATGCACGGAGTGTGCATGTGATACACAAGTGCACGTAGGACGTCCACACAAACTACTCCTCATTTCTAACAGTGAGGATGCGCACAAGCAGCGCCCATGTATCACGTGAGCAGCTGTGATGCTTGTTCAAGTGATCGCTATGACCCGTCACTCACAACATGCCTATAGAAAAAAGAACGTGCATGAACATTTTAATGCTAAGTGGTCCACGACGTTGATATTTCACTAGGGCCACCCGTACATCTTTGACCCTTTTTCATCCACAGACAGCCTGTCTCTACCCGTAAGGGCAGTTGGGACAAAGGCTTTAAATGATTCTTGATTCTCAGTTAGGTATGTAATGATCGGATTTGGACGATTTTCCTTGGGATGAGCTCTAATTGGTGACCGAGCTGTGAATTAGTCCACAGCATGTTGATTATCTAAGGCTCCTTTTAGTAATACCAGGTTCCCATTTCAGACAATAAAAGTGTGAGGCCTATATTATGATGCCTTTCATCACTACTGTCTGTAGAAAATGAGTACCGGTTCACTGTTCACCATCTGACCTTCTTCAGAATGTGTGTTAACCCGCCACAAACGGATGTACGACAGGAAGGTCCTCTTACCTCTTCAGTGTGTCTTCAGTGTCGGGCCTGTCGAACTCCGATGACATAAAACCTCACTCCCTAAAATGAACACAAAAGTTACCATTTTAGATTTTTTTCACATTTATTTCTAGGTTTCTAAACAAATCTATACGTTAAAGGCTAACATTAATGACTTGATGCATTTTATTAGGTGGTAATGAAGTTATTTCCTCTAAAACAAAGCTAACTAGAACTTTTTTATGACCGTCAAGACTATAAATTTTTTCCAAAATTCACTTCACATCTTAATAAGACTATGATCTGATTCATCTTTCCCTTAAAAAACAGTTCAATATCTGACATATTGAAATATGTTTTCACACATTGATGTGATTTACAGCCTCTGCAGGTAAAATCCACAGGTGAACTCTCCTTAAACCCTGAATTCTACCGCAAAGGCTCAACATGAACTTCCTTCACCACAGAGAGTATTTGTGATATTGATGTAACAAGAAAAATAAGTACATTTTAAAATGAAATGAATGCTGCTCAATTTACTAAAGAACTAAACCAGACAGAGCAGTAAAACTGAAGTCTTAAAGTTAAGCTTCAAAGTGAACTTGTGACCTTTTAACCTTGATTTAAAAGTCCGAAATGTCTTTATTACCTATTTCAAGCGTGTTTTGCACCTTATTATCGCTACACAAATGCCTCCAGCTTTAAAAGTTTAGCTTAGATTTTTTTTTCCTGATAGCAAAAATGACGGGAAAATTTGATGAACTCTTTCACAAAGTCTGCACTGGTCAGACGTATTAATTTTTCCAGCCTCTGATCGTCTCTTTTCTTTAATTTATACATGTGTTTTAACTCTACTATCCAGATTTTTTCATTTTTAGCGATTAAACCTTCTCAAAGATTTTAATATGGTGCAATTTGGTGCATTCTGGTGACATCACTTATTTATACACTTTTCAATGACTAAAAATAGAGCATATCAAACTTAAATCTGCTCTAGTCTGTTTCAGATGTTTTGAAGAGAGCACTGCAGTGTAGTAGTTAACACTAGTTAAGAAGTTTTCATGCTGCTTCTAATCACTGCTATTTCACATTTGTTCCTAATCAATAGTTAAGAACTTTTATTGACTTTTTTGCCCTGACTGCCTTAAGGTTCTGCTTTTTGTTATTGTTGCAAAGTTACATTTACTTTTTAGTTACTTTAGTTACCTAATTAAATTAAATAATTGAAAAATTAAATACAATTAAATTACTGAGATCATTCAGCTAACTAGAAATACTTACTGCTTACAGTGTTGTAAAGAAAAACAAAATTAAGTAGTTTGACCTTATACTCCATTTGAGTCTGAGATTCAGGTATTTTGAGTTGCCTTTGATTCTTTGACATTCAGCTTAAAGCTTAGTGCATACAGTTTCATCTTCAATGCATTCATTAAATATCTTGCTGTCCATAGTACTAATTCCACCCGTCACTCCATCTAACATATTCCTATCTATTCCTGCCATGTCTTCCACATCTCTGACATGCTTCAGTCTCTCTTCAATGACGGTGTTGGATTTATGATCATCGCGGTGAAAAACCACCAGGGGGCGCGCTGATATGTGTGTCAGTTTAAATATATCTGCCTAAAATGTAATAATAACCCACTGGCTTGTTCCTTCGTTGTTGCTGTTTAACATTGTTTAGTATTGAATTGTTACATTCAATAAAGTTTGAAAAAAAAATGAGTGAGCGCGTGCCGCGTGGTGCTCGGCAGTGACAGCCGCGCGGCGCAGGCGGGAGAGGAGGAGAAGAGTGAGAAAAGGTTTCCCATAGAAACCCTTGAAGTCTGAACACAGGACTAGCAGAAAAAGTGAATTATAAAGACGAGGTAAATCTACACGTTTTCGCAAAATATACTTTATTGCAAAAGGTGAAAAATGTATTAATTGTTAGATATTTTAGTGGCCCGAGCGGACAAGTAAAAAATAAAGTCTTGTGGTCCGTACTGCTCGAAAAACAGGACCGGGCCAGCGGACAAATGGCTATGTCGAGCCCTGATTCTAAGTGGTGAAGTATTATTATTAACGTTTTTAACCAAAATAAAACTGGGAAGTTTTAGTACAATGGCAGGAGTTCATTAGAAATTCACCTGTGAGATGTGGGCGGGACCTTTGGCGCATGGCAACCCCGTCCCCCCTTCCTATCACCCATAACTGGGAGCTCTGGTTACTCCCCGACCTAAAATTAGCGGTGTTTGCCGTACCGTTTAGATCCAGATTCCAGCTCAGGGGAGGAAAACAAAGACGCCCCCCTGGATCCATTTGTCTGACAGTGGATGCATCAGCAGGTGGCCCCGCCCAGCGTATTTTTCTAATATGGTCATTTTTAAACAACATTTTTCCGTCTGCTCTTGATTCACATCAATTTGAATAAAGGAATACTCAGAAGCGCAATTTGCGCTTAATTTTCCTAAATTATCAAAAACCAAAAAAAAAAGCCACAAAACCATGTTAAAAAATTAAAAACACTATTTCCACCAGAGTGGGTCTTTAACAAGGTCATGTTTTTCCTTCAAAGAGGAAACGATGGATGTTGGAATGATCAAAAACTTGTAGATTTTTAATATTAGACCTGGGAGGTTGACTCAGTATTTGGTCATGTGACCCATCGGTTTGTTTGGAACCCCCTTTTAGCTTCTGGTGGACGGGCGCCAATCAAACCAGTTTCATCACATCCCCTTCTTTCTGAAAACAAACATTTCTGTCACAAACCGCCTCCGAGCTGTTTCGGACACGCCCCCTTTTAAAGCTCAGGATTGGACAGCCACATGTCAATTATGTAAATCTTTACTAACAAACACACACGCAATTGACAGAGTGCAAGCGTGTGTTTTTAGTGGCGAACACCATCTGTAATGGTTTGGTCTGATACCACAAATAAATGACGGTCATTTTTTCAGGGGGTGGAGTCAGACCTTAAACTCCACCTCCTTATGATGCAGATGAGACCATTTTAAAAACAACATTCAAGTATTCCACTATATAACTATTGCAATAAAAAGACAGCCGTAGGAAGAAAAAAATATTTGTCATTCATACAAATACACACAGAAATACTTGTACCCACAGAAAAATACACAATCAAAAGAATTTTTTGTCATGCAAAGTTACAAATAATACCAAAAAAAGTAAACTATGGACATGCAACAATTAACATCCACATCAAGGGAGTTTTTTCACAAGTAGTATCAACACTTCATGTTTATAGGATATATTTTCTCTGTACATTTTTGCTTTGTTAACTAAAGATAAAGGTGGCGCACAAAGTGCTCATGGCTGCTGGGTGTGGTTGCATGAAGTCAAAGCGATGACTAACGCTTTTCTTGAGGGAATTACAGGAGAAATTCCAGCACAGACGCCGTCAGGATTAATTTGCTTCTTCTGCTCTCACGTCATTTTCTGAAAGATCAAGCAAACGCAGAAAAATCTCCACCCGGAGGATTTCTGGTAAAACGTTGAGGCGGTTTTTGATGGAAGTTGAAGCGGTTCGGTAAACCAAAACCAAATCAAATCAAACTTTATTTATAAAAAAGTGCTTCTCATACATTGCACAACTCAAAGCGATTCAACATTCAGAGCAAAAAAAACAAAACTAAAAAAACACACAATGTCCAGGATATTATTTTCTTAAATAATTTTTGTATAACGCTGCAGAAAATAAATATTTAGGTCCAACAATCAAACAAAAAAATTGTAACAAACAAACAAGAACGTTCTTATTGTTCTTTCATGCGTTGGTCACCTGTATTAATGTCACCTGTTTGAACTAGTCATCAGTATAAAAGACACCTGTCCACGCCCTTCTGCTGCGTTCAAGCCACCACTTCCAATGAAAATGGCAAAAGACGATGACAGAGGGACTAAAACACGACTTGCCTTTGATTTCTTGTCAACATTCTGCTCACATCTTGTGTTTACTGCCTTCAAATACCAAACAACTGCTATCATAAAAATATGATTGCATCTCCTCTAAAGTTCATGCCTCACTACTTTGATATGGAGGTGTACTTGGGGGTGTGACCAGTGCCCTTGATGTAAACAAATCAGCGCTTTCCAGCTTGGTCTCTCACACTGAAAACCAAATCCATTGAATGGAGGAGGTCCGCCTGGATTCTGGGCTGCACCTCTCCTGCAGTATCAATGCCTGCATCAACTGACAGAAAGAGACGGGAAACCTGAGCTCATAAGATCCGGAAAAGGAATAAAAAACTAACCCTCGGCGATACAAGGTGGACGTAGAGAAAGATTTGACAGCAAACTAGGAGTTGGGTGAACTTTAAACACACACCACAGATGGAGAAGAAGCACAGAGAACAGTGATGAGGTTTGCAGGTTGATGCGTATTTGCTGGCGCGGTTTGTCATGATAGTTTATGACACTTTTAGTCTTCTAAAATCAACTCAAAAGTCGCACGCAGAGACGCTCGCACACTGCAAGGAGGGCAGCTGGAAATCAGTTTTGCCGGCTGTTTTTTTACCTGAGGAACGGCGGCTAATAGAGCAGAGAGGCAGCGGTGTCGCTTCAGCTTTGACCGACTCACACGGAGCCGCCGCCGCCGCCGCCTCGTTGAACAGCAGGAGGCGCGGCGAGCGGCTGGCTGCTGGAGTTAGAGCGGCATCACAGGGTGCAAGTAATGATGAAACATTAGGAAACCACACTGTATGCTAAACTGCTGTTCCACCTCACATCAGGCTGAGCCGCCAGCAGACGGCCAGACGGGTTTTCTCACAACCAAAACGAAGTTAATCCCATTTTCATCATCATTTACACTAATCAGAGGCACACATGAATAAGAATGTCTCTCTTTAGGGATAATGAAGGCTGTGACACTTGGATGGTTTTGAACTCTCCGCCACGTATGTGAGACTAAATTGAAGCTCATTTCATGAATCTCTGTTATTTTGACCTGAACGGTTTTTGTGTGTCTGCTGCTGCATTCCGCTGCGCTTCACGCCAATAAATTGCAAACCCTTCGCAATATGCTATTCTAGCAAAGCATTTATAATAAGTTTGAAAACTTTAATCTTTTTATGATAACATTTATAAAACAGATGGCACTGGAGATTTTTCTCCAAAATTCTCTGTGCTCCATTAGCAATTAGTAGCCGGTAGAGACTTTTCTATAAGTCAATGTTTATCTAGGTTTGATTCCCAGAATTCCTTCACCTTGGCCCCCCGTTTTCTAATCCTGCCAGGAGGACACTGAGGCATAAAGAGTCTCCAGTGTGTCCAGGATCTGCCTCCCGTCTGCTGGACATCCCTACGATCTCTAATCAGGAAAATGGCCAGGTGAGGTTCTCGCAGCATTTCTGACTCATCTCTGAGCTGACGTGGGAGATTCATGGCTGAGGTCAACTTTGTTCCCTCTCTCCAAGCAATAATCCTCAGAGAGAAATTCATTTCCGCAGCTCCAATACAGAATCTTATCCGAGGAATGGAAGAGGAAATGTCTCGGCTCCCTCTTCACTGACGCACAAAGTCCTCCTAAAAGTAGAAGGTCCACCTGTCAGATGCTCAGGTGATGAGCATGTTTGTCCATTTCCTCAGTAAAAGCTGAGGAAATGTTTTCCAAGCTTTTTCCAAAGTTACTTTGGCAACATTTAGCAAGACAAAAAAAAAAATACTTCCATGTTTTTATTTTCAAACAGATACGGGCAAAAACGAAAACAAAAAAATTAGAGCCTGATCTTTTGAAACTAAAATGAAAGAATAAAAGTCAAAACTACTCAGAAAATGAATCAAAGATCCACTTTGGGATATAGCAAAACCTACATTAGCATTAAACAAAACTAGACGGAGTAATAAACCACTGAATTGATGAGGGTTTCAAGTTTAGAAAATAAAAATGCAGTTTAAAATTCCAAGAATTTTTCTTTTGCACCTCATCTTTTATTTCCCAACAATCCAACCTTTCAGTTTAATCCAGTCGGATTCTCTGACCTAAAAGGGATCCAGAACATCTTTATCCCAAACAGAGAGACATTCCTGCTACTGAACAGTGAAGTTTTCCAGATTCCTTGGATTTCTTCAAGTGTAAATGAAATCTGTGTCCAAACAAACAAGTCAACTAGAATGAATGTCAAACACATTCACATGCTAGTTTCCTAAAGTTTAGCCCACTGTTGTTTTTCTACATCCAAAGAATCCAAAGGGAACATTCTTAGAAGGTTCTAGAACACTGGATGGTCACATGACTTTGCTAAATTTCTAAAAGTCTTTCCACACATTGGACTGGAATGATGGACTGATGCGTTTTTGCTGACATCACATGTGTGTAATCTGCTGGGATTGGTCGTTTTTACGTTACAGTCAAATTAATCTACTGTACCTCAAACCAAATGGTATTTTCCAACATTGATATAATCCATTTTATTCTGAAATGATTTATAATGGAATAGGTCAATTCCAACAACAATTAAGAACTTGCCTCAGACAGATCAATCTGGTTGGATCGTAGGAATCGATTTATCAAGTAATTGCTATTAAAAAAAGGTTTTTAATGTTAATGTTAGGTTGTACACACTTTTGATGTACGGGTGATGCTCCAGTCATTAGTAAGTTGTAAGCACTGGCTCCTTACTGACTGTGCACGGGTGTGCACGTGATACGTAAATCCCTGTTGGACACTTGTAGGATGTCCACACTCTGTCCAATTTCCTAATGAAGCGTTTGCTGCAGCTGCACTGATGCATTCTGGGTCGCATCAAAGCAGAACTCCATCAGTGAGACTCAGCTGCAGAAATGTTTCTGTCAGCCAATAATTACCTCTTTCCGCTATTATCTGCAGTCACTGATGTTATTGTGCATTCCTACAAGTGTTCCAGGCTTAGAGTGTAGAAACGCTTTTGGGTAAATGAGATCTGTGTTGTACAAAGCAACAGTTGGTAAACAAGCGCAGTTTACAAAACTATGAAAGGGTTAAACTGACTGTTGGGTTTCAAAGTCTTTCTGTTCCTTTCATCCCTCACTGAGGCTCACCTTTGCGGATGGCGTTCAAACCGCGTGGTTAATCCACTGTGGCATGAGAAAGGCTTTACACAGACACACACATGCACACACAAAAGGCGCGCACACACAGGTCTGCGCCTGCAGTGGAAGGCTCGCAGACATGGGATTTCCTTCCACATCCAATTGAGACCAAAGAAACTGGGTGAGAAGAGTGTGGAGATAAGCTGCAAGCGCACACAGCACTCCCACTCAAACATCTGTGCAAACATCACACACACACAGCAGTGGTCAACAAGCGCACAACCACCCTCCACAAAGAGACATCAGCAGTACACACAACGACCACCCCCCCACCCACCGGCAGACTCACACGTGCGTTTTTGTTGGAGTTAACAGACAGGAATTTGGCGTAATTACAGTGTGGAGTCTGAGCAGCATCCGATTAGCATCCACAGGTTTTTATGAGCCGCCTTTGAAGCGCCTCCACCTGCTACCGAACGCCCGACTGCACACACAGGAACGTAAATGTGATGCCTCGTTTTACAATCAATACTATTTTCCAAAGACGAATGCGTTCGAGGACGCCAACAGCTCGTGGTTTTTCTGAAAACAGGCGGATGATAAATGTAGGCGTCATAAAAATAAGAAACCTAAGGGTGTCAGGGGCCACCAATTCATCCCCATACTGCAAACCGCTTTTCCCAGCAACCCTCACCTCAGTTGTCTGCCTTGGTAATCTTTTCACGCTGCACTTTGCAGCAGATAGAAGAATATAGAAATGTCTGGCACTGCATAATGGACAGAAACGCTTTGTGTGTTTTTCTGGAGTTTAATAAACCAAAAATGCTCTTTGCTGGTTTATGTCAAAACGATAATCCCTCTGTGTCCATAAATAGGCGGAATATAGCTTTACATATTTTCAATTTATACATACAAAACGTTTATGCAAACAAGGTCCCTCTGGAACAATGCCTTTGCTCCTTCTGTTCCCAGTAGCCACTTTCAGGACATCCTTTCACAGCGTGGGCCTCTTCTAATCTGGTGTTACAGCTTTGCTAAGCCCACTTCTGAGCGGGGTTCTGTTCGGTTGGAGATAGATGTCGATTTCAACGAGCAAAAGCATCTTCTCAAGCAGATAAAACTGATTTTTCTTTCATGGTATTCTAACCGGCACCAGAGGCAAAGCAGGCAAAGCACATTGGAGCCAGTTATGATTATAGAAAGAACAGCGGATGATGGAAATCCGGCACACCGGAAGGATAGAGCGGGCCGGGCTCCGCTTTAGGCTGGGAGGAACCACCTACGCAAAGGCCAAATATTCATCCAACTGGTTAACGAAACATGTGATGGACAGATGCCTTCAGACCAGGACATAAACTAAAAAAAAAAAAAGCAAAATAGACTAAATTTGATAAACAGAAAATGTTGAATTTACACACTAAAGACTCTCTGATGAAAGACATGAACATGTTCATGTGGAATATTTCTGATAATGGAGGACATGCAATCGATGGTTCCACGTAGCGATGAGACAAAAAGCTTTTGACGGTAGCTCCTCCCACATGTGACAGGACTTTATGGACAAATTTACAGACAAACGTTGAGCAGCGAATATTTGAATCAAAGGACACAAATTTACTTTGTGTCATTAGAGCTACAGTTACTAACCTTTCTTTTCCATCTTATAACAGATGTTAGGCAAGTTTGTTTTCATCTGCTTCCTGGTCCCCAACATTTGTCTGTCAAACTTTGTCAAGTTCTCTTCCTGTTGTGTCTTTACTGTCTATTTCTTTTAGTACATCTTCTATTAAGTCAGGTCAATAACAATTAGTTGAAGAGAACCCACAGTGGGAGATGCGTGTCATGTGGACTAAACATTCGCTAAACCTCGTTTTTTCTTACAGCACTTTAAACAAAAGCTGAATAAATTAATGTGACACTTTTATTTAACTACAAAGAACAAAACCGTGTAAAATACAAAAAATATCAGGCTTTTATGTTTTAATGTCTTATAGACGTTGTTGCTTAAAATAAAAAGGGTCAGTAAGAGAAAAAAAACGGTTCTATTAAAAATACATTTTCTTGTGTAGCTTGCAATGCCAAATGAATCCTAAATAACTAGATTGTATCCATTTAGGTTAAAGAATTGGACTTTATTGTGTTGCCACAAAGTTAGTTTTATGTATTGATTCGTGGATCATGTATCAAATCATGTGAGCGGGAAAAATATACAACGCTAATTTACTAATCTAGTTTTGGGTTTGTTTGTTTGCTGGTTGGGTTGGGGAGTTCAGGCTGGGCTTCAGAACCCTACAGAAGACATCAGATAATTGTCTCAGTGTTTACATGTTAACTGCCCCAACTTTGTCTGATGTGTCAAGGCCTTAAAGCACTTCAAACATCTCCCTGGTCCCCCAACTTCTGTAATGTCCGACTTATTTCTTTCGTCTTACAGCTCTTTCAGGGATTTTGTCTTTGATTTATTTGTTTCATATCCTCTTATCGCTGCAGTTCATTTGTCTTGGTACAGATGTTCCTGTACTTTTGTTCTGTCTGTCTCTTTCCCGTCCACTTCGAGTCCATCCAGCCACGGCAGATAATCACCCCACTGACTCTATATGAGAACCAGACTTAAGTGACCCGTTCTTCCTCCAATTCCAAACAGGAAGTTGTGCCTGTTGGACCCAACATCCAGCATTCAAAACTGACAAATTTCGTGTAGCCTGCTTTCAAGTGGAAGGGATGTAGACTTCCAACAAGCTGACTCCTGATTGGTGAACAGTGGCTCCCAAAGAAGTGACGATTCAAACTGATGTGTACCAATTAGTGCTTACCGACAACATCTGGTTCCAATATGGCAGCGTCTGTATCGCACTCACTCAGTCCAGTTTTCAGATGCAGTTGACAGGTCACCCTGACAATGACTGGTTCCTACTAGAGGTTTCTTCCAAAATGTTCTATTTAGAGGGGGTTTTCCTCCCTATTGTTGCCTCTTGCTTGTCCAATGAAAGGATTAAATGGAAAACCCTTGATTTATTGGTCACTTGTAGAGGCAATTTAAAACTATAGACTGAATTAGAGTGAAAAGGATCATAAATACTGAAGCTCTGATGTTTTTTGCACTTTAAGACAAACTCATTTGTGAATAGTTGCCTTGAGTTGAATCTATGGATCGGACCAGTCTGGTGTGAACACGTCTTCCAAAAAGTTCCAGCTTTTTTTTCTTTTCCCGCCTTTGGGTTTGCGAGGCTGACTTATCTTTGAGGACAGACTTAAAGCGATTGTGGAGGTTGGCTAGGAAAACCTGCATTCATGTGTCGCATTGCGCCCTTTACTCGCTTGCCTCACACATGAACATGCCATGTGTGCTGTTCCCAACTTACATTTATTTGTCGCTTTGTTTTCAAAAACTTTCAGATTTCTATACAATTCTTTAGTCTCTTTTTAGTTTTTCCTTTAAGTATTCATGATCCATTTCTGTTCTGCAAAATTCTCATAACAGGATTTTGGATGTGTTTATTTGTTTTTTATTGTAGCTTCTTGAGATTGTCTTGTTTGTAAATCTGAGCTTTTTATACAAAAATGAAAATAAAATTAATTCGACTTAAAGGGTGTATTTGTAGTCATTTTAATTAAAACCATCATTGTGGCACTTCGAGCCTGCCTGGTGAGTCGGATTGAGGGTTTTACTTGGGATTAGAAAAATCTGTTTTTTTTTTTTTTTTTAATCACAATAAAATCCTAACTATTAACCATTTAGTCAACCTCTTTTTAGTTTACATTTCTTTTAGTGGCATCACTTTCTGTGAGCCAGGCTTTGTTTTCTCAGGTTTCCCTTATAAAAACATTTAATCCAAGAAAAAAATAATCTTGAAATTGAATCTTAAAACCTTTTCTGATGTTGACAACATAAATAAAAGAGGAATTGTGCGTCTTTTCCACGTTTCCGCCTCCCAAAGCCAAACGTTGTTTGGGTAAATGAGGACTTGAAGGGGATTACTGATGGTTAGGAAACACGATACAGACCTCTGCACTTTATGTGCCCGTCAGGCGCGAGGGCTCGAGTTCACATGAAGACAAAGAGGAGCGAACGAGCAATAAACAAATGTGATTACCCCATCTCAGATCTTTCCAGCAGGCCATATTGATTCTCTGCTGCGCTCGAAAGTTGCTGTTCGGAGAGATGGATGATAAAGACAAATGGAGAAAGAAAGAATCCTTTAAAATGATGCCGTCTGTGATTTTTTTAATCTATTTAGATTTATTTGAATTAAGAGTTTAATAGAGCAAATAGAGAATCGCTGGATCTGAATATTACAGAATCATTGCTTGAATTTTACATAACTAATTCACTGATTTACCAAACTATAATGTTTTTTAACAACTCGTTTTGGCAATAAAAGATTTTTTACATGCATGTAACCAGAGAATTAACCTTAAAATGGTAGAACTTATAAAAGAATGTGAATTCATACATTGAAAACTAACAAAGTTATTTTTTGCCTTTAAAATACAAGAAATTATATTGAAAGAAATCTATAGTTATGAAAGCAGTCTAACATTATTTAATCAATCAATGTTGGGTTTGATTGATAGGTTTTTAATTTCAAGTGGGAGCAGAGGATGACATTTCCACTTCCTTTGGGATAACTAGATTATCTATTTATCTAGAAGCCCTTTGAATAAATCAAGCAGACAGGAAGTCAACAAAAAACAAGGAGGTTAAATTATTTAATAAGTTACAGATAGAGTGGAAGTGAGCTGCTTTTATATCAAGCCCCCCCTCCCCTTATTCCCAAATTCAAAACCCCAAATGTTGCAGTTTCTCAAATGACCACTGGGGGCTGGTTTCAAAATTTCCCTCTACATCTTAAACATATCTACAGTACAGTGCAATACACTCAATTCAACGTGCAAACTATATAAATAAGCACGAAATAAATAAGCCAGATGTAATCAACAATTGGAGAATACTATAAAAATAAATCACATGACAAAGACCAACGAAGACACGAGTCCAGAACAGAGCCTTCTAAAATGTCTGTATTCTTAGAGAAAACTCAAAGGCGTCCAGGATCCAGAAAACCCCCAGACTGGTCAGTTTTCATTCTCCAGATGAGCAATAAGAACATCGTGTCAATGATAAGCAATCAACCAAGGGATTTTCCTTTATTTCAACAAACAAACCTGAAAGGACTTCACTAACAGTGACGTACAATCCTCTCCAAAGGGAAGAACAAGGAAAAAGCAATTCTCTTTTATCCATGAAAGCACAAAACGTTTATCCAGAGACGACGCAGGTGAAGCTCAGTACATGTTCAACATTTATCTGGACTGTGAGATAGAAAAAAAGTTGTGATCATCAGACTTTCTGAAAGTGCGTTATTGACAAAAAAAGGACGTCAGAACGTTTCTGCAGGTGTTGTTTCCCGTTTGCAGTGACACAAAACGTCGTTCCTAACATAGACGCACAGAGATCGGTGGGATCGAGCACGACTGTGCGTGAAGAAGAGAGACTCTTGATATCGAAAACTGATGAAACCGGCTCGGGAAATTACAGAGCAAAGAGCAAGTTTGCAAACGTCTGCGACTCTACAGTGAAGTTACAGAAAACCCAGGCTGCACAACTGCCATTTTCAAGACTAAAATAAAACAAAACATGACAAAAATAAATGTCTTATTCACTAATACCAACAACTACATAAATGACGGCAGCAACTTTACAGCATCCAATAAAGATTAGCGATCTTCATCAATGTGCTCTGACTTTTAAAACCATTCCGTCATAAAAACATAAATTACCTTCATTCTTTCAGAAGCAGGAGGAACTCGACAGAGAGCTGCCAACCGTCTGCACAGCAGCACATCTTCACAAAACCAACTTATCTGGGAGACAAATGCTATCGGCGAGGAGTCACAAGGCTTTCTGGGAGTCAAACCCCCAACCCAGAATAAAGATAAAGCAGTAAGAGAATGTGCACCCCCCTCACAGTCGAGGAAATCTTTCCAAAGATGCAGCTACTGGCATTTCTTTATTTTAATTCAAAATAAGATAACTTCAGAATATTGAATATTTTAATGAAGAACTTTAGTTTTTGTTATTTTGTTGTTTCATTGTGCCTCTCCTTGCATCGAGGGATTATAATACCGAATAGTTTTTTTTTTTTTTTTTATGCATCTACATGATGCAAATCTTCTTCAAAAGCTGCCGTTTTATCCCCCTCTGGATAAATAAAGTTGTTTAAAATCAAAAGTTCAATTCATGAGTTTTCCACACTTGACTAGAGAGGAAACAGTCCCTCGTAAACGAATAAATAACTAAACGAATAAATAAATAAACTAGATGTATTCAGTGGTTGGGGAATAGTATAAAAAGAATTAGCATTGCGTGACAAAAACTATCAAACAGGAGAATTTAGATTGCTCTGGCAGTCGACTAGAGCAAAGCTTGGTTTAGTAATAGCCACTGGTGAAATAAACTAATCCAGACTTAATAAGAAAGCCTTCATACCTGCGGGAGTCGTCTTCTCTAAACTGCAGCTTTATGCCTCATCGTATCTGCTTTCCTCAGAGTCTTAAGACACCGCCAAAGTGTCGTTTCTCTCTCTCTGTTTGTGATTGATTTATATTTCCATAAAACCCTAAAATCCCCCCATATAAAAATCAGGAAGTGACCGATCCGCAGTCGTAGTCTGGTTCCCCAGATGACGGGACGAATGCATATGCATCCAAGCAATCAGTGAGTCGGCACATTTCCATAATGAGGTTCAGGAGGTGAAACAAAGATCTATCCGCCAGCTCTTCTTCTCCCCTTGTTCCTCTGCTGGTGGTCTTATTAAATCCTCTCCATCTGCACGACCTCATCTTTCCTCTGGCCAATCAAGAACTCATTAGGCTGCTGGAAGTCGGACAAGCAGCACATTCCAGCTATAATCCATCTATCAGGCTGTCAGTCACTCCTCTGAACTGATTTCTTTAATATTAAAAAGCTATTTTTGATCTCCTGGGAATCCTGATAAAAGCCTGTAGAAAAGGTGTGAGCTTACTCAGAGCCAATTATGAATCTGCCTCTGGGGGGCCAAATATTAATATCCATGTATATATTTCTTTAGACTGCTACCTGTCAGCCGTGCAGTGGGTTTTTCCTGAACATTGCCCAGGCTCATGAGGGAATAAAAGGCTTCAAAAGAGCAAAAACTGGCTTTCACTTTCTTGTTTTTATCAGAAACACCACGGGAATCTGCCCAAAGCTCAGCTTTGTGCAGAATGTTAATTTTACGACTGAGCAATTTACAGACCGGCAGACAGGGGCGGGTCATATTTCATTAATGCCCGTCATCTATATTTTAAGGGGGCAATAACAAAGATTTCTGCTTTGCCCCAGAGCAGAGAAATGACCACAATATATCTGCTGAGCTTGATGGGACTGTGGATCAATATCAGAGACTCGACCATTACTCCGTCTCTGAGATAAGGTTTTTGGCTTCCAACTCTCAGCCATTCTGAGCCGTATGGAGAAAAAAATGAAATAAAATGTGCTGGTCTTCAGGGAAACTTTCCAAACTCGCCAACTTTTTGACAGACGGGAGCTGCAGGGAACACTTTAAAACATTTGGAGACCTCGAGGTGTTAGACAAACAAAATACGATCAGAAATTTCCAGAAAGAAACAAGGAAGTTTTGTTTTTGAGCCGGTAACGTCTGCCTTTTTCAGGCTTTACAAGAGATTAACTTAAACACTTGAAGGAATTAAACTTATTCTGTGTTCAATAACTACAGCATTTGCATGTGGAAAAACCTTAAAGAATTTAGATTTTTATTTTAATTATATAAGAAATGATGTAAGATTTCGTGAAAGTTGTACAAGTCCATTTAGCTAAAACAAGATCAGCAAATGCCAATGAAAGAGGAACACTGTTAAATCCCAAATGGAAATTTGATTCTCTGGTTCATGTGATAATTCTGAGGGTCTTTACCACTGACTGAATCTGAGAACTAAACAGAGTGAGTGTGACGTCACACACTGAAAATGCTTTACTTCCACCTCCAAACAAATACGGCGCCGGTAAGAAGGGATTGGTCCTAGTTGGAACTCTAACTTCCGGTTCCGGCTATTAACGTCTGGGCGCCATTTTGTTGTCTACAGCCAGGTCCTCTTGAATTAAATGCCATTAAAAATAATTTAGAAGGTGCATTAATGGTCGTTTTTTTGTGCTCTACAGACCATCTTTGAAACCTTGGATTTAGCAACTGAGGCATTGCTCGGTCCAGTTATCCTCGTTGACTGGATATGAGAACAAGACCACCAAAGTATGGAGTCATCCAAAGAAAATGACGGACTCCTGGCTCCAAAAAAAGTCCAATTCATTTTGTGATACAGATGCTGCCATGTTAGAGCCAGATGTGGTCAGTAAGCAGTGACTGGTCCAAGTCGGTATAAGTCAACGTTTGTATGAATGGTGCATTTGGTCTTTGCTGATAGAAGTGAAAGACTTGAAAAGAAGTTCTCAATTTAAGGAGTTCATGTCAAACTGCCCATAGATGAAGGGTTTCAGACCCGGATATCGACTTCTGCCATGCGAGTCAAACTTCCAAATTTCATCTAAACTTCCTAAATTGTGTAATAAATTAAAGATTCTTAATTTGCAGGTTTATTTAGTCTTACCACACACTGTCAGCAGACTTCGACAACAGAAATCCCTTCACCATTCCAAACCAAAAATAGGCTGTTCTTCTGTAAAGATGAAAAAAAAACTGCTGCACTTTTGAGCCTTTGCCATTTCTTCAATGACTACACTAAAAAGGCAGCAGAGACACTATAAAGACAGCTGCATTGTGAGAAAAAAAATACAATACCAATTAAGCCAGGCAGTCACCCATTGCTTCACAGCTTAACACCAAATGCTCTGGAGCTTAATGCAGCTAATTCAATGAATCATGTTTGACAGGACGTGTCTCTTTCTTCACACAAACCGCGGTTCTTAAACAATAACGACTTCTTCTCGTGTCTCCGGAGTAAGATCACAGAAGCACTTCTTTTCCCCACAAAAAAGCTGACATGTTGGAGATGGATGTGATAAGGACGTGCAGTGAGGTCTGCTGGGATCAATCACTGTCAAAACTCCTCATAGCCACTCAGGCGCCTGTTCTCAGGGGTTTCGGAGATCACAGTCATCTAGGGACTGAGGAGGAACTTTATAGCCTCTTCCGGAGACAGTTTCTGTTCGGATGCTATAGGTTTCCAGAAATGTTCTCAAAAAGTAGTTAGAGAATTGACAGAAACTCTTAAACTATAAGTCAAAAGAAAAAGCCAAGGACGCCACTGCTTTGGCTGAGGCTACAGAGTAGGAATGAGGTCACGAAGGCTGGTAGATAAGATGAACTGAGGTTCAGGCAATCAAAGTCTGCAACTGCGGCTGCGAAGGCGATTCAGCAACTGAAGACACAATACTTGAAACTCACACAGATTCCTTAAGGCTGTTCCACACCGGGACAACCCAGTTGTCCCAGTTGTCCTCTGTTGAAAAAGGCATTAGTTAGGGCATGCTGGGAAATGTTGCCATTTCTATTGTTGCCTCGACAATCAGTACTCTTATTAAAAAACTAAAGACAGAAGCGGACCATGGACAGACGCCATTAAAGAACTTTGAATGCTGAAAATACAGCAGGAAGTGGGCAGGGCATAGTCAAACTACGAAAGATTTTGAAAAAAATGCCCAAATGGGCACGAGAAAAAAGAAATTACAATTTTAGTTGAAGCCACCTGCAAATCAAAGTAAATGTCCCTAACAACACAAACTCTATAGCGGCAAAAGCTTATGCAGATGACTTTTTTAAAATGTAACCTATGTCTGTTGGCAAAAGACTGAAGAACACTAAGCAGAATCCTCTTTGCAGTTAACGTTAAATAACACATGACCCTTTAGCACCTGGGATGGCACCGGCGACACCTAAACAATACACACTCTTTGATATACCATAATAACTCAACCATCCATTTGATTTACTTGAATCAGCTTATTTTGATGAAACGTTCACGCCCGGTTCGAAAATGTGTGTTTAAGGATCGGCTTCCGATGAAAAGTCTATAAAAAGCGCATATATGTACATTTCAGGCTTCCGCGTTCTAAGTACAAAACATATGACCATTGAATGCGCGTTGCAAGTTAAGCCCGTTGAGCTTTGACCAATCAGATTTGGTAGTAACAATGTGGTAGCGTCTCTGTAATTCACAGAAGTGCCAACCGTTTAAAAACTGATCAATGAATCATTGCGGTTTGTGTCCAGCTGGGACACAAAGTATTTCATATATTGGGTGTATTTGGGTGTCCGAGGGTGTATGTAGCATTAGGCAGAGAAAGTGACTTTTCATATCAGCTTTCCTAATATAAAGTTTTGCATATGAGCGCAAAGCCACTTTTCCCCACGTCAGAATCTGCTGGGATTACATTCATTTCGTAAATGGTTGTAAAGTTAGAGTAGTTGAATATAAACACTAGAGCTGAAGCCTCAGCGTACAATAAAGACAACCACAAAACAAAAATAAAATCATTTTACCAAATGATCTATTCACTTCCTGTATGTGTGCATGTAGTTACCATAGAGTATGACCTTCAGAGAAAGCAGAAACATTCATTTCAGAGCAAACACAGAAAGGTTTAATACCAGAAAAAAAAAGCTCTTCAGAATTTGGTGGAAGTTCCTGGAAATCATCTCATTAAGCCTTAGCTGGTTTTTGAGTCATTTTCTGCAGAGCTCCAGCAGCAGATTTAAGTGCCTTTTCTCCCAGTTTGGCGCAGCTATCGGGGAAAGATAAGAGGAGCACCTCTTTGGGACTAAGGGAATAACCTCCAGTTCTTTTTTGATGAATGAAGGTCAGTAGATAAGTCGGGACCACTGCAGAAAACCGCATTTCAGATGAGAACAAGCTGGTGTTTGGGTCTGCGGGAGGATAAAGCAGACCTTCGGTCTAAGGCGATTACCCCAAGACACACGCATGTTAAAACCGAAATACAAAAGAAATCTGAACGGCAGAATCGGTCACAGTTGGTTCGAGAAAATGCTGAGGAGGAAAGAATTTGAGTTTAAAAGTGGGAAACGGGTTTCTGGACCGGCTTTGGTTTTAATCGTCCTCTCCATCAGGATGAGCTTCCTGCAAACTGCTGACTGGATGTCAACAGAGGTGAAACCCTCGAGCTAAGGTCTCTGTTCCAACCGATCACCGTCACCCAACCAAAGGCTGACCTGTAGGGAACCAGGATCTCAGGCCGAATTGACAAAACATTTACTTCTCAGCTTGTTTCCATTTTTTATTTAATCATTCAGACTTCGACATCCACCAGTCTGTGGCCTTCAGCTCGTTCTCAGATATGCATACATGTCAGGGAGAGCAGAAATGCATCATGAGCTCTCCA
Organism: Oryzias latipes; assembly: GCF_053564925.1. NCBI lineage: Eukaryota > Metazoa > Chordata > Actinopteri > Beloniformes > Adrianichthyidae > Oryzias > Oryzias latipes. The sequence continues at coordinate 23,824,347 of NC_136259.1, forward strand.
AAAGCCAAATTGAAAGGAAAGACTTTAAAAGTGCAATCGAATGCCTGAGGGAACCCTTCTGCTTTATTCGCTGATAACAGTTTTGGAGAAGCAGCAGAAAGAGCAGAGAACCTCAAGAACCTGCAGCAGAGAGAACATGAACCCAAGATTATCGCCCGTTTATGCAGAAGTTTCCAACACATCTCCTGGAGGATTCGATGTCTTTAGGGCTTTGGCTTTAACAGTTTTGGATGAAAAACAAGCCGAATCAAGTGTCAACCCGACACATCAAATGCAGAAACCGCTCACCTGGAATCTGGGGTAAACCCACTTATTACAGATGTGTTTATGTAACTTAACTCCAGGGCATTTAAGCTACCTGAATACCTGAGCTGTAGCGCAGTGGTCCTTCGCCTTTTGTGAACACATTTTTTTTGTTTTTAAAAAAATTTTTGGTAGAGAGACGTATTTTTTTTTGTTGCTTTTTTTTAACAAAAATATTTCGATAGTGATCAGATCTTTTGTTTTCAGTCTATAATTCTGTACTTATTTTTCTATGAAGGTTTGAACTTTGAGAGTTTGAAAAAGAGAAAAAAAAAGTCTGAAAATGGGAAAACAATTTCATGATGAACATTGACTGAATCCATCCAACCAATCTAAAACAAAATTCAATAGATTCACCAGTTGAAATTACTGGATATATCAGAATATATATAGGCAGCAGTTAAATCAACTGGGTTAACCCTTTAAACACCAGGGAGGTTGCTGGCAACACCAGAATAACAAACGCTCTTTGAACTACCGTAACTAATCAACTACTAATACGATCATTAGCTGCGTTTACACGGACAAAAGTAATCGGAAAGGAAAATGTGTCATGTAAACACGCCGTTCAGAAATTTCTGCCCCGATCAGACTCATTTGGATCAAAATTTCTTTACGATCGCGATAGGTGGGATATGCAGATAGTTGATCCGATTGTTGTTCATGTAAACGTCCAGACCCTGCGTGATCCGGGCTCGGATGCCGTGTCTCTGAGCAGAGGAAGCCGGACTTATAGCTTTGTGTTTGAGGGGAAGGGGGAATGCTTTATTACGTTTGCGCTGTGTGCTGGAGGCTTCGGACTGCGATCCATCCCGCAGCTCTCGGTGAACGAGCTGCCGAATTCAGAAGAACCGTGTCTCCCGGTAGAACTGTCTCTCCAAGCAGAGCACACGCTGGCTTTGGGGCGGTGTGTGAGCTTTTCAAAGCAGAAATGCCGCATAGTCCTTAGAAAAATCACATGGATTTGTGTTTCCAGTCGTGTCCCGACAAAATAAAGGCTGATGTTATTCCCACATATTTACATGCAGCCAGAATGCAGATTGCAGCATTTCCTGCATGGATTTTATGTTCAAACAACAAGGCTAATGTTGTTAGCGCGTGTTAGCCCACTCCTAACCCTGGCTTCTTCTGGCTCCGTTCTTCCACAAAAGACCACACGGATTATAAATAAATGAAAGTGTGACCATGTAAACGTTTGTTATAGTCGGGAAAAGTTTTTCTGGGCCCATGTAAACGGTTGAATTCTAATCTGATTTTTAATCCGATCAAAACATTTTGCACATGTGACCACGGCTATTGTGTATTAGCCGATTATGATGCATACTAAAAAGCCTTTTCACGTTGGACTTGTGGCATCGTGCATTATCTTTACGTTAGTAAGCGGCGCAAAGCTGCTTTTCTCAGCTTCAGATCCGTTTACTTTGTAAACGGTTAAAGAGTTCAAAGAACGTCAACACCGGAGCTAAAGCTCTGATGTTAAAATAGAAACAATTCAGTTGGAAAAAACATTGTTTTAAACAGTATCTAATGCACTGTGGGACTGTTAAAGAGATCTGGGAGCATTTTCTACTTTTCTTTAGAGAAGTGGTAGCCCAAATCGCTGCAGCAGCGAAATGTTAGTTTTTTTTAAAAAGTCTTAAGGTTTAAAGTGTTGATCTTGTAACTTTAGGAGGAAACGGCGCCACTTAAAGAGGATCTGAGTCATAGACATGGTCCTTTTTTTATGTTTTATCATTTCTATATTTTGACTATTTGAATACTATGCACAGCTTTAATTATACCCAAATGTTGGTAATTATCTTCTGGGAGGGGCTCTCCAAACGAGGCAGAGTAAGTTCTGCGCCCTTCAAGGCGTCCTGATGAAGACAAAACTCCGGAGGTTAATAGGAAATTTGCCTGAATCACTCCTCAAGGTTAATGGGGATTTTCTGTTCGGGGCGTCGAAAAGTGAAAGCAGAAATTGGCAAATTTGCTCCAGAGGAAATTACAGTTCTGGAGGCGCTGAACCGAAGCATTTTAATATTACCTGAGAAGAAGCGTTGGAAGCAATTTAACAACAAACAATGGAGAGAAAAGCTCCTCGTCTGCTCAGTTCTCACTGAACTCGATGATTGATCTGAACAGAAAACCTTCAGCACATTCTTTTACAATCCAACTATAAAACGGCTGTCATTGTAGGTCTCTACCAAAAATGTGAAGAAAATAGGAACGCAAATGCATAGTTTAATAGATAAAAAGGTACACCATGAGACATTTTTCCATTATAAAAGTTACAAACTTAAATTCTATCTTAAAAATATGAGAGCTCCTGATTTTATCACCGGATAAAAGCTAATTAGTAATGATTTTCATCGCGACTTTGTTGGATTAAGAATAAAATTAGACACACTATGCAGAAACAAACTGTCTGTGGATCTGTGAAAGTTTTAGAGTCTTCCTTTTTCCACTTCTGAATCATTTTGCTGCTGATGAGGATGATGGAAATACAGAATAGAGGTCTGACTTGGCTCGTGTTTCGGGTATTGGCAGTGGATCCGTCCGTTGTTCGGTTACAGAGAGAGGAGTGAGAGGAACAGGCGTCCGCACCTGCAATTTCATTTTCAATACACGCCAATTTTCTGTCCGGCGTAGCGGATCGTTCTGTCTGAGCTGCGTTTGAGAGTCGCGGTGAGTCGGAGTCAGAACAAAAACAGGAAACTGGAGGAAAAGGCGAGACGCGGGAGCAGGTGAAGGAATGAAAATGAAAAAGACAGACGAGAAATCAGAAAGGCTGAGAATGAGCACGCTCTGTGGAATGAAGGTCTCCAATTACAGCGAGATGCATACCAGTCGAACCACTTTTAGGGCTCTTCAATGTTCGTTTGGAATCATTTCTGCTTTATTTATACATTTGAAGGATATATGCTGAAAAATGAGGAGATTCTTCAACCAGGAAGTAAATTATGGAAAACCAACAGCTTCACAGTGAATCAAAGATCATTTATTCCAGGGGTGCCCACACTTTTTTGGCATGTGAGCTCCAAAAGATCTACCAATATTATATATAAAAATAAACAATACATTATAAAAATCATATTTTAAAATGTTCATATTAATGTACAGACTTGTGAAAAGCAGGTTTTAAAGTGAGTCAGACAAATGTAGCTGTAGAATATGTACGATAACATGATAAAAAAGTCAAAGGCTTGTTGAATTTGACCCACGTCTTCGTAGTGTGCCAACAGCGGAACTGTTCCGTCTGTTCGGGGTTCTTTTTGAGTATCTGACCTCAGGCCAGTCGAGAAAAAATAAAGCACGCTAGCAGCAAGGAGTCTGACGCTTAACGCTCACAACTTTCTGAGATTTAGGAGAAAGAAAATCTCCACGTCTGCTGGCTGAACTCAGTTTAGTGGGAACACACACGTATGTGCAGTGACGCATGTTAAAGGAGATTTCATCAGCCGCTCTGCATCTTGTTCAAGTGACGCACTTCATGCCAAGCCTGATGATTGGCTGAAAGCAATACCCTTTAGAAATATCACAATCAATGTACTGGACACTCTTGATTGATTCCAAGAAATTACCTCACAAACCAATAAACAAGCCACAAATAAATAATAACCAGAGATGAGGAGTTAGATTAACTAATTCTTCTTTAACAGTCCCGGTACATTGCCTGTCTGTACTGGGATAGGATCCTTGAGGTTTCTTCTATACCCCGGAAATTTGGGTTTTTGTTTTTCAGGGGTTTTTTTTTTTTACCAAGAAGGAGGTTCTAAGGGCACGGATGCCCAGTTTAGCTTATTCTGTGTAGTATAGTTTACAAATTATCCATTGTGTACCAGTGTGAAGCCCAATGAGACAACTGTGTTGTCTTTATAAATATAAATAAAATTAAATGACAGTTATACAGTAACCCAAGCGTAACGTCGTAGCACTTGTATGAGTTCTGCAGTCTACAACAAATGTGAAGCTTTTCCTGCTTTTTCCTGCCATCTGCCATTGGTAAACGTGTCCAAACCATTTTGTGCTATGAACCATTTTGAGTCAGAATACAACGTTTCAACAACTTCCACCAAATGATGGCGTTGGTGGCGCTGCAGGAGGCAGAGGAAATGGTGAGGGGCACTCATTACTCGTTAACCAACACGTTTCATGCGGTTGGTTTCAGGTCCAAAGTGTCCTTTAGGAAGATTTGGGAAAAACCTTTAAATAAATCCCAACTCCTCAAGGATGAAGGTCAACGTATAACTTATGTGGATCTGTGGAAACTGGAGTTGTGCTTGATTAAGTCCTTCTGAAATAACCCTGAAAACAGCCCCCCCCCACGCCACTCTGTGCCACACAAGCGCACATTAATGAGACGCACATTTCATGAACCATGTTTGCCTCCTGTGGTGACTCACACATGCTCCTCCTCATCTTCATCCTTGCTGAGATGTTGATCCCTCACAAATTTCCATTTCAGAAATGTAACACGACCTTGAACTAAAAACCACTGATGAACCTTTCAACTCTTTGATTTAGTGCAGAATTCATAAAATGCAGCTAAACACAATAAAAAAGTACAATTTCACAAATCCAAAACAAAATCAGACACAGTTATGGTTTGTAAACTTGTTTAAACAGCGTTCATAGGGATGGGAGGTGTGTGATTTTTTTTTTAGCTTAACCACAAAAATTCACTTTTTAACTATTTGTATTGACAGCCCAGACAGGGTCACCAACTTCCTGCAAAATGTGTGATTCCCATTTGATTTTTTATTTGTGTTTGGACATTAAAATGGACTATAGTTTGGGTAAAAGACTGAAAGTTGTTAAATATGTCAAAGATATTAAAAATGTGTAGAGAAATAACTACCTGGTCCAGAATTTTACTACACCAATTCTCACAAATTTGTTTGATCAGCACTTAAATAATTGTTTTTACTTGAAAATAAATGATTTTTTTTTCATTTAAACATAAGAAAAACTAAAAGTACAGACATGTCCAAAGTCCGGCCCGTGGGGAAAATACGGTAAACATTAAAATTTCCAGGCTCCCGTCATAAAATCAATATGTGGCTCCCAACACTTTCTACAAACTGTACGTCTGATTATAGGATTGTGACTGGCTAAATTACATTTTAAGCCATTTTAAACCTGAGGCAACAACATCAGTAAACCCTTCTGTGACACTTTGGCTAGTCTCTAAAATACCCAAGTAAAATTTAAAAAAAAAGAAAAATTGACGGTGAGGGATGCCACTTTCAGAACAAGTTGAAATGCAAAACAACTATTTACAGAAAATGCCAATGGCTGTTCTCAAGAGTTTGATATCAAGAGGCACTACAAGACAAGTCATGCTAACTATACCAAGCTAACTAGGAAAGAATGGAACATGGTCTTTAAATATGAAATATTCAAGGTAACCCTAGCTGGTTTTATGTTTTATGTGCAGTAACATTTCTATTAAATTTGCATTTAATCATATTATAAGGGTCACACATTTTGACCTCATCAAATCTGAAAACTTTGTAAAAAGCTTGGACACCCCTGCAGTAGTTATACCTTAACATATTTAACAATAATACAATATTTTTATGTAAAATTTACAAAACATGCCGCTATTATATAAATGTTCATGTTTTACAGTAGTTTTTGCACAAACATCAGCAAATGTTTAATTTACTTTAAAAAATAATTCCCATTTAATAATGAATGGCATCTATGCTTTTCTTTTCTTGCTGGCCTCAAATTATATTTTAAGGAACTGAATACGTTGTGGTGACGGTTTATGAATGATCGAAACCTTCCAGACATTGGGGGGGGGGGGGGGGGGGGTCTCAGGTTTCAACATCAATGAAAACAATATTCCGTGTCAAACATCAGTGAAGCTCGTCCGTGCCTCTACGGGATCATTTCTAATCGGTTGAGCGGCTTTTCCATCACCTGGTAATGGCACCACTCAACGAAAGAGTGATGAAATCGGCGTAAAATACTCTGTTCCAAACAAAAGCATCACAGTTCAAACCAGCCTGTTTGCACCAAACAATCTATCAGAATTATTCAAACGGGTTTAGGTTCCACAACCGTGAAATCAAAAGAGGAAAAACTAAACAACAGAAACAGGCCAATGGGGTTTTTTTGACCGGACGGAATTTGGGAAAACTGTGGAATGATGCCTGTTTTCCATCCCATGGGGCAGTTCTTTGCACGACCCTTAATGCAACACTGACACGACGTCCTCACATTCCAGCGTAATCAGAGAAATGTAAACACTTGGCAGTCTGCGTGTCTGTCTGTGTGAGCCCATCCTTTTAACCCCCCCCCCCCCCCCCCCCATCTCTTTTGAGCACAACATTAAGCTCCGCCGAGAACGTAAGCCGGGTGTTTTTATCAGAGCAGACGCAAACAATTGACCTGGAACAAGACAGACGCCATCGGCTAATGCGCCGAGTCAACACCGCTGATGAGGGCTCTTCGTCTTAATTAATTCAGTATTCGTCCTGAAGTTTGACTGCTCCTTTACATACTGAATCTTAGAGAGTTTATTAGTGGGGAGGGCCACTTCATCATTCTGTGGATGATAGGATGAAGCCTCAGAGGGAGCAGAAAATTCTCAAGAAGAGGGGAAAAAAAGTGAAAGGAAAACGAAACGAAAAGCTCCAATTTCAGTCAGTACAAACTCCTAATACCATTATTATTCATCCGAGCAGAGTCTCACCAAAACAAACATGACAAAAGCAGCTCATTACAACAAGACAGCAGAAAGTAAATAATCCAAAAAGATGGTGTGAAGAGGTGGAGACTTATTCCAGAAATGCGTACCTCCAGGAAAAGCTGACTTGTGAGGAATCCCAACAGGAAATGGCATCAAAACCACAAGGACTTCCAGCCCGTGATCGAAACCAGTTACATAAACGCATCCTTTCCCCCACACTGTTGATCTGTCAGCAGAAACTCATCCCAAGAGATGGTCTTCACATGTTTTAGAGTATCTTCAACTGTGAAACTAAAAGCAGGCGGGTTTAAGGAAGATTTTGCCAGAAGAGTTTGATGGAAAAAACACATTCAGCACATTTTTTTCTCATTAAGAAAAGGCGGAAGAATGTCCTCCATTAAATGCACTGAAATGCAGTTCACTAAAACACGAAGCAGCAAACTACCATCCACTCAAAAATTGTGTAAACAAAATGACAACACGTCTTGTGCGCAATGAGTCACACTAAAAGAATGTTTACGAATAATCAAAAGCAGTAAATAACTTAGCCACAGGAAGTCCAACGCAATCCATCATTTTAATCCTTCCTTCAAAATACATTCACTTACTGCAGCTCCCGCTAAGACACTTAAGCACCGATTCACTTTCAATGGGCACTAAACTAATACCATTACGAGAACAGATAACATGCACCCCTATAGTCTGCTTTAAATGGCCAGGAGCCTGCTGAAAAAAAACATCCTTGAAGAAGTTTGTAACAAATTTGAGTTTCATTCATGAAATAAGTTGGATTTTGCGTCCACAAAAAAGTAAACTGCATCCACTGCTTCCTGTTACAAATATCGTTTGGGTCAAAAATAACAACTCCGTTAACCTTCAAAAGCAGAAACAAACTACTTAAAATAATTCATGGTGTTGCCCCTTTAAGCAGCACATATCTTACAAACCAGGTTGAGCATATTCACTCCTAAGGGCTTGCTAGGCAGTCGGTCTAGTCTCAAGATGTTTGACTTCAGACTGTGAGGGCCAGTTTCCTATAGGTTTTCCAGCCAACTTGCTATTGTGCCACAAGGTGATCCAGGTGATTAGATGAAGGTAGGGTTGAATGTTGGCCCTCTACCAATTAGCCATTGTATTTTGTAGGCCCAGAGACCCAGAGTCCCACAGCCCTATTCCAACCTCTAATTATTCAGGCAATTCTTAACCCTTTAACACTGGAACTCTAGCTACAGTGCCGACATTCTTTTGACTACTGTAACTCTTCAACTATTGACTCAATTTACTTCATTCCAGCAGATTCTGAAGCTGAGAAAAGCAGCCTTACACTGACACGCAACACTTTGAGGTAAACTGTTGACGCAATCCATGTAAATCAGTTGATTCTGTCGTAGAGAAAAGCAGTTTTGAGTACCAGCACCTTTGGTAAAAAGCATTTAACATCCAGTTACGTAAGCAATCATCGACTAAATGGCTACTGAAATAATCGTTGGTGACAGCCCCAGTTTCTACAAAGTTTTTCTCATGCTTTTGGGCCGAGTTGACATCAACTTTGTGCCGCTCCCATGCCGACAATAAACAGTGGGTGGAGTCTTTTACTAGACACAGTACAAAGCAGATGGAAGATCTCATTGACATTTTAGATTGTTTGGTAAATGTTTACAGAAAGAACAGTTTTAGACCATGACTGACTAGAAACACATCCACCTATGCAACAAGTTGACATTTTAACAACAAAAGTAAACATTGATAAAAATGACAACATTGTGTGAATAATTTGTTTTCCCCAGAACTCGTCTTCTCAGGGTCACGGCGCTCCTTCAGAGTTAGAGTTGAACATTTTAACCTCATGTGTCACAACAAACATAAGAAAATAAACGGAGTGGCGGTTCTCAAGCGCTGCTCTGGTTTGCTGCCATTTCCACGTTCTTCCTGGGTTCCAGATACGAGCGGATGTTTGTCCTGTCAGGCTGATATATCACCGTTGAAAATGTGCAACCAATTATTCAGCCCCCGAACAGCGTGTTGCTATACGGACCAACACTCACACAAGGCTTAATGCACGCCTACAGCACATCTGTAAAAGAGATGAAACCAGATATAACAAATGACAGTTGCCGACGAGAAGCGGACGGCAAATGAATGTCACGACCTTCCCACCACAGTCCTCTACAAACTGAACAAACGCAGAAAAAGACTCCTTTAAAAGAGACAGAGACCACACAACCTGTCCGTCTAAACTGCTGAGACGAGAACTGGCATGTTGTAAAGTCAGGACAAGACAATGTCACATCATGACGACCCAACATCTGGCTTCACTTACAACCAGCGATGTATCTATAATAGGGTAAAGATTTATCATTACAAAAAGCTAAAAACAGGAAACATCCTGACCTAAGGCTGAGAACAACAAATGTTGGTCAACAGTTATGGTGTGTGTTGAATTAAACACCACGTCTTTTCAAAACTCACAACAAAAATCGACCCTTTAAATACAGAAAAGTTCAAAACGGTCATAAAGTGTGGTTAAAACAAAAAAACAGATGCTGTTTTAAATGAAATGCAGGCTCGGTTCTTGTCTCACGCGTCGTTGACGTTTTTGTTGAAGTTACTGGGAAGAATGAACATAAAATCTGAGGAGGTGGAAGAAAAGAAAAACAGGGAGGGCATGAAGCCAAGCCACACAGGAAATGAAGCGGGACCGCTCTGGTCCAGCCTCCAACTGTAACTCGGATTTTTTATCTGACCAAATATCAGGACCGGCAAAGAAAATCCAGCACAGACGGCAAGCACTGCTTACAAATCATGGACTGTTATTGAAAATGGCTAAAACAGACGGTAACAGCCATGTTCGTACGGCCCTGATGCCTTCAGCATGACTCAGGAGACGGGGAACAAGAACTCTGCAAGTAATCAGAACATTAACTCTTTAAGAGCTGCAGCAAACTCACACAGAGGTGATATTGTGTTGGTCACAAGAGCTAGAGCCAGAAAGGGGTCACAAAAGAGGGAGAAACCTGGAGGATTGACCAAAAAACCAAAAGAGTAGCATACTCCGACTCCAAATCTGACTCGTGTTTCATGCAAGATAAAATATCAGAGAGAAAATGTAAGAAAAGGGGGAGAAGTCTTCAACGATGAGGAGGAAAAGCTGCTGCTTTTAGACTGTAACCGTTACTGTATCCATGGAGTCAAACGACAAACTTGCAGACAGACTTTGGATCCGACCTTCAGTCCAAATCTAATCTAAGGAAACGCAGCCTGACAAACTTGACGTAACTTGGTGAAAGGTGAAACTTGCTTCAGTTCAGGTTTTCTGGCCGACGCGCCTCAGAAACAAGCTTTAGGGAGAACCTTCACATGAAAGACTAACCAAAATAAGAAAACGAAAACTCAATCAGGAGATCGTCAAGAAGCAAAAAAAAAGATAAAGAGAACCTCAGGCCTCACATGGCTCATTTCAGGTCGGACAGAAAAGGACAAAACTAGGATCAAGTAGAAAGACACTGTTAAGTAAAACGAGCAGATTAAAACTTCAAAACTTTTAGACAAAGGTTCTGATGAGACAGAAGAAGAACTTCTCGGACGGTTTGTGCCTAGTTATATCAAGATTCAAACTAAAAAAAACAGCAGTGACAAGAAAAGTCAGACAGACGTGGTGGTGGTGGTAGTATGATGGTGTGGTGTTAGAATAGTTAATTCTGCCTCTAACCAGAAGATCCTAAAGGAAATTTTTCTCTTTCCAGTTGAATGAGCTCGAGGTACTGGGTTCTGCAGAACATCCAACCATCCAAACGCACCAAATATAAAATAAAAAAAAATTGAAAAGGATGGTCCAGTCCAGTGATCCCCAACCCGCCGTCACGGACTGGTCCTGGTCCGCGGGACACTTGGTAACAAACCACAAAGGAAAAAAATCTATTTTACTTATAAATTAATTCTAAAGGAAGTTTTATTTTGGACAAGTACTGGATTCTCTGCACCGTATCATTCTTGACACATGCCATGTCACTCGGTCACGTGTGAAAAATTAATCCACTATTTCCTTAAAGCGGCTGCAGCAACCGCTAAATTTAAACCCCCAAGCTAGATCCCATTTTAATGGTTCCAACACAAAATCTAGAGTACAAATAAAGTTTAAAGCAGCAGCAGATATTGGAGGAAAAAGATAAACTTTACCCATAAAAGTTAAGAGAAACTGGAGGCTAGAAAAAAAAAGAAAAACCAAAAAAACATTAAACCGGTCTGTGGCCTGAAAAAGGTTGAGGACCACTGCTTTAGTCAACATGTAAAACAGGAAATTATGCTGAAAATTCTCCAACATGCCCGAATATAAAGATTAATGCAAAGAAAGTGAACTTCAACGGCAACGAGAAACTCTTGGTTTAAGTTTATGCTGCTGAGACACTAACAGAAATGAAATTTTGATTCAACAGACAACTGTCATTTAATATTTACATTTATTAAAGAAAGGAAAACTCATATTTTGGATGATTTAAATGCTTTTACAGGAGTGCATTTCTTCAGACTCTTTATTTTTGGCCTCTCCTTTCTTTATTGTCTTGCAGCATTTTTCTTAGTGGGGCATAAAAGATGAAAAGAGTTTAATAACAATAAAAAGGGATCGATAGTAAAAGTGTTGTGTTGGCCGCTGGAAGTGAGAATTCAGGGAGCAGAGGGCCTGACCAATCAGATTTGCAGGCATTTACAGCACAGCAGCAAACACGCTGCATTTGTTTCCTGCAGATCAAAGTTTCACTCGGCGGTTTAATCCTTTTTTTCATAAAGCGGGTCAGACAGATGACAGAGAAACAAGCTGGAGAAGAAGGTGTGCAGTTGGAGGAAGTTTAGAAGAAGCTGAACAACGAGGAAAGCTGCGGGCTAAACTTTAGATCGTTGCATTTCTAGGTCTGATACTTTTCTTATCACTCTGTCAAACATTAACTGAAAGCACAAACAAGCAAGCTGAACCCTTCAGAGGTAAATGTGGAAGCATGAACCAAAAAAAAAAAAGAATCATCTGACAAACATCCCTGAGCCGGGCCACAGACTGAGCCGGATCCTGCTGAACCTCCTGGATGAAGCCGGGGTTCTTTCACGGCGTCAACATTGATTGGAGCGTCTTTAAATGTGCACACGTGCCCGGAAAAGCAGCAGGAAGAACATTCAGAGGAACAAAAGCAGAATCTCAGACCAGCCCTTTCAGCACAGACCCTGGGCTTCTCTGTTAAAAGCTTTTACAGAGTTCAAAAGTTTTTGTCCAGTTCAACAACAACAATAATATCTATACAAAAGGGGTTTATTCAAATATACACCATGTGTGTAAATGGCACACACAAAAAATTGCTTAAAAAAAGGGGGTATAGTTGAGAATTATATTAAAACATCAAGAAAACATGTTATTTAAAAAAAATGCTAGAAAAAAACGGATAAAAAAACAAACAATAAAAATAATAATGCATATTTCAATTAGGTCAAAATTTTACCTCCTGCCTCCTTTTAGCTATTTTTGCTCCTTTGGGAGTGACGTCACCAACCAGATGAAGTCAGTTCAGTCGCCAGGAGGCTCCACCCACTTTAAATTGAGGCAACTTATTTAGTTTATGATTTAATAACTTGAACTACAGAAAAAATATCATGAAAAAAATGAGGATTATCAAGAACATGTTAAAAAAAAGGTATTTTGTTCTGACAAATGGAATGACTGAGTAACTCAGTTTATTTCAGAAAAAAATAAAATGAAAATAAAAATACTTATTTCTTTTGTACAGTTGAACAGTTTTACACTGGAATCGATGAAAGTCGACTAGTTTATGTTACCAGGGTAACTAACCCTGGCTCCTGTTCTCTTTACTTTCAAACAACCTTCAAACAGAGACAACCTGCGTTGCCCCTGGTTACAATGCAGTACTGATAATTTCTCCCAGTGTTTTTACTGGAAAAAATGATTTCAAGCATTTATTTAAGAAATTCTTTTAAATTGAATTTTTTTCCGCTCTTCTTACATCTAATCCCCACTTTGAGAGAATTTTCATTTTAGCATTTCAGTTTGTACGGACACAATATGTGGGCCCACTCCATTAAAACTCTGTTTTTGGTGTTTTTTAACAGATTCTTCTAGCATTTTTCCTCACCATGGGGGACATGTATAAAATCATTTACGAATAAAACTGTATCAGACATGAATCTGGAATTTTTAAACACTCAAATCTTTGAAAACAATCATAGAAATCAACAGCAAAGAGGATCAATTTGTCTGCAAGTGGATGCATCAGCATGGATTGGAGCAGGGAGCTTGTGGCCCCGCCCAAAATATAATCTACGTCACAAATACGATCCTTTTCAAATTCCATTTATTATGTGCTCCTGATTCACAACAATTTGCATAAAGAGATGCTAAAAAGATGCAATTTTGTGCTTTATTTTCTTTAGAAATGTCCTTTTATCATCAGAAATATGCCAGATGTTAAAAAAACAAAACATTTTAATCAGTGTGGGTCTTAAAAATTTGATTTAAAACCTGAGCTCTCCACAGTTTTAAAGTTTCACTTTTTTTTTTCCACCTGCGGCTTTAACAGAAAATGTCTCAGTCTGTGATTTATGATCGTGGAACGGTGAGTCTGTGAGGAAAACGCCTCACAGTTCCAACACTTTAACCAAAAAATAAAAACTGGAATCAAACTTGAATTCTAAAAACAATAAAGATGTAAGTTCATGAAAAAAAAGCAGAGAAGAGGCTGGCGGTCTGGGGTTTCCTGGGAGGAGAGCAGGGGTTGAGAGGGAAAACACACATTTGTCTTTTTATTGGTCGTCTCCAGCAGCACGGCGCTCAACATCTCCAGCTTTTGTGGAAGCCTCACCACATGTGTTTTTCCACAAGTGCTGGGACAGGAAGAACCATCTCACCTCAGACCACATGTGAGGAGGACGCCACACACACTCATTCACACACTAAACGCTCAGCTCAAGCCGCCGGTTTTCCCAAAAAAATCCTCCATGTTAAAGAGGAGCAGCAGTTGGGACAGGACAACAGCTACCCTGGAGACCACAGACGGGGATGTTGGCTCCAGGAGGATTGTAGATCATATAGACCCCTTTGTTTGGAAAGCAGACCTCCTCATTGATAAATGTTTGCAGCAAAACTAAACCTGTTTTTACTGCGTCTCCTCCTCTCGAGCTGCCCGGCGTTCAGGGCTCTCACAGCTTTTAGCAAATGACAGGTGGTTGGAATTACAGCCCACACATGGAGACCCCGTCACCTCTAAATACTCTGAATGATGGCGGTCTGTTGGCCTCTGCGCGCCACTTATATTTATATAAGAGCAGCCAAAATGTGTTTTTCTGGTTTCAGCACATGTCAGAGCGGCACTCCTGCCTTCAGCGTTGCTGCAGAACTTCTGCTTCTCTTCCTTCACGCAAAGCTTTGAGTAAAGGAATGCAATGTTTGCTGCAAAATGACAGGATCACACACCAACAACAACTTGATAAATAAATTAAATTAAATAAAAAACGATAGGAGGAAAACTCGCGATATTAGTGATCAATATTGCGATGACGATACAACTTGAGATACAAGAACCAAAAACATCATTTTCATTTCACGGCAACAGTTTAGTTTAAATAAGAGTCAACAAAACTGAAATTACACTCCAAATGACCCTCGTCTACATCTAACAAAGGCCTCCATCTGATTGGTCAAATGCATAAAGGGATTTATTTGATTTGTTAAATAGCCAGAAGATTGTTTTAGCACAGTTAAAGAAACAATTTATCGCAATTTTCACCGTCTTTGGCAATATGTGTATTGCTTGATATCCCAATAAACGATTAATTTGCATTTATTATATGCAGGACTAAAAAAAAAGTTTCCACTTGGAAACGTCATTTTAATTCAAATCAATGGTTTGGTTTTCCTTTAAAACAATTTCCTTTTTTTAACGTTATTTTAAATTACCATCTATATGATTTTTTCAGAACTAAACTAAATTTGATTTGGAAAAAAACCTTTGAAAATTTCAAAATTTGAATTAAAAAAAAAAGGCACAAAAAAAAAAATTAAAACTCGTGAACCAAAGTTGCATAACGGTTTAAAACTGTAATAACATGTCAGCTTTATGCGTCTGATGGAACAGAACCAAAGTGACTTTAAAACTTTATTCTCCTTCAGGGATAAATAAATGATTTATCATCACTTCACAAAATACTCCAAACTACAAGAATGACGGGAAGTCTTCTACAAAACTCGAGCGTAAAATCAAAAAGGTTTTAATTGTTTAATAAAGTTTTTTTTTAAAGGCAAACAACAGCAGGATGTGCATGTGGCTCACAGGAAGCTCCAAAGCCTCACCTGCCTGAGCAAACATTGGTGTCAGGGCCACGGCGGACGCACACCTGCTGCCAGGTCAGCAGCAAACACGCCCTTTGGTCTCACGCCTCACCGTCCGTGAGGACGGCGGCAGCTTCACGCCTTCCACAGATGAAAGACCAAACTTTGGTCTGTTGAAACCTAAACCTGGTGAAGGCTCGTTTGAGGGGAACGAAGCCAGAAAAATGATTTCCAGCTCTTTAGGACAGAACAGCAAGGCTTCTTAAATTTGGGAACCGATTACTCTAGTACTCGAGTAATGTTTGGGTTTGCAGAGGAAGAGACCGCCTCGTGCCCTCAAAGGGTTTCTGACGGGTCAACACCTGAGGATGGCGCTGAGCCATCGGGACTTTATGACTTCCTGCAGCAGTCCTGGCCTCCAAGGACCGGGGAAACCCGGAATTGAATTTTGTGCTTGGCGGCCAGACACACACACACACACACACACTACTAATTTCACAACTACAACCAAAGTTTCCTTGCCCTTTGTTTTTGGAAGAGGTCGCCATCTTGAATTTCCAAAATTAAATAATAATCTTCAAAAGACTTCAGAATCTTCTAGAAATTTAAATTCATTTTAGGAATTTCCATCGTTCACCTCATAACTGGGAACTGAGCAAAACAGTTTCACTTTTAAAGTTTGAAATGGCGTTATTGTGGCGAGCACGCAGAAGTGGCATTCCCCATTTGTTCCCCTTTTTTTTTACCGTAATATAATGAAACTGTTATACATTATTCGCTGGCTCAAGCTAAATTCAAAAATTTCATGTTCGTGCCCCACGGTTGCTGTAGAGATCAACGGAAAAGCCGTCAGTTTGAAAAAAGTGTGTGTGTGTGGGGGGGGGGGGGGGGGGGGGGGCATGAGTTTGTCACATGTAGCTCTGACCAAGGTGGCAAAGGCGAAGGGGGAGGCACCGCCCACACGCCCTACAACGCCACTCGCAACTTTAATTTACTATTGCATTTTCTCCATTAATCATATTTTGAAATTCTCTTCTTCATCTTGTGTTTTCAGCAGCAAAACACTCCAGATTAAAGTGTATCCATCCATCCATCCATCCGTCTATGATCCACTCAGTGAGGCGATTCAAACATTCTGAGTTTCAGATAAAATGATCCATTTACCCGGAAGAACCCCTGAAAAGAGGAGAACACTAGCAGGAACCAGAACCAAACGCAAAACTGAGAAGGAGCAGGGAAACAACAACAACAACAGCAACAACAAGTAATAGTGTGGTTTTGTGGGTAGATATAGAAATAAGCAGGAACTTTAAAAGATTGATTCCCACACTTTCAGGAAACTATTGGGGGGGGGGGGTATTCCTTAAACTTTCATCAATAAACAAACATTTGCTAGAAGTCTATAAAATGATTGATCGCCATCCTCATTTCTTCTCGTCACGCAGAACTTGAGACATTCCAGCCTTTTGTTGTTTTGTTCTCATCTAAACTTCAGCGGTTCTAAAGGATGCAGCGTTGCGTTCAAAAGCCAACCTGCTGCTGGGGTTTCTAAACGTACGTTACTTACTTAACCCTTGTACTATCTTAGATGACCCCCCCCTTACATTGACATGTTCTCCCTACCATGACAAAGGTGGATAAAGGTGGAAAGATTTCATGTAATCCATGGACACCAGTGAAGATCACAAATCATTGAAGAAAAAAGGTTCAGAGCACTGTCTAGTGGGTCTAGATGACCCAACTCCCAATGTTAAAGTGCCTAGGATAGCACAAGGGTCACAAATGCATCTCCATGAGGCAGATCTTCAGCCTTTCCTCCTGAGGCTTTCAGACCTGGTTGTTCATGAGCTGAAAGCACCGACAAGAAGACAGATTTACAGCTTCTGTACCCAGAGAAATCTGGTCGTCTGCGAACACTTCATTAAAACACATAGTAAAGAATTCAGTGGCGCCCTTTGCCCTTTGACCACATTTTCTGCAAACTGACGGTCAAAAGGCGAGGAAATAAAGCAGGATCGTACCGGTTTGTGTTTGAACAAACAAAAAAAAAAAAAACAGCGGTTACGAAAACTCATCCATCTCTGCTTATTGTGAAGCCCCTAATCCTGTATAATAAAGCCTCACAATAGAGCAGAGCAGCTAGAAAGACTGGTAATCAAAGGCATTGTATGAAATGAAGCGGCGATGGAACAGGCCGGCTTGACTCATTAGCTGTCCTCCTCCACTCCATGCCGTCTTTGCATCTCCTTTCATGTTCTCCGGTCTTCAGCGGGCGAGCAGCAGCCCTTTTCTTCAGTTAATGATTACTCTGCTTTGGCGGCGTGTGACGCCTCACGTCGGCGCGCAGACTGACTGACTGACTGACGTGGCCCTGAATTAACGGGGAGACGGAGGCAGCCGCCGCTGCCGGGTTTGCAGAGCGGCTTTCCTCGGCTCCGCGCAGGAGCGTCCGTCAGCGTGACGGGGGTTTAAGAAGACCACCACCTCCCATCAGCCGTCAATGCAGGAAGGCCAAGAAGCCGCCGTGGTTCTCACTGCAAACCATTTGAAAGATTGAAACCCTGGTTTTTAAGATATTTAACCAGGTTTAAAGTTGCTCTACACTTCTTTAACTAAACACAGTAGAGTTTTTATCTCATTGGCAGCCAAATTATTTTTAAAATGACTCCAAATCCTTTTGCTTTGCGCTCTTAACAGGAAAACTTGATTTAAGGATTAAAAGAAAAACAAACTCAAATTGTACTGTAATTTTTGGTTCGATTTTAAGGATGTTATTTTAAAGCTAAATGAATGTTAGACTATGGTCACAAATCCCAAAATGCCTCTGCGCTGCAACCTAAACGAGAGTTTATCAGTAAAATTGATTCCACGGCGCTCAGCGGCCAAGGAGGTTTTAAGAAAAAGTTGAAACTAAAAAGGAACCGGATGATTCTTTCTACATGACTCAGTCGCTGCCCGGGCGCATTTGGAAGTCACGCGGTGCCAGTCCAGCGGCAGGCGGGTGGCAGCAGCAATAATTGACTCGGAGAAGACGGAACGTTCTGCTTTCTTGGGAGGCGTGTTGTCTAAAAATGTGTACAATGTGCTCAAAATCTGAGTTGCGAATGACCAGTGGTTCAGAATGGCCCGCTTTTTATATACCCCGGCTACCAAGCGGCTGGTGGCACTTGACATGGTCGGCCGCCGTCCCGCCATTTACACATCGTCCAATCAGAGCTGTTGCCGGCCGGCGATCCGGCAGTCACCGCCCTGTGGCCGCCCAGTTTTGTAAAGGCGTCATCCCTGCCCGACTACCGCCGCCTGCATTCATGTCCAGCCCAACAAAGAAAAGGCGGCAGCAGCGAATCTTGAAGATCCTGCAGATGCCTCCCCATTGCGCAGCGGCAGCTGTACATGTAGACTGGCGTTTTTCGGCATTCTGTTGAAAACAATGAGGTCTGTTCTGAGAATAAGTGTTTGTTTTAGATTTTATATGGATGAACTAAGACGGACCAACTTGTACCAAGATTCTCATTTTGTTCTAAAATTAGTCGTTTCCACCTATTAGACTAGTTTTTTTGTCACGAATCAAAATGAACTACAATTAGATTTACTTATAAACTAGCAAAAAAATAATATATATATATATATATATATATATATATATATATATATATATATATATATATATATATATATATATATATATATATATATATATATATATATATATATATATATATATATATATATATATATATATATATATATATATATATATATATATATATATATAACATTCAATTGGAAGTAATTCTATCCAACGGTTAGGGTTTTTTAGCTTTTTTTTTTTATCCTTTTCTGAAGCTTGTGTGGAACTCCTCATTTCTAGATTCTGACATAAGATTTAAGCTAAAAAGACCTGACAGATCATTTTACTACTTACTTTCTAGTGTAAGATTAGTATTCTTTCCTATTTTTAGGCTACTTCTTCCTGCGTTCCAGCGGCCAACACAGCCTGAAAGTTTCAGAGACTCAGGCTGACTTGCATACTGTTCATCAACAAGACATCACCAACTCCTCAGACTAAAAAAAACCGGCAGTTTGGCATTAAAATCCTTTTATATTTAGCATACTGATAAAGAAACACTCTCCAGGAAATTCTGTTTCTTGGGAATGAATCGTTTAAAATTCATTTCCATCAGTTAAATGTCACAAAAACAAGCCGGTGATAGCTTTTTATTTATTTTTATTTTAAACAGTTCAGCAGCTAAACACGACAGACGGAGAATAGAAGACCGAGAAGAAAGGGATAAAAACAAAAGTAATTTGTTTTAAGCTCGTCAACAAATTCATCACATGAATGAAAGCCTTCGTGATGGAGGAGCGGCGTCATCGATTACTGTGGAGTTTGTGGCAGCGACGCTTTCAGAGGAAGCAGGAGTTCAAGTACAGTTCAAGAAAGCCCATATCATTAACTGAAGAAGGACCGCCGCCGCTTTTCTCATTTAAAGCCGCTTTTACAGCTAGAAGCGATAAGAAGCGGAAGAATGATGGCCTCCTGGATCTGGATCTGTAGCCCGGCCTTCACCCAGACCCGCTGCAGGCCGCCATCATGGGGACGGGAACCCCGAGCCGCTCCACATCAAAGAACTACAACTCTGCTGAAGTCATTCCAGAGATCCAACATTTACAGAAGGGCAAGATCTGATCAGTGGAGGAGTAAATAAGCTCACAAGCCAATAAAGAGGATTTCTGGGAAATAGTGCAGAAGGTCATTAACCCTTTAGAGTCGACAGCAGAGCCTCCAGACCTCATGATGGGGATTTCTGGTCATTTAAATCCATTTCACCACATTTCAGGAAAGCCATCCTAGCATCCTATTTTAAAGTCTGTCGTAGGAACGGAAGAACAAAAACACCTAAAATTCCATCAGGCAGTATTTTACTTTTTTTTTTAATGTACAGTTAACTTTGCAGTTTGCAACATAAAAAATAAAAAGAAATCTGGTCTGTTTTAGTTTTGATTTTTGAGTGATTTTAGGTCTTGTGTGTGAACATCGCATGACAAAATGGCAAATAATTTTATTGGGGAAGTTATTCTGAAAAAAATGATACCAGTGTAGGGTAGATGAGCAGTTTGTACGGTGCAAATATAAGACTAAAAGTCAAAAACAGCTATTAATAATAACCCTGGATTAAAGAGGACGGATGCACAATAATATCAACACAATCATGATTTGGAAATTGTGGCAGACAAGGTTGACCTTTGTTTCCCCGGTTCTGTGGGCTGCATGATAAACACCTGATACCACCATGCGTTTGATGGAACCAAAGAACAAAAAACACTTTAATAGCTTAAAAAGTTTTGCTTTTAGACGAGTTTAATTAAAGTCAACTTTGAGCCTAAAATTTGGTCTGAAATCTTTGGTTTGTTTGGGGGCCAATTTCCTTTTTTGGTGAAATTCTAAGTGGAATTTTTGTCTTTTTATTTTATTTTTATTTTTTTTTAAGTCTTTTTGACTCCAAAATGTTCAAAAACAAACTAAAGTTTCGGTTTTAGAAATAATGATTAACTGTTGAAGACCGTCTTTCAAATAAAAATGATTGTTTTTCTCTTCAAACAGAAATTGGGGCATTCCTTGCCTCATGGACAAACTGCCTTCTACATGACTCAACTTGAATTTAACACCATTCAGTTAAGATCATCTGATCAAAGTTTCATTCCAAAACCAGGTGACTTCAGTCCTAAAGAACTGTTCTGGCATGAATAATAGTGCACTGAACAAAAGTAGAGCTTTCATTCTCATTAAAAACTCACTGAACAGCGGTTTTGCTTAAAATAAATAACCTTGTTAAATGAAAAATCCTCTTAAAAGTGAAGATCAAGTTGATGAGATGTTTCAGTTGGTCATGTTTGTGTTTAAACTGCAGAGTCGTGCGGATCCTGAGCAACGTTTTCTGTGATCCACACCTGCAGCAGGTGAGGCTTCAGGTGATCCTCAGGTGACTGGAGGACGTCTAAAATCACAGCTCTTCACCCTGATGCTCGCTGACAACAGCTTCACCCAGCTGCTGCAGACGCATTTAAATGCATCCTTCAGACTCCAGCAGGCTCAGAGCTGCAGTCAAAGAACCACCCTTCAGCCAAATCGGCCCCCTAATAATAAGCATCCGCCTCGGGGGTGTCCATTGTCTCCACGTTCTGTATATGAGGTGATCTGTTATTTGTGACACATTGTGGAAAACTAAACTAAACAAATTGCCAAAAAAACCCTGTTCTTTGAAGTCCATGAGAAAATGAACCAATAAAGAAGTTCACGTCTGAAACAGCTCTGTGATTCACAGAGTGAAGGTCACGAGAAGGACGCGGCGCTCCAAGAAAGAAACCGAAGACTCTGGTTTAACCAAACTCTTGACATGAAACTCTCCTAGAGCTAAAGGACCGCCTTAGACAATAACTGATTACCCAGCATGCACCAGGGTTTGGAAGATGACGTTATAATCTACAGAAAAGCTCAGTTCTCAACACTGAATCCATAAACAACAAAAACACCAAGAATTTCTTTGGAAACGAAACCGAAGTTCAAATATTCATTAATATAACAAGACAGACGAGAAGGATCATTTTTCCCCAAAAGTACTACCAGTACTTTGTTTTACATTTTTCTATCCAACAGTACTCTGTTCTTAAGGTAAAAGTATAACACTGCAGACTCGTCCTCATGCCTGTAACGCACTGAACGGTATTTGCCTCATCTCCAACACAGACACTGAGCCTTTTCTCCTCCAGCTAGAGCTTCATGATGGCAGGAAAGGGACGAAACGCAACATTAAAACTTTTCAGTTAGCTGGTTTTTCCAGAAATCCTCCCCTTTTCTGCTGTGGATTACCTGGATCAGGTGTGTTTAGCCAATGAGGATCTTCGATGGCAGGTTGGTTGGAAATCATGTTGGACATCGGCCCTCGAGGCCTGGAGTCTGACACCCCAGGCTTAGAGTAACCATACCGCACACAAGAAATATTATCTGAGGCTAGTCTTAGTCTGCCAAAAGTGGCCAAAATTCTTTAAATTACTCCTGCTGGGGTCAATGAAATTATAGTAAAATTCAAACGCTAAGGAGAGGAAGCAACAGATTCTGGTCCCTGGCCGACCTGCTGACAAAGCTCATTGGTACAATGATAAAAAGAGCTTCTGAATTAAAAACTGCAAAAGGTCAAGTCTACTAAATACTAAAGCACATAGTCCTCCTACAAGTCTATTACTTTTCAATTGTTTACTTTCCATATTAACCCTTTTGACACCAGAGTTTAGCTCCAATATTTCCATTTTTTTCTACATTTTTTCCTTTCATGAAGCATCAAAAATACATGTACTGAATACAAAAAGAAAATGCGAACCTTGTAACTTCACGAATGGAAGTGAGCAGTTTGAAGAGTAAAAATCTTATTTTATCTCTTCAACTGTTTAAGCAATCAACATAAATCCTCAGATTGACATAGATTGGATCAGCGGCCAAAGAGTTACGATACGTCAAAGAGCGTGTTAAGTATCTGATGTTAAGGGGTTAAATTAAGAATTTTAATGTTGAAGCTGTTCATTTATTGCATGTCTGTCAAAGTACTTTTTTGATGGAGTGTAATGAATAACTGTGACACACACTACTTTGACATCTTTAAAGTGTTTTCTTATGACAACCGATGCCAAACTATCAAACGTGTGATTTTAAAAAAAACAAAAAAAAACAAATGTATTCTATGTCACCAAGACAATTGACTATAAATTCTTCCAATAATTTGCCATCCATTATCCATCCATTTTCTCCCTTTCGGGGTAACGATGTTGCTGGAGCCTATCCCAGCTACTGTTAGGCAAAGGCGGGGTAAACCCTGGACAGGTCGCCAATCTGTTGCAGGACTATGCTAAATTATGTACATCTCAAACTGTGATTATACTTTATATATTTTTTTATATTAATTTGTTTGTTCACTTTTAGCCCTCCACCAAAAAAAATAAAATAATCAGAGTTTTTCCATAACAGTGCAAATATTTCATAGATATCCCAGTTAAATCAAATCTTTGCCACCAAAGAAAAACACAGGAGACAAAATATTCAAAAAACAAAGTGTTAAATCAGCTCCCAAGCTTAACTAAAATAAAAAAATACCTAGTAAAATCTAAAGTTTGCACATTTGTCATTTCTTCTACCCAAGCACCAGATTCCTAAAACTGAAGTAATTTGACAAAAATTCTGCTTTTTGTTGCAGCAGATGAAAGAGAAACGACTGGATACAAAGGTTTCCCGCCAATCTGAAGCCACAGAAGCTTGACGGCAAATCCTCAAACACAGAAGCAAAGTGCGTGAACGCTTCGACAAACATGCCACCACCTCGGATTCCTGCAGGATTCCTCAAAGCCTCCCCAATTATGACACAAAAAACCTCATTTTTGAGGAGCCGTCTTTGAACTCTGGAGTTTCTGTGGCTTTGGCCTAAAACACGACCACATTGTTCCAACAGAGACAGACTTCACAGACCGTCTGCTGCCAGTTTCTCCACTTCAGGCTGATTTAAATGCGGGCAGAAAGATTCTGCAGCCAGAAGTCACAGACAGTTTTTTGGTTTCATTCAAAACACGCCGACCGGCAGACGGTCAGCGGCCGCGTCCATCTGCTTTCCAGCTCCAAACATCATGTTTTCAATTTCACAGCTTCTGGCCAGAGATTAGAGGCAGCTAATCCTTTGTTGTGCCGCTAAAGGAACGCTCGGCTAAACCTTAAAAACTTACAGAAAACTGGTAAAACACTCAACTTTTAAATGAACAAGAACTTCCATAAAGCCCGTAAAAGTCACTTTAGGAGCAATATAATCCAAAATCCTACAAATGACTTGTGCTCCATTCAGACAGGATCAACTTTCTCCATAAAACAGGAATAAAAATCCAAAAATAAGACAAATAAGACACGATAAACATATTTTCTGTTAACTTTACATTTTAAATTCTTTCATTAAATCTTCTATTAGATTAAACGTTGTGTGATATTTCATCTGAACTTGTTGCATAAACACAATGAGTCACCGTAAATGCCACCAACCAGCATCAAGGTGAACTCCTTGTACAGATGGGCGGGGCCTGACCTCCAACGTGAGGTTCTGTGTAAACAGGAACCGTAACGCTCTCCTGACGGTATCAGAGGCGCTCGGCCGCCAGCCCGCATTCCTCCCAAACAGGTTTCAGAAGCTGAAGCCGGCAGTTTAACCCCTCAGACGGAGAACACGCCTGCAGGAGATCTCCCAACCCTTTGAAACGCCTCAGCCACCTTCTTTTGTCAGGGAGAAAAGCTTCGGGATGCACAACAATGGTGGAGACGAGATCTAATCCGGTTTTCATTGTTGGGTTGGGAAGTTCCTGGAATATTCCGAGGGCAATGGAAGTGTCGGATCTCCGTGTTCCACGTGAGCTGATGGATCGAGTAAAAACCAACCAGTCTTGACATATTAAGCCGGTGAGAAGACGCAAACCAAAGCTTTATTCAAAGGACTTTTCTGAAAGCCTCGTGCTTTTAGAGTTCAAAAAACCAAATCATTATCAGTGTACTGCGGCGCATGTCCAAACGTGACCTCGTGACTGTGGAGTCGCCCAGAAAGAAGCGCCAACGTTCCCCACTAAAGGCCATAAAAACAATCAGGACTAAAAGGTTCTCGGAAAAATTCCAGCATCATATCAACATGTCCAGCTTCAGCGAGGAGGTTTAATCCAGATTAAAGTCAAGGAGGAATCAAATAAACAAATACAATGGCTGTAAACAAATGGGTTTACACAGATGAGAACCACGACTCACTATACACATATTCAACACCAGTTTACGTCTGTAGTGTATGAAATTAAGCTGTTTGCTTCAGACGGATGAACAAAAGGCTCTTCACTCCTGATACAACAAAACCAACAGGTGATGCCGAGGCTAGAATGGAAGCCTTGTAGCATTCTAGCTGTTTTACTCCAAACATCCCATGACACTAAAGTTGTGTCCAAATGTCCTCATTACTCCGTTAAGTTTTTGTCCAGTGTCCAAATCCACAATTGGAACATCTGTTGCCCAAACAAGTTCCCAGAAGTCTCTGCAAAAGACTGGTTGGTGTGCATCAATGCTCAATAGATTGGTGAATACAGACCACAATGCATTGCGTTTGAACGATTTGTCACTTCCAAAAATCAAAGCCTTTTCTTTTACTTTTTAAAATCAATCATCAGAACACAGTGAATTCATTAAAGCCTTGTTTCCGCTGAGCGGTACGGTCCAGGCCGGTTTAGGATGGTACAGGTCATTCAGGTGAACGTTTCCACTAAAAGTTGGACCGTCAAGGCGCATGCAGGGTGAAGCTTACAACAACGCCGGTCATCCAGCAGCTGATTTTTCCCGTTTAAAGCCATTTAATGTTGTTTGAGAGAAGAGTGCAGGCGGTGAAGAGGAATACAGCCGCTTTTTTGGTGCCTTGAAGGTCGTGGGTTCAAACCCAGGCCGAGTCATACCAGAGCCTTTAAAAATGGGACCCAATGCCTCCCTGCTTGACACTCAGCATTAAGGGGTTGGATTGGTGGGTTAATCCACCAAATGCTTCCAGAGCGCGGCTGTGTCTGCAGCTCACCGCTCCACCAGGGGAGGGGTCAAATGCGGAGAGCAAATGTGGGACAGATAGTGGGACTTGAACTTTTGTCCTAACGACCTTCAGCCAATCAACAGGTTTCAAAAGTAGCTCCGCCCTACCCAGTCGCTTCCATGTCCTATGAACCTACAAGCAACGTGGGCCCAAAAATAGTACAGTTCAGTCCAGCTAAGTGGTTCCATTTTATATTGGAAACGCTCAAATTACCGAACCATACCACTACCACCAATAGCCTTTGTAAAATATTCATATTTATTAGGCTTTTACTTCAGTAAATGGGTGACATAATTTTTTGCTTTACAAAAAGAAATAAAAAATTTTTTTTAAAAGATAGCGGGAATGTGTCTGAATTGCGCTAAAATCCCTGGCACTGTTAAGTCTTTCAGAGGTCAGGGAGTAGGAAGGGAACTCGGTTCGCCCGGACCCAGTCTGTCCCATCAAACCACGTTTGTTTACTGTGGAATTAGTCCAGTCTAGTGAAATAATAAAACATACTCAGGGTTTCTTTCATAGTTCATCAAAAACTAGAAACCTGAACTTTTCAGCGTTGGAGTCGAGTGTCATCAACAGAAAAATGAGCATTGTTTACTCAGTCAATCAAGCAGTGAAACTTCAAGGTCATCTGCTGCCGTGAAGGAGACTGGCGTGTTGTGGGAACAGAACGTTACCAGATAGTCATTAGATTTAGAGTTTAGATGATCTGCACGGCTCTGAAGAGCCTTTCTGATCCAGCTGTTAACAGCAATGGCTAGCTACTGTAAGTACTGAGCAACTGCAGCTCTGTGACCGTAAATAATATTAACGAAACAATTTAAATAAAGTGTTTGGGACTTTGACATTTGTGGACTAGACTGAGTGAATAGTATGGTGTGGAAGCGGTGTGTTGCTAAAAAGGGGAAAGACTATGACTTCTTGCTTTTACTGAGAAGCTACAGAAGTTATTACTAAAGAAAGTTATTTTTTCTGTCCCCAAATGATATTTGTACCAGGAAGCAGTGGATGCTGTTTTTTTTGGAACAGAAATGAAACTCGTAGTTGTTGGTTTTTTTGTCTGGCTTACATTCAAGAATTTATGAATAAAAATCAGTATGATTGTACATTTGCTACTAACCTGCTTCTCGAGTACGTATTTTATTTTCAGCAGACTTCTGGCCAGCTTGTAAACTGAGCATGTCGGCGCAAAGCTGCTTTTCTCTGTGCCAGATTCCATGAAAATTACGTCAATCGCAAAAAACGTTTGAAGAGTTGCAATAATTTAAAAAAATAAATAGCTTCAATGTCAAAGAGTTAAATAATTACTTTTATAAAAATGTTCTCAGTTTCGTAAATTCAAATGTGGTTAAAATGGAAATTTGACCAATAAAAACATGTTTAATTACATTATGCTGAATTAACATGGTTTAGCCTTGATAGCCCACCACACAGTTAGGACCAGACTAAAGGCCCGTACACACCGGGACGAATATTCGCCAGGCGTTATTCGCCAGCGTTTTTCGCCGCGTTTTTTGCGTTCACGCCCAGGCGATTTTCGCTGACAATGAGCCGAGCGAACATGCAATTTCATTCCCTGACATTAGATGGCGCTTAATGTAAAACAGAAATACTCCTGTACACAAGGTGGCGCTGCGCAACTTTATGCTTCTTAAAGTCGCTTTTCACTCAGAAGAAGAGAGCAAGTATTTACGCGCTTGTCAGAATCAAACAAAGAAAACATGAATATTTCCAGCATCAGTAGCTCCAACTGGTGCTTGGTTCGAGGATATTTTAGAATGTCCGTCATTATTTCTTAGCAGCTGTGTAGACGCTACTTGTAGTCTATCTTCTTCGCTCCAAGTTGTGTTTTACTGTAACTTCAGAAGCTCCAGACACGTGTGCAAAAGCGCCGTTCTCATTGGTCGAATAGATTTCGACGCGGCGCGTCAAACCAAAAAAACGAACCCGAGGCGTTTTTTAAAAAGTGACGCTTTGACGCGTGGCGTTTTTTCGCGTCGGTGTCCACACTCACATTGGTGCCCTTTGTTTAGTCACGAGGCGTTAAACGTCGACGAATATCGCGGGCGAAATTCGTCCCGGTGTGTACGGGACTTCAGACGAAATTGTTCCGATCCCGCCATTGTTTTGGTTTCGGTTGACCATCGCAACCCTCCAGCGGTCTCAAGCGCTTCATGACTCCCGTTCACGACAAGAAGCCCTCACCAAACCGATGAGTCACATGAAGACGACCTGATGTGAGCGAAGTAAAGCTCCTCCAAGTTTAGCAAAAAGCTTTGCGGTTTCATTATTAAAACTACTGATCTGAACACCAAAGTAGTGATGAGGAGGTCCAACCTCACAGAGCGTCTCACAAAACCCCATGAAGTATTCTTACCATTACCTGACGGGTTTATGACGGCATTTTAAAAGTTCAGCTGATAGATGACCTTTTCACAGACGCCGTGGGAATGGCAACACGTCTCATGACATGCTGTGCGACCGCGGCGAACTGTGTACAATACTGATACTGTGATAAAGTGGGTCAAAACGTAAAGAAGATGGGAGGAAATTCTCAGGAAAAGCTCTGCAGAAACCAACACATTTGGAAATAAAAGTCACAACATCCTGCCCCAAGTGACTTTCAAAGTAAAGCCCAACTGGACTGAAGTCTGACCGAGTCAGTGTGGGTTCCAAGAAACCACGAGGACCCTGGAGAGAACACCAACCCAAGACCAGCTGTTGCCTTCCAGCTGGTGTTGGGACCTCTGACTATTCTAAATCTGACATGTGGGATTGGAACCAACCACCTTCACGTCACAGGGCTGATATGGCAACAAGAATGCCACCAGGAAGCCCTGAAGGTCAGAGACTACCTGACAGCCACCAGACGTCCCGAGTCCATCATCATACAGCTGAACCTGGGGTCTTAAGGTGGTCCTGGGGTCTTAAGGTAGTCCACTCCAGGAGTTTTGGGGTTTTTTTAACCTTCCTCCTCTGCTTTAATGGCCGTCACGTCCATGAAGCGAACTCAGGAGGAAGTCACTGTAATCTGGAATAAATCTTAATAACTCTGCGGGAGTGAAATGAGCCTCCAGATGTTCCGGGTGACTCGTCCCTCGTGACCCCAGCTGCGCGTGGACCCCTCACCCCTCCCCTCCACATCCCTGCGACTTACAACTGCAAAGATTAAGTTTGAAACCGGAGCAAATCTCCTAAATCTCCCCGGAGCTGCGGTCATACGCCGAGGACGGGGGAGTTGGGGCTCCTCGAACCGGTGAAAAAGGTTCGACAACACCGTGAAAGTTAGCAAGAAAATGCAGCTTTTAAACGCACCTTTTTGGGTTTGCGCCGTGGATCTGCCCCGCAGGAAAAAAAACAGCTCCGGTTTCCGGCGATATTCCTCAAAAATGTGTAGGAAAAAAATGCCAAAAAAACAAAACTCAAATGACAGCGGCTCCTCTGAAAGGGTCCCAGACGTACATCCCGAGGAGGAGAAACGCTCCTGGAGAGGCGGAGAGCGGCGGAACCGCCGTGATTCCTCCTGATGGAAGTTTGGGCTCAGCGGCGCTCCCGCCACAAACACAAGTGCACGCGGCGCTTTCCTCGTCCACCCCCACGCCCTAAGCACGAGGAACTACATGCCCGGCTCAGGTGAGGTCGGGTTTTTGGGCGAGCTTCGCTGTGAAGTCTCGGAGTGAAGGATTTGCTTCCTCCTCGTAACGCCTCCTCCCCCCGGCGCCCGGAGCTGCCAAACGTCCGTCAGGCTGCTGCTTTTCAGCCCGCCAAAACCGGAAAAGAAGCTCCTATACTTTCAAAATAAAAGTCACCAAGGGTGTTTTTACTTTCTTTTTCAGGTTTCATTTGAAACCAGGATAGTTTTTTGATTTCCATCTTTAGGGGAAATCCTCTCAAACAGTAATATCTTAAGAAGAAAAATGTTATCTTCAATTACTATTTTTTTTATTATGTAAAGCACCTTGAAGTGCGTGTTTATATATATATATAGAGAGAGAGATTTTTTAGTTTCTTTTTTTATTTTACTAGAAAAGGGCATCCATTCATCTTCAGCCGTTTTGTCCCTTTCGGGGTCACGGGGCTGCTGGAGCCTATCCCAGCCCTTGTGGCCGAAGGCAGGGGACACCCTGAACTGTTTGCCAGTCTGTCGCAGGGTCACAATCACACACCCATGCACTCTCACAGTCATACCTATGGTCAATTTAGAGTTGCCAATTAACCCATGAAGCATGTTTTTGGACAGTGGGAGGAAGCCGGAGACCCCGTAGAAAACCCACGCATGCACGGGGAGAACATGCCACACAGAAAGGTCCCCCATGTGGGACTTGAACCGGGGGCCTTCTTGCTGCGAGGCAAGAGTGCTAACCACTGTGCCACCGTGCAGTAGAAAAGGGCATCTCACTAAAATAAAGGTTAGTGTCAATTAAAATCAAATATTTTTTCTCCCAGTGTCACAGGGAATTCCATGTATGAAGTTAGATTTGTTGCAAAAGTTTATCCGCCCAAAGGTTTCAAACTTAGTCGATTTGTACGCCTCTACAAATGTTTTGTATCTGTAGAAACATATTGTCCATATGTTAAAAGATGACTATCATGATTTGAGTCAGTTTTACCCCTGAATGGTCTAAATGTATCCACTAAAATTCTTCAATGTTCTCAGAGGAAGTCAATGATTCCTTGTACCTCTGGGGTTCTTTGCCACATTGTATGGAGTAAAGTATTTGACAACCTAGTGGTCGACTTCTTCCATTAAAAACCTGGTTTGTTAAAAGTTGGACACCTTTTTTGTCAGTTTCTTGACTGCTGAAAACAGCTGAAACTGAAGATGGGCCCTTGACTCAAACATCTCATTCGTGTAATTTAGAGTACATCTAAATTCTCAAAAACTACCTTTTTTTCCTTTTTCTAGACACAGGCAAGCTCAACAGATAAAAAAAAAGAAACAAGAAAGATGCAGAAGAAAACAGAAAAATGGGATCTACATAGTTAGGGAATTCAAACCAACCTGTACAATTGTATATGTTTTATTTTTTATAGTTTTATTGTTTCTACTTTTGCCAAATTTACATAAAGATATCAAAAACAAAAACTTTTTTTTTTCAGTAAGAAGGGAAAAGTTGTTGTCCTAAGAACACACTGACTTCTGTCAAGTTCTTTGGGAGGAGTTTTATTTTGAAATCTCAATCAAGGAAGCAAAAACCCCAGCTCAGTAACTTGACACTGACAAATTAAACTCATTCCCATGGGTTTACTCTGAAAAGCATTTAAAACAGCCAAGAGCTCTTTGAAATTTCCACTTAAGCCTGTTTAATTAAGAGATTAACACAGAAAAGTCTCCACTTTTAACATGAAATGGGCTAATATTTCACAGGAAACAGCTGAACGACCAGCAGTCCTCTCTGAGGGATGCTTGGTGTGTATCCATCTGTAGATCAAGACTTACTTCTACCTTCACTTTGGGCATTTTATGACATATAAATGCCTATTGAACACAATGTTTATCAGTTGTTTTTTTCTGAAATCAGCCTCTTGAGAGACTGAAGCAGCAGCGGCCTCACAGAGGATGCTGCTGTCAAGCCCAGTTAAGCGTGGAGTTGCTCCCCGCTGCTAATTTGAGAGCCTGGTGGGGCACAATGGAAGCTTTGTTGTTGGAGAATTTGAGTGAGGAGTAATCCTGGATGCTGGGCCTTTTTCGGGGGCCTAACCTTTTGTTTCATAAGTCTCCTGAATGTTACAGTGAGCAACAGTGCAGAAGTGGGAGGGGCGGGAGCTGAATGTTAAGAACATGACAGCACAGAGCTGATGATGATGAAGAGCATATGCTGTCATAAAAGCACGCCAACTACTTCAAAGTCAGAAATAGAAACTATCTGACTGAGCTTTGACATTACACAATAAAAGCTTGCATCTAATGAATTAAACTCGAATATATGTTCATTTTTACTCCACATTTTGATGATTTTGTTCAAATGTTTTGTCTTTTCTGATCAGACTTTTATTTTTTTAAATGTTTGATACTTTTACAACGGAAAACATTCATTTCTTCACTTATGCGATTTAATTCCAAATGATCTTTGCTGTGAAAAATTCCACAAACTTTTTTCAAGAATTCAACAAACAGCCTGATAACCAATAGTTTTAAAGACTCTACTTATGGTTTTTATAATTGAATATTAGAAAGACGTGCAACAATTTCCAATGCAGATTGGGATTTAATTCACATAGAACGAGAAAATAAGATAAATAGCATTGACTGTATACGAGAACTGGACTGAGTGACTCCTCCCCCCTGGCGTTCCAAACAGGAAGTACTCGCTGAGTCTAGGAAGCTAGAACCCACAGACTTCTATAGAGAAATAAACTCAGTCATTACATTAGCTAGAATGATCCTTCTTCTTCTTATATCTTTTTTCAACATATTCTTGATAATCCACTTTTTTGTGATATTTTTGCACAAGTTAATCAAGTTATAAACTGACCAATCAGATGCCTCAATAAAAGTAGACGGCCTCGTATGAAGCATTTAATTGGCAGATTCTCCAGAGCCCCGCTTTCAGTGGACTGACTTCTAACAGGCTCACTCCTGATTGGAGAAAATGTTTGTGATAGAAATGTAAATGGCTGACTTGGACCAATCACGGCTTACAGAGGACGTCTGGTTCCAACATGACGATGGACATATCGCGGAAAAATGCCGACTGAATTGACTTCATTTGGTTGAAAACGTAGGCAAGGCATTTTCTAAGTGACGTCACACCAGATTCGCCCAGTTTATTATAAAGTCAATCATATACAGAAATAGCCCCCTTCCCCGATATGACCCTTGGCGTACATAAATTTAACGCAAAAATTTGAAATCACATGTAGTTTGACAAATTAACATGAATCTTTTAATCGTGAGCAGATTCTTGGTTTTATTCTATAGTACTGGACCCATTTTCTATGATGGTTTGAACTTTGAGAGTTTAAATAATAGAGAAAAATGTGAAAATTTTCGTGTCTGTCTGTGAAAAGTGTAGAAAGTGTGTAGTGAGGAGTTTTCCAGCTTTAAGAATTGTTTACTTGTGGGTTCTTTTTATAACCTAACTCCTGCAATAAATGAGGAAACACTGTACCTGTACATGAAGTTTGACATGTGTGAGTAAAGGGGCCACTGGCCACCCCAGATTCCCCCTTTTAGCACCGGCCCTGCTCAATATGTCATGTGCTGAAAAAAACAATGATTTTCTTTTTGTCAACACTTTAAATGCATTAAAACAAATTTCAAGTCTCTAAGAAAAACAAAGAGTAATCCCTAGAGGTGAGAGTGCCTCCGTGTGCCGGTTATATTCCAACGACAGACTGGCTCAAATCCCTGTCTGCCTGTCAGACTAACTCACTCGTGGACTGATCAATCTGACTTTTTCTGACTTGATGACACTGTGTTTATCTGCTCATCTGACTGGTTAATTATCCGTCTGCGTTGGTGTGTGAGGCTGTCAGGGCTGCTGCTTTGCAGGGTTGACTGACTGATTAAGTGAGCTTCAGGATCTTCTGTGTTGTCTCCTCCAAACAAAGCAGACGTGCTGGAAGTGCCTGAAACGGTTTCTCAGCTTTTGGATTTAAACTATCATCAAGCTGCCATCACTCAGATTTTTGTGGTTTGCTCGTACTTTCTCTTTATGGAATAATCTTTTCACCTGTCAGAAACCTAAACGTTGATCTTTGCTTTGTGTTTCACTACAGTATTTCCAAAAAATCCACTGCTTTCATTCTTCTTGTTGGATCAAGTGACAGTTATTTCTGCTCCCCTTCTTATGGCATCCATACATCAGTTGTCTCAGATTAGCCTCTTTAATTAAACCCTATCTAATTTTTTGTGCCATAATTCGGACATCTTTATCTCATTGGCATCATCAACTTTCCCTCCAAACCCATTGCAGTGGTAGATGTTTTCTGTCCTGTAGTTCATCATAATTCCACTAGAGGCAGTAGAACAGCTTTTACTGCTCATTTCAAAATGGTTGCTTCCGTGAAATCTTAAAAAACACCTTTGGCGGGAAGAGTTTGGCTGATTTTCAAAACTTTTTGAACCGAATCCCAATGAAGGATTAGGGCCACCATAACAGGACATAAATGAGTAAATTTGAAGAAAGTGGTAAAATTAGGAGAAAATGTAAAAGTTGTACGAAAATAAAATCATATATTTATAAATTCAAATGTTGTAGTTTTAATTTAAAAAAAATAATGACTTTTTAAAACATTGAAAATAAATTTATAAATTTACAAAAAAAACTGTTTTAGCAAGATATTGTTTCTCTAAATTGTCTTCAGCATGAATTAAATTGGTCAAAGCTTGATTGTAAGTTTAAAACAATTAATTTTGAAAAAGCTTGACTTTTAAAATGTAAAATTATGAATTTTTGAAGCACAGCCAAAATGTACTGCCTTATTTTTGAGAAATGCAACATTTTTGTACACAATTGTACGAATTTCTTCTCATAACTTTTAGCTCATATTTATACAACTTATGTCTCAGATAATTTTACGACTTTATTCTCATCATTCTACAACTTTATTAAGTAAAAGTTCAACATTTTTCATGAGTTTATGACTTTATTCTCACATATTTGTTTATTTTTCTTCTTTTATGGTGGCCCTTTTACTCCGTTGTAGAGAATAACTCATCTATTGATGTTTACTTTTTA
This sequence comes from Oryzias latipes, assembly GCF_053564925.1. Taxonomy (NCBI): domain Eukaryota; kingdom Metazoa; phylum Chordata; class Actinopteri; order Beloniformes; family Adrianichthyidae; genus Oryzias; species Oryzias latipes. Next base: position 23,858,973 of record NC_136259.1, read on the forward strand.
AATGCCTACTTGCTGTGCTGAAATAATGCAAAAGATGTGGAGAATCATTCTTTATAATACGGACACAGCATGTTAAAATGTGTGGATCAAATTTGAGACAGTGGGTAAATAAAGTGTTTTTTCCCCAAAAACACGTCAACATTTTTGCATTTTACAATGTTGTGAGCAAAAACTTTCCAAATCATCCAACATATCTTAATTGATTCTATCTCATAAAAAACATTATATTGCTTTTTTTTAACCAAAGATCCTAATTCCAGAAAATGTACATTTTTGTCATTTCTTTGATGTTGTGGACTTTACAGGGTTAAAGTTTCTATTTCCTGGTTTAACACAACATTTCCTCCATGTCTCGTCTGACATGAAGCTCTTTTTTTCTGGTCGCTGACTGAAATCCAGATGTCAACTCTTCATCCGCTGTGCTTGGTGACCTTTCTGCATACCAGCACGTCTGGTCTGTCATCCATAGATAATACATTCCTACACATTTCCTGCCGCTCTGCTCTGCTTTTCATTGTCATCGTCTTAACATGAGGGGAGGACGAAATCATTCGCAAGCAAAAAAAAAAAAAGCACGTGAACAAAAATACCTAAATAGAAATATGACTAACGCTCCTCACTGATTCAACTGCTGATGCCTTGCAAAACCTTTTTGTAATGCAGGCCTTGAAACTTCCAGTAAAAACAGTTCTGACATAAGATGACCTTTGAAAAGCTTTCAGGCTCTGTTGCTCATGCACTGAAAAAGGCTTTTTGAGCCTGAACCCTTTTAAAAAGTAACTAAAACTGCATTTATATCAGCTGAGGAATATCATCCGGGTGAGACCCTTTCTCTCTAGAGCCAGTCCTGAAAGTTCAATTCATGAATAGATAACTGTAATGCCCTCCTTTCTGGTGTAAAGAAAACCACTCTTAATCGCGTGCAGCTAGTCCAGATCTCGGCCGCACGCCTTTTAACGAGAACCAGGAAGAGGGAGCACATCACACCAATCCTAAAATCTCTGCACTGGCTCCAGCTTCAGGATTGATTTAAGATTCTTCTAATAGAACATGAAGAGTGTTCATGGTCTTGGTCCTTCTTTAATATCAGAGCCCTAAGGTCCTCAGGCTGGAGTCAGAACAAAAATCCACGGCGAGGCCTCGTTTAGAGACTACGGGCCTCGACTGTGGAACAGACTACATTACTCTAATTTATATTGAAAATGTTTTGTACTTGTTGTATGCATTTACTTATTTTTCTTTTTTTCACACCATAGCTGTTGTTATATTTTAACTTTTACTTCTGCGCTTTAGACACACTCGCCAATCAGGAGTGAGCTGGTTGGAAGGCCACACCCCCAAACAAAATCTGTCAATGAAACCTTTTAAAGGTTGGACGTAGAGGGCCAGCAGGCTCCACCTACTTTTATTGAAGCATCTGATTGGCCAGTTTATAGCTTAAAGAAAATGTAGGAAAAAAAGACGATTATCAAGAACATTTTTTTTAAAAAGGCATCAGATTCAGAATGATTATTCTGACCAATAGAACAACTGAGTAACAGCTGTTTATTTCCAAATAGAAGTCTACAGGATTCTGGCTTCTTGGAGTCAGTAAGTACTTCCTTTTAGGAACGCCTGGGGGGAGGAGGGGTAACTCAGTCCAGTTCTCATATACAGTCATCAGGGAGAGTTGCAAAGTCAAATGGTTGGATCTGGTGGGTTTTATTTATGGGTCCTATAAAACTTATTATTATTTCGGGAGGCAGAGGATTCATCATCACCTCAAAATGAAACAACAGAACATCTTAGGTTCCTTTGTCCCGTCTTCATAACGTTATGAGAACATTAATTTGAAGGACATGGAACAACATCCACCACCGGTGACGTCACAAACCCTCTGTCCATCCATAAACTGTCTCTGGTTTTGACAACTCGACATTTATTCCTAGAATCCTTTCATGTGAGGAACAGGAGTCCTCCAAGAGGAGTGTGTTACAGCAGCCAGATACTACCAGTGTAGGTGGACCAACTTTTTTCTTGCAGTTGCTGGCTGTAGAGGACTTTGGACGGTCCTTTTGAGCAGCCTATGCAATCAGAACAGCAAACATGTTTCACACCAGGAAGCAAAGCTGCATGGGATGCATAAGGAACTATTTTAAAACAGGAAGTTAATCTGTGCAGAAAAACTGAATGGAAAAAAAAGGGCACCAAACAGAAATGTAACAGCCAAAAGAGACTCCAATCTGAGCTGAAGAGCCTTCATAACCTCTGTGTCGTGTTTGAGCTTCGGTTCTGAATGAACGGGTTCGATTGGTGCACAAGAACCGGATCTTTGTCAAAGTGAAACGGGTTTCGAAAATTAAGATAAAGGTGTACTTAGTGGCGGAATGGGCACCTCTTCATTCCAAAACAGCTTTCCAGGATTAAAGGACATCGGTTGTCATGGTTACAGTGATAGAAACGAGCAGAGGGTCAATTTAACAAGTGAGTTTGAAGTTAAAGTAGGAGTAAAATGAACAGTGTTGTCCCAGGTCACCGTGCAAAAACGTATCGACCCATTAATCCTTCCCGTACTCAGGAAGGAGGGCTGTTTTCATGGAGGCCGTTAGAGACTCATTATTACACTCCCCACCAGTGTGTGTGTGTTTCTGAGAGGTGTCAGGCATGAATGATTTATGAGCATTTAAATTAGATTGCTGAACTGCTGAAGGACAGAGAGGAGCACACACACCGCTGCATCCACACACCTGCACAGCTGGTTTTTCACATGAAAACAGAACAGAAAGCAACAGGTCATCAACGATCACAAGCTGTGAAGTCTATATGACAGACAGCTTTTGCTTTTTCTGTTTTGTTACTGTGACAAAGTTTGGAAGGTTGTACCCAGAAAACCCTGGAAACGGGGATCCAGGTGACTCATCGTCGCGGTACCAACCAGCTTCCATGCATTTTGGTTAACGAGGCGTCATACGATTCCCTGGAACTCTATTTTCTAAGGTCTGTCCACAACGCACAACCACGACAATGCTTGTCAGAGACCTACCTCATTAATGATGATGATCCAGACGTGAACATGACTGTTTCACACCTCAAACAGTAGTTGGCAGTGTTTGCTCACTGGTTCACATCCCACTAATGAACGAAGAAGAAGGGTTTGAGGGCTTAAGAGGCTGAAATACTATTTGTTATTGGTCGCCGTGGTCTGTCTTAAAGCACGGTTCATCGATCATACTAGCTAAACCGGCTGGATGTTGTAGTCAAAAATGTATTGGAGATGTGAGCACAGTTGGGTTCAGGTTTTTAATGAATCTGAAGGAAACCAGATAATGTTTGTCAAAATATGTACAAATCTTCTATTGGTTTCTTTCAATAAACACAACATCATCTTGCCTCAATCACAACTCCTCTAACAGGCTGACTGCAGGAGGAAGAAAAGTCCGACTTGCACGCTGTTTGCAGATGGCCCGTTCAAAGTACCAAGGTCGTAGACCGTTTCATGAACACGTACAATGAAGACGTTCATTTATCCAATAGGTTTTGCACTTGGAGGAGGTGGTTTGTGAGGCGTATTTATTTTGAGATATTTCGCAAAACTGCAATGGAAAGGCTTTTTTCAAACTAAATGAGTCACGTGACCAACAACTGGATGACAACACGCTTCTTGGTAGCAACTGGTGACGATGGGCGCTGCACAGCGGGCGCCACTAGAGGTCCCACAGCGTCACACAGCTCATCAGAAGTTGGGCGTGTCATGAGGAATTGTTGGATCCACAGCTCCTCTGGAAAACCACCATTTCATAAAATGGCTTCATCCATAGCCCCTCCCACGTGTAAAGACCTCGCCGCTCCACGGCCTGAAGAAGACGCAGACGTCTCCTTTAATAGATGATGATGAGCACTAGAGTCGTGGCAGAAATGTGAAAGTATCTGCTGTCATTCAAAGAATTGTTCACATCCGTCGCCGTGTTTCTGAACGACTTTTCACATGCGTTGGTTTGTGTTTATTTGCATAATTAGGATTTAATAAAAACAGTGTCATTGTGAAATTGTGTTTCATTTCTAGAATTTTGATAGTCTTGCGCATATGTGTGAAGGAAACACAGCTGTGGAAAAAGAACCTTTTTTAAAAGCAAGGACATTTCAACAAACAAGTAACATGTCGTCTCTGCCCTCTAGGGGGCACTCCACCAACTTCTCATCTCTGTTTTTCCAGATCCTTTAAAGCAGGGGTGTCAAACATACAGCCCGCGGGCCGTATCCGGCCCCCAACATGGTTCAATCTGGCCCAGACACGTAAAGTAAAAATGATAATGATGTTCAAAAAAGAAAGTATGCTTCTAGTCCATTCCTGTGGCGAGTTATGATTTTTTTAAAGAAATAACCGAAATGGGCAATTCCGCCACTAGGGGAAGCAAAGGAAAAGCAAAACAGGTAAAACAGCTTGCTAAAAGCAAAACCTGCCAGCTCTGCGGCTGGGTAACATGCAGTTTGGTTCCCTGCGAGCCTCACCGCTGTTGTGTTGATATAAGAATGATCATTGACACACTAATGACCAAAATGTTGTCAAAAAGAAAAAAAGGTTGAGGTGCAGTGCTGAGCTTTCCAAGAAAAATGAAAAGCGTTTTATTTGTTCACGGAGCTGAATGCAAACCTGCATGCTTGGTATGTCATCAACAGGCCTCAGTGCTCAAAGAATAAAACATTCAGCTCCACTGTGAGACTCAGTATAAAGAAAGGTTTCACCAGTTGTAGTTAAGAAAAGAGAAGATTTATCAATTATTAGTTGGACAGAAAAACAACCGTCTTCATTTACTGCAGCTGTGAGGTCAAAAATGGAGCAGTGAAAGCAACCTTATTGCAAACAAGCTGGAGCAAACATCCAAACCATTTTCGGATGGTCAACTTGTTGAAAAATGCTGAAAGCTGCAGAAGGGTTGTGCCCCAAAAAGCAGGCGACCTTTGCCAACATGAGTCTGTCAAGGATTACGATTGCAGATCCAAAACCTCATTTATTTCTTTTCGGTCACTATTGATGAAAGCACCAACAACAAAAATCTATACAGCTGTGCACATTTATTAGAGGTGTTTTAGAGACGTCACAGTGGAGTTTCTTGAGTTAATGGACACAACAGCAGCTGATGACATAGTCAGCTCTCTAGTTACTGCGCCAGACTATGTTGGAGTGAACTGGTCACGTGACGTCAGTCTGATCACTGATGGCGCCCCATCAAAAGTCAGCAAGAAAGCAGGTGTTGCCACAAAATTCAGGCAGCAACCATGAAAAGATTCTTGGACATTTCATTGTGTTTTACACACTTGAATGACAGTAAATGTGTTTCTGCACAGGGTTTGAATCCTGATATTGATGGCCGGGTGAAGTTTCAGGAGAGAAAGGGAGGTTAACTCCAAATTCTTATGTTCACAAATGTTTACAAGTTTAATTTAGTTGAATTTTTATTGATTTGCAAATGTACATTTTAGGAAGGGTGTTTCATTTTTTCCGTAGCCCCTCTTGAGTTTATTATCAGGATTGCTTCAGTGTCAGATGTAAAATATTCACTCTGTATGAAATTGAATTACACAATTTTTTTTAAGTGAAATGCATTTTATTTGAGATCCATTGGCCTCTGTGAATGAATGTGTAATAATAAGTGATTAGGCGACCATGTTGGTTGAAGCATTTTTTCCAACTGAGTGAAAAAAAGCTGTTTTTGCTTTTATGTTACTGGTCCGGCCCACTTGGGATCAGACGGGTTGAATGTGGCCCCCGAACCAAAATGAGTTTGACACCCCTGCTTTAAAGTTTCAGGAACTCTCCTTCACTGAGATGCATACTGTTTATTCTTGAGGACAATCAATCAGAAGAGAATACAATGGAGGATCCTAAATGCTGCCTTCCAGCTCCACTTGATTATAATTACTGAGCGGCAACAATAACCCTCTGATTGACGCGCTGGTGCTGCGGTCTCTCTAAGGGAACGTGAAGTTAGAGAACCAATGATGCTTCTCCAAACATTTTCCTGTGAAGGGCCTACAATGGCTTTCATTCTTGAGGGGAGGTTTTATTCTTTTCTAAATTTCTGCTCAACTATCATCAACGAACAGAAAGAAAACAACAATTTTGTTTTAACTGCAGATTAATTGACGACAACTCGACTCCACTTCAGTCCAGCCCTGCTGTGAGTCACAGACGGGTCCAGAACCGAGCAGAGAGGCAGGACAATGCGCTGAGGTGTGGTGCATTTAGGGTGTTATTTAAAAGAGGCGCTCGCTCATTGCTGGAGTAATAAAGCTGTTTTTGTGCCGAACACCCACTGCCTTCGTCTCTGTGTAATGAAGAGACAGAATGATGATGCTTCACATTTGATGAGGAAGAGGCAATGATCCAAAAAACCAGCTGCCACGGTTTTCTCATCAGAAGCATGAAGACGGACCTTTTTTCTTTAACGATGTGGCCACATTGAAATGTTGTGGAACGTTGGAGCAGCTTGTGGAAATGAAAATGGAGATGGGTTTGTTGGTTCCAGCCTCGCTCACGCACCAGTTTTTGTTCCTGACAGGACGCGAGATTGGAAAGCAGATATCGATCAGAGGGAGTCGCACAGAACCGGGCTCATCTTCTGTGCAACTATTAGAGGAACAGAATGAAAGATTCCTGGAGTTCATTAAGATGAATGATCTCATTGAAGATTTTGACCTTTATTTTGTGATTGCAGACTCTTGACATGAAGTGTAAGATGTAAATTACATTTTTCTGACAAAAGACTTGAGGTTTGACATGGACTCGTGAACAGAGACGCGACTCGGTCAAAGGACAAGAGACTCAATTAAGATGTTTTTCACAAAAGTCTGGAGATTTGAGAATTATTCTTCAATTATCACGACACCGTGACCACATACGTGGTTTTCTGTCTCTAGACTTGTCACATATTTCTGAACTTGAATTACTGAAAATGTTCATTTAAGACTTGAACTTGTGACTAAATCCTGATTTAGGTCTGCAAACTTTAGAAATGACTTGGGATGGTGGCTGGACACTAACCAGAGAACTGATTTGCAGATATAGAACTTTGAATGGGGACCTAATCTTGATGTGGGAATGCTAACTTTAGAAATGACTTGGAATTGTAGCCAGAGACTTGAATCTTTGCTTGGACCCATGACCAGGGACTTGGACTTGTGACTAGAGAACTTTAACTAGAGACTAAATCTTGATTTTTGAATGACACCTGTGAAAATAACTTGGAGAAGTTTAAATCTGTAGAAGGTACTAAAAGGGACCTTTTTTTTGTGGAAAATTCAAGATGGCGGCCTCATCCTAAGGTCAAAGGTCAACTAAACTAAACAAAGCGGGAGGACAAAGGTTTTCACATTTTTTCACAAAACGGTAGTTTAGGCCCATAAGAGATTTTCGCCCGCCTAATTGGTTGCTTTTTGATGTTTTTTTGCACAAATAGTAGGAAAAAAGAAGAAACATCCTGATCCTTCAGTCCAGGACATTTGCGGGACAGAACCACGACTGCGGGACAGAACCGCGTGAGGGACAGAACCACATCTGCGTAGGTGGTGTGTATTTTCTGACGGATCGCTGCCTAATGAGGGAGCTGAATCCCACCTTAAGGTCACGGTCTGGTCTTCATCTCCACGCTGACCTGAGCAAAGTGTGGAACCAGGACTGTGACGGTGCAAAATACCTCCTAAAAAGATGTCAGCAGAGCCCGCAGGAGGCAGCAAAGCAAAGAGCGGGAGGCTGATGATTGATTAGCCGAGGCCGTCTGGCTGACTGAGACTCATTGGCATCCGTCACTTTGATGAATTACACAGCTGAGAAAAACACACTGCACTCTGATTACAGCCAGCGAGGCGGACGTGGGCGCACCTGCTCTGATGGCTTCCGCAGAGCCTTCACCAGGGGCTCGTATGAACTTTGCGTGTCCTGAAACCCCCCCCTTCATGGCTCGGGATCGCTGTGCGCGGATTGCTTTCCCTGGATGTTGCCAGTTTTGCTTCCATGCTAATCCACCACCAGCTCTCCCACAGCCCAAAGTCCCTGTTTAGTATTCTGCAGCAGGAAGGGGAGCATCCTCACAATTCTGTCTCAAGGTCCTCCGCCACTCGTAAACAGAGGGCGATTTGTTCATATTTAAAACGCAGAGTGACGGGTTTGTACGTTCCTGCTGTCCTGCAGATACACCTGTGACAAGAGGCCTTGAATAATTTATCCTGATGAAGGCCACGCCGGCTTTTCAGAATCCCACTCGAGTAAATTACAGGCAATTTATTCAATAAAGTAGAAGGCAGAGAACTGGATATTTAGTCTAGGAATGCTCCTTCTCACCCGTGAGAAATCATTTATAGTCAGCAGAGGTTGGAAGGCAGAGAACTGCAGTGAACTTAGTCAAAACACGAGAACGTGTGTAAACTCTCACCAGCCACTTTGTTAGGAACAACTCACTGGAACCGGGTTTGACCTCCGTTTGCTTCCAGAACTGCTTTACTCTCGATTCAACAAGGTCCTGGAAACGTTCCTCAGAGACTTTGGTCCATGTTCACATGACGGATCACACAGTTGCTGCAGATTTGTCGGCTGCACATCCATGATGCTGATCTCCAGTTCCACCTCATCCCAAAGGTTCTCCATTGGGTTCTGGTGAATGTGGAGACTGTTTGAGTCCAGAGAACTCATGGTCATGTTCTGGAAACCAGACTGAGATGATTCTAGGCGCCTTATCCTGCTGGAAGTAGCATGAGAAGATGGTACACTGTAAACTCTCTGTAAACCGTAGAGATGGATGTTGGTGAAAATCCCAGTAGATCATCAGTTTCTGAAATCCTCAGACCAGCCCGTCTGGCACCAACAAGCACGCCACGTTCAAAGTCACTTCAATCAGGTTTCTTCCTCATTCTGATGGTCGGTTTGACCTGCAGCAGATCGCCTGGACCACGTCTACATGCCTCCATGCACCGAGATGCTGTCGTGTGATTGTGTTAATGAGCAGTTGGACAGGTGTGCCTATTAGTGGCCAGTCAGTGCATGTGCTTCCCTTTGAAAGGATCCAACATTTCACATGTGTTGAACATGGAACATCATGGAAGCTGATTTTGCTTTGTGAGACTTCAAAGGAAGAGGACTCTTCACTATTGGGGTACATTGATCATTATTAAAGTTGTCATTTCTTGAAAAGCTTTTACTCTCCTCATCTTTCCTTCTGATCATCTCTGAAATAAACCCACTAAATGTTGGTTTTGATCAAACGTGTTCTGCAGGACATCACCTCACCGAGCTGCTACAGTTCCTGACCAGATGGAGGCGATAAATAGTGAGAAGTCACAGGAATTGTGCTGAAGCATCCGACAAACGTAGGTTTTTTTTTGGTTTGAGTCCAGCTCTGGGTTTCCTGTTTGTCTGAAATTCCCCCCTAGACTAAAGGAGAACCGGGGTCCGGATTAGCTCTGCTCCAAATGAACTACCAGAAGCTGCCACAAGGTGGCGACAAAAACCACAAAACTGAGCTTCTGTTTTCTTTCGAATCTGAAACTCGTTTTCATCTTCAGTCACAGATTCTCATGACATTTTTTCACATTTCTACGACTTTTAAGTCACAAATCATAAAGATTAATTTATTTATTCTTTAGATATTTTTTGTGTCATCGATAAATAAAGAGAAATAGATGTTAATTTGGTTCTAACAGTCAGTAGAACCTGCAGCAAGTGAAGTTCAAGGTTCACAAAAAATAAAAAAACATCGCCTCCAACTCGTCTCAATCTGACGTCTGTCTCTCCACAACTACTACTTCTTCCTGTCCATCAATGTGTCAACTTTGGGGGGAAAAGCTGGCAAAACGGAGAACAGGTCAAAATAAAAATGTATACAACTTTAATTTCACTTTATTTTATAAGTTTTATAAATGGTATTAGAAAAAAGATCACATTAACAACACAAATTTTTTTTACAGGAACTCAAAGAGGAGAAAGAGGGCTGGACCACTCGACACGGGGGTGGCAGGACAAACCGGACCGGAGACACAACAGGGGGGAACGGACTGCAGACAGACCAGTGGAACACAGTCCGGACCCCAGAGCACGGACGTCCGGACGCCAGAGCACGGACGTCCGGACGCCAGAGCACGGACGTCCGGACGCCAGAGCACAGACGTCCCTCCACGTTCAGTCCTACGGCGGTTCATTCGAACGGGTTACGGCTGAAACCAGTCCGGACTCTCGAAGGCTTCAGGCAGAAATGCCTGCTGGGAAGCGGACGGCACGCTTCCGGAAGCAGACGTGGTTTCTGAGGCCGGAGAGGCGGATGAACCCCTTCCCGCAGGTTCCGCAGACGTGCGGCCTCTCGCCCGTGTGCGTCTTCCTGTGCCGCTCCAGCTTGGAGGCGCTGACGAAGCCGTTCCCGCACAGGTCGCACGGGTAAGGCCTCTCGCCCGTGTGCGAGCGCACGTGGCACAGCTTGGCGTTGCTGTGCTTGAACGTCTTGCCGCATATCTCGCAGGCGAAGGGCCTTTCGTCGGTGTGGATGGTCAGGTGTCTCTTGAAGGCGGACGGGTCGGTGACTCGTTTCCCGCAGGTGGGGCACAGGTAGGGCTTCTCGCCCGTGTGCGTTCTCTTGTGGAGCAGCAGCTTGTCGCTTCCTCTGAAGGTTTTGCCGCACAGCTCGCAGAAGTACGGCCTCTCGCCCGTGTGGATGGTCCGGTGCCTCAGGAGACACAACCTGCTGGACAAGCTGGTGCCGCAAATCCCGCAGTGGTACCCGTGACCCCCCCGCTGGTCGTCCGGACCGCCCTCCGCTTCAGAGTCCAAAGGCGCGATCATAGTTTCCCGCTTCTCAGAGTCCCGTTCCTCGTCGTCGTACTGCAGCCGCTCTTCCTCCAGGATGATAAAAGTCTCAAACTCTTCCTCCTTGATGTCTGGAGGCTGGAAGAAGACCTCCTCACTCCCTTCTGCTTGGAGCTCCTCCTCCTCCTCCTCCTCCTGCTGCTTCAGGGAGTCTGGGAGAGACAGAGACGTGACCTGTTGTTAGACAGAAACGGACACACGAGTGAAGAAACCATGGAGCTTCAGAATCACATCATCAGTCCCTGAACTTCAAATAAAACCTTTCTTACCAGTTACAACTCCATCTATTACCTCCTAACTCCCCACCACCATTGGGAATCTACTGGGGGGGGGGGGGTACATAAAGTAGGATTTTGAATACTTTGCACATTTTTTAACCCAAATATTGCAAACATTGAGATTTCCTATTTTTCAGATTTCATGAGCTGAAAAAAATGTTCAAATATCCAAATATTCAAGAAAAGGTAAAAAGAAACTGATTTTCACAATATGAAGATAAGAAGAGTTAAGAATCAACAGGTGTTTGAATAATTCCAAACTATTTCCAAAAATGTGTAAACTTGATTGTGATGAAATAATCAAAGCTCTTTTAATTACAATCAATGGGTATTACATTGTAATGTGCAATAATGATTACTGAAATGTTTAAATTACAATCATTAAAGCTATTGATTTTGTTTACTTGATCTGCAATGGGTAGCAATAATAATAATAACTGGTTTATTGTGATCATGTGTTCTAATTATAATCAATGTTTATTACATATTGGTTACCGATACGGTTCACTGAAATCATGAATGAAGGTTTCCGAAAATAATCAACCATTCTGTTACCTGAAAATAATCTATTGGATCAGAACCGGATTACAAAAACTGTAAAACTATCAAATGAATGAACTCAGCAGAGGTGGGATTCTATAAATCCGCTTCTTCCCACTCCTCTTCAAAAAATAAATTAAGCTCTACTTGACTTTAGTTAATGATCACTGTGTTTAAATAAGCAAAATGTGATTTCAGTGACTTTTTTGTTTTGTTTTGTTTTATTTTATTTTCTGTCTTTTTAAACTATGCATTTCAACATTTCTGTAATGAGTGTGATAAATTTATTGTTGTGACTACAATGCTTGAAATAAATCAATAAATCAAAATTCCTGAATTTTAGCGTTGTTCATTGTAGTTTACGTTGCAGTCGGTAGAGGGCGCACAAAATGTTAAACATAGTAAAAAGTGTCTAACTTTCACAATCAAATATTGGATGTTTAAACACAAAAACAGTCATTTTGCAGATATAACTTTGTGAGAGTGTGGTTTGCGGTATTTTTGGCTGAACTTACCGATTCTGAAAAGCCGAACCTCCGGTTTTAACGCGGCGTCGAGCATCTTTTGTTGCTCCGCGAGCCGCAGCTTCAAGTCCGCGATCCGGTTCTCCAAAACCAGGTAAGTCTCTTCCCCTGCCGCTCCCATCTGCTGCCGGACAATCGCTCTGAAATCCTGATCCGAAGACATGCTTCAAGCGGGGGCCGATGCAGGCGTGAGCGCCAAGGGCTTGGAAGTTTTTCACTCAACGGATCGTCAAGCTAATGCTAACTTCCGGTGTTAACCTTCCGGTAAAAAAAAACAGTGAAGAAGATTCCAGTTCCGGTCACCACGTGTTGTTAATTTGATTTCTGAGCAATTAAGAAATGATAGTATTTAAGCAAATTGTGAAAACTATAAGCAAAGGTATATTAATGTTCTATGAGTCTGTTGTAAGCTAAATATGAGAAAGGGGTTCAGAATATGGGTGGAGAATCGGCTGTCAGTGTCACCAACAGATATAGTTAGCAAAACACACAACATATTATTATGTATACTTGAGTGTAAATATATCACGTATACTATAGACATGTGGTGTTAAAGTATACTGACTTAATACCTCTTTAGATTAAATTGTAATATTTTAAGTTCGTATTATATAGATAGTAAATACAAAGTAAACTTCATGTATTTTTTAAAAAACTTTATTGAATGTAAAAATTCAATACAGAACAATGTTAAACAGTGAACAACAACAACGAAGGAACAAGCCAGGGGATTAATACAGTAAAGTTCATGTATCCTGGCTCACTTTTAGTATAGACCAGGGGTCTGCAATCTCTTTTATCCTTCCATTGTGGCTCTCTGGTTAAAGAAAAAAACTTTAAAAAATAACTGTAAAGTAAGTAGTAAGTTAGTAGTAAAGTAAGAAAAAAACTTAAATAAACTAACCCATTCATTTTCCGGTAAACATCCCAACTGCTCCCATTCAGTCGTCCATCCTCCAGGGTCGATTCCCCTCTGCGTCCCGTCGTCTCGTTTCATGTTTCATTTCGTGCCGCACAAAAAGGTCCAGGTCCTGCTATTTCCACGAACCTCTGCTCTCCCGTGTTTAGCTGAAGGATCCAGTCAGTGATCCGAACCTCATCCAGGACTCCAGAACCAGGAGGTTCCCCCAGAGGTTTGGAATTGCCTCTGGCTGAGACTCACCGCCGTCCGTGGTTTCTGACGCAGCTGGAATCTTGTTTCTTTGTCAGTTTTCCCTCTGATGGACCTGTTACAGGTGGAAGATCCAGGTGAACTGCCTAAGCAGGTTTTAGAAAAGACCCACTCTGCTTAAAATTGTGTTTTCTACATATTCTTGTGGCAAATATTTGAAGATTTCTAAAGAAAATTAAGATTAAACCTGCATTTCTGATACATGAAAAATGGAGAAGGAAGCCAGTATATTTTCCCACATTTTTGAACTCAAACCCGTTTAATATCTATTTGCACATCACTGAGCGATGCAAGTGATGTAAGTTGACACCGTGTCCTTGTGTCAAAGACACTGAACTCCACGTTGCTCCTGGTGGTCACAGGTTGGTGCCAGTGTGAGTCAGTGGTGCGTGTTGGTAAATGGGGACGGTGACACTTTTAGCCTTAAAGTGCTGTCATTTCCAGATTTGGTGAAATGTTGCTATGGCAACCAATCCTATAGTTTTAAAAGAGTTTTACAGTTTCTCTCTGAAACGGCAGTGAACTTTTTGAGCCTGAACGTCTGGAGGCTGCGGAGGTGACCAGCATCCTTTCCCCGTGAAGAAACGTGAGCCTGTGTCTTTACAATTTCAGAAAAATAACCACATTCTGTCCCGAGGAGCACAACAGCCCTCACACCCCTGACTTTATAAACCTTTTTGATGTGGTTAAATAAGGAGGAAAGTTACGCAGTAACTGAAGCTGCTGGGACTTCACTCCTCCAAAGTGGGGCAAGCTCGCCCTCCTGTGGTGATGTTAGTTTTGATAAAAAGGAAATAAAAACAAAAATAGTCTGATATGCTCAGAAACTTATTTATTTAGGACAGGGGTCTATAACCGGATGTTCTGGAGTCACATGTCTTTATTCCTCTATTGCGGCTCTTTAGCTTTGAAGAAAAATTTGAATAAATAATTGGTACATTTTTTCTTTTAAGTTTTGTCATTCATGTTTTGATTTTTTTAAATATCAGATAAAAAATATAATAAAAGGTTAAATCTCCTGTCAGACCTGTATCTTAATTGCATATTCGCATCTATTTCTTTACTTTTGTTCATTCTTAACATTATTGTGAACTTGGGAAATGTTCTTATGTAAGCTTCTTGTTATGTCAGACTGGGAGAAATGTTTTCACGTGATGTCAGAGTTTTAAAAATCACAATAAAGGATAAAAGTAGAGACACTCAAGGTTAATCTACCGGCTTTGATCGTGACCTCAGATGTCACTCGAGTCGTCTGTTTGCCTGTGATTTGTTGGATGTTGTGTAAAACGGGCAAAAGGAGGCCTGTGACAGCAGGAGTCACAGAGGAGGCGGGAGTCCATGCTTCCTCCTCCTCCTCACAGAGCGTTCTCACGCTGCGACCGATACCACAAACACGACACAGATGCAGGACACATAAACACAGGAAGAAGAACAAATCCGTGTAAATCACACAAACCGGGACGTGTCCTCAACGTCATGGTCCTGCAGGGCGGCGCGTGGGTCAGCAGGGCTACTTCCGCCTCTGGTGTCCGAAGGCCAAAGTGGAACATCTGCTTCAGAGCGAGTGCGTTTCTGCATGTAGGCGAAGAGGGAAAGTGTTTATTCAACTCGGGGGACATCGAATCGCTGATGATCTTGTCTGCGCTGAGGATGGAGGTCATCCTCTTCCTCTCAGGGAATCCTGGGAAACACTTGCAGATGTGAATCTCTTCGCTCCGTCCCCCTTCCTGCACAAACCCATCCACACACCCCGTCTTCCACTTCTCTGACCCACCCGCCACCTCCCCGAGGCCTCTCAGCTGGGACGCGTAGGCAAACGGAGTCCCAGGCTCTTTGTCCGGAACCTGCAACCTTTATCCCACCACAACGGCGGGTGGAGCAGACCTATCCGCCCCAGAGGCTGGGAGCCCCTACGAGGCCAAGACTTAGGATCATTTTGTGGATTAGTGGGATGACGTCCGAGAAAAGTGACGAGCAGAGAAGTTCTTCAGCACAAATGATGTAAACAAATGTGTCTTTGACCCACAATGACAGTCAGGATGAACAGGAGATCACTGGTGTCTCGATTTCCTTTGGGGAAAAGGTTTTAAATGAAATCAAGTAGAAAACTTTCATTTCTAAGATCAAATTTCACTCTCATTTGAGTGAAGACGTTAAATCACAATATTTCCAAAAATCTGATTTATTTTACATATAAAAAAGAAGATTTTTGCACAGCAAGTTTAATCAAAACATACAAAATAAAATCATGTGATATGTCAGAAAGCCGTCTGGGTTTTTCTAATGGAAAGAAGAAAAAAGGACAGAAAGTAAACAGAAGATAATCTACAACACTAAGATCAACAATTTAATTGTCAAGATAAAATCGTTATCATGAAGTTTAACTTTTAAACAAATATTCTCTCCTTATTTGTTCGGAATGCACAGATATCTTACACATATAATTATGCATTCAACAATACTGACTGATCCATTATAAACAGATTTATATCTGTACAACACATTTTTTTCTAGTTATTTCTACTAAATTCTGTTGAGTTTGTCAAATAATCAAATTCTTTCAAACTTTGTGGCGCAATACCAGAGAGAAAATCTGACATGGGTTTTGTAAATAAAGGACGATGCAAAAGTTTGGCCTTTTTCTGTTGTTGCAGGAGCAAACTTAATCTTTCTTCATGAGTGGCAGTTCAACAGACAAGGGAGTGATCATTAAAATCAAAATGTAAAGAACGTAAGCATAAAGTAACAGTGCTTATGTAAACTTTTGACTAAAAACGAGTCAAATGCAGCTGAGAACTGGTGGGTCTTTAACCTGGATTTAAATCAACTGAGTGTTTTTAGTTGATCCAAGGGTTTCTAGCAGTCTGTTCCAGATCTGTGAAGCATAGAAGCTGAACGTTTGGACTCTAAGAAATAACAACAGACTGGATCCAGATGAGAGGAGAGTTGTGTTTGGTACATACTTACTAAGGAGGTCAATTATGTATTTTGGTGCTAAACCATTGAAAGCTTGATAAACCATTAACAGAACTTTAAAGTCTGTCCTCTGGCAAACAGTCTAAAGACCTCTAAACTGGACCAATGTGGTCAATGCTGGTCTGTGTCCATCACTACCAAGTTTATGGCCTGGTTGGTGGCTTTTAGATGAATAGATTGAAGCTTTGTGGAGCCTCCAAGCGTTTGGCCCCAAAGATAATTCCCTCAGGTTTTTTTCTTTGTATCTTCGCTCAAATGCTCACCTATGGTCATGAGCTCTGGGTCATGATCGAAAGAACAAATGAGATACAAGCGGCTGAAATGAGCTTCCTCCGTAGGGTGGCTGGCACTTCCTTAGAGACAGGGCGAGCAGCTTGGTTATCCGCAGAGAGCTCAGAGTAGAACCGCTTCTCCTCCACATCGAGAGGAGCCAGTCGAGGTGACTGGGGCATCTGGTTTGGATGCCTCCTGGACGCCTCCCTGGGGAGGTGTTCCGTACATGTCCCACTGGACGAAGGCCCCGGGGAAGACCCAGGACACGTTAGAGAGACTGTCTCTTGGTTGGCCTGGGAACGCCTCAGGGTCCCCCCAGAGGAGCTGGAGGAAGTGGCCTGGGCATCCTTGCTCCTCAGACTGCTGGTCCCAGATGACCCGGTCCCAGATGACCGGAAGAAGATGGATGGATGGAGGAGGAGGTAACTAATTGACATCCAGGTCTTGATGTCTCTGATGCAGGCATTAAGTTTTTCCATATGATCATTCTGGACAGGTTTAATGGATAAACATAACTGCGTGTCATTCACGTAACAATGCAAATGAACGCTGTGTTTCCTGGTTTTGTTTCCTATCAGTGCAGCATGTAAAGCATAAACTGGATGGGTCCTAGAACTGAGCCCAGTGGGACTCCGTAGCTAACTCTAGTGCAATAAGAGGACTGTCGATTTACATTAACAAACTGGTACCTATCAGATAATCAGGATTCAAACCCCTGGAGGGCAGATCCTCTGATCCCGATGTCATGCTCTAAAATTTGAGTAAAGGGCTGTGGTCGATTTTGAAAGGAAATGACTACATAGTCCAACCCCCATCTTAAAAAAATGGTAAATGGGCGTGGCCCTACTAAAAAAGGCTTAATGCAGGAATTTAAAAACCACATGTCAATCAAAAGACCACGCCTCAAAATATGGCAACTTAAACAAAAGTCAATTTAAAGCAAATTTAAGAATTAGTACAATCATGTACATTTTTATATTTAAACTCTGATTTTAATTTTTAAAATAAAACCAAAAAGTAATAGTTTGTCATTTAAATATGGGGAAATGAGATCCCAAACCCTCCCCCCTTCACCGCTGGTGTTTTCCTCACACGTGCGCAGGTGTTTCAGGTACACCTGCAGCGCGCGAGCTTCGTACCATTTAATCGGGAAATGAAATATGATGTTTCCCATCAGTTACTCCTTTCTCTTTAAGTTTAAATGATCACTTAAAAATAAATTATGAATCCTTTGGCAGCTATAAATACATCCGTCGTCTCTGCCTCTGATCGTGCGCCATAACACCGCGTTTTCTGAGCGGACACGACGCCATGCAGGCATTTCCTGTCACCTGCTCCTCTGCAGAAACCTGGATGGATGCTTGAAGACGCGCAGAGGTTCCGGGAAGGACGTCCTGACCCAAAAGCTGCGTCAGAGAGGTCGGGTATGTGCGGGCTCCGGTTCTCCTTCAGTCCCCGCTGCAGCATCCTCCCCCTGATCATGTCTGAAGCTGCTTCTAACGGAGGCACCAAACTCCATTAAGAAAACTGGAGTTTAGAATAAATCTGATTCCTAGTAAAAGTGCAAACCCGAATTTAAAGTTTTTTTGTAAAGGATGCATGTATTGATAGAAAATCTTTATTTCGGCGTTAGTAGGATTGCTGTAACGTGTGTATTTCAGGAACACCTGGGAAGGATTCCTGCATACAGCACTGCTCTCCTTTCTGAGGAAAGGGAAGTGGATTTCCTGGGATAGTTTCTAAAAGTCGAGTCGTTATGGGATAAATCAGCATGTTTTTCTTTTTAAATCAATGCCGAATTTTAAATTAAATCACATTTGTTTAGAAAAAGCAAATATATTTTAAAATGTATCTAATACGTTTTTATATCGTTTAAAAAACGTAAAAGCTTTATTTTATTAATAGGATTCTGGAAATCACTTAACGCGCGTTCAGGCTTCTTTCTGTTATTTTTCCATGTAGGCGCGTGTCCGTCTGACTCTTCATCTTTATTTTTACTTCAGCATCTTTGGCAAAATGTGAAATAATCAAATGAAAAGGTTTGTTCTGCTTGAGTGCACCGGGCTGACCTCAGCATCCCCCGCAGCATCCTTCCCTCCTTCCCCGCATCTCAAAGCTCGGATCTCGTGCGTGAGATGAGCGCGAGGATGATCCACTCAAAACCAGATTATGATCAAGCATGAACATTATGAAAGGATCATCTCTGCGGCGCATTTCTGTTCCGGAGGAACGATGGTCAAAACGCGGAAAAATACTTCAAGTTTTATTTTGTTAATTAAAGTTTTTTTTTTATAAAAACTCTATAAAAATAGAAACACGGCCATTTAAAATAACATCAATCCAAATAACCTTGGCATTTTTTGTGATTCCAATATCAAAATATGTTTATGTTCTTCATAATTAACTGTCTTAACTTTTTTCTCAGGATTTCAGCGCGACTTTTCAGCGCTTTGCGTCATTTTGGCAGCTGGAGAAGCCTATAATAAACTCTTCTTCTGCGCCAAAACAAGTTCAAGTTGGGAAATCTGACACGAGTCAGCGTGGAATCAAGTGTTCCGAAAACCCGCCATAGAAGCCGGAAGCTCTAAAAGTCGTACATTCAGAATAAAACAACTTTTGTTTTTGAAGGTGTTAACATTTACTGTACTGTGGTAGTTAAATTTGGAATAATTCTATTTGTATAGGAATAAACTTAAAAAAATAATCAAATAATTACTTATAATAATAATAAATAAGAAACTTTTATTAGTAAAATTTTATTTATATTATTTTATCGTTTAAGTTCATTGTGATTTAAAACAGTGAGATTTACTTCATTAAAACTGAACATTCATTACTTGATATATTAGTTCATAATTATTAACACAGTCAATTTGGAAATTTAGTTAGGAACTAATAATATTGGCAAAGATTTAAAAAATGAGATTTTCCATTTATTTTTAGTGTTTTTAATTAAAAAAAAAAAGTTTTAATATCTGAAATCTGTCATTTTGATGACCAGCAAATTCAGTTAAATAAGCTGATATAACAGTGGGGGGATGACTAGTGATAAAATGTTAAATAATCAAACTATACTTAAGATGGTTTGGTTTTCTCAAATGTTTCCAGGATAAATCACTGGATAACTATAAAACTTGGATAACTATAAGTGATGCAGTAACTTTTGTTCAATTTAGCAATTAAAGTGCATGTTAATGACTTAAAAACCTCTATCCAGGGTACAAATGCTGCATCGAAAGCATGCAAACATAAAAGAAAATTGTTTTCACCCTTACAAATAAAGAAAATCTTACACAAAATTGTAATCTGATTGAAAATATTTATTTTTTAAATTGTTTTTACAAGAGCAAAATTACTTTTGATACCTTTTTTTTATCAACCAGCTTCAAAAGATTTAGATATTTGTTGAGGAATAGAAAAATAAAATAAAAGACGACTCTTGTTTTGAAGGTTTGAACCGGAAGCTGCACGAGGTAATAGCATTAGCTTGACGGTTAGCGGTGAAAGTCAGCACCGCCGAGCAGCTGATGCTTTAAACTACACAGGCTAAAAATAATTAACCTTTTTTGTTTTTTTCTTGCTCCAGCTTTCACAGTGGTTTATTTCTTTTCCGTTTCTTTGTTCTCAGTTTTCTTTTCATCCCAGAATCCAGCGGAATGGAATGAAACTTTGAGGATTTAGACTTTTTTTCGAGGTAAGATTTGGGAATAATTAGTCAAAAAAAGTCATTGAATTTAGGATTTTGTTTTCATTTTTAGCGATATGTGGTGCCTTTGGCTTTTGTTAAAGACGGAGAAGATAAACCAAACAGTGTAAAATAATCAATTAAATTCGAAGTAAACATGTTTTTTTAAACTGGTGTTTGGACTCTTTCTCCACAGTGAGTCACTAAAATTCAATTCAAACAAATATGGCAGCTCTTCTTTGTCTTGTTCTTCTTTACTTTTTTTGTAGTTAAGCTCATTTTTTGTAATTTTCTGATCCAGTCAACAGATTCTGCTCAGACATTAAATTTAAACCTAAATTATTTTTCTTTAGAGCTGCTAAACGTTGTTTATACATTCTACTTGATGGTATTGTTTTTATGTTAAAATGTTAATTAAATTAATTTGAAGATTGCACACGTTGCCTGCTCCACATGTAAATGTGGTTTTATATGAAGGAAGTGGCAGTTATTCTTCTTTTTCTTAGCTTAGTGCTAGTATTCCCCGTTATTTTGAAAGGTTTGGTTACAACCACACAGTTTAGCTGGTATACCTGTCAGATGGGGGGGCCCAACTCTCCATCTATTTTTTTTTAAATTGTTTGATAAAAGGTTGAAGAAAACCTGGAAAGATTTTCTTACAGTTTTTCTTTTTTTTATTTGAAATGGTTCATTTCAAGCAATCAAATAAGAATAGGTCTTTCTTAGGTCTACACTTAGGTCTATAATATTTTTTAGGTTATTAAAACGGAAAAAATGTTTTTCTGTCTGGAGGTACACAATAAACTAAAAGACAATTAGATTGATGTCAGGGCTTATCTTTTGAAAGTCTGGGGAAAAGTCTGAAACTTCCCCTTCACTTTGTCAAATTCTTTGTTTTGATCATTGACTGTACATGAGAACTGGGCTGACTGACCCCTCCCCTCTTGCATTCCAAACAGGAGGTATCCGCTGGTCCCAAAAAGCCAAAATCCCATTGACTTCTATAGAGAAATAAACAGCTGTTACTCAGTCATTCTACTGGTCAGAAGAACCATTTTGGATCTGATACTTTTTTTTCTGAACATCTTCTCGATAATCCTCTTCTTGTTATTCAAGTTACAAACTTGAATTTGTTTAATAAAATTAGGCGGAGCCTGCTGGCCCCCATGTTCAAAGTTAAAAACTTTTGATTGACATTTCAAGTTGATTGAGATTTCAAGTTGCCCACTTTCAAGTGAAGTCCTTTCTATAAAATGACTTCAAGGGGTGTGAACTTCCAACAAGCTCTCTCCTGATTGGCAAGAGATTGGTTGCCATAGAAACTTTGATTCAGACCCAGTCTGACCCAATTCAATCACTATTTACTGACGACAGTTGGCTCCAACAAGGCGGCGTCTGTATCGCGAAAGATTGGCGATTGAATTTGCTTCATTATTATATTATATTACATTATTATAATATATTACATTTTCTATGAGTGACGTCACATTAAGACCAAATCCGAATTCTTCCCTTACCTCTGCGGCTTCTCCCTAACCCGACAGTTAGCCCTCCAAATGTGGAGTTATAGAAAAATGGGGTCTTTAATTCAGACGTCACTCTCATTCAATGATGTTATCAATGGTCGCCACGTGAGCGCATAGCAGCCAGTGCTTGTAAATTGCATAACATCATCAGTTTTATAACTTTAAAAACTCGTGCTAAAACAAAAAGTCATTTCTTACACTTTAATGTAAACCTTTGTGCTTGAGAGCACACCCACCTGAAGAAAAGCGCTTCTCAAAACCCTCGCGGTGCAGGGAGGCAGAGCCCAGTGTCATCGGCGTAAAAATGTCCTCTTTCTTGCAGACGTCTCTGGTTGGGGCTGCTGGCTGAAGGCATGGCCTTTTCCTTTTGTGGCAACGACAAGAACATTAGTGCCTACAGCGTGGAGAATGGCGTGCTGAACAATGGCTGCTTCGTGGACGCTCTCAACCTTGTTCCTCATGTGTTCTTGCTCTTCATCACCTTCCCCATCCTCTTCATTGGTAGGCCATTCACTACTTGCTTGTTAAAAATGATCTTGCTTGCTTTCGCATATCCATTTCCTGTTGAAAAGTTCTTAAAATGATTTGTGGACCTCAAACGAGTGACCTCACATGCTAAAAAGCTTTAAAGCATCATATTTTGGCACCGAAACGGCTCTAAAGTAGGGTTTTCCACTGGTAAACATTGAGAGGTGTGATTGTTGAGAGTCTGAGCCACAGCATAAAGGCAGTGGAGTCAGTCTGTGTTATGTGTGCTCTGACAGGCTGTTTGAGTGTTTCCTGCCTAAGACTCTTAGAGCTTCACCTTTTCTGTCAGAGTTCAGCGGAGCAAGCACAGGAAATGCCGTATCTCGGCTTATCTCCATCGTGAAACGGCATGAGATTGATGTGGAAATTACAGGGAGGGCTCTGGGACATAAAAGTCCTACATTAATTCAGGTTATCAATAATTTCACCTGAAGGAAAATGAGGCCTGAGGTAAATCAGGGATATTTATGGGAGTTTGCTCCGCCATCCATATCCATCCATCTTCCTCCGCTAATCCGGGACCGGGTCGCGGGGGCAGCAGTCTAAGCAGAGATGCCCAGACTTCCCTCACCCCAGCCACTTCCCCCAGCTCCCCTGGGGGGACCCCGAGGCGTTTGCTCCACCCCTCCTAAGAAAGTGAAAGTTTTGGGACCAGCCACTCAAAAAGCCACACTGTTAAGATCGACAAAAATACACAAAA
The DNA here is from genome assembly GCF_053564925.1 of Oryzias latipes. Lineage (NCBI taxonomy): Eukaryota > Metazoa > Chordata > Actinopteri > Beloniformes > Adrianichthyidae > Oryzias > Oryzias latipes. The sequence continues at coordinate 23,881,999 of NC_136259.1, forward strand.
TACACTGTTTCACTCAAGCAAAACATCTTAAAAGTCCAGATGACCCTTTGTAAAACCTTTTCTGCTGCTGAACCATCAAGGATGAATTAAAGCCTTCATATACCCTAATAAACATTGCGTAAAGCCAGACCTTTTACATTAAAGTCAATGGGAAGTTGCTCCCTTTTGCTGCCGGCCCCAAGTGGTTGTTTAAGAAACTGCAACATTTCATATTTATTGGTAATGATGGGTAGATGAGGCTTCGTGAAGCGTTTCAGCATATTGCCTAAACTGTATTGATACTGTGTCGCTGCTGTGTTACTCAATACTCAAAAGACATCTTAACTGCACAACTTGTGTTTTATCAACACACATACGTATGTGAAACTATGAAATAAATTAGTTAACGTGAAAAAGTGCCGGAAAACTTTGGCTTTACATTTTAATCAGATTTCTCCAAGGGCAAAGCTGGACTATTTTATATGGGACGGGGGGGGGGGGGGGGGGGGGGCAAAACTGCAGTGCTTAAAGGAGCTTGTATTGATGATTTCTTAGTCAGTCAATATTGATATAATTGAATTAATAAGTGTGTGTGCTAGCTGTTTATATTACTGCTAATGTGAATACTGTTTTTATACCAAATAAAATGAGTTTTATTAAATTGAATGGGGGCATTTATGAGTTAAATTTGATTTTGTTGGGTGTTTTGGCAGTGATGGTTGTTTAAATCCTTCTGTATTCGGCTTTGTCATTAAAAGTAAATTAAAACGCGCAATGGTACTTTTTTGGACTTTGTTTCTCAGCTCAAACTGAAAAATCTGTCAGATTTTCTGGTCAAAGTACAAACTGTTCAAAAGGATGGGACGTCCCTTTTTGACGTTTTGATTTACATAATTTGTTTTTCATAAGTAGCTGAATACAGGAATGTCCCAAATGTTATTTCTGTGGGTTGAATGTTGTTACCAATATTACTTTTATTCTTTGAGACAATGAAGATCTGGACTGAATGTTTCCACAGCCTGTTTCCCATGCCAGTAGAGTGGCTCTGCCTTTCATGACCTCTGTGGGAGACCCGGGACCTGGAAGGAGTAGGAGGTTTGGATTCTAGCTGGTTTTCAAATAACAGATGCATACAGGGGGATGGGTAGACTTTACTGTATTCATTGCTGGGAAACAAGATAAACAGATTTACATTTTTTGCTGAAAGTCGGCTTGGAGCCAAAAGTGGTTTTCACGATGCTGAACATCATCGGTTCCTCTTTGGAGTTTGAGTTGTGGTCCACTCTATAGTTGCCTTTGAGTTCTTACTTTTTCTAGAAGCATTTTGTGAATTCCTCTTATCTTTTATTTTGAATGTGTGATTTATCTTTATTGTACTAGGGTTTAGAGCAAATATGATGAATAACAAAGTAAACAGTGAACAGTTTAATCAAATAAATGGATGGAAACCTTTTCTTTATCTGATTGTTTTGGACAGAAAGCTGTGCTTTTTACCAATGCTATATATTAGCATGTTATATGTTAGCGTGTTATGTTAGGATGTTATATGTTAGTGTGTTATATGATAGGGTTCAATCATCATGCTATATGTTAAGATGCCATACTTTAGCATGTTATAGGTTAGTGTTCAAAAAGTTAGCATGTTATATTTTAGCATGTTATATGATAATGTTCTATCAGTTGGCATGGTATTTGTTAATGTGCTATATGTTAGTATGTATTTATGGGCAGTTGCATTGGAACATAGTTGGTAAACGATTTATTCAGCAAATTACAAACTGAAGCTAAGTGTAAAGTAATGAAGAAGTTTACATAGAACTCATCTGTCACTTTTCTGAATTTTCCACCATTTTTATTCTAGTCTTCCACAGACAAAGTTTTACTAATGTTTCTGTTTGGAAATGTTTTTTTTCAGAATAATAATAATGGATTAGATTTATCTGCGCTTTTTCTCGGTGCTCAGAGCGCTTGCAATGTGTCCATTATTCCTTCACTTCCCATTCATTCTTGGTGATGGTAACTACTGATGTAGCTACCACAGCTGCCCTGGGGCAGACTGACAAAGGCGTGGCTGCCAGTTTGCGCCTACGGCCACTCTGACCATCACCATCATACATCAAACACATTCACACACCAGTGGAGCCCCTGGAGGCAGGAAAGGTGAAGTGTCTTGCCCAAGGACACAACGACAGCCGGCTGGGGGGAGCGGGGATCGAACTGCCGACCCTTCGGTTGCATTGGATTGGACAACCTGGTCTACCGCCTGAGCCACTGCCCCCCCCTGAAGAAAAAAAAAACATCTAAGTGCAAGCACACTTTTTCATGAACCCCTCTGTGTCCCTGTGTCTGTCCTTCGGTAGGGTGGGGCAGTCAGAGCTCCAAGGTGCAGATCCATCACAACACATGGCTCCACTTCCCAGGCCACAACATGAGGTGGATCCTCACCTTCCTGCTTCTGTTTGTTCACGTGTGCGAGTTTGCAGAGGGCATCGTCTCCAACAAGTAAGTCCTTCGTCAACCCTTTTTTTAGCTTTTATCCTATTAAACTGTAACTGTATTTTCATCATTTTGTATGTTGGCCTCTTGTCTCAAGGGTGATGAACACCGACCACCTTCATCTCTTCATGCCAGCATTCATGGGTTTCATAGCAGCAACAACGTCTGTGGTTTATTACCACAACATAGAGACATCCAACTTCCCTAAACTGCTGCTTGGTAAGACGTTTGGTTTGATCAGGTGTTGTATAGATGTGGAGTGGTTAACGCCCTTGCTACACAGGCCGCGGTTCAAGTCACGGCTGGGACCTTTCTGCTTGGAGTTTGCCTGTTCTCCCTGTGCATTAGTGGGTTTTCTCTGGGCAATCCGTCTTCCTCCCACCGTCGAAAAAACATGCTTCAGAGGTTAATTGGTGACTCTAAATTTTCCCACGGTGTGTATGTGGTTGTGTGATTTGTGGCCCTGCAACAGACTGGCGACCTGTCCAGGGTGTACCCTGCCTTCACCCACAAGTAGCCAGGTTAGGCTCCGGCAGCCCCGTTTGTGAGGTGTTGCCTTATGTTCATCAAAAGTCTAAATGACCATTTAAGAAAAAAGGAAAAGCATGCACTTCTTATTGATGAGTCTGTTTACATTAACAAAAGATAATCAGTCATAACCTAAATTCTAGGGTTGTCAGAATTTTGAAGTGACCTTGTAAACAGGATTGTCTGATACTTAGAAATCCAGGGGCGGAGCTACAGGGGGGGACTGTTTCCCGAGCAAAAAGCTTTGCCTCACACTTGACCCCCACAATTTTTGAGTCAATAATATCAATATTGACAAAGATTAAGAAATCATCCATACAAGCTTTTTTAAACATTACAGAAATAGTAAAAGCAACATTTTAATTAACAATATTCTTTCATTCTTAATGGCCTCCCACTCTGAGGTTTTGCCACCCTTCCAAAGCCCCCCCCGCCATATAAAATAGTCAAGCTTCGCCCCTGGAGAAGTTACCCCCAAAAGCCAAAGTTTTCCAGCACATTTCACGTTAACTAATTGTTCTCATAGTTTCACATGCATATGTGTGTAGACAAAACACTGAATAGAAGTTGTGCAGTTAAGATGTGACCCAGGGCCTCGTGGCGTATCCAAAGCAACGAGCATTAGGTGGCCAGATTTTTAGCCTTTTAATGACACTGACTTCTATCTCATAGTCCTCTTCATCTACTGGGTGTTGGCGTTCATCACAAAGTCCATCAAGCTGTGGAAGTTCACAGAGTTTGGTGTTGGACCGCAACATTTAAGGTTCTGCATCACAGCTCTTTTGGTGATTCTGTATGGACTTCTGATGGCCGTGGAGGTGAACGTCATCAGAGTCAGGGTGGGTAATCGTTCTTTTAGCCGCCATTAGCTAAGCTCCCATTGAGGACTTCTGTTTGCAGAGCGTCTTCTTAATATGTGTCATGCTCATTTTACTGTTTGTCTTTGTAGAAATACGTATTCTTTGCCAACCCTCAGAAGGTCAAACCACCTGAAGATTTACAGGACCTGGGAGTTCGATTCCTGCAGCCTTTTGTCAATTTGCTTTCCAAGGTACGTCATCTAAACAGTACTTGATGTTAGAGATTTGCATGAAACCATGAAGTGCGTCTAAAGTGATGTTTCATCCACAAACAAAAAGGTAAGCACAGATGTCTAAAATAGGCAAGGACTTCTATGAAAATAGGATTTGGTAGCAAAACTCTGAAAATGGAGAAACATTTTCCAGGCGACATATTGGTGGATGAATCCTCTCATCATGGGAGCCCATAAAAGGCCAATAGAGCTGAAGAAGATTGGTAAACTCCCAATCGCCATGAGAGCACTCACCAACTACCTGCGACTCAAAGACGCCTATGAGGACCAGAGGGTGAGCGGATGGATTATCTGATCCACTTTTTACCCACATTTCGTGGTATTTTTTACTAAAATTGCCCTGCTCTTTTGTTTTCCTGTCTTTTCAATTCATCACTCATCTAACAGACGCCTGAGGATCGAGATCAGAACCCATCCATCTGGCGCTCCATGTATCGGGCGTTTGGCCGCCCTATCCTGCTCAGCAGCACATTCCGCTACCTGGCAGATCTGCTGGGCTTCGCCGGGCCACTCTGCATCTCTGGCATTGTGAAGTACCTGGATGTGACAGAAGTTGTTTCATCAGAAGACAAGAAAAAGGTGGGTGGAGCGGCATACTTTTTTGCCCTTAATGCTGTTTCATTTGTTTGAAAGCTTTGGGTCCACATGTACTGTGATTTTCTGTCTATTCGTCCATCCATTCTTAACTTTGTCCCATTTTGGGTTGCTGGAGCCTATCCCAGCTACTGTTGGGCAAAGGCGGGGTACACCCTGGATAGGGCGTCAGTGTGTCTAAGCATCAATTGTGCTCCATTCACACATAAATAGAGAGCAAAACTCAACCCATTACACTAAGACCTGACAGAGATTTGTTCATGCTCAACATCTAATTCTTTTTGACTCTAGAAAGGCAGCCACCTAAAGCTCCAAAGACCTCACCTCTAGCTCCATCGCTCAGTATTGCTGTCCGCCATCAGAGCACTCGCATATGCCATAGGCATGACTTTCATCCCTGATGCCTTTCTGGAATATTGTTCAAATTCCACCACCCTTTTTTCCAAATCAGCAATTTGTCGTTTTTAGCATTTTAGATCCGTGGCAACTTTATTTCCTCCAGTATCCTGAGGATTTGTATTTGCTTGGACCCCGGTCAAATTCTCAGATAAAACTTTTTTTACACCTATTCCTACCGCTGTGTTTTCTTAGGTTTCATTCTGAAGGGAAGTGGGTCTCTTGATATAGCCACATCTATGCATTTAGACTATGGTCACATATCCAAAAGTGCCACAGAGAGGCGACCTAAATGCATGTTTTTTAGCCAATTCGACAGGTGGCTGTGCGGCAGCATTTGTAATCAGGACGCGGTAGTCGCATTTTAACGTGTCGCACAGTGAGCCGCGTTTGTTTTGACAAACGACTTGACGATTTATTGATATCGGTCAGTGCCGGCGGACACATTTGGAAGTCAGACGGTGGCAATCCAGCAGCAGGCGGGTGGCAGGAAGGCAGCAGCGCGAGGATTGACTAATAAGAATTTCTTCAAGGTCCCTAAAATCGTCTGATGATTGGTCGACTTCAGGCTGGCACCCCCTGCCCCCAACCTGCCGTCCCACTGCCACCATCCAATAGTTAGAAATTGTACCGTAGCAGCACGGGCTCTCGACAATGGCTGTTGACATGGGCAGGGGACCTGGTGATGACTGGACGTCAATCTGGCGATCCCGGCCACCGTGGATCCAACATATTCTGGGGAGACGACATTGATAGTGCACAGAACTCATAGTGGCATTGATGCCACCACAATGACTCAAAGGCCTGCGTATTGACAAATTGTGGTTGCTGCTTAGAAGAATACGAAGAAGACAACGTCGAGCTGCAATAATCATGGAAGAAGAGGAACGCGCACAAGAAGGGCGTAGAAGTTGTTGTTGGGTGAGGCTGTGAATGTTGCTGGACACTATATTTATAGTTTTATATACTCCCGGCTACCTGGCAGCTGGTAAAGCTTGATATAGACGGCCGCCGTCAGCAGACATTTACACATCATCTAATCAGAGTTGCTGCCAGCAGTTAATTTAGTAGATCTCCCATATACCCATCGCGCAGTGGTGGTTGGATTTGTGACTGTAGCCACCATGAGCCACTTTGACTTTGGATTTTAAGTATAAAGTGCGATGATTAATAAACCTGAAAAAGTTTTTGTTTGATGGGAGAAAAAAGCAAAAGTTGTGATTGAATACACGAAGCAAGATGTTTGGAAGCTTCACACTGAAAAGCAAAACAAATATGTGAGAGCCGCTGATGTACTGAAGACATTAATTGGAATAAAGTGTTTCCTCCACCTGGATCCGTCAGAAGTGAAGCACAGATTTATGGGCGGTCAGTGGCTGCTGGTAAATTTGGACGGACCACTTGACCGTCGGATGAGTCGGGTCCAGTGCGATGCCAGCGAGGCGTTGTCGCAGTCATCGTTTCGTTGCCTGTTGGTGTGTGTCTGAGGCTGCACAGGAAGCTATCATGGACCGACTATCCTACTAATGACAGCCAAACACCCGCTTACAGCCTGAAGGTGTTTTCATTCATTCATTTTTTTTTCATTCATGTTCTATACCGTTTTTCCCTTTCGGGGTCCCGGGTAGGGTTGGGCGATGTCCCCTAAATCGGCAGTTGACGATGTTTGCAGTCAACCATCGGGATGGACGATTATATCGTCGGGGGGGGGCTATTTTTAATTTTTCGTTCTTATATAATTGCTATTCGTTATTTTACTTTATTTTATTTCCCAAATAATGACTCATCCGCGATGATCCAGTCAAAACTGAGGGCAGTGACTTCAAAAAAAAAAAAAAAAATAAACAAAATAGAAAAGAAGTGGTCCGGTCCTGCACTTGATTAGTCAAGTGCAGGATGATGTGATGTGATGTCAGTCACCCATCACGATGGACGCAACCCTAGTCCCGGGGCTGCTGGAGCCTATCCCGGCCACTTGTGGGCGAAGGCAGGGGACATCCTGGACTGGTCGCCAGTCTGTCGCAGGGTAGAATGTCCACAATCACACATCCATTCACTCTCACAGTCATACCTATGGTCAATTTAGAGTTTCCAATCACCCTATGAAGCATGTTTTTGGACGGTGGGAGGAAGCCGGAGATCCCGGAGAAAACCCACGCATGTACGGGGAGAACATGGAAACTCCACACAGAAAGGTCCCCCATTGATATTGTTTTTCACGTCCCCCAGGGGACTTGAACCAGGGGCCTTCTTGCTGTGAGGCAAGAGCGCTAACTACTGCGCCACCGTGCAGGTGTTTTCATCATCAAAAATGTAGTTTTCCCCCTCAAATTTAAGGCGTTTTCTTCATTTTTCCTTTCATTTTTTTGTATTGTTTGTTTAAAATTGTCTTCTTACTGAGGGACTCAAATCAAACGGTCTTCTGTGTTTAGTGACGCACAAAAGCTTGAATGTTTTGCTGTTCAGCCACATCAAAAGACAAGTTCTGTTAAATTATGGAGGACATGTTGAAAGAAAATTAAAATTACAACTGCACTTCTGAGTATTTCTCTATTCAAATCGTGATGAATTAGGAGCAGAAAATAAAATCCTGTTTGAAAAAGCTTCTGACGTAAAAACTACAATCAGCAGTGTTATGACCCAGGCGCTGGAAAACACAGGTGAGTAAGATGGTAAGTATTTGAGTTTTATTGTTGGCGTGGCTTGGAGCCGTGGCGTGGCTGGAGGTCTTGGCGTAGCTTAGAAGTCCTGTAGGCGAGGAGCAAAAACACATGAGCAAAGCATAAGCTCTAGCGACCAGACTAAGCATCATCAGGGGCAACAAACTGGCGACGAATGCTGGAACTGGATCTCCCTATGTAGGACTGGTGGTTGATGAGGTGAGTGGTCACAGCTGGTTCGAATCAGGGAGCAGCGCAGAGAGGGGAGGGGGAGGAGAGCTGCCAGAGGCACCATGACAGTAAACTCCCACATTGATCCATGAACGTCTTTGTTTTCCTCGTCTGAGCTGGAATCTGGATCTAAACGGCCGAACAGCTCCAATGTTGCTCTCAATTTGTGCTGGATCGGTAATTTTAGGTTGGGCTTGTGACAGGCTTTAAGATGGTGGGAGTGCGTGTAAACAGAGAGCTCTCATCAGGCCTGGATTTAGCCAGCCTCACCATGGTGTGAAGCTGAAATACCGGGGGGGGTCTGATTGTGCTATGAGTTTGTGGTATCACATCCTTCTGCCCCCCTAAATGCTTAGAAAAACATGCTATCATCATATCAGTTCATCTATCCATATATCTATCCCATCATTTGATCTGTTTGCGATGTCTTAAACGTTTTATGTTCAATGCCCTTCTTGATATCCTCTGAATTTACTGGGCTTGGGACAGGCACAAGCAGGACTCTGGTTTGTGCCCTTCGGAGGCTATCTTTTATGTTTTTATGTCAGTTATTTTATTTATGTTTTTTCTTTGTGTTTTTTTATGCTTTGTGATTGTTTTTTTTTATATGTGTGTGAATGTGTGGGGTAATTTTAATTTCTTTAGTTAAGTTGGAATTTTTGAAGACAATCACATTTGGTCTGTCAGATTTAAGGAAGGCATTGTCTCCTCTTGCCCATGCTTATATCTGGACATGACTCACACCAATGAGGAAGGGAAGGGGGGGCGGGGTTGCTCTGTGCCAACCACTCAGAGGTGAATTTCTAATGAACTCTGTCCCAGAAAATAGTTATAATTTTGATTAAAAACGGCTAAATCATACTTAAATGACCACTGGGAGCGCTTTGAAAATGATGACTGGAGTAGGACTTTAATGGATAATCCGTGCCGAGCACAACAAAAGCGATGTCATCCACGAGGACATGATGAACAGATTCCTGCAGACGGAAGCAGGCCTTCATTCAGCCAAAAAGTCTGCTCGCTCATCTAAACATCAGCTCCTCTGTAATTCATGCCAGCCTTCTCCAGAAGGAGAGGCAGACCAGATGCCCTCGTGATGATCTTTCCATTTCATCTGGAGCGGCTGCCGCTGATATTGAATATAAGCTGTTGTCGGCTCGGTGCCTGCCCGTTACATTGGGTACAAAGGCAGCAGAGACAGAGAACAGAGCAGCGCTGCATTTCTGAGCGACGTGGAAAATTCCCCGCTCACTTCACACTGTGGTCTGATATGTGGGGAGGCCTGCTGAGCATCAACCAGAGATTTTTGATTCTTGCGTCAGCTCAAGTTTTGAGTTTTTTCCTCTTATCGGGGGTCTTCAGTTTAAGGTTGACATATATTGTGGTGACACTTACACTGTTGTTGAAGTAAATGTTATAACCAATCTTTACAACTAAATTACTTTACCTGTCAACTGGTAACGTGTTTATAGTAAAAGGTGCTGTTTTATGTAGCGGCAATAAAACTTTTATATTTTGTTGATACTTTTGAAAACAAAGGTAGTGGGTTGGTACGCATGACACAGCAGAGCACTGGTTCCCATGTAAATGTATCTGCTGCCAAAGGTTCGTATGGTAACACATTGAAAGGGTTTCTGCTGGCTTTTTGAAGCTAATTTTTTTTTTTGTAGGGACTTTACATATTCATTTTTATTTTTTAAACATAGAATTTTCGTTGTTTTTTTTTTTACAGTATAATATTTTCAATTCTTGGCAACAAAAGTGAGACACCCTAAATCAATACCGTAAATTTTTAATTTCTTTTTTTTTTTTATTTCCGAGATGTTTTAACATTAACTGTGTATTAAATGTAATATGTCAAATGTCGTATATTCATTCAATGGACTGTATATGAGAACTGGATTGAGTGGCCCCTCCCCCTGGCGTTCCAAACAGGAAGTGGCTCCAAGAAGCCAAAATCCCATAGACTTCTAGAGAGAAAAAAAACAGCTGTTCCTCATCCATTCTATTGGTCAGAAGAACCATTCTGGATCTGATAAATTGTTTTAACATGTTCTTGATAATCTGCTGTCCAACAAGCCAAAAGTTTGATTGACAGATTTTGTCTATCCAGCTTGACAACTTTTTTTTATTTGCAGTAGCAGTTTCCAGCACATTTATTCAGTTTTTATAGCTAATTTGACATTTAGCCTTTATTTGCTAGGTTATTTAGCTAATTTTGTTTTCCTGACAATCTACCCTTCGCAGTTATATTAGCACCTTGTAGTTCAACTTTCCTGCAGTTTGTGGCTATAATTCAACCATATTGCTATCACACCAGGTAACAAAGTTAATATAATAAAAATGTCAAATTTTAATATCTAAGTATCTTCAAAAAGGTAGATTGTTCATTAAATTATTTGTTTTTTTTTGTGTGTGTATCTGTAGGAAACATATTTAGGAGTTTACTTCATGTCCTCCGCTGAGCTTCTGCAGAACAGTTCTGTCCTCTCGGTTCTTCTCTTCCTGGCGTTGGTCCTGCAGAGGACATTCCTTCAGGCTTCCTACTACGTCACCATAGAAACGGGCATCAACCTGCGTGGAGCACTGCTGGTGAGTAAAAAAGAATAGAAAAAACACAGGTTTTTGTTTGTTTGTTGTGAAGAACGGAGGCAGAGTATACAAATCGTCCTGGCTCAACACAAAGAGCTGAAGTGGAGTACAGAAAACAGTGGGTGCTTGAGTAAATAGGCATCAGAAACGTTGTATCAACACAACTGTTAAAACTGTGTTCAAAATGCTTTTCATGAGCACCTTCATGTCAATATGGTCTTTTTTTTATTCCTTTTTTTTATTACCTAGGCAATGATTTACAACAAAATCCTGCGCCTGTCCACCTCCAACATGTCCATGGGAGAAATGACGCTTGGGCAGATCAACAACCTTGTTGCCATAGAAACCAACCAGCTGATGTGGTTCCTTTTCCTTTGCCCCAACCTGTGGGCGATGCCCGTGCAGGTATGCTCGTTAATGGCGAGGTGATGACCGTCTGGACTGGAGGCGGGTGGTTACAGTCTGTCCTCCGTCTCTCTCCAGATTGTGATGGGCGTGATCCTGCTCTACTATCTGCTGGGCTGGAGCGCTCTGGTGGGGGCTTCGGTCATCGTTCTGTTGGCTCCGGTTCAGTATCTGATCGCCACAAAGCTGGCGGACACACAGAAAAACACACTAGTGAGCAGGAGCTTTATATACTCTCGTTTTAAGTGATGTGGTTTATGAAGAGCAGTTCAAAATAATTCAAGAATACACAAATAATAATAACAAAAGTGTTTATTTTTACTAAGAAAATAGATAGCTTAAAACTGGGATGTAGGTTAACTCGCTAAAGCAACAACAAAGAAAATGTTGAAGCCTTGTGGCGGCACCCACCCTCGCCAATCCTTCTCCTCTTCCATGGTGACAAATTGAAGCCAATAATTTTAAAAACAACTTAAAACTAAAAGCTGAAAAACTGCTGTTGAAACTTAAAATGAATGAAAACAAAAGCAGAATTTGGAAAAAGTGACTGTGATTTCTGAAAGTCGAATTATTTTTTTAATCAGTTAAGAGAGAAAGTTCACCTCTTACCGCTTGTTTTTGACCAAATGATGAAGCAAAAGGTTGTTTTAAAGAAGCCGGCGCAGTGATACAAAACATTTAAGCTAGGTGACCGGAACTTCTTTTCTCATCGTGCGGTTATCATGTGGTATATCACTTTTTAATGTACACCCAACAGCCAATCAGAATCAAGTTTTCACCCGGACCATGGTATAACTGTATTTAATGTATTACGTTACTCCGTTACTGACAAGTAATTGTTTTGAAATTCCAGGATTTTGTTTTTTTCCTTATCCATGGGGCTGGAATTAGGCAGAGAAATTGGTCTTAATTATTAATATGCAAGGTCTTAAAAAGGTCTAAAATGTGTTCAAAGTTTCTTTATGACTCACTTCAAATAAGAGTGATGTGTCCATAAGGTAGAACTCAACAGACGATCAGTAGAAACCATTCATGAAAAGATCTGTTTTTAGAAGGCAGGGCCATCAGCAAAGTTCTCTGTCAACATTTGAATAAAGAAAACAAGCTCAGACGTTAAAATCTGCACAAACTTGAGCACTGCTTTATTTGTTCTGATTGTGACGAGGCTGGACGGTAAAGTAGATCCTGCTGCGTCTCTCAGGAACACTCCACAGATCGGCTGAAGAAGACCACAGAGATCCTGAAGGGCATCAAGCTGCTGAAGCTGTACGCCTGGGAGGACATCTTCTGCGGCAACGTGGAGGACACCAGAGGCAAAGAGCTGACCAGCCTCAAAACCTTTGCTTTCTACACGTCGATGTCCAGTAAGACGAAACCCACGCATTCCTACGAATCGCATCTCTTGCTTTGCATTCACCTCCTCTTTCTGTGTGTGCAGTCTTCATGAATGCTGCTATTCCCATCGCTGCTGTTCTCGCGGTATGTCATTTTTTTTTATCCATTGACTGTATCTGAAAACCTCCCCCTGGCATTCTAAACAGGAAGTACCCAGCTGGTTCCAAAAAAAATCACAATCCCATCGACTTCTGTAGAGAAATAACCAGCTGTTACTCATTCTATTAGTCAGAATCTCTATTTTTAACAAGTTTTTGTTAAAACTCACCCTTTTCATGATACTTTTTTCAAGTTATAAACTGACCCATCAGATGCCCCAATAAAAGTAGGTGGAGCCTGCTGGCCCCCACATACAACGTTCCAAACAGATTTCGTGTTGCCCGCTTTTGAGGGTTAGGGGTGTGGTCTTCCAACTAGCTCACTCACTCTTGATTGGTGAGGGTGGTTGCCACAGAAACGTTGACTCAGACCGACTTGGATCAATCAATCAACCAGCTTACTGCTGGTTTCTGGTTCCATCATGGCAGCAGAACAGTGGCGACTGAATCGACCTCATCACATTAGAACTGGAAGTAAACCGTTTTCTATGGACGTCAAACTCACTCAGTCCAGCTCTCAGATACAGTCAACTCTTTTTACTGGTTGATAGTATTTAGCGATAGATGTTTCTGATCACGAGGGAGAAATGCGGCGTCCTCTCTTGCAGACATTTGTGATGCATCACTTCCTGAATAAAAGCGGCCCCAGCCCATCGGAGGCTTTTGCAGCTCTGGCGTTGTTCCACATCCTGGTCACGCCTCTCTTCCTTCTCTCCACGGTGGTTCGATTTGCAGTCAAAGCTCTGGTCAGGTGAGATCTTTTCAGACAGCTGTTATAACTGCTGTTGGAATTTTAATAGTCTGGTGTCTCTTCAGTGTCCAGAAGCTCGGCGAGTTCCTCCAGAGTGATGAGATCGGAGACGACAGCTGGAGAAATGGCGACATTTCGGTTTCCTTGAACGCGGGAAAGAAACACACGGGAATGGTCAGTATTACCGAAACCAGATCAGTGGATTTATCTGACTACGACGGCACAAATGTAGGGTTCACTTTCTTTCCAGCTCCGTTGTGGGTTATTTTTATGCTTTAAAGTCCCTCTCCAATCAGCTAATCCTCTTTTTTCAAAACGGTCCCAGTAGTCTTTCAATTACCATGATGCCGTTTTTAGGCAAAATCGGGGGGAAAACTGTCATTTTCTGGGACATAGTTTCTGCGAAGCGGCAGGAGTTCATTAGAAATTGAGTTGTAGGTGGGCTGTTGGCACAGAGCAGCCACGCCCCCCCTTCCTGTAACCCATGACTGAGAGCTTTCTATCTGCTCCTAATTCACATCAATTGATTAAGAAATACTCAGAAAGGCAGTTTTGAGTTTAATTTTCTTTATGAATATCCTCCATCATCAGCAAAATGCCACAAGAACATGTTAAAGACACCAAAAACACGATTCTCATCGGAGTGGGTATTTCTTAACATCTCAGAGAATTTTGATTAGTTCTGTTTCGTGAACTTCGCTGCTTTCAATAACTACGGTTCAGTGCACTTTACGTCTTCCATGTTTATGGATCTTTCTGATAATAAAAATGCTAAACGACAGCGGTGGGACTGTAAGCTCAGGGGTTACGTCTCCGTCTCCCTCAGGAACCAAACCGGATGCGGGAAAGTTGTGTGTTTATTAGCAAAAGCTAACATGAAATCTCTGTTTGCACCCCCCCTTCCCTCCCTCGTCTCTTTTGATACAAGACGAAAGCCATCAACAGGAAGCAGCCAATGCGCTACCAGATGGACAACTACGAGCAGCCAATCAGGCGGCAGATGAGGCCCACGGAGACGGAGGATGTGGCCGTGAAGGTCAGAGGCTGAGGAGCTGGGAGGAGGAGGAGAAGTTTAGAAAAATGTGGAATGACTTAAAAAGATTCCTAAAAAAATCTAAAATGAAAGTAAATCAAAGGAAAATGATTAAATAAGAAATGTTGAAAAACCTAAACAGACGGATTTCTCCTCTGATGGAGTTCAAGCCAAAAGGTCAGTTAGCATCTATGAATACAAATGCATTTGTTTATGCACGTGTTTATGCTAAACGCAACATTACACCAAGACATCGACAAACGGGTAAAAATATGCTAATAAGAAGAAGAAAAAACAGAAAATGGTCAGCGCCAGAGCTTCAGCTCCAGTGTTTACATCCTTTCAACTACATTAACTTCAACATTAACTTTCAACTTTTACGCAATTAACATCATTCCAGTAGATTCTGAAGTGAAGAAAGGAAGTTTGCACCTTTATATCGGTGCAGAGCAGCTTTTCATCAGAATCAGCTGTTTCACGGTCACAGAGTCAAGGTACGTCAAAGAGCGTGTTATTCATAGGGGTGTAGGGAAAATCTATATATCGCCATAGTTCATTTGGTGATACTTGTATCGATTGAAAATCCTGTCAAGAGGATCTTTATTTAATTATTTCTGAGCGTCCTTCAGAGTCTGACTCTTGTTTTCCACTTCAACCTGCGACCGAGCAGGTCTTCTCTGCACAAAACAGCTACAAGATCTCAGCGACAAGCAGTTTGTTTTGTTTATATGAGACATGCACTACTTGGTTTTTACTTGGGACGGGTACCGAACCGTAACTCTGTGCCACGACGCTGCCAGCTGCACAGCGGCTAATGCACAGAGCGTCAGTCAAAATGCTGTCGGCAAAACGGGCCAAAGTTCTGCGGAACCCCACAGTTCAGTTCTAGTTCAGTGACCTGATGAATCAGAGTGATGTGCACAACGCTCTGTTAAAAAAAGGCCAACGTCGCGGCGGAAGACATGGAAACTGAAGTTCTGATGGGATGAACATTCGACGTCTCGGTTTTGGACGGGCTGGATCTTAATGACCCGGCTTTGCGTGCTTCTGTGAGTGCAAGAGACCTTTGTCTTTTGTCAGGAAGTGTAGAATTCACACGAGAATTTGGTGGCCCCTGAAGGGTCTTGTGAAAGTCTTCTGCATCCTCTCGGTCCTGAAGGCAGAACCCCGCCCCCCCCACACCCTCCTCCCTGCGGAGAAGCTCCACGGACGTCCATTAACTGGAGTTGAAACCAGCCCGTCTTTCCCACACTAAACGTTGGTGTTTTATTCTGATCACTGTTTGGGTCCTGGAAGCCTCTAATTGATTGATTTGTAAATGTTCTGATCCTCTGACCATTGCAGTCAAACGTGCAGCTTCTCAGTTCTGTTTGGAGTTTAAAGAAAAGGCAAAACAATGCATTTAAAACACATTCATTTATTATAAATGAAGGAATTACAATAACAAAACAAATAGTTTATGGAAAATAAAATTCCATTAAAATCCTATTTATGAAAAATGTGATAAATACTCATATGTAACACTTTTAAAAAAAACATATATATATTCGTATGTTTGTTTATTAAAAAGTAAAATTTTCCTTTCTGGGTTAGAGAGATTCTTTGACAGTTAAAGCTTTATGTAAATAGACATTAATTTAAACCTGACTGCAAAATGAAAGCATTTAAGTTCTATAATTCTAAGGTCAAACTTAGCGGAGGTTCTGTCTTAAAGTCCCACTGCAATCATCCTTTGATCTACATTCAGTATTCGTGGTATTAGGTAGATTTCTATTCTAGTCACGTGACTCCTTTCGGTTCATCACAAAAAGGAGGAGGTGCTGCGGGAGTTTCTGAGGAGGAGAGCCGAGATGAAGAGCAGGCCCGTCCGGCGGCTTCCTCGCCATCTGCTAAAGAATATTTCACCACGAGCAACAGCCGGTTCCTGTTTCCCTACCAACCCAAGTTTGATGATAATCGCAGAGAATATTTACCACTTTGAGGAATGAATGATGGAGGAACCAACCTCTTGCTGAAGAGGATGCCTTCTTGCACCTAACTGATTAAGGAGGAAGCACAGGCTCCTGGTTTTTGCGAATTCTGCGTATTTGCGGGCGTCTGGTTTGACCAAAAAACACAATTTTCATCGGAGTGGGTCTTTATTTCTCTGAAGAATCTGTGCTTTAAAATGTTATAGAACCTCTGAGTTTACTGGCAAAAAGACACATCAGTTTAAAGAATGTATTGTAGTTTTCACATCAACAGAATTGAAACTGAGTCAAAAGCGTTTGTCACTTTAGATTTCCAGTAGGTTCTCTGTCTTAGTGCCACAGCTGTTTGCTTTGTTTTCATTTTTTTTTTCTGTATGGGTTGTTGTTTAGCTGTTCAGGAGCATTTCTTGCAGCTTCCTGAAAGATTCATTGTTTTGTGATTGTTAAAAAACTAACCCAGTTTTGCAGATATTTATGGATTCTTCTCTGTCTTAGAGCTTTCAACAACACTCATCTTTATCTTTCGGAGCTGCAATTTATCAGACAATTTTACAAACCTTAACTGTTTTTAGTATTTATTTATCTTGAATTACAGGGCTTTTATATTGAAAGTGGTCTTGATGACCACATATTTATTCTCTCGTGAATTTACGTTTAATGCATCTGAGAATTTACTGTTAATCACAGCTGTTTAAAAGCCTTACAAGGCTGCTTTGACTGTCTCTATGTCCGGTTTTCTTTCGGTGATCAGTGACACGTGAAGCGGAGGAAGCAGAGCTGAGGGGGATTCTCAGATAAAATAAACAGAAAATAAACATGTAAAACACAACAGATGGGAGTAAAGTAAACACGAGTTTCAGCAGGAAACAGGGAAGCAGAGCAGGGATTGAAGACAAGTTTTCCTCCGCTGCTCAGCGTTCCCACGTCCTGGACTTCCATGAAAACTGTTCAGATGGCCGTTTTAAACCCAGATATTTTGATATTTCGATATTTTGAGTTCACAACCCTGACGATTCTAAAGGTTAGATCGATGTTTGACGTTTTAGGAAGTATCGACTTTAGCCCAAACATTAGACAACTCGTTCATCCGTCCATCCATTCATCTGTCTGTTTAGAAATCTGCCTATCCATTCATTCATCTTCCATTCATCTCTCCATCCATTTATTCCTCTATTCATTCATTCGAGTTTCCATTCATTTGTGCATCTATTGTCTTGTCCATCCATTTATCTATCCATCCGTTCAACCGTCCATTCATTTAGTACTCCATCCATTTATCTGTCTATCCATTCATCTCTCCATCCATTCATTTATCTGTTATCTGTCAATCCATTCAACCGCCCATTTAGTAGTCCATCCATTCACTCATTCATCTAATTATCTGTCCATCCATTTATTTGTCTATCCATTCATTCATCTTCCATTCATCTCTCTATCCATTCATTTATCTAATTATCTGTCCATCCATTCACCCGTCCGTCCATCCGTCCGTTCACTAATTCATCTAATGATCTGTCCATCCATTCATTTATCTATTTATCTGTCCATCCATTCAACCATCCATCCAATTTGTAGTCCATCCATTCACACATTCATCTAATTATCTATCTGTCCATCCATTCATCCGTCCATCCGTTCACTCGTTGATCCATTTCTTAGTCTGTCCATTCATCTGCTCATACATTCATTTATCTCTTTTTCCATTTATCCATTAATTTTATCTGTCCTTCCGTTGACTTGTCCACCCATTTATCCATCCATTCATCCCAGCAGACTTTACCTCTTAACTGCCTGTTTAACCAGACAGTTGAGCGCATATTGGAAACACATTTTTGAAGATCGTAATTAACCCACTCATTTAATTATAAACAGGAAAAGACAAAAATCATTGATTTTTGAGTTGGGTTTTTCTTGGTGGGATATCAAAGGGTTCAAAACAAAAACAAAGCATCGTTTTTCCTCAAGGTGGTTTGTAAAAGTGACAGGAGACAAGCTGAAATGAAATAGTTTTCTTTTCGTGTGAACGACATTTACTGACTGTACTAAAGCGTGAAAACAAAAGTATTTGTTTGAGGTCATCAGGGCAGCAGGGATTCCCAGAAATATGTATTAAAAGGTCCTAAAATGACCTTAAAAGTGAAATTTTTGTGATTTTCTGTAACCGCTACAACTTTGCTAAAGATGACATTTGAAGCAACTTTCTGCAAAACTTTGGTTAAGGGAACTTTGCTGTTAGGAAAGGCATCAACCTTTTGTGTGTCTGTTTGTGAGCAGGTGAGTAACGGATCCTTCACCTGGGGAAACAACCTGCTGACTCTGTCCGACATCAACATCCGCATCCCTACAGGTAAAACGCAGTTTTACAGCCAAATGTGAACAAGGCGTGAATTATTTTATTAATTACTTTGACTTTCCATTACAACACGAGGATTTACTTCCTTGACTATCCACAAGTTGGTCTTATAAATGGTCTTTATTGTTGCTCTAGTGTCTATTTTGATTTAAACTCCATTTATTGGTCTCATATTATCGTTTATTTAAGAATTCCAGCATCCCTACAGCAAGTTTTCTTGTTGCAGGTTTAGCTTCTGAATTAAATACTGTCAGTACTTTTAAAATATTTGCTGTTTTAGTTCATTTTCAGAATATTCTGTATATTTGTATAAACTCGTTTCCCATTGGAAGCTAACCTTTATTTATATTAATTATATTTGCATACATTTCAAATTCTATTATAAAGATACAGCTTTAGTTGGAGGGTCTGCATGTCAGATTGACTCTATATGGACCGAAGACCCACATGTACATTCATGTTTACGTCTGTGACCACAAAAACGGCGCTTTGGGGTCGTTTTGTTAGGAAGAGTGCAGTTTCTTTCAAACCAAACTAGAAACTTGTCAATAACTGTGAGAAAAACCTCTGAATAAACAGATGAAGAGAGATGTGACGTTTTCTGATTAATGTCTCAGGTCAGCTGACCATGATTGTTGGTCAAGTGGGTTGTGGGAAATCCTCCCTGCTGCTGGCCATGCTTGGTGAGATGCAAGCGATTGATGGAGTCGTCCACTGGAGCAAGTAAGCCACAACAACCAGATCTTACAAACATCTAATGACTTAGTCTGGACTTCTTCTGTTTGACTTTTGGGAGTCTATAAAGTGCTTCCAGTCTTTAGGCTAAAAAAACAACAACCCACACTTCTTTCTTTAATTTCCATTTAAATTCCTTACATATATTAATTCATTTTACCAGTGAAAAAGAGGTCAAAAGTCTCATATTTTTCAAGACACACTCAAACCCAAATGTTGTATTTTTGGTGTTTTTAACATGTTCTTGTGGCATTTTTCTGACGATGGAGGACATATATAAAGAAAATTAAGCTTTAAATTACGTCTGAGTTCATTGTGAATCAGGAGGAGACCAAAAAAAAAAAAAAAAAACAGTTTGAGAAAGATCGTATTTGTGACCCAGAAAATACGCGGGAATCTGGATCAAAACCATGACTGGATAGCTCCAGTATTGCTCGCTGATTTTGTTGCACCACTAATGTTAGGTCGGTTCACGTCGGCGCCTCTATTTGGATGCGCGGCGAATTTGCTGCTCCACGCCTGTCCAAATAATGTGTTCATAAAATTGACGCCCAGACGCGTGTGGGAGGAGCTACCGCCAAATATTTTTAGCCTGATCGCTACATGGAGCAGTATTTGTATCAATCAATGCATGGTTTAAGAACAGATTTATTTATTTCGAAGAGCTGTAGAAAATGTCATCACCTCTCCATGTCTGCAATTATGAGATCATTCGAGCTTCACCGTCCTCTTTCGGCGAACCTCCGTCTCTGTGTGACCCAGTTTGATGACTTGCTGTCCCGCTTTAGTCCGAGGAGGGAAAAAATAAAAACAAGAAATAGGCAAACTTTTTTATTTTTTATTGTCTTGATGAAAAAATAAGAAATCTATCATAAAATTCAAGACCTGAACGATCAGCTTCTGTTGAATTTTTGGACTCCACCCACTGATCGTGTCTGTAAACGCGTCCAAAGCTGATTGCCTGATTGGTTGACGTGTCGTCCTCGCCAAGGTTTAGATTTTCGAAATCTGGACGCTGCTGCCGGACCGAAGCGCAGTGGCCGGAGGTCAAATTGCTCTACAGGACTTTAGGGTGTGAGACGCTGTAACCTGGTGGGAGAGCTCTTGATAAAGGGGAGGGGAAAGGGGCGGGCTTTTCTTCAAGCTAAGGTCCCGCCCACAACTATTCTGACTTCTGTGAGAGGAACTTCTAATAAGGTCCTGCTGCTCTACAGAGACTATATCGTTGGCTTTTGGCCTAAAAAGGGCATAATTAGAATTAAAAGAAAAACTGGAAACGCTTTGATAATAGGTCAAAAGATGATGAGTGGGTCTTTAAGGAGATCTCAATTTTTCTTGTTCATTATTGAATCTGCTGACAGCCTATCGTCTAGTCCAGTGTTTTTCAACCAGTGTGCAGTGTGCCGCGGGAGATGGTCAAGTGTGCCGTGGGAAATTGCCCTCATTAACTGATCTAAAAACATTTCCCATCTCCAGGAAATCAGCTCTCTGTTCATCCAAACAGGCCCTGATAAAACACTGAGGAGTTAGGAATATAAAAGATCGTAAAATACTTTTTCTTTGAGTTTATTTTTTTTTTATTAAAGACATTTTGATAAGAATGACGGTACCGCGATTCAGCTGCAGCTTCGGCTGTATTTTGGAAAAGTCCCGCCCCTTTAACTGTCTCCACCAATCATTCTTGGGGGGCTTAATCACATGTCATCAGTCTGACCAATCAGAAGTGGTTAAAGTCTTCACTTCCTTGTCCCGATTTAGCTCGTAAAGTCGCTCAGTTCTAACAAAAATACCAGCTAAAGCTCATCTTTAGCGGTGTAGCTTTCCACAGAATCCGGTTTCAGACCGTGGAACAAGTGAATAAAACAATGAAGCTCAGAAAACCGATCTCCGGCTGTTTTATGCACTACATCTCCCATGATGCATTGGGTTGTGAGAGTGACAGCGCACAAGGAGATCTGTTGTTTAAACGTCTTGAAACCAACGAACACACATCAAACTGTTTTTAAATCTTCTAACTTAACTTTTATTGCATCTTTTAGAAAAAAACAGCTGCAGTTTCCAGCTTTTTCTGAAACAATTATCTCAAAAATGCATGTGAGATTTTGGAGGGACTGTAGATCAATACAGACTATGAGTTTCTCCTTTTTTTTTTAATTTTTGGATGCTGGTGTGCCGCGGGATTTTTTTTAAGGTTAAAGTGTGCCATGGCTCAGAAAAGGTTGAAAAACACTGGTCTAGTCTCTCATTTTTCCTTAAATATTTCACATGTGAAAAGTCACACTGCTTTTCTAAAAGTTGCTACAAATACTTTTTTAAAATTACCACATCAAGCAAGGGAGAGGGGGGCAAACCGCACAGTCCTTCAGTCTGCAGAAGGACTCAAATGTTACGTCCTGTTGGGCGCAAGCCTAAATATTTACGGAATCATCTGAAACATGACCTAAAAAGTAATCAACCGAAGCTTGGAGAACACCAACACAAATACCAAAGGGACTCTGACAAAAAGAGGAGGAAGAGGATGGTCCTGGTGACCCCCCTCGGAATGCACCAACATGATAAGGAGCGTCCCGCAGACCTCCGTCAGGAGCAGGCCGACAGGAAGAGGGACAGAGTGGTGGTGAAAAGCTTCGACTTTAAGACATTTACTGACTGCTAACTGAAATGTGTCAATTATCCTGAAGATTGTGAAAGGACTATTCCTTCATATTAGGAGTGTGTATTGACGATACGATACGTATCCCGATATTGTACCCGAACAGATTTTCTCCTTTTTTTAACCATATGACTTAGAAAATACTCTACCTGAATATCAATATGTCTTTTAATGTAATAAAATTGTAAAATTTGGTTTATTTAATGATTACAATAAGAACTGCAACTGTATCTCTTATATAAGTTGGTTTTACCCAATCAAATTCATAGTGCTTTTATTTTGTAACTTAAAATATATATAAAGGGAACAGTCAACATTGTCTGATTTCCACCACAAAATATATTTCAGTATAAGAACAAAATACAGAAAAATGGGCCTTAACCAAAAAGTTATGATTGAGTAAATATTTCCAACATTGCTTAATGTAGCTTCTCCAGTACTTTAAAACCTGAACGGTGCTCCAAAAATAAAGGAGTAAAAGCAAAAACACAAATTCTTATCAGAAACAATAAAGTGTGATGATGAGGCAGCATGACAGGATGAAGGAAAGTTCTCTTCTCGCTGATTTCTTGTTGTTCTGTGTGGCGTAGAGCAGCTCAAAGAGGCTCGGTGTGCGGTGCTGCCAACTAGCGGTTTAAACCAGGCCTGCACAATAAATCGCAAATTTAGCGTTATCGCAATTTCAAGTTGTGCGATATCCATATCGCAAAAGTTGGTGAAAATCACAATAAATTGGAAACCTTAAATGTGCTAAAACAATCACATGGCAGCTTGAAATATTTAACAAATTGAATAAATTCCTTTATGCACTTGACCAATGAGATAGAGCCCTTCACCTTGTTGACCAATCGGATGGAGCTTTTATGTTAGACGTTGGCCTCCTATGCAGACAAGGGTCATTTGGAGTCTGATTTAAGGTATTTTGACTCTTATTTAAATTAAACTGCTGCAGTGAAATGGGAATATTTTTGGCTGTTTTGCTGTTTGTTCATTTACCGCAAGTTATATCAGCAGCCCTAGTTTAAACCAAGAGTCGGACGCTGTAGGACGCTCATAAATAATTAAATGAATATCGTCCTGACAGTAGTGTCGCCAAATGAACTATCGCGATATATCGCTGAATCGTTTTTTTCTAACACCCCTACTTCATATATCCGTTTTATTTTTATCTTTTCACATCAATGATCCTAAATGGGCTCTAACATGTAATGCATATCAAGATAAATGCAGCCTAATGGAGGATGAAGAAAACCACCAGTATATTCATATTGAACTACACTTTGGCTTATTTTCTGTCAAATATCTGAGAGATTTCTTTAAGATAATAAGGTATGTGAGACTGTAACTCTTCTCCACAACTTTTGGGTCTCATTTTTACTTATTAGAACCGGAACCATCTTTTAGGACTATTGCTGTCAGTATTAGAGATTTATAACAATTGTTTAGTTTTTGTCTTAAAACTTCTAAGCTCTGTGTTTTACTGATTTTTACCTCAGTTCCTAATTCAGAAGGTGGATAAAGTCCGCTTTAATTTTCATTTCTCTGCACTGTTTCTGCTTCCTCCTCCACCTGCTTCACCTTCTGCTGTTTGACGCTAACCTTCCTGTGTGTGTGTTTATGTTTGTGTGTGTCCATGTGTGTGCGTGTGTGTTATTTCATTCTCCTTGTTGCACTCGTGCCACAACAGGCCGACTGATTGTGAGCTGGTCCACGAGGGGAACATCAGGTACTCTTCCTGTTTTTCTCTCAAACTCTCCTCTTCTCAGATTGAAAACTGGGCTGCAGTGACGTTGAACTTTGTTATCAGCAGCAAAACTGCTCTGAAATTGTTGATGGTGACGGTTTTGGGAAAGATTTATTGTTATTTTCTGTGTGTTTGAGCCTGATTTAGTGATGTAAAGCCAACCTCTGTTGACTCCTGCCATTGCCTTGATTTAGCTTCTTTATTCTGAAGTGTTTTGTCCACATCTGCTGCATGTCTCTGACATAAACCAAAAGCCACAGTTTCCCCTGAGAAATGGCCTAATTTTACATCATCAGCTGAAATATCATAGCAGTTATGCAGAATATGTGTGGTCAGAAATACTTTTGACATTTTGATTAGAACCTTTTGGCCTCTTAAGAGGTTTAACCTTCAATACAGAACTCTTTTTCAGTTCCCGCCAACTTATAATACACAGCAGTCAGGAAACAGTTGGAATATTCACGTTTGTAGCTCAAGATTGACACACCGTTTTAAAAAAACAAAGAAAAGAAGTCGGATTACCCTTGACTTTATTTGGAGCAGTTGGACTTAAGTTGACAAATGATCAGTTTTGTGCAAACTGAGCACTAAAACCCCATTTTAAAACTTGACAGAAGGTAAATCCTCACCGTGAAATGCTTTGATGGTGACAGACAGGAAGACTAAACCTTTGTAGGAGCAAAAGCAGTTCCAGGTGCTTCCGAACACCATAGAGAAACTTCTCTAAAGTCTCCATTAGGAAGCATTTTTCTGTTCTTTACTCATTTGAGTTTTTCCACTAAAAAAAATGAAGCAGTTTAGTTTTACAACACGTGATCCAAAGCCTCAGTCACAACTGTCTTTACGGGTGGCCCGCATGAAATATCAAGGTTGTATACCGCTCTGTAGACCGCTACAACTTTTAAAGGTAAGAAAGGGGGAAGTACTGACTGTTGGAATTTAGGAAATGTGTCTATCGGTGTAGTTTGTGTTCACACCCCGTGCATAAGACATTTGCATGCGGTTGGTAAGGGCTCAGTTCTCGCTCTAGAGCTTGGTGTAAGGTAGGGGTGTCCAAATCCAGGCCTCAAGGGCCGGCAACCTGCTGGTTTTCCAGAAACCCTGCCTCATCTGCTGTTGATTACCTGGATCAGGTGTGTTTAGCCGATTAGCAGCTTCGACGGTAGGTTGATTGGAAAACGTACAGGACACCGGCCCTTGAGGCCTGGAATTGGACACCCCTGGTGTAAGGACTCCCATAGAACAGCATCACCCGTATGTCATTAGTGCGTGCCACTTCCGATAGACTTACCACACACACGACAATGGTACGTTCCCTTTTTATGACGTCCCTTGGGGGTGGGGTGGCAAGCCTCAAGGGAACTGCGCTCCTCTCAATCCTTCAATACCTGAACTTTGACATCCTTTCCACTGACATAACTCTTCGACCGTTGACGTAATTAGCGTAATTCCAGCAGATTCGGAGGATGAGAGAAAAGCAGCTTTGCGCTGATATGCAACAATTTACGTTGGTAATGTTACAAAAACGTTTTTTTTTTGTGTCGAAATCAGCTGATTCACCGTGATCACGTAAACAATTGACAACTTGGGGTGTGTCAAAGAGCGTATGTTATTTAGATGTCACCGGCAACATCTTCAGTGTCACAGTTAGAGCCTTAGTCACATGCACCACTACAGGGGGTTGACTCGTACGGTTGCTGAGGGTTTTTGGGTTGTCCGGGCCCTTGAAGGGTCGTAGAGAGGAATAGCCACATCTTCATCGGAGCACAGGAGGGACTTGTAACCTGCAGCATGCCCATTATTAAAAAAAAAAAAAAGATTTTCTCAACAGGCTTGACAAGTGGCCTGCGACCTTGATACTACGAGCGGTAACTGCGTTCAGCTTTGCAGACCGTATCCACTTAGAAAGGGTGTTGTGACTAAGGCATGATCTTCTCTGCGATGCTCCCTGGGTCCGGAGAACGCAAAAACCTGTGTGGGTCAACCCCCTGCATGGATGGAAATAACTTAAAGCGTTATTGCTCTGCATTCATCAAGCCAGACGACCGTTTTCTGTTTGTTACCAAGGGGAGTGTTTGGACTTTTAGGCTAGAAATGTACAAACCTTTACTTTCAAGCTGAAAACTCCTTTAACTCCTTGAGGAGCATCAAGTATTAGACATCATTGCAGAAGAAGCCACCAAACCTCATTATGTCAGACGGACAGCGGCTACAGCCCCTCCATGACCTATAATTTGATAAACGGTTGGCAGGTCAACACCCATGTCTTCACTCTCGGGGCTTTGACACAAAAACAATCTTTCTGCTGCTTTCCCACGTCACACTGCATAGAAGCTGGCCCTTTTTGTGTCCAGCTTTGTGTTCTTTTGCTGTTTTTGTGCTGTTTTGTTGCACTTTTCCCCCTCAGTCAACTGTTTTAACTGTAAACACACTGACTTTGACAGTTGGTCAGAGACAGAGGAGTCTGCCGAAGACGCTCCGAGGTACACGCTCTGCTCCTGATCTCCTGCCTCCTCTTCCAGCTCTGACGTGACCCACCTGACCTCCTCCTGCTGCCTCATTTCCCCTCCCATCAGATTTTTAACCTCATTCGTGTCTGAAGTTGACTCAGAAGACAGTGCCGTTTCTGTACCTTCATTCATGTTTTTCCTCAGGTTTTTTATGTTATCGTTCTCCTCACAACTTCAATTTTTGTGTTGTTTTTTTTTTTACTTTATACAGTTAATGTCAAAGGTTTAAACCCCCCAATGAAGCAAAAGAGAAAGAAGATTAATTTCTAAAAAGCTCTTTTGATTAAGCATGGTAGTGGGAGCTTCATGATGTGAATGACACCAGGAACAGCACTGATGATTTTGATTGTTGGCAAAGCAAAAACTTCTTGGAGTGGCTCTCTGAGAGCCTTGATCTTAATACTGGAGGGAATCTGGAGGGACTTGGAGGTTAATCTTTATTTTGGGTGATGAGCCATGAAAACAGAACAGTAAGATTCTTGAAAAGAAATCTGCAAAAATAACTTTAAAAAAAAGTGAACATAAGCCACTGAAGGCTGCAGACACTCATGCTCACACTGGGCTCAGAAACGGTCGTTCAAGCGACCACTTCCATTGAAAAGTCTATGTAGACGCGCATAAATGCGCATTTCAGAATTCTGTGTTTACAACTCTTGTGTTCACGCGTGGCTATACAAGTTCTTAAGTCAGTTTTTGGGATCTACTTAGAAAACTTGCGGCCATTAAACGTAGTGACGTATGGGTAGTGTCCTTTTTAATTCACGGTAGTACCAACCGTTTGAAAATTGATCATGGAGGACAAATTTATAATTGAGGCTTTTGCCCGGTCGTAATTTTATGACACCAAGTCTTTCATTTATCGGAATAGAGCTGTGAAAGAAAAAGCCAAATTCACCAGATTTACGCTGTTTTGTCATTTTTACACCAAGCCTCTTCCAACTATGAGTACATGCAGTAGTATTGGGCAGCGACAGTCCAGTGTGAACACCAAATAGTAAACGTTTAACATGTTTTTGAACATGTTGAACATTTCCGGTGTGAACGAAGCATTCGAGTCAGGAAAGCAAATGTGCTGATGGTTCCTGACAATCAGCTGTTGTTTTTTTTTTATTGCTTAATGCGATCAGTCTGTAAATAAACTGTCAAAGGAGGTTCTGTCTTTAGCGTTTCTTTATTAAAATTCTAGATACGTCAAAAAAAACACACAATTTCGCAATTAAAAAGCAATACTTTGATTGACAGCAGATACTTTCATATTTCTGCCACGGCTCTAGCGCTCATCATCTATCAAAGGAGACGTCGGCGTCTTCTTCAGGCCGTGGAGTGGCGAGCTATTACACGTGGGAGGGGCTACAGAAGAAGCCATTTCGGGAAATGGCGGTTGGTGGTTTTACAGAGGATATGTGGATCCAACAATTCTACATGACTCGCTCAACTTTTGACGAGCTGTGTGACGCTGTGGGACGTCTGGTGGCGCCCGCTGTGCAGCGACCATGGCTGCCAGCTTCTGCCAAGAAGCACATCGCCATCGGTATCTGCAAAATTGCTGCCTTCGGTCATGTGACTCAATTCATTTGAAAAATTCCATTGCAGTTTTGAGAAATATTTCAATTTTGATAAACCTCAAAATCCACCACCTCCAAGTGCAAAAACTTTTTTTAAATAAATGTGGCTTTTTCATAGATTGTCGTGTTTCTATTATGTTAATTTATTATCCCAAATCCAATTAACACAACTCCATAGTCAAACGCAAGGAAACGCAGCTTGTGTTTGTTCTGAACCAAACTAAAAATTTCATTTTATTGGTCATTCCCATTGAAACTTGGGGGTTTAATTCTGACAATAGCTGTATTGTTATCATTCCACACCTCTTTAATAATTTCTATGTCTACATTTTCTAGCCTTAGAGTTCATCTGTGCTTCATTGTGGTTCCTGGTTGCTTTTATCAGTTCCTTGTTCATGTGTTTTCCAGAGTAACGCCTGCTTTTAGAGGGAACATCTTCCTTATCGTGTGGCCTTCAGAAGGCCTTTTGTGGTTTATCTATAAAACTTATTGGAAGGAAATGCAAAAGTGCTCATTTATGTTCATGTCATCGAAAATTCCAGCACTGCACCGAAATGAAGACAAACATTAGTTTAACACAAACACATTGAAGTTTGATAAAAATGTCGAAATTTGGCAAATTGAAGTTCAAGCACGTCTACAAACGCAAACCAGGCTTACTGTTAAATGTCTTTGTTCTTTGATCCAAAATCTTTTATTCAAAGGAAATAAAAGAAAAAACAGAAACATAAAGATAAAATATTAATTCAAAGTAGCTTACAATGGCATAAAGAGAGAAAAATTATGTTTTCATATGTCAAATCAAACAGATTTAACAAACCAAAACATCCAGAAACGAATCCAAAAGTGCATTTAAAAGGAAAATAAAATAATAATACAGTAAATGAATTGAATAGATATAGAATATTGTGTTAAAATTACACTTTAACAAGCTTCTCGCTTTTCAAAAAGGTTTTGCTAAAGAAAAGTGAGCTAAAATTACAGTATAGAGCTGTTTCTAATAGGATCTGAAGTCTAAATCAATTGCATCATTTTGGAAACGTTTTTACACTCGAATTGGTCACCAGATGACGGATTTTTTTAATTACTGATTCCTGTTTTTCCCCAAAACTTCATGTTTTGTTTATGCTTCCAGCAGTGCTGCTCGGCCGTCTCTCTGTTGTGTTTGTGCTGCTGTGTCTCATTTATAACTCGAGCCTGGTTTTAACCATCATCCCTGGTGGACGGCGTTTGGCATTGCAGTGGGGTTTGGGGTGTCCAAATGCTCCTTCAATGTTCAAACAGGATTATTGATCTGATATTTATGTCTGGATTTGATTTAGAAACAATACATCAGAGCGATGTTGTATTTTCCTAGATTTTCATTGAAAAAAATTACTTTTTTTTTTAGGCTGCATATTCTAAATTGGGTCTAAACCACGACAAAGATAAATGCTTTAATTGATCAGAATTATATGTGAATTGATACTCAGATCACTGCTGCCATGTTTAGCAGTTTTTCGTGTGCAGCCGGTTTAACAGTAAAGCAACGTTGTTATTGTTTCACCAACATAAAGGCATCAGATCAGTATTCCTGCTCTCTCAAGCGTCGTGGTTCTGAGACTCATGGTTCTTATCGTCTGCCTGTTTGCCTCCGACTCCCACCATGCAGCAAGAACAGGAACTCAGTGGCCTACGCCGCCCAGAAGTCTTGGCTGCTCAACGCCACGTTGGAGGAAAACATCACCTTTGGCAGTCCATTCAACAAGCAACGGTAAAGCCTTCAGGGAGCTCTTGCAGTCTTTGTGAGGACAATCCATCCAAAGGCTCAGATCTTTGTCCATTTGTCCTGTTTTTTGACTCGGTGGATGTCTCGGTTATGACATTGCTTCTGCAGGTACAAAGCTGTGATCGACGCCTGCTCTCTTCAGCCAGACATCGACCTGCTTCCTTTTGGAGACCAGACTGAGATTGGAGAGCGGGTAATGCAGCCTGAGTCCTTTCTCTCCAACAGTTCACCATAAAACCCTTTTGTTGAGTTTGTTTGTGATTGTGTTTCAGGGCATCAATCTGAGTGGAGGTCAGAGGCAGAGGATCTGCGTGGCCAGAGCTCTGTACCAGAACACAAACATCGTCTTTTTGGTGAGTCTTTAACCCCATATAACCATTTATATCATATATGATCCATGCATTTCTGATCCAAAGTTTCCTTAAAAACCCACTGTTTATAAGTAGGTCCACGTTTTCCGCCCTGGAGTTGATCATCTTTCCACTAGGGGCAGTAGAAGGGCTTTTCCTTTCTAATTTCCAAATGGCTGCTTCCATTTAATCTCGAGGTTTGTTCAAACTGGAAACGTTTGTTGATCCAGATGGAGTCCTGGGGCCTGTTTCAGAAAGGAGGTTCAACCAACTCTGTGGTCAAACTTGAACTCTGAGTTGGTCAATCGAGAGATTAACAACTCTGAGTTTTCTGTTTCAGAGAAGCTGATCGGAGTTAGGTTAATCAACTCTGAGTGGACTGATTCGGAGTTAAGCGTGCGCACCGCGACTATAAGAAACCATTATCAATGGAGCGCTGATATTACGAGTCACCATGGCAACCGTGGAAAAACGAGGTCTGCATATTTTTCGCCAGCTGAACTTGACGTGCTGCTGCAGAGTTACAGTGAATATGAGCACATATTCCAGAAGAAAAGCAACACCGCTGCATCTGCAAAACAGAGACAGTTAGCGTGGGAAAACATAGCTGCTCCAGTTAATGCCTAAGTTTGCATTTAAATCATTGTTATAAAATATTGGCTGTAATAACTTTTTAAGTAGCGTACGGTGTGAAATAAAAAATGGGGATATTTAGGTGTACTTTTGAAGTGTTATTCCTGGTGTAATTGCAGGAAATGCTGCATAGTGTACAGAACCAATCTGGGGGAAAATGCATTTAACGTCGGTAATGTTTAGAGGACTTTCTTGTTAACTTTCCCCTCTTGCAAACGTTGGTCAGTTTAATATTAATACATGCAATTGTGTTTTTAAAAGTGAACTTATGTCTACCCTTGTATTGATCAAGTGGTATAGGTTTATATGGGATTAAGAAAGTAAGCAGTACTAGCAAATTGTGTTTCCTAAAAGTAATTGTTACATTAATCTAATTCAATGTCCCTGATTTCATTTTCATGTAGATGCAATCCTGCAGGAATTAAAAGAACATGGCAGCAGCTAAAAATGAAGTATAAAAACATAATTCAATCAGGTCAAATATGAGCATGTCATGGATGTAGGCTTTGTTGACAATATTTGACATATGAAACATCTATATAGCAATACATATCTAATGTTGTTTTCATTGTATATATGTAATTGACTGCAATGAAAAACGGTAACGCTCAAACAAAAACGTATGGGGAAATGACAAAAAATCGAGTCTAGGTCTCAAAATCCTGGCACGACGTAAATATAATTCTCTATGAATTAATGCAGCCTCCTCGTCTATTGGGTCCTCCAAAAAAGGACAAGCCATTCTTGTCACTTGTCTCTGTGTGACGGAAATTTGGGCAATGAAGGTTAAAGCGAAAAATACCGTTTGTTTTTAAAAAGGGGAGGGGACCGGCAGAAACTTTGAGTTTGGAGAATAAAACCTGCTCCCGACCAGGTTAGGTTGTCTGTAATTTCGTTGTACATGTACAATAACAAATAAAGATATTTCTATATTTCTATTTCACAGCGTAAGTAACCATGGACACTGACTCAGAGTATAAGTTAACTCTCTTTCAGAAACGGGTTTGACTTACTCTGATTACTCTGGTTTAACAAACCTTCCATTCTGAAAGGGAAAACCCAGGGTTTCCCTGATTTCAGGGTTAACGCACTCAGAGTTTACACTTAACCTCCTTTCTGAAACAGACCCCAGAACCTTGGCTTTGGTCTGTATTCAGACTGAATTTTCTGATTCAAACTAAAACTGGTGGCTAAAGATCTCTTCAGTCGTTGGCCAGGAATGACAAGGGCGGGGCCAACCAACTAGAGAAAGCACAATGGAAGTCCTGCACTTTGCGACCCTCGTGGGGAACATTTTTGTATTTCACTGACCACAACAGGTACACTTTTTACGGCTACTTTTGAGGAGACCACGGTTGATAAGTGTTTATGACATAAAGATTGTTGCTGCCTCCTGATGTAGAGAATAACTCTTCTATTGGTATTCATGTTTCAAATGAGTACTTGCTGTATACAAAAATGTATGGATAATTAATTCTATATAATACAGTTACACCATGTTAAAGGTAAGTAAAAGGCGAGTTTGCTTTATGAGAAAAAACATATTCTAGTGATATTATCCTGATTGAATCTAAAAATTATATTTTATATTTTTTTGTGGATTTAATCAAAGGGTTTATTCATAAAATTTTAGGCTGTCGAGCCCCGCATAAAGGCAAGAGTTTTGAAGGTGACAGTCGGAAACGCACGTTTACATCGACTATTGAACGCGCGCTGCAGAGGTGGACGTAACTTTAGGACGGGTGTTTGCGCTTTTCGGAGGCGTAACGCGAGTTTCCCACTAGATCAGCTCTCTATGTGTGCGTCATTTCCTGTTGTCACAGACAGCTTTCATTGTTTTTAAGCGTTCATTTCACTCTGAAAGCCGTCACGTCGTTCTCTCATCCCCTCATGACACTTTGTAATGTCTAGACGGCTTCATAAGAGCTGCTCTGTAAAGCTGTTGAGGAGACTGAGGCGGGAATGTTTTCTTTATAATGTTTAAGGGGAGAGTGTCAGCAGCTCGGTTTTCCTCTCACTTTGGCAGTGGAATATACGCGTCATCTTATTATACACAACCTAATTAATCATATCACACCATCTATTAACGTGCTAAGAGCCCTTACTGTGTCATCCACCCTGTTGCAGATATTATGGGGTGTTTGGCAGATGTGCAGTGGTGTGTCATTCCCAACAAGGTTAGGGAATATTGAGAAAATGTGCAACAAATATGAGAGCTGCTGCGAATAAACCAGGACTTCTGCAGACAACATGCTGAAGAGGTCAAGCAAAATGTAAAACAACGCGTTCATGCTGCAGGTTTGAGTTTGTTTTTGCTGGTTTTCTAGCTGAAGTAAGTTTTCTTTTTTAGTTTTTTATCCTCCAAATTACAATGGTTTGAATATAAAACAAAACACAATCTAGCAATATAAAAAAAAGATTTAAATTTGATTTAAGGATTTGATTATAATCCGACTCTGACAACAATCATTTTTTACGTTTTTGTAAAAAAAGATACTGAATCCGTTTTTACTATTTTTAATCCTTTATTTTTACTTTTGATAATATTTTCCATCTAAGGTTAAACTTATTTTTTAATTTAAAAAAACAGGGCTACTCTTACAAATAAATGAACACTAATAAACACTGCATATTCTATCTATTTACCACAGACAGAGCTACAGCTTCTGTAAATGTGTTTACCTTTTAAATTCCTGCTTTTTGTTCATTATTCAAAGAATATTTAAGAATTCAATCCGTCAAGATTCAAGATTCTGTTCATTGTCATCACACACCTAGTATTTGCAGAGAAAAACACAGGTGAGACGAGATGTTGTTTCTCACTAACATGACAGTGCAAAGAAGCAGCAATAATAAAAAAAGCAATGAAATAACAGTCCAAGAAGAAAAACTGGCAAAAAAAATAAGACGAATACAAAATTAAATGAGTGAAATAGAATAAACTAAAATGAAATAGACCAACATTCAGTCTTGTTTATGGGGGGGGTTGTTAGAGTCTGTCTCCATGTATTGTTTCTTCGGGTTGTGTGTGGGGGGGGTTGGGGGTCAAAAGGGTCAATGATCAGTTGCCTGTGCATGTTGTCGCCATGGCAACTCCAAAAGGTTATCTAAGTTCATGGATCCTTTTATTTGACATCTAAAGAATTAAATCGGCATTGAAGGAAACAAACCTTGTGGTGTGGGCGTGACCTCTGACCTTTTACTGGGCGCCACTTTAAATGTCAGACATTTAGAGCGAGGCTGTACATGTATCGAAGGGCTTTAGCATTTCGAATGCATTGACTGAAGGGGCAGGTGAAGTGAAGATGATGTGGAACTAATAGGAACTAGAGGACCTCAGCGATGTGATCGGTTCTCCTGGTTCTGGGTACATTTCAGTCTTTATGGATGACATCACTGTGATTGTCCTGGAGCCGCATGTCTTCTGGTGTACAGATGATGTGCAGCGGTCAGGCGGTGGAACTTCTCATCTCACTCTGCCTCCTCTGGCAGGACGATCCTTTCTCTGCGTTGGACATCCACCTCAGCGATCACCTGATGCAGGAAGGAATCCTCAAGTTTCTGCAGGACGACAAGCGAACGGTGGTTCTCGTCACGCATAAGCTGCAGTATCTCATACATGCAGACTGGGTAAGACCTCCAAACCAGGTGTCTCCTGAAGGATAAAGGAGACTTAACACTTTGGTTCATCCCATCTTCAGATCATAGCGATGAAGGACGGCTCCATTCTTCGAGAAGGAACCCTGAAGGACATTCAGACTCATGACGTTGAGCTGTACGACCACTGGAAAACACTGATGAACAGACAGGATCAGGAGCTGGAAAAGGTTCAACACCATTTCATCTACTGCTAGAGCCGTTCTGTTCTCTGATGAGCTTTTCCCTTTCGTCTGTGTGCGTCTGCAGGACACACAGCAGGACAGTCAAACCACACTGGAGAGGAAGACCCTGCGCAGAGCTTTTTACTCCAGAGAGGCCAAGAATCATGTCGATGACGAGGATGAAGGTGATTCTTCCAACAGATGATGAAGTTTCTGGAAGATGCGAAGAACTGAGAGACAAATTATCTTAGCGTGAATTCAGACTGGACACACTCGGCCCACTTAAAGTGAACCAGAGATTGTTTCCACCGATAATCCGGAGCCAATTTTCAGTCTGAATACAATCGGAGCGGAACGGCTGAACCAAAACGGCCACCGTACCCGCTTGCACACACACTCACGCATAAACACACATGCACACGTACAAAACAAGCAAATGTGGCAACATTTATAATATATTTAGATAAAATAATTATAATAATAATAATCAAGCATTTTATTTTGAAAGAAATACGCTTTAGATTTCAGAGCACTACCAACTGAGAGTCCTAAACTTATTCTGTTGCATTTTTGTAGAAAATGTGGAGCCTTTTGTTTATGCATCAAAGTTTTCACTAAACAGATTTTGAATTTACTCCAACAGAAGAGGTAGAGGAGGAAGACGAGGAGGACGATTTTTCCCTGATCGCCAACAGACGTTCAAAGATTCCATGGAAGGTGGGTTTCATCTTCTCAACGGAAACTTGGTCAGTGTTCGGATTTCTCAGCAGAAGGTTTTCCCTGAAGAACAAAAAACAATTCAGATTGGATTCATCTTTGTCATCGTTGCTATGGTAACTACTTCTAAAGGACCATCAGGAGCGGACAGTTCTCATGGTGGCTGGAAATGTGAAGGGGCTGAGAGGCTCTCACAGACTCCTGCGCTTTTCTTCTTCTGCTCGCTAATAGAAAAGTTCATGGCTCCATCTTTTCTCTTCGTGTCTCTTGAGGCTGATTGTAAACATGTCACGGATGGTTTCCCTGAAACTACTTTATAAAGTACTGTATGAGCTTGACGCCGCGTACAAGCGACCACTTTCAGTGTCAGGAGCGTCATACTTCAGGGCTCCTGCCGGTTTTCCAGACATCCTGCCTTATCTGGTGCCGATTACCTGGATCAGGTGCGTTTTGCCCATCAGGAGCTTCAATAGCAAGTTGTATGGAAGATGCTGGACACCGGCCCTCGAGGCCTGCATTCGGTCTATGTAAAAACGTGTAGATGAGCGTTTTAGGCTTTTGCGTTCAAGGCTCTTCGTGCGCAGCTTCGCAAGTTTCTACAACTCTAGAAACAAAGCGCGCGACCATCCAGTGCCCGTTGAAAGTTTGACTAGGTTTAACTTTGACCAGTCAGGGACTCGTTCACCAGATTTTCACCGCTTTGACATTTTACAGCAAGCCTCTTCCAACTGTAGGTGATGAACATGCACTAGTGAACAGTAGAGAAAGAAGAAAAAGCCCCTCCATGCTTATCCAGTGTAAACTCTCCGGGTTAAATGTGCCTTCAAAAACCAGAAGGTTCTTAACACGCGTAACATGCCTGGTGTACTGAAGCACACATTCAGCATCGACTGGGACACAAACTTGCTACAAAATTCGCAGCAAGCGCGGAAACGATCTGCCAGACGTGAAATTATTTGTGCTTGATTGCCAAAGCTTTGCAGTTGTCGGATCCACAACTAGAGGGACACGTTTGTGTAAAATGACACGTACAGTAAAGTCAGAAATGTGTTATTCTAAATAATTATTCTAATATTGCACAATTTTAGCTCTAATCAAATTTGATTTGAAAAAATTCTATTTGCGTTGTCGACACGAGAGAAAAATAACTCCATGAAGTCTTGTAACAAGGCTGCACTTGCATTTAGTGGAAGTCGGACACACGTAAATTGGGGGGAAAATGATCCTTATTAATACGTTCTATGAACTATTGTAGCTCGTCAACCGTTTTTCACAATTTATCCACCGGAGTCTGATGGGAAAAAAGGGCCGTTGCAGCGTTTTACAGCAAAGTGTTGTCGAAGAGTTATGATACTTCAAAGAACGCGTTGCGTCCTGTTCTCTGGAACAGCTCTGGTATTAAAGGATTGAAGACGCCCCCAGTGGTCATTTGGTGAACTGCAAATTTTGATCCTTTGGGTTTGTTTTTTTCCCTACAGATCTCTAAGAGAAATAACCATCTTTAACCTCTTTTTAATTTTTTTTAATGAACTCCTGTGGTAACATAACCCATTATGTGACGTGCAGGCATGTGAACACCAGGTCCTAAGAGGTTAAAAACTGGTCTTTAAAACACTTGAATCCCTCCAGGGGACTGTTTGACCCGTGAGGAGATAAAGGAAGGGAAACTCAGAGTCAGTGAAAGTTTAAAGCTTTTTCTCTTGGAGAGATTCCAGTGTGAGGAGTTTCATAAAAGTCTCACACTTGGGTGTGTGAAATTTCTTCTCCACGTTTGACCCATCCCCTGGGGGAGCAGACTCAGGCCATTTGATGGTTTAACTCCCCCAATCCAACCCCTTGATGCTGACTGTAAAACAGGTAGGCAATGGGGTCGACCAGGGATTTGAACTCGCAACCTTCCAGTCTTAAGGCAAACGCTCTACCACAAGAGCTCAGAGTTGATAAAAGCAGGAATTTGGATTTTCCTCTGGCAGTAAATGTAGTTTTTCTCTTTTACTCTGTTTCCGTCTCTGCTCAGGTGTGCTGGTGTTACCTGTCGTCTGGCGGCTTCTTCATGGTTTTCCTGATGGTTTTCTCCAAACTCATCAAGCACTCCGTCATTGTTGCCATCGATTACTGGCTCGCCGTCTGGACCTCTTCTAAAACCGACTCCGCCTCGCTCAACGAAACCCTGAGCAGCGGCATCCCCGAGGTACGACGACGTCCGCCTCCTTCTAGGGGTTTCAGGGGTCCGTTCAGAGAAAATGTTGTGAAAGAGGATGACAGATCTTCATGACTCAGCAGCTTTTTTTGATGACTGACAGCAGGACTCCCACTACCTGCCCGTCTTCATCACCCTGTGCGCGGCAGGAATTACCTTATGCCTCATCACTTCTCTCACTGTGGAGTTCCTGGGTCTTTCTGCAGCCACAAACCTGCATCACAACCTGCTCAACAAGATCCTCCATGCTCCCATCAGGTACACGGGCGCATGTACGTGCACCGTCACGCAGTCAAAACAAGTCCAACTTTATTC